>NC_059102.1:193760844-194960844 GCF_020740685.1 Jaculus jaculus | reverse complement strand
ATTTGACTCCATAATTTTTTTGATTTCTTTCTTGATTTCTTCATTGAACCATTTATCATTTAGTATTGTATTGTTTAGTTTCCATGATTTTGTGTATGCTCTATAGCATTTCTTGCTACTGATTTGTAGTTTAATTCCATTGTGGTCAGATAGAATACAAGGAATTATTTCAATTTTCCTGAATTTGTTAAGATTTGCTTTGTGTTCTAATATATGGTCTATTTTAAAAAATGTTCCATGTGCAGCTAAAAATAATGTATACTTTGCCTCAGTTGGATGAAAGGTCCTGTATATATCTGTTAGATCCATTTATTCTATGACATCATTTAGTCCAGATGCTTCACTGTTTATTTTTTCCTTGGATGAGCTGTCAATTGATGAGAGTGGGGTGTTGAAGTCACCCACTACCACTGTGTTTTGTGTTATCTGTGACCTCAGTTCTAACAGCATTTGTTTGATGCTTTGGGAGCCCCCATGTTAGGTGCATATATGTTTAGGATTGTAATGTCCTCCTGTTGGAGTGTGCCCTTAACCAATATAAGGTGACCTTCCTTATCTTTCTTGACTAACGTTGGACTAACGTCTACCCTGTCCGATATTAGGATAGCAACCCCTGCTTGTTTTCTAGGCCCATTTGCTTGAAACACCGTCTTCCAACCTTTCACCCTAAGATAATGTCTACCCTTTATAGAAAGGTGAGTTTCTTGGGGACAACAAATTGTAGGATCCTGCTTTTTAACCCAGTCTGCAAATCTATGTCTTTTCGTTGGGGCATTGAGGCCGTTAATATTAAGAGATATTATTGAAAGGTGTGTATTTATGTTTGCCATTTTTTTGTGTGTGTGTGTGTTTCTGGTTCTACCTGTGGTCTCTTCTGTTAACTAGTATTTGAGTATTGCTTGTTTTTTCTAGGTTCCTTATATGTGTGTTTTTCCTTTTCTTCAGCATGGAGGATTCTATCAAGTATTTTCTGTAGAGCTGTTTTTGTCTTCAAATACCCCTTTAACCTGCTTTTGTCATGGAATGTCCTTATTTCTCCATCTATTTGAATGGATAAATTTGCAGGATAAAGGAACCTTGGTTGACAGTTGTTATCTTTCACAACTTGGAATATATCACCCCAAGCCCTTCTGGCTTTAAAAGTTTTTGTTGAGGGCTGGAGAGATGGCTTAGTGGTTAAGCGCTTGCTTGTGAAGCCTAAGGACCCCGGTTCGAGGCTCGGCTCCCCAGGTCCCACGTTAGCCAGATGCACAAGGGGGCGCACGCGTCTGGAGTTCGTTTCCAGTGGCTGGAAGCCCTGGCACGCCCACCCTCTCTCTCTCCCTCTATCTGTCTTTCTCTCTGTGTCTGTCGCTCTCAAATAAATAAATAAATAATAAAAAAAAATAAAAAATAAAAAAAAAGTTTGTGTTGAATAATCTGCTGTAATCCTGATGGGCTTACTTTTGTAGGTAACTTGATTTTTCTCTATAACTGCTTTCAATATTTTTTCTTTGGTGTGTGTGTTTTGAAGTTTGATTATAATATGGCGAGGAGAGGTTCTTTCCAGGTTTTGTCTGGCTAGGTTTCTAAAGGCTTCCTGTATCTGTATTGGCACCTCTTTCCCAATTTGGGGGAAATTTTCTTCTATGATTTTGTTGAAGACACCTACTATGCCTTTTGAGTGAAATTCTTCTCCTTCTACTATGCCCTGAATTCTAATATTTGATCTTTTCATAGTGTCCCGAATATCTTGAAATTCCCACTCATACTTTTCTATAAGTTTGTCTTTATCTTTGTTGGACTGTATTAGATCTGCCACCTGGTCTTCTAGCTTAGATATTCTGTCCTCTCCTTCATTCATTCTACTGGTGAGATTTTCTACAGTTTTTTATTTCATTAACTGTGTTCTTCATTGCTAGCAATTCTGACTGGTTTTTCTTTATTATTTCTATTTCCTTACTTATGTCTTGTATTGGCTTCTTTATTTCATGAAATTGATGTCCTGCATCTTCTTTGATTCCTTTGATTTCCTCTTTAAGTTCCTCTTTGATTCCTTTGATTTGTTCTCTGACTTCTTTCAACATATTTACAATCATTCTTCTGAAATCTTTTTCAGGCATTTCCTCTTACTCATTCTCACTGGAGGTCATTTCTGATGCATTAATACTTTTAGGTACATTTATATCGTCTTGCTTTTTAGTGTTTCTTGTGTTATAATGTATATATTTTTGCATCTTGGATTAAGTCAATGCTTGGATTTTCTAGCTAGCTGGGTATTCTTAGCTGTATCAATTGATTTGATGTCATATATTTTCAGGGTAGGAGCTTAAGGTGTTAGATGTGGCTCTTAAGACTCTGAGAGTATCTACAAAGGTGCTCCTAGGGGTTGAGTTTCCCTGCTATGGGAGTATTCAAGTAGGCTGAGTGGAATAAAACAAAGGTAGATTCTAAAATTTAACTAAACACTGTACCCATTCAGTCAAAAACAGCCCCAAGTATGTATGCCAGAGTAGTTATTATAACAACCAGATCCTCTATCAACATAGAGGTTAAGATTTCTGGTCTGTTGAGGGAACCCAGTCAGCTTGTGACCAAGTGAGACACTTCCCTGGTGCAAACCCAGTTACCTTGGATGAGCTTGGTCTCAGTCAAGTTGCTGCCTGGGTCATCGGGCTGCTGTTCTGATTTCTGGAGCTGGGCACTGGCTTTTCCTGTGGGGCAAACCAAGCCTGGCAACTGTGGCCCTGCAGATCAGCACCCCCGCTGTTAGAACTGCTGTTGCTTCTGGGTCTGCTGTTGTTGCCGCTCCTGGGTCTGCTGCTGCTGGGACCACTGGTACCAGTTCCGGAGCTACTGATGTTGCTGGCGAACTCTGCTCTTGCTTGGGTCCCGCTGTCAGCTCAAGTTGGCATGGCTGGGTCCCAGGACGCTGCTCTGTTCACTGGAGCTGGGCTCAGTCCGTGGGGGGCGGGGGGGGGGGGAGAGGGAGCCGCAGCTGCTCTGGTTCTCTCGCTGTTCCACGTGTTCTTCTACCTCACGTTCTGCTCCTCCACTGCTCACTGCCGCTCTCCCTTCACGTTTCCTGAGTTGCGGAGAGCGCGGTGTGAGGGGAAGCTCCTGCACCTGGCTTTTCCTGTGGCTGGAGCCGAGCGTGGTGGCTTTCTGGTGCACCCTGCCACCGCCGCGGTTGGCGGAGCTGCCGGGGTCCATTTTTGCCGGCCTGTGCGGGCTCTGGATGCTCTGGATCTCTCCTACTTCTCCGTTGCTGCTTCAGTTTCCTATACACCTCACTTTTTAGTAAAAGTGTGTATTTTGCTGAGGTTTTTTGGTCTTTTTCCCCCCCAGGCTGTTTTGGTGTGGTACCTACACTGCCATCTTAACCAGAGGGATTGTTATATACTTATATTAATAAAGTAAATAATTTTTGTTATTTATATAAAAAAGTAAAAAAGAATAGGCTTCATACTTCCTTATGTCTTCTCCATGGTGTAACATTACATTGAAAATTTTCACTGTCAATTACCTAAGTGTACAAAAATGTACCTTGATTTCTCTACTGAGACTTAGCTCATGAGACTCCATTGCTATCTGGAAATGGACACCTTCTTTTCATATATTCAAGGTAGTTCTATCAATTCTGATTCAAGATACCACCATGTCTGTTATTTCAATTCAAAAGGCTTAACAAGCCATCCCTGTACTTTTCTTCTACCTGGTTTGATCTGGATCTCTGAGGAGGGTTATGCATGTCTCTTATCAAAGGCAAGGGGACAGTGTCCTACCCTCACTGGCCCTTGGAGATTAGTCTCTCTGGCTTTGAGCACTGGCCTCTGTTTTGTTGAATATTCTGATGCACTGTCTACATGGTATGTAGTTAATAGGAACGTGCTTCTATCTGCTTCTCACCATCTATGGCAGCACTTTCTGTGTATTTTGCAAGGTGCTCTGGAATGTTTTCCAGCTCTTTTCATGCCACATAAAGGTCCTGAGACTCTGTGAAGCTGACCATAGGTCTTATTGCATAGACCAGAGGCACAGGGAAAGGAGACTTTCAGCTAATCTGACAGAGAAACTTGGCCAAACTCCACTGAATCATAATTAGTTTTAAACTTCATATTGTGGCTTGGTAGATTGAATAAACTCTATGAGAAGTTGATTTTGACACTTTGATATCCTTTAGCTTTGAGTGTCCCTTCTATCAAAGGGCTAGAAATAACAACTCCTTCAAGACTCCCAATGTTCAAGAGTTTTGCTATTTTTCTTGAATCAAAATCAAACACATAATCAGAAACATTACCTCCTTATAATATGAGCTCATCTATCAACATGACAATGTGAGTGAAATGAAGACCTTATTGTCTTCTTTTTTGCTGAATGATACAGTAGGTCCTGCTATTCAGTTTCTTCTTTTTCTGTTAGATGTGGCAGAAAAGACAAATCAAAATTAACATTTGAAGGTACTTAATTAGAAGTATTTCATGTGAATTAAAATTGTAGCACTAAAATTTTAACACTAATGAATTCAGGAATATTTATATTCATTTGTACAGGCGCATCCCGAAGGGAATATACTCTATAATAAAATATTTTATTAATCTATTCTAGTTCCATGGAATTAGATAAAAATAATTTGAATCATATATGGGTATAAATTATGAAGGAAAAGCATGAGGCTGTACATGATAATGTTATAAAATAAATCACAGGAAAGATGTAAATGTCAGCTTCTTTTTCTGATACAATTTATAAATCATTCAGGCTCATTATTCTGTTGAACTAAAACATACTGAGAAACAGGAAAGCAGGTGAGAATATAAACCATGTGATCAGACAAAAAGGAAATATGAAAAATAATCCTTAAGAGAGAGAATCTCATATGGCAAAATAAAGTATGTTACCCAAAGAGAGTGATGACTAGGCAAAACAGAGACTATATAAATAAAGTTTTAATTAAGTCTGATTTATATCTATTGTAATGACTTTGTTTATTTCTACCTCCTTTTGAATGATAACAATATCAGATCTATTTACTTTCCTATATTTGTGCTTGATACCCAATGGTAGTTTATCTTGAAATGGTTCATTGATCAGGAAATAATAAAAGAGCCTTTGCATTCAGTTTTCTGTGAAGCTTCTTTCAACTATTTGAAAATGAAAATTGTCAAGGAAAGGTCAAAATTCCAGGGTTTAAAGGTCTTATATAATATTAAAGTAAAGAATCAACAACCATATATAAAAGTTTCTTTATTAAAATCAGTGCTATGGATGGAGATGTAGTGGATTTAAGTGGCTTGGGGAGGTCTTATTTCACACATATACTCAATTTGGGAACAGGAACAGATGTCATTAAGAGAATGACCCATATTCCCCAGCTAGGAGGGTCCCTGTGGAGGGGTTAGGACAGGGAGGAGGCTAACAATGGTGCAAACTTGACTGGATTTACTTGGGTGTAAAACTAATTTCAAGAGAGAGAGAGAGAATTAACCAGAACTTTCCATCTTAATAAAACCATAGCTTGTCAATTTTCTTTAAAAACCCAAATTCAAATTGAATGATAATGAAAACACAACTTACCAAAACTTAAGGGACTCAATGAACACAGTCATAAGGGGAAATTTCATACCCCTAAATGCCTTCATTAAAAAGACAGAGATATCACAAATCAATAACCTGATTGTCCACCTAAAAGCACTGGAAAAACAAGAAAAAAGCAACCCAAAGAGCTCGACATGGAAAATATAATCAAAATTAGAACATAACTTAATGAATTGGAAACTAAGAAAACAATTTTAAAATCAATGAAACAAAGAGCTGGCTCTTTGAAAAAAATGAACAATATTGAAAATCCCCTGGCCAAGCTGATTGAGCAAAAGATTAAAAAATTAAAAATAAAGAAGTCTCAAATTAACAAATTCAGAATGAAAAGGAGAGATCACTACAAACATCAATGAAATTAGAAGAATAATTAGGGAATACTTCCAGAGCCACTACTCCACAAAATGAAATAATATGAAAGAAATGGATGAAATACTAGACACATACCACCTACCAAAACTAAACTCAGAGCAGGTTGATCTCTTAAACAAACCTATCACATTCATGGAAATTGAAAAGGTAATCAAAAACCTCCCCCAAAGGAAAAGTCTAGGACTGAATGGCTTCTCAGCTGAATTCTATCAAACCTTCATAGAAGAACTGCAACAAATTTTTCTCAAACTATTCCATATAATTGGAGACCAGGGAATCCACCCTGACTCCTTTTATGAAACTAGTATCACCCTAATGCCAAAACCAGACAGAGATGCAACAAGGAAAGAAAATTATAGGCCTATATCCTTAATGAACTTAGATCCTGAACAACATCCTTGCAAACCAAATTCAACAACACATCAAAAGCATTATCTACCTTGATCAAGTAGGCTTATTCCTGGGGATGCAGGTATGGTTTAGCATACAGAAATCAGTTAACATAACACACCACATGAATAAACAGAACCATAAAAATCACATGATTGGGCTGGAGAGATTGCTCAGTGGTTAAGGCACATGCCTGCAAAGCCTAAGGACCAAGGTTCAATTCTCCAGGTCCCACATAAGCCAGATGTATGTGGTGGCACATGCATCTGGAGTTTGTTTGCAGTGGCTAGAGGCCCTGGTGTGCGCATTCTCTCTCTCCCCTCCCCCCAACCCTTGTGTCTCTAATAAATAAAAATAAATCTAAAAAAAAAAAGAAACAATCCATTTTTTAAAAAATCACATGATCTTATCAACTGATTCAGAGAAGGCCTTCACCAAAATACAATACCACTTCATGATCAAAACACTGGAAAGAATAAGCATGGAGGGTTTATATCTCAATACAATAAGGGCTATATATAAAGCTCCTAAAGCCTAAATAATACTTAATGGGGAAAACCTAAAGGGATTCCCACTGAGATCAGGAATAAGACAGGGGTGCCCACTTTCACCACTGCTCATCAACATAGTACTAAAAGTAATAGCCCAAGCAATAAGATAGGAGAAAGAAATAAAAAGGACTGAAATTGGAAAAGAAGAAGTCCAAGCAGCCCTGTTTGCAGATGACATGATCCTATATATAAGTAACCCAAAAGTCTTCATCCAAAAACTTCTAAAGGTAATAAATTCTTTCAGCAAAGTGGCAGGACACAAAATCAATGCACAAAAATCAGGAGGGTTTTTATATGCAAAGGACAAATATATAGAGAAAGAAATCAGTGATGCTGTCCCATTTGTAATAAAAAAAATTAAATACCATGGAATAACACTAACAAAGGATATGAAAGAACTATATAATAAAACATAAAAACACTCAATAAAAAAACAGAGGAGGACCTAAGAAGATGGAAAGACCACCCATGCTCCTGGATAGGTAGAATTAATATTGTAAAAATGGTAATTATACCAAAAGCAATATACAGCTTTAATGCAATACCAATAAGTATACCAGCATCATTCTTCACAGAGATTGAATAAACGATCTCAAAATTCATATGGAATGGCAGAAGGCCTTGGATATACAAACATCATCATCAAAAGAACCACCTCTGGTGGTATCACCATTCCTGGTCTAAAGCTATATTACAAAGCCATAGTGACAAAAACAGCATGGTCCTGTAATAAAAACAGAAATATAGACCAATGGAACAGAAATGAAGACCCAGATCTTAGGGCAAGCAATTACAGCTGATGATCTTTGACAAACGTGCCAATAACACAGACTGGAGAAAAGACAGCATCTTTAACAAATGATGCTGGACAAATTGGATGACCATATGTAGAAAATTAAATTAGAACCACTAACTTAGCCATGCACAAAAATCAAGTCCAAATGGATTAAAGACCTCAATATAAGACCTGAAACTCTTCAAGTACTGGAAGAAAAAATAGGAACCACTCTCCACAATATAGGACTGGGTAAAGACTTCCTGAACAAAACCCCAGTATCCAAGGAAATTGAACAAGCCCTCAACCAATGGGAACTCATGAAGCTAAACTCTTTTGCATAGACAAACATACCATAAGAAGAGCCAATAGGTTACCCACTGAATAGGAGAACATCTTTTCCAGCTATACCACTGACAGAAACCTAATATCTAGAATCTACAAAGAACTCAAAAACCTAAATAATAATAAAAAAAAATCAAACAACCCATTCCAAAAGTGGGTCAGAGGACTAAATAGGGAGGTCTCAGACAAATGACAACACTTGGAACAGATCATTCTAAGTGAACTCAAGCCATCACAGAAAGACAACAGTGGCATGATATCACCCATGCTTCTAAGTGCCTATCACTGAAGTAAATTTAAAATGCTCCCTCATGGCTCAGAGAATTTTGCAGAAGAGGGGGAAGAAAGATTATTAGAGCCACAAGTTGGGACATTTTGTACAAAGACATTGCCTCTGCACACCCTGCCCCCACAATGCACAACCCAAAATCCCCCTAGTTTTGACCTGCATCCCCAACTAGGAAGGCTTCTTCAGAAAGAGGGAAGGGAGGAGGGAAAGGATGGTACCAACATGTGACATTTACATAGAAAAATATGTCCATATCTAATAATAAGAATAAATAAATTTTTAAAAACCCAAGTTAATTTTTCTACATGAAAGCCTCTTATATTTTAAAAGTAATTCAAGCAAAATAAAAACTGAAAAACATGGCCTAGAGAGATGACTTAGCTGTTAAGGCATTTGCCTGCAAAGCAAAGGACCTGGGTTTGATTCCCCGGGACCCACATAAGCCAGATGCACAAGGGGGCGCATGTATCTGGAGTTAATTTGTGATGGCTGGAGGCCCTGGCATACCTGTTCTCTCTCTCTCTCCCTCTGTCTGCCTCTTTCTCTCTTTCTCTCTCTCTTGATGGGGGTAGTATAATATTTCTCTAAGACTTTACATGTTGTCTATCAAAAAACATGCATTGTCATTTTGATGCAATGTCAATTTTGACTCATCTGTTTCAAGAATGAACATAAATAATGAGCATAACTATGTTACTGGTTATATGTACAATTTTAGAGATAATTGTAACGACAGCATTAGCCCTCATTGAGGGCAATGCACTCTTCAGTGATTAGTCAAGGCAGCCTAAAACTTTAATAATGCAAAATGACGAGACCCATAGCTGGAGCTGGGAAACAAGTCAGAACCATATCCAAATATAAGACCACTCTCCAATATCAAGCTACCATCAATCATGGGCTACAAGAGGGCCTACACTTATTAAACTCTCTATAAAAAAAAGTAAGGGCTATCTCATTTGTCCTGGTGCTAACTTACTCTCCATTGGAGAATCTGCTTCTCTTTTTCAGATAGATGCAGATTCTAAGGAGAGAGCCGCCCCATCATACCTCAAAAGGGACCCAGCTGAAACTAAGGATAATTGGTGAAACAAGCAAGGGTGCTGTTCTCCTGATGAACCAGATATCAGCACAAGGGTAAAGGAGACCAACACAGAGAAAAATCAACTCCTACCAAATCAGAGTCAGAGCCTCAGAGGCCCCCAACACCTTATCACTGAAGCAGACCAAAAATGAACCCAACATGGCTCAGGAAAATTTTGCAGAAGAGGATGCAGAAAGAATGTCAGAGCCACATGTTGGGTCATGATATAGAAAGACATTTATCATACCAATAACTGTGGGCTAACTCCACAATGCATGACCCATATACCTCAACAAAGAGGGGCCAATGGGGAGGGCATAGGTCACAGATGAGCCTTATAATGGTACCAAACTTCCTGTACTTGCAGAATAGAAAACTAATAAAAAAATAACAAATTTAGTAATGCAACTTCACATTAACATATTGTATAAAAGTAATTTTTAAAAATTAAAATGGAAAAAAATGGTATTAAAAGTATCAAAGCAAGGGGTATCACAGTTGCTATCTCAGAAACAGCAAAAGTGAAGAAAAGAATAATTTACAATGTGAAAATTTTCACATTAACTTCATCAGTCAAGAGCTAGTACAGGGATTGCAACTGATTTTCTATAAAGTTCTATTATCTGCTCCCAGTTTATTCTTGATTAAATGCATAGGTTTTATAACTTTGATTTCAAAGATTTTCTCTACAAGTCCCACTGTGCTTCTTATCATTTATTAATATCCAAAGACAAAACTAAATAAAAAAAGCAACCATTGTTAGTCCATATACAGCCTGTGTTTACTTCTTTGACCATGTACCAAGCACTTTGCTATATTCCTTATGTATTTAATATCATTTAAACTTCACAACATAGCCTTAAATAGATACTGTTAGTGTCATTTTAAAAATAAGTAAACTGGACTGGAGAGATGGCTTAGTGGTTAAGCACTTGCCTATGAAGCCTAAGGACCCCAGTTCGAGGCTTGATTCCCCACAACCCACGTTAGCCAGATGCACAAGGGGCACACACATCTGGAGTTCGTTTGCAGTGGCTGGAAGCCATAGCGTGCCCATGCATGCGTTCTCTCTTTCTCTCTCTCTCTCTCTCTCTCTCTCTCTCTCTCTCTCTCTCTCTCTCTCTCCCTCTCTCTCTTTCTCTCTCTCTCTCTCTCCCTTTTTCTCTGTCTATTGCTCTCTAATAAATAAATAACAATAAACAAAAAAAATAAAAATAAGTAAATTGAGGCATGGAGAGATTAACTAGTTGCCCCAGTGACTCAAAGTTAACAAATGACAGGAAGGAGAAATTTTAAAGAGCAATCAAATATCTAGGAGCTAAAATATGAAGAAATGGATATATGTGAAATTTGACCTTAAAGCCAAGAACATGACAATGAAGGAAGCAACTTCTTTTACATGAATATGAAATTGTAAAATTCCCATTGAGATAACAGTAGCCTTTTATAGCAATATTTTCTATTTTTCACAAGTCATAAGGCTTATGTATGCCTTAATGACTTTTCCAAGCTCCAAGTCTGCTAAGGAATGTCCTTATCTTAATTATTATTCTTCTACAATGTAGCTAATGCCTCATACTACTTCCGTCTAGTACTTGTGAGGCTGAGGTATAGGGATGGCTGCAAGTTTAGTTATAGCCTGGGCTACAAAGTGTGAGTTATGGGCCAGTTTAAAATTAACATGACAGGGAGAATATATTGAAAGAGTGGTAAACTTAGAGGCCAGGCACAAGTGGTAGCATATGCCTACAAGTACAGCATTTGGGAAGAGGAGGCAGAAAGTTTCCCACAAGTTTGAGACCAACTCAGTCTATACAATGAGCTCCAGGGGTTACACACACATTAAAATCGTATATCAAAACAAAGCAAAACAAAATCGACAATAAAACAATAACCTCAATACAATAGCCTGCTTTTCAAAGATTAAACAATCAAGCTTAAAGGAGAAAAATCTACATCACTTTCACAGCTCACAAAAAATAATCTTCATATACTGTAATAAAAAGAATATATTAATAAAATAACAGTAATAAAAAGAATTTAGAACATGATAAAGAAAATGCTAGAATTTATTTGTTAACATTGATATCTCAGAAAGGATGCCAGTAGAGCTTGAAAAATATTAGGGTAATAACTTCCATCACTTTTTAAATTATTCCAATGCTACTAAATACAGAGATAAAATATAAAAATCAAATTAATATATAAATGGAAAAGATAAATAGTGTTATCATTTACATATTATGGTGCTCTCTGTTAGGAACAATAAAAAATAATGTATTAAAAAAAACATTGAGAATGAGCCAGAAATTAGTGAGGAACAAAAATTTTTATAAGTGAATAGTTTAATAGAAAATAATAGAAAAATTGTTTCAAAAGCATGATGCAATTCCTATAAAAGTTTTAGTAGTTTCTGGCTGCTATCATAAAATACCCAAGACATGTTACTTTAGAAACAACGGGAACTCATCTGGCAGTTGAGGGTTTTAAGACCAGGCCTGCCAGCAGGTTCAGTGTTGATAAAAGCCTGCTCTTCATAGCTGGTACCTTCTCTTCATCCTTTCCTGGCAAAGAAAGGGAATAACCTCCCCAAGTCCTCTTTTATAAGGTCACATATCCCATTTACAAGGGTTTGTTGTCATGACCTAATCACCATCACATCAGTACACTGGTGAGTCAATTTCAGTATGTTAATTTGAAGGCCATAAACAAGTAGCAACAAAAGACATGGAATACAGAAATAAAATGTCAAGGAAATAAATGAAGAATAGTAACTTTAGGAAGAAACAAAAATGTAACAATAAAATATTATGCTTATGAATGAAAATATTCAATATGGAATGAATAAAATATGTTTATGAATGAAAATATTCAATAGCATGAAATGTCTACTTATCCCTCTCACAATAACTATAGAATTATAATGTAGTACTATTCAAATACTAACCCCAAGTCTTGGGAAATATATTAAAATAATGCCAACTGAAATAATTGATAGGGTTAAGGATAGGATTAAGATGAGCAGAAGAAATAATTGAGCCAGGCATGGTGGCCCATGCCTTTAATCCCAGCTCAGAAGGCAGAGGTAAAAGGATCACAATGAGTATGAGGTCACCCTGAGACTGCAGCGTGAATTCCAGGCCATTCTGGGCTACAGGGAAACCCCACCTCAGAAAAAAGAAGAAGGAGGAGGAGGAGAATGAGGAGAAGGAGAAGAAGGAGGAGGAGGAGGAAGAGGAGAAGGAAGGAAGGAAGGAAGGAAGGAAGGAAGGAAGGAAGGGAGGGAGGGAGGGAGGGAGGGAGGGAGGGAGGGAGGGAGGAAGGAAGGGAGGAAGGAAGGGAGGAAAGAATGGAGCATATGTCTATATGAACTACTATACAAAATACTGGTAAAAAAAAAAAATGATGAGCAGCAAAGGCACATTTCAAACCCTTGAGGAGATTTTATTTATAGTATGAAAGAAAAAAAAGCTTAGCTGTAAACAACTTTAAAACTCTAGACTATAATGAATAGTAATGCATGTATAAGAGGCCAGACCTAATTTAATGATGAATTAAAACTACAACAAAGAATATTCAACCACAAATATATACATCTGAAATTATTGGAAATCTTTATGCACTAACATTGGGGGTCATGAAATGTATTGATAATAGCTTCCTTTTAGTCTATATGTGTGATGGTTACTCTCAGGTTGTCAATTTGTCACAATCTGGAATCACCATAGAAATAAATCTTTGGGCATGTCTGTGAAGGATATTCTGGATTAGATTAGTTGAGACAGAAGTCCTCAGGTGTTGCTTCCTGCAGTGTATGAAAAGGAGAAAGCTATCTGAACATGCAGCATTCATTGATTTTTATTTTTTCCCTGCTGTTTGATGACCCTTTTCTTCATTAAGCTGCATTCAGTAAGTGCTTTGCCCCAGCAATGCGAAAATAACTGACACACATTAGGTTTAGTCTCAAGATCAACCCAAGTATCATATCCCTTCCAGCAGAACTCTGCCTTCTGAAGACCAAGTAGGAAGCCTAATAAAATAAAATACCTTATGGGGACTAAGAGGTGGCTCAGCAATTAAGGCACTTGCCTGAAAAGTCTAATGACCTTGGTTCAATTCTCCAGTGCTCACATAAAGCTGGATGCACAAAATGACACATGCATCTGGAGTTTGTTTGCAGAGGCTAGAGGCTAGAGGCCCTGGTGTGCCTATATCTTTCTCTTTCTCTCTGTCTCTCTCTCTCTCCTCTCCTTCCAAATAAATAGAATGTTTTCAAAAATACTTGAGGCTATGGGAAACATTTACATTCAAGCCATCCCAGTGTCATTCCAAAAATTTCTCTGATACTGCTTCCCACTTATAACTTTTTTTAGTTTGGTGTATCACAACTATGTTACTTTTAATTTTTCATGAATTTTCACTAACATTCCTACTTACTGAGCCATAGAAAAGCATTTAAATTTATTTCTCTAAATTTCAAGATGTTTCAGAAAGATGTATCCAGTAGAACAAATACTTTTTTTCAAAGTATAGTAAATTGGAAATTAGTATTTATTTCAAATATCCTTGAATAATGCAAACTCACTTTATCTTTTCCTCCTAATTCTATAAGATATAGTTTTTGTAGATATTACATTATGATGCCTGTCAAATGGTGATCATTCTTAAAGATGGTGAATTAATTCCATTTTCATGTTATATTAATATCTCTTAAAATATAAACTCCTATTAAATAGCTCACAGTTTCCAAATAAATTTAGTGCGTAAAAATCCATGAAATCATAGAGTTTCGACAAATTTTAGTATAAAAAAAGTGCAAATCTATCTAAGTCCTATTTCATAGACTCTTTTTTAGTGCAATTGGCAAGTGCAACGAAGCAGCCAATTAGTAATTTCCATGAGCAACTTGGAGCCAAAGCATTGTGGTCTTGGCTCGAAGATATCCTGGTGGAATATCTAATCCAACCCATCATGTGCATAGTCCACTTTGTTTCACATGATACTTGTATACTTCATCAAGGAAAGTTTTAATCAACATGTAATTACTTTTATTTCAACATTTAATGCTTATAAAGAATAAGTCACTGGTAGTTCTTCCAAATAATCTCCAGGACAAGAAAAAGGAAGCCAGAATAAGCAATACAAACCTGTTGTCCCTCCAATGACCTTTATTTCAAGCTGCAGTTACATTCTTATGTAGATGTTGGAGATGATTCAGTTCCCATGTGACTTCAATCCAAACCAGCTCTCTAAAATGAGGTAAAAATGAAACTTTCAATGCCCGGGAAATACAGTGGAAGTAATATATATGCGCTACTGCTGAATTCACTAGTACTTCTGGCAGAGTTTTAGTTTTCTTGTCTTATATGACTTGGGATCTCCTTCTAAAAACAAGAAAAAAGACTACCATTTACATCCAAATTCAAGTATCTTTGATTTGAACTCTTCAGTAAAAAGGCTAAGCAAGGAGCCGTTATTTCAAGAAAGAGTAGCATCGTGTAATAAGAGACTTACAGTGCTTATCCATACAGGTCTGAAATAAAAAGTGCCCCTGTGAAATCCTTGTGGCAGGGCTGAAAGCCTGATTTGATTCCCCAGTATGTTTGTTTGCAACAGGAGGAGGCCCTGGTATACCAATTCTCTCTCTCTCTCCACTCCCTTTCTCCTTCTCTTTCTCGTAAATAAATAAGTGAATAAACATTTCATTAAAAGGGCTAGGGAGATTGCTCAGTGGTTAATGATGTTTCTTTCCAAATCCTACCATGCCAGTACCCTTATAGAGCTGGATGCACAAAGTGGCACATCCTTCTGGAGCTCCTTCGTAGCAGCAAGACTCCCTGTTGTGCCATATTCATTCTCTCTCTTACCTCACAAATATATTTTTAACATATTTTAAAAGAAAAAATCCTTGTGCCAAGTCTTATAGGCAGAAAAAAGCTGTTAAATTAGGTCATGATAATAGAAGTTGACTGAGGTATGTTATTAAACTAACTTTATGGGCTGAAGAGAGAGCTCAATGGGAAAAGCACTTGCTGTGTAAGCAAGAGGACCTAAGTTAGGATCCCCAGAACCCACATACAGGCTAGGCATGATTGTGCATACTTTAAAAATTTTTTTTTTGTTTCTTTCTTTTCTTTTTTTTTTTTTTGGTTTTTCGAGGTAGGGTCTCACTCTGGCTCAGGCTGACCTGGAATTCACTATGTAGTCTCAGGGTGGCCTCGAACTCATGGCGATCCTCCTACCTCTGCCTCCCGAATGCTGGGATTAAAGGCGTGCACCACCACGCCTGGCTCTGTTTCTTTATTTTCATTTATTTATTTGAGAGTGACAGACAGAGAGAAGGAGGGAGAAAGAGAGAGAGAGAATGGGCATACCAGGGCTTCCAGCCACATGATTGTGCACATTTCTTTTAAATTTTTTAATTTAATTTATTAGTTTTCTTTTCAGTAAATACAGGCAGTTTGGTACCATTATTTAGGCTCATCTGTGATCTACCCCCTCCCATTAGACCCTCCTTGTTAATGAAAATGGGTCGTGCATTGTGGAGTTAGCCCCAGTTATTGGTATGATAAATGTCTCTGCAAATCATGATCCAACATGTGACTCTGACATTCTTTCCGCCCCCTCTTCCGCAAAATTTCCCTGAGCCATGTTGGGTTCATTTTTGGTCTGCTTCAGTGCTGAGGGGTTGGGGGCCTCTGAGGCTCTGGCTCTCTGATTTGGTAGGAGTTGATTTTTCACTGCGTTGGTCTCCTTCCCCTTTGTGCTGGTATCCGGTTCACAGGAAAACATCACCCTTGCTTATTTTGCCAGTTGTCCTTAGTTTCAGTTGTGCCCCTTTTGAGGTATGTTGGGGCAGCTCTCTTCTTAGGATCTGCATCTATCTAGAAAAGAGAAGCAGATTCTCCAACGGAGAGTAAGTTAGCACCCGGAAAATTGAGATAACACTTACTTTTTTGATAGACAGTATGATAGGTGTAGGCCCTCTTATACCCCATAATTGATGGTAGCTTGATATTGTAGTGTGGGCTTGTGTTTGGGTATGGTTCTGACTTGTTTCCCAGCTCCAGCTATGGATCTAGTACCACTGAGTGGATCAGTTAGCCAAATCAAGAGCAATTGGTTCCTCACCATGGCTGTGTACCACTATTGCACTTGTGTGGGCATCACATCCGGTTATTTGTTGCTAATTAGGTTAAACAATGTGTTGCTTGGACAGATCTTGGTCATTAAACACCTGAACCACAAGACACTGGAGAGGGTAGGATCAAGACTGACCTAAATCTCCTACATCTTCCCTCCCTCCCTCTCCCCCCTCCCCTCTATCTCTCTCCTCTCTAACTCTTGTATATTAGTTATGTTTTTCCTCAATTTCTTAGTGGACTCTGACCTGTAACCCTCACTTCCGGCTTGGGGCTACCATCCACAATGAGCTTTTGATCAGAGAAACCTACAAGGTTTCCCAAAACAATGACAGACTTCTGTCAGAGTACTTGATGACCCACCAAAGGCCAGTGGTAAGACCCTATTGCTGAAGACTCCATACGCAGATGATGTGTAAAATGGAATGACATGGCTGGAAGCCAGGAGAGAGTCAGTCCCCAGATAGTCAGCGTGTCTAGTGCCATAAGGTGCTACATAGGCAACTGGGGGGATTGTGCATACTTTTAATCTCAGTGCTGAGGAGGTGCAGCTAGGGAATCTTTGGGGTTACTTGCTTGCTAGTCTAGTGGGAACTGTGAGCTCTTCTCAGAAAACCTTGCCTCAAAGGTGGATATCAAGTGAGCAACAATGATCTCTGTCCTCCTCACATACTCATACATATACATGCACCCACACATATGTACAATCACACACATTAAGAGCACATATATAATTCAAATGCCACACACATAACATTATGACATAGAAAAACCTTCTGATAGATCTGACCAATATCTTATACCACATCTGCCTCAGGTTTTTCCTAAAAGCAGGCAATTCTATATCACGACTTCAACAACTTTCATTCAAGGTATGAAAATGACAGTTTCTACTTTGTATTTATTCAGGAAATTTGTTTCCAAGGCAAACCCATTTTATTTTTTAATATTTTATGAGAAAAAGATGAAAATAGAAAAACTAAAGCAGCATTATTCATCATAATTATCTCAAACTTTAAGATAGGTATGGAAAATTATAATTTTATCTCCATCTCATTTTTTTCAGAAAATGAATGGCTTATCAGAGTTGATTTATGAAGTGTCAGACTTAAAGAAGCTTTATTCTTGGAAAAGTCACAATTTCTCTTCCTATCATATATCACAGAAAATTACCTGTGAAGGATAATGAAGGAAGCATGAGACTTTTCAATAGACGCTCCTTTTTGAAAGGTGCTTTCAAAAGAGCTGATGGATCTGACGAATCAATTTTGATGAAGTGATAAGTAAGATATAGACAAGAGTGGTAATATTGTATAGAGAGTTTGAGGGAAATTTGGAGCAATAAGGTATTTGGCAAATAATATAACAAATAGTGATAGTAATGAGTAAACAATACATTGTCTTAATGGAGGAATAGAGCTAGATCAATATTCCCATAAGCTTATAACTCTGCTAGCAAAATCTACCCTCAAGACATATGGAGTAATTCTTTCAAAAACACCAAGATATGTTAGCTTTACATGTGGCAGGAGCAATACTGAGTCAGTATATTGTCAGAAGTAACACAATTATGAAACAATAATTTGGTAATGGCAGTAATGGAAAATTAAAGAAGTATGAATCCTGAGGAAAGAAAGAATGTTGATATGGTAGGGAAAAGAGTCAGTAAGCTTGCCTTCCAAAGCAAATCATACTGTGTGGCTCTCCCTCTCAAGAGAATGAAGCTCTGTCATCTGGCCAATGGCCTCTTTCTCAAGACCACTGTGGTGGTTTGAATCAGATTTCCCCCATAAACTCAGTTGTTAAGAATACTTATTCCTATGTGTGGCCCAGATTAGATTCACCACAGAAATATATTTATTTTCCATGGTTCTGGCATGATAGCAGTCTGGATGATCAGGCAGCCCTCACATCCTTATTGTCACTGTTGCTGGTTTAATTAGGGATCAGAACACTACAAAACGCCAGCTGTGTGGGTTCAGAGACATGGAGGTGGTGGTGGTGGTGGGGGGGTGATAGAAACTTAAAAGTAAATTTGAGGAACATCTTTGAGCCTATAGGGAGAGAATGTGGGTCATCCTTATCTCCCCATTCCCACCCCTGAAAAGAAACCTCCACTTTGCAAGAGGCTAGAACTATCAGAAGGATCATACTTTTTCCTTTCTCTTCTTTTTTCCTTTTTCGAGGTAGGGTCTCAGTCTAACCCAGGCTGACCTGGAATTCACTATGGTGTCTCAGGGTGGCCTTGAACTCACAACGATCCTCCTACCTCTGCCTCCCAAGTGCTGGGATTAAAGGCGTGCACCACCACTCCCGGCCTTTCTCTTCTTCTTAAGGGAGTTCACCTATCCTAAAGAGATAGGATTATACCCTTCCTGGAAGACTAGGATCCCTGAGATTCCCCTTTCCCAGAAAACCAGATCCCTTATCTAGAAGCCTGGCATTGGGCTCTGTTACTTCAGTCCCCATGCAGTTCATAAAATATTATAATCTGGGTCTCTAGGTGGGCTTTTCCATTTCCTAGAAGTCCCTCTTTGCCTACTCTTGGATAAAAGATCTGCATGCCTTTCTTCTCTTAAATTCTGTCCATAAGGTTTATGAACTATGAGTTTCATTCTTAGAATTCATAAGACAAGAACTTGGAGGCCACTAATTCCATGAAAAAAATTACACCCTAGCTCCATTGCTCTTAAGGATACCCCAAACTCCCATACCAGAGACACAGTCTCTCAGGGAAAAAATAGAATGAGTGATTAAAAAAAAAAAGATACTTTCCTCTATACCCTGTGTGTTTGCAAGGTACATTTAACTGCATGCATATATGTATAACACACACACACACACACACACACACACACACACACACACATACACACATGGTTTTGTTTTGTTTTGATTTTTTATTAGTTATGTACCTAGTGTGTATACAGCCATGTTGGTAGCATTATTAGCCACCTCCCTGTTCTCCCCCCTGCATAGGGACCCTCCTTGTTGGGAATGTGGGTCATGCAGTGTGGTGTTTGCCATCAGTTATGGGTAAGAGGCAATGTCTCTGTACAAAATGTCCCAACTTGTGGCTCTAACAATCTTTCTGCCCCCTCTTCCTCAAATTTTCCTGAGCCATGATGAGTTTGTTTTAGGTCTACTTCAGTGATGATGTCTTGGGATCCTCTGTGTCTCTGGATATTTGGTTTGGTAGGCATTGAGCGTTCTTTGTGTCTATCTCCTCACCCTTGTGCTGGTACCAGGTTCACCAAGAAAGCAGCACTCTTGCTCATTTCCCTAATTACTCTATGGTTTCACTTAGGATCCTGGTAAGGTGCAATGGGTTGTTTCTCCACTCAGGATCTGCATCCATCTCAAAAAGAGAAGCAAATTCCCCAAAGGAGAGTGAAGTCAGCACCAGATAAATGGGATAACCATTATTATTTTAGAGAGAATGTAATAGGTGTAGGCTCTCTTGTAGCCCATGATGGGTATAAGCTTGGTAATGGAGAGTGAGCTCATTTTTTGGATATGGTTCTGACTTGTTTCCCAACTCCAGCTATGGGTTCTGTTCCACTGAGTGGATCAGTTAGCCAAGTCAAGAGCAGTTGGTTACCCACCATGGCTATGCACCACTATTGCACTTGTGTGAACATCATGTCAGGTTATTGACTGCTGAGTAGCTTAGACCATGAGTTTTTTGAACAGATGTTGGTCATTTTCCCATAGCCACTCATGTAGCACCTTCTGGCACTAGATGTGCTAACTGTCTGAGAACTGACTCTCTTCCCTATCCCACCCAGGTCACTCCATGTTCTGTACCAACAGCATACAGTGTCTTCAGCAGTAAGGTCTTACCACTAACCTTTGGTGGGTCATCAAGCACTCTTACCAAAATCTGTCTTCTTTTGGGAAACCTTGTAGGTCTCTCTGATCAACAGCTCATTGGGTAGGTTAATAGCATGCTGGTACTAGGAGTTACAGGCCAGCGAGAAGGAAAAGAAGGAAGAGAAAGATAGGTGATATAAAAGAGAAAGAAAAGAAAGAAGAAGGAGAGAGAGAGAGAGAAATACAGGTAAATATTAAGGTTAGTCTTCATCATATAAAAAAGGTTTTTGAAATTACCAAAGTTTTGACTAAAATATAGTTTTTGATTACATAATAATCAGGAAAATTCAGGTACATCATTTATATTTTCCTTAGCCTTGTTGCCAAAAGCATAACCATGGAGTTTGGGGCTCCCTGCCTACTTAGGTAGTAGTTCATTTGGCTACTCTTCCATGCCACTCTGAAATAGGCACTTAGTCCATTCTAAATTTAAAAAAAAAAAAAAAAAAAAAAAAAAACTACCAGTTCGGCATTGGGATTTGGTTAAGCAGATAATCTAAAACACTGAATGTTTTCTTAAATCTTATCTCAAAAATCGAAATCTCTGGAGTTAACAATATTGGGCTGGAAACCTTAGAAGGAGAGGTGTTCTCATAATATTTGTCAACATAATTTGTTTCTGGCCTTAGCCAAAAATAATGTAAAAGAGATCTATCAACACATCAAGATCCACCCTTAAATTAAAAAAAAATAAATAAAAAGTAAAAATACTTGAGGCAAAAAAGTAAAAATCTTTGAAAAGGAAAAAAGTTCTATCATGGTTTACAATTAAAAACAGCAACAATAATGTAACTGCAAGGCTTGTAAGCACCTGGGTGGGACCTTGAATAGATTATGGTATGGTTCCCATTCAGATATGAACCATCCATTCAATTTTCCCTGCCTCTGGCAAAGTCATCTCAACCAAAAGGACTAAAATGATGATGTAAAGATAAGAGTTCTAAGGAGGGCAGCCTATAATAAGAAACACAATCAGAGGAAATAGGTGGTACTCACACAAGCATTCAAATGTACCTTAAGTGTGAACTAGAAAAAAAAAAAAGTGGAAACAAAGCAAAGACTGAGGCCAAGAAACATAGCAAGTCTTTTGCTAAGGAGGAAATTTCATCTACATGTTCAAAATATAGTGTTTGCTTTTTCACTGTCAGGCAACTTTAAATGAATCAGTGTTCTAGGACAAAGGGAGGGGACTGTAAGTTACCACTTGGGTTTCAATGTAAAGTCTAGTTTAGATGCCTAAAGATAATTTAATACTTCTAAAACCATCCTCAATGTTTGCTTTATTAATACAGGAGGTATTTTTCTTTTAGTATTCTGCAAAGGAAAAGCACAATTTAGTAATTTTAGCCATGTTTGATATAATTAAATACTTACTCAAAGCAGACTAGAATTCCAGGAAGAAACACCAGCCATAATATTGAAGTACTCAATTCCAGGCAAACCAGAGTATAAAACCACAGCAATAGAACCTGCATCTGAGGAAAAGTAGACCAGTTGAAAGTCAATCTCTTATGAATCATTTTGTAAGTTTACAGCATTAGACCTGACAAGGACCAAGGTAAAATTCATATGCAAAAATTTCATACTTCCCTTTTTTGTTTAACTAAGTTGATAGTAACTGCCACAGTGATCATCTTATTTGCTGGCCTTTTTGTGTCCTTTGAGTAGTCCCTTGAAGTCTATCCTTTAAGAATTTAGATCTGCAGAAAGATCCAAGAGTCTAAACATAATTCGGTTAAGTCAGAATCCACTGAACAGAACAAAATGCATCATTTTCCAAGGCAGAGAAGGAGCATGAAATACCTCCAAAATGCTGGGAGTGGTAGTTTTATTTTTTTCCTCATCTATATTCACCTCATAATTATAAGGTTGTGTTTACCCTCCTGATTTCTAAACAATTCCTTTTCTATAGTTCTTAAACTATATTAAAGGAAACCAAATGCAGGTAGTAAGTGTGCATCTACTGAAGTAACTTGTCCATTTGTGAAATACAGTGCTGGTTCCCAATGGTGGTAATGGTGGGGATTTTGACACCCATTTGGAAGTGCCAGGAATTATCTCAGAAGAAGCAAAAAGAAAAAAAAATATTTGAAATGATGCTGTCTGAAAAAATACAAAAGCTCAAAGGCTAGGCTGCTATATATGCTTCCTGATGCTCTCTAGTAGTTGTAGCACAGTTGGGTGGAGATGGCTTTTTCGCTTTTCACTGAGGGGAGCAAGAGACAGTTAATTGAGAATGGTACAGCAATATCCTACCAGCTGCCTGCTTTTCTGTACCAGGAGAAGCAAAGAGAGCTTTAAAAACCTGTTTATGGTTGAAAGATTTCTTCCCTTTCATATCACACCTATAGTTATGGATCCCACAGAAGGGTTGGCTGTGGTTTCCTTTATTTGTGTTCTTTTAAATCCTCAGAGCATCAGACAAGAAAAACAAGGAGCTACTACACTGTTGAGAGAGATGGTGCTGCACAGAGCTCCATTCAAAGTGTTCTGGTCCCTAATTAAACCAGCAACAGTGACAATAAGGATGTGAGGGCTGCCTGATCATCCAGACTGCTATCATGCCAGAACCATGGAAAATAAATATATTTCTGTGGTGAATCTAATCTGGGCCACACATAGGAATAAGTCAAGCCAGATGATATTGGCAGTCTGTCCAAGCCACACTGGAAAATGAGACATCCACTGCTTCCTGATCTTAACAACAGTTTGGGGATTCCCAAATAAAGAAATTTGTCACTACAATTTGTATAGACAGAGGTTTAGGGTGATACGACTCATCCAAAGTAACCTCTGGACTTTCCCTCTGTTGGATTTGAGGAATCATTCACTGGGGAAGCCTTCTTGCATGCCAAGGTTTCCTTCTCTGAATCTCTGAATTCATCACACTTCACTGGAGAGACACTGGTGGGGAAAAAAAATTAAACTAGGGCCCTGAACTAAAGGGATGTAAGCAGGAAAATGAAAGAAAGAAAACGGCCAAATGTTAAATATAATCAAAAATTGCTTTCATTACAATTATGATCAAAGCTATGAAGTGGAATTACAGAAAAATTGGAAAATATTTTTTTATATTGTCAACTCCTCATTCAACATTGAGTGCTCAGTGTTATTTACTGTCTACTGGCAATATAGTTTCCTCATTTGGGTAAGTCTCTAAACTTTTTAGATATACTGTAAACTCGTGATAGGCAGGAACTTGGTCTGAGAGAACACTAATCCAGCAGAACCCCTTATGCATAGCTATTAAGAAACACATGACACTTTATTTTTGATTAACTGGATGATATTAAAGGATACACATTTTTTTTTAAAAAAAGAATACACTTATGTAGCAAAGGAGAGAACTAAAGTATATCAAGCCCATGGGAGTTGGTAATGGATTTGTTAGGGTTATTAAACAAGGGCCATTTCTCAGCCTCTCAACCCATCTCAATTATGATCTGAAGTGTGTGGGAAAGGAAAATAGAAACACAAAGATTTAAATCCTTTACTTCCTATACCTCTAAAAGGTAGGACCTATGAGCTTTTAGATATCAAGAAAGCAATGGAAGCAGGGAGGGGAAAGAAGAAAGTTGAAGTTTTTTCTATAAAATAAAGTCAAGAGAATTAAGTTTTGGTTACAGATGTGAAAAAAAAAATGACTTGCAACCCTCCACTTTGTGATTTATGTATTGAATGCAAGTGAGTGATGCTTTGCAGGAAATTCAAGTAAACCGGGATATGTCTAGTATATAGGAACTTTTCCTAGACAAAAACACTTCAGTAGCAAGTTGATTTTATACAGTCATGACATCAGTGGAATTGAGTGCAGGAATTGAGTCAACATTGAATCTATCATACTGTTACATACTAGGTATTCTCCCGAAGCTCATAATAAGCACCACTGAATCTCCCTACTCACTCTGGATTGACACCCATCCTTGTTCTCTCAAAGTACCCTCTGTGAAGGCCATTCTGATGGTTCTGACTTTGTACACATTTAACTGATAAACTTAGTATCTAAGTTAGCCTACATATATCTTAAAAGGAGCTGATAAGATATTATCTCAAGCCAAGCAGTGGCGCCACACACCTTTAATCCCAGCATTCAGGAGGCAGAGGTAGGAGGATCACCAAGAGTTGGAGGCCACCCTGAGACTACATAGTAAATTCCTGGTCAGCCTGGGCTAGAGTGAGATCTTACCTCCAAAAAACAAAACAAGAAAAGATATCTCAAAAGAATGATTGTAATATGATCAATATTGGATGTGAGGTATTTGATTAAAATGGCCGCTTACCCTTTCTGAAATTGTATCACACAGTCCAATACTCACCTGCTCCAATTACAAAGCACTAGCTCTGAGTAACTCATTCACTAAACCTCTGCACTAACCTATTGAGGTTTCTGCCAAGCATATTGGAAAAGCCTCAACATATCTTAAATCCCAAAGCCATATTTCAGCTGCTAAAATTAATGGTCCTCTTCCCCTACAGCATATTCAGTTCCAGAATCACTGTCAGTGAATATTCAAATATTATGCAAATAAGCCAGATTTATTCTGTGTTTTTCTCCTTCATCAAAACCCATGACAACCACAAGAATTTTCCATAATTCTGCTTACAAAGCTCTGCAGAAATAGTGTCTATTAAGTTGGCTTTCAAAATGTAATATTAGAAAGATCAAGTCTGTTTAAAACCACATAAAGAATAAAGTTGCAGTTTGGTATTGCCAGGGCTGAACTCCAGACTCCCCACAGGCTTCAACCCTGTAGTAATAGTTGTGATCCTTTTCCAACTTGGCTCAGAACTACAAGACGTTTGCTATGCACAAAATGTTTATCGTTTTTCTCCCCCACTGTTATTCATGATTGAAATTGCTCTGGAAGGCAGGTGTAGGAAATGAAAAATTATTGAAATTTAAGGTAGTGATACCACCAGATTTCAAACTAAATGTTCTAACCAGGACTTAAATCATTAAAATTTCACTTAATTCAAGAAACTGTCATTTTTCTTCTAAGAAAAAGAAAACACCTGGTGTATTCCTGGGTAGATTCAAACAAAAGAAACCTGAGGAAATTATCTTTCACTAACTATGAGGATAAGTGGTTATATATTTTACCTACATAATATAAGTGCTCTTGCATGTTCTGAATGACAACTGCTCTTTATGCTCCTTCTTCTTTAAGTAGTGATTTCTTTCCCTCTCTCTTTTTCCCTCTTTTCTTTCCTCCCCTTCCCCCTTTTCCTTTTCAGGCCCATATGAGAAGTTATTATTATACATTTCAGCTCTTTTCTTAATTTAGTCAGATATCAAATAAAGTGTGCAAGATTTACCTGATTTGGCACCATTGCTTATTAAATAAAATTGGAACAAATGATTGAGAGTTCTTGAATAGCTGTGCAAATAAAAGTAGGTTATTTGGTACCAATGTTTTCCCTAGTAAGACAAAAAAATAAATGAACCTGAACATAGAGAAGAAAAATTGAGAACAACAAAGACCTCATTAAGAAAAAATAACATGTATTTGCCCATTTATTATTAGGTAAAGTGGGTTATCATCTAAGATACAAATAGATGACAGACAGTGTAATAAGAGGTATTATATAGCGCACACCTGACCATGGCAATCTTATAACTATTTATGATGCTAGTTCCAGTGGCTAATTAATGTGCATCTTTTCTTTATCTTAAGAAGCATCAGCCAGGCGTGGTGGCATATGCCTTTAATCCCAGCACTCAGGAGGCAGAGGTAGGAGGATTTCCACGAGTTCGAGGCCACCCTGAGACTACATAGTGAATTCCAGGTCAGGCTGGACCAGAATGAGACCCTACCTCGAGAAAATAAAAAAGGAAACAGGGCTGGAGAGATGGCTTAGCAGTTAAGCGCTTGCCTGTGAAACCTAAGGACCCTGGTTCGAGGCTCCGTTCCCCAGGTCCCACGTTAGCCAGATGCACAAGGGGATGCACGTATCTGGAGTTCGTTTGCAGAGGCTGGAAGCCCTGGCACGCCCATTCTCTCTCTCTCCCTCTATCTGTCTTTCTCTCTGTGTCTGTCGCTCTCAAATAAATAAATATTTTTTTAAAAAAAGGAAACAATTAAGAAGCATAGATCATTGGAAAGATATCAGAAATCCAAGTATCTTTCAAAGTGCACTCTAATAAACCTTCCACAACATAGTCCAAGGGGACAGACATTCTGACAGCATTCCCGTCTATACCACATCAGCATCAACTTCAGTTTATTTCACGGTTCCTGCACCAGAGCCTCAAACAACACCAGTGCATAGTTGTTACCCAGGAACTACTCATTAAATGACGGGGGAAAGGTGATTCTGTTGAAAACTGTGATTATTCTAAAGATTACTTATTTGAAGAAACATTGCTTTAAAAAGCAATAACCTCAACATAAGACCAGAAACTCGAATGCTACTGGAAGAAAATTTAGGAAGTACTTTCCATGATACAGGAATGGGAAAAGGCTTCCTGAACAAAACCCCAGTAGCTCACAATCTTTTTTTTTTAAATTTTTTATTTATTTATTTGAGAGCGACAGACACAGGGAGAAAGACAGATAGAGGGAGAGAGAGAATGGGCACACCAGGGCTTCCAGCCTCTGCAAACAAACTCCAGACGCGTGCGCCCCCTTGTGCATCTGGCTAACGTGGGACCTGGGGAACCGAGCCTCGAACCGGGGTCCTTAGGCTTCACAGGCAAGCGCTTAACTGCTGAGCCATCTCTCCAGCCCTAGCTCACAATCTTAAACAGTCACTCAACCAATGGGATCACATGAAGCTGAAGAGTTTCTTTACAGACAAGCATGCAATAAGCAAAACCAATAGATCACCCACAGAATGGGAGAAAATATTTGTGGGTTTTCCAACTGATAGAGACCCAATCTCTAGAATCTACAAAGAACTCAAAAATCTAAACAGTAAGAAGTCAAATACCCCACTCACAAAATGGGGCAAAGAGCTGGACAGGCAGTTCACAGAGGAAGAAACACAAATGACAAACACACACTTAAGAAAATGTTCATCATCCCTAATCATCAGAGAAATGCAAATTAAAACAGCTATGACATTCCACCATACTCCAGTAAGGATAGCAAACATCAAAAAAGCAAATGAAAATAAGTGCTGGCGAGAATGTGGAGAAGTAGGAATACTAATCCACTGTTGATGGGAATGTAGGATGGTACAACCACCGTGGAAAGCAATATGGAGACTCCTGTAAAAGCTGACTATAGAGATACCAACAGACCCAGTTATTCCCTTACTGGGCATCTACCCTAAAACCTTCAAACCACAGGCCAGAGAGATTTTCTCAACCATGTTTGTAGCGGCTCAATTTGTAATAGCTAAGAGCTGGAATCAACCCAGCTGTCCATCACTAGACGAATGCATAACTAAGATGTGGTATATCTACACAATGGAATTTGATACAGCAGTAAGAAAAAATGGCACAAAGAAATTTGAGGAAAAATGGTTGAACCTGGAACAGATCATTCTCAGTGAACTTACCCAATCACAGAAAAAAAAATTGCCACATAGACTCACTCATCTACAGCACCTAACCTGAATCTACCCAAGATACCTTACTCACCCAGCAAGCATCTCATGGGCTAGACAATAGGAGGGATGGGGAGGGAGGGGAGAGAATCGAAGGGGTGGGAAACACTAATCTAGACCCAAATGGCAATGGTAACATAAAATTCAACTTCCTAAAAGGCAGACCAAATGACTTAACCTTCACCAGGCCCTTACAGGGAACATCTGAACCACAAGATACTGGTGAGGGTATGGTGAATACTAACCTTAATCTTCTACATCTTCCCTACCCCACTCTCCCACTCCCTCTCTCTAACTCTTGTATATTAGTTATCTTTCTCCTTCTTTTCTCAGTGGGCACTGACCTGTAACTCCCAGTACCAGCATGTGGCTATCATCCAAAATGAGCTTTTGACCAGAGAGACCTACAAGGTTTCCTAAAAGACAGACAGATTACTGTCAGAGTACTTGATGACCCACCAAAGGGTAGTGGTAAGACCCTATTGCTGAAGATACCATATGTGGTTGACACGTAAAATGGAATGGCATGGCTGGAAGTTGAAAGAAAGTCAGTCCCCAGAGAGTCAGTGTGTCTTGTGCCAGAAGATGCTACATGGGTGACTGGGGGAAAATGCTCAATATCTATCCCAAGAAACTCATGGTCTAAACTACTTAGCAGCAAATAACCTGTTGTGATGCCTGCACAAGTACAGTAGTGGCACACGGTCATGGTGGGGAACCAACTGCTCTCGATTTGGCTAACTGATCCCCTCAGTGGTAGGGGACCCACGGCTGGAGCTGGGAAATAAGTCAGAACCATATCCAAACACAAGCCCACTCTCCATTATCAAGCTACCATCAATCATGGGGTACAAGAGGGCCTACACCTATCAAATTCTCTATAAAAAGAAGAAAGGGTTATCTCAGTTGTCCTGGTGCTTACTTACTCTCCGTTGAAGAATCTGCTTCTCTTTTTCAGATAGATGTAGATGCTAAGGAGAGAGCCACCCCATCATACCTCAAAAGGGCCCTGGCTGAAACTAAGAACAATTGCAAAACAAGCAAGGGTGCTGTTTTCTTGGTGAACCAGGTACCAGCACAAGGGTGAAGGCTATCAACACAGAGAAAAACCAACTCCTACCAAATCAGAGAGCCAGACCCCAGAAGCCCCTAATACCTCATCACTGAAGCAGACCAAAAATGAACCCATCATGGCTCAGGGAAATTTGGCAGAAGAAGGGGTGGAAAGAATGTCAGAGCCACATGTTGGATCATGATATGCACAGACATTTATCTTACCCATAACTGTGGGCTAACTCAACAATGCACGACCCATATACCTCAACAAGGAGGGGCCAAGGGGAGGGAGTAGGTCACAGATGAGCCTAATAATGGTACCAAACTGACTGTATTTGCTGAATACAAAACTAATTAATAATAAATAAATAAACATAAGTGTACAAGTAGTGTCCACAAAAAAGCAATAAAACAGAGGGAAATAAAAAGGATAAACACTTTGATCTAGTTTCATACCCTGAAAATAAAGAGAATGTTACATACCTGTCTCTCCCTGTTGCTTAGCATTGTTCAGCATACTCAACTACCCTTCATCTTCTCTACATTGGTGTACAGGTCATACAATTAAGATGCTATATTACCTTTGTACTTCTGAAAAAAACTCCACATTCACCTTTATCATCCAAATTATGATTCAAGCACTTTGTAATGGAATTATTTATGCAGTAATATAATTATTCAGTGGTGTGTTAAATTTGTAGGCAATGAAAGCAGCCAAATACAATTCTTTCTTTTTTTAATTTTTTTTTTTTTTTTAATTTGAGAGCGACAGACACAGAGAGAAAGACAGATAAGAGGGAGAGAGAATGGGCACACCAGGGCTTCCAGCCTCTGCAAACGAACTCCAGACGCGTGTGCCCCCTTGTGCATCTGGCTAACGTGGGACCTGGGGAACCGAGCTTCGAACTGGTGTCCTTAGGCTTCACAGGCAAGAGCTTAACCGCTAAGCCATCTCTCCAGCCCTACAATTCTTAATAGATAACTGGTTGAGGATCAGCCATACTTCATAAACCTTTGACTTGCTTGCAACAGTTCTGGAAACATCAAAATTTTGTCAGTGTTCCTCTTGTTTCATCTTCTTTTATCCCTGAGCTCTGGGAATTGTAGAAATAATAATCTAAATTAATGAACTAAACTTGTGATCCTGTGAGGGAAGCTTCCACTTGACTCAAATAGGAATTACCAGGAAGACCAGGAGGGAGATGTTCCCTGAGGAATTTCTAACCCAAGCTGAGACACAAGGGACTGAAATGTATCTAATAATACTCAGGAAAAAGTAACAGAAAGTTACTGGTTTTTCCCAAAGAAATCCCTTTCACATACTTATTACTAATATTCAGATTTCAGTTTAAGAAATGGCTTGCTGCAAAGCCTCTAGTTTTCATTCTGCTATCTCATTTTGTTCTTTAAATGCACCCTTGTCTTTATCATTGATTAATTATTATAAAATAATCTTAAAGGATGATATTGTACTAACTTGCCTAAAGCACTAATAGTGGAGTTAATAACCCATACTAAACATCTTTTCATTTGCTATGGTTATATCAAATAATACAGAGTTAGCACAACACCAAAGCAATTATTACCAATTAACTTAATGATTCAGACATTATACAAGTGTTTCAAAACAGTCGTGGGCTAGACAGCTGGCTTAGGGGTCAAGGCACATGCCTATGAAGCCTAAGGACCCAGGTTCGATTCTCCATGTCCCACATAAGCCAGATGCCCATATTAGCACATGCATCTGGAGTTCATTAGCAGGCTAGAGGCCCTGGAGTGCCTATTATCTCTCTCTCTGCCTCTCTCTCTCTCTGTCTCTAATAAATAAATAAAAATAAATCTAAAGAAATATTTAAAAAAAGCAGTCATAATAAATCCTTTAAAACTAGAAATTTAGGATGACTTCAATGCTGGCTTCTTTACATATACCAATTCTTATTTACAAATGTAATATTTTAAAAGAAACTGTTAATTCACACAAGACATAGTAAATTGGGTGACTCCCACACTCCTTAAAATTCTACACAAAAAATAAATCAATTAGCCTAGTCTATAGCTTGAATAATGTGAAATAAAATGATTTTAACTATAAATGGGAACCTAGAGGAAGTAAGTTCCAGTATGTTAGACATGGGAAAATAACCTGTTGTTCAGGTGTATACTTACACAGTGTTTTAATTAATGCACTCTTGTTCATAAGTTGTGTATCTTGGTTAGACAATTTCTGAGAAAAGGAAACTCCACTTTACCAGTGGATCCAATTTTCCAATGCAATGCATAAATACAAAGTATTCCAGTGTGTACTTCACTGAGTACCAAGAAGTTTAAAAAATTACAATTATACCATTAAAGTTAAAATAAAAGCTTTGAAATTGCTCAGCAAAACTCTTTCTCCCTCCCTCCCTCCCTCTCTTCTTTTTTACTCAGCAGGATTAATTACTGGTTTTTGCAAGCTGTTCCTAGAGAGTTATTAAATATCAACAATAGTGCAACACTATGAGACAGTTGTCAAACATAACCCCTGCTGTTAGAATAACAGAAACAACGCAGGAGCAAGACCCTGGTTACTGGACCATATTCTCCAAGTTATGGAGATACAGAACAGACTGCATGACAATCAGTATATTTATGTAATAAAAATTCATATGCTTTACATCTCTAATCTGCCTGCCTCACACAGCTTGCTTGTTTTTCAGAAGATTAAATAAATTGAAGAAATTATAAATCCACTTGCAATGATGTTTCTAGTACTGATTAAGTAAGAATTTACTAAGCAATCCCCCTGCTGAGTGTTTTGTTTATAATAGTAAACAAGGTACTAACCTGTGCTTAGGTAAACAGTTTTCTCTGAGTGACTGAATTTAGGCTCTGCGGTGGTTTGATTTAGGTGTCCCACATAAACTTAGGTGTTCTGAATGCTAGGTTCCAAGCTGATGGAGATTTGGGAATTAGTGCCTCCTGGAGGCAGTGTGTTGGTGGGGGCGGGCTTGTAGGTATTATAACCAGTTTCTCCTTGCCAGCGTTTGGCACACTCTCCTGTTGGTGTTGTCCACCTTATGTTGGCTAAGGAGTGATATCCACCCTCTACTCATGCCATCGTTTTCCCCTGCCATCATGAAGTTTCCCCTCAAGTCTGTAAGCCAAAATAAACCCCTTTTTCCCCACAAGCTGCTCTTGGTCAGGTGATTTCTGCTAGCAGTGCAAACCTAACTGCAACAGGTTTTCTGAGGACTGGGATGTGTACTTGATAGCAAAAGGGCAATTCCAGTGAGAGTAACAAGCTATTTAAATCTGATTCTAAACATATGGGGAAGGGATAGTCAAGAGACTAAGGAGAAGATAATTCCATATGGTATAACAATAGGATATTAAGGTAAAGCGAGAACATAGAATTATCAGTAGTCTGACATGATTATAGGCATATACCTAAACATAATAAGAAGCATATAGGATAAGCCAGTATGTCACATTATACCAAGTGGGAAAGGCCAAAAAAGGCTTCTTAAGATCTGGAACAAGATAAGGACATCCACATTCAACACTTTTATGACATACAATATAGTTAGTCCCTGCTACAGCAATGGGGCAAGAGAAAGAAATAAAGTGTCTCAAAATTGGAAAAGAGGAAGTTTAATTATCAAGTGTTTGCAGAATATATATGAAACAATTCACAAAAATACTACCCAACCTAACAAATCACTTTAGCAAATTAGCAGGATATAAAATCAATATGTGATCCTCATTAAAGTTTCGATATACCAAAAGGAAATTATCTGACGTAAAAATGAAGAAAGTAAGCACAAAATTGCATAGGACTAAATTTAACCAGAGACAAAAGTTATCTAAAATGAAAGTTTAAAATAAATCAATTATAGTAAGGAAAATGGCAAATAAAATACTGTAAGATATCCCATATTCTTCATCCATTAGAATAAATATTATTAACATGTCAATATTTCCCAAAGCTAACTCTATAGACTTAATATAAACTCTATCAAAATACCAAATCAGCTGGGCATGGTGGTGCACGCCTTTAATCCCAGCACTCAGGAGGCAGAGGTAGGAGGATTGCTGTAAGCTCAAGGCTATCCTGAGACTACATAGTGAATTCCAGGTCAGCCTGGACTAGTGAGACCCTACCTCAAAAAACAAAAAAACAAAACAAAACAAAAAAGCCAAATCTTTCTTTATACAATCAGTAAGAAAAAAAAAACAAAAAACTAAGATATCCAATCCATGAAACCAAAATAAAAATAATGCAAGCTATCTAAAGTGAGTAAAAAGAACAAAGAAAAATGTATGACTCTACCTAATTTCAGTAATCAATAGATTATTATATGGATATGAAACAGACACGTAAGCCAATGAAAGAAAAGACAGTGAAGAGGTAAACACAAGCTTCAGCTACCAAATGGGAAGCACATGCAAAGCATTGAAATTAGGTCAACATCCCTCACCAGACACAAAAATAAATCAACTCAAGTGGATTCAAACCTGAAACTATGAAATTACTAGAATAAGATATAGAGGTGACACTTTAGGACAGAAGAGAAAGTGTAACTCAGGAAAACAAGGACTTGAAAGTTTGTCTTAGTGTTTTCAGCTGCTCTAAGAAAAATAGCATAAACTGAGTGTATTATAAACAAAAGAAATTTAGTTTTGAACACTGAGAAGTCCATGATCAAGGTACCAATATTTTCAGCCTCAGATGAGAGTTAGATTTATGATTCATGTAAGGATCTGCTCATTGGACCCTTACCTGGAATGGCAGACAAGACAACTCTTGGGGACATCTGTTATAGGGACACTAATCTCACTCATGATGGTCTCACCTTCAGGAGTTAATTGCTTTTCAAAGATTTCACCTATTAATGACACCACATTGATGTTTGGGATTGAATATACAAAATTCAGAGGGACACAGCATCTAGAAAGTTACAGAAATGAAGAAATAACCACAGAAAAGGTAAATATCTAGATATATACAACAGCTTTTTTCTTTTTTAAGTTCCTTAAGCTATATATGTAGAGTGAACCACCATCTTCTAGTAATGCACCAAAATGACAAATACAATGGGAGAAAGGAGAAGGAGAAATAACCAGTATATTTTCCAGAAAACATGGAGTTTTTCCTTTGACCACATACATGCAAACCTATAAGAAGAAGGATATTGTAGACATCAGGGGAATGGATTTTGTTCAAAAATAAATGCCCCATGAATGATACCATGGCAAAATTGATAGCATCTACTCTGTTACCAGCATGCTATTGTCATGGTTGTATACCGCAAGTGAAGGGTTAGATTCTCGCTGAAAGAACTAGTGTGTGTATTAAGTATGTTAAGCATTCTAAGAGGCGAGACCACCTCCTGAAATGGGTGAAGGAAGATGATCAAAAGAAAATGCAAACCAAGGAGAAAGTTACCTGGTTATACTGAAATATCAGCCCATTTTATCCACAAGATGACATTTTCTGAAAGCTATGGAAAAAGGAATGAGCTGTTGGAGTCTATTCTCTATGAATTTATGGTTTAATAGATAAGAAATTAAATGAGTTAAAAAGTAAAATCTATATTATTGTCTAACAGAGTTTTCAGAGTAAGCTGATATAGTTCATTGCCCTAACATGAGAAGGAAAGACAAAGAAATCTGTATGATACGGCAGTAAGATTTCTACACTATAATACTAAAATATTCTAAATATATTGTGAAAATTTATGTATGACCCCCAATAGCAACTACTTTAAGTGCAGAAACCTTAATAAACATACTAAAATTAAATTCCAAAAAGGACACATCAGAGTAAGTTAAATAATTCATACAGGATATACCACAAAGTACTAGATATTGTTTAATAAACAGTTAACAAAATTTTGTGAATCAAACTATTTCTCCAGAGTCATATCTCATAGAATAAACTGCCAGAGCTTCTTATTCATGATTTAGCCAAATAATACCCACCATTCCTCAGGGGGATTCTCAGATAATGGCGAGATCTTTTCCAGGACCATTAGATTAGGTAGAGTTGGTTTTATACTTTCTTCTAAGTCAGCTCATGTCAACTTTATTGACCACATAGGTAAGCAGGAATATCTTGCCAGTTTTCACATTCTGATGCAGCATTCTCAGGAAGTGCTCAGATGAAGCAGAAGCTGGGCTAAGAAGATGGTTTTTCCTCTTACACAAGTTTTTCTGATTCTTTAGCTCCTTTCACTGCCACATTAAACTCAAACTAAACAATAGCCTAAACACACCAAAGCTTTTGAAAAGAAGGAATTATATGGGCTACAAAATGGTTCCTAAAGGGATATATATGTTTACTAAAAGTACAAAGCATATTGGTTGAAATTAAAATAACAAAAGTATAATCAACATTTTCATTTAAGAAACAGAAAAAATAATAAACATCAAATCTGGCAAAAGGAAAAACAAAATGGCACCTCGGCTTTAGAATTAATCTTCTGATATGTCAAGAGTCTATTTCAGAGGAATAGCATGCTTTTGCATATTGATTAAAGGCACACTCCATCATTACGACATTACTATCCTAAACATATATGAACCTAACATGGGGGCTCCCAAATCATCAAACAAATGCTGTTAGAACTGAGGTCACAGATAACACAAAACACAGTGGTAGTGGGTGACTTCAACACCCCACTCTCATCAATTGACAGCACATCCAAGGAAAAAATAAACAGTGAAGCATCTGGACTAAATGAGGTCATAGAATAAATGGATCTAACAGATATATACAGGACATTTCATCCAAATGATGCAAAGTATATATTATTTTCAGCTGCACATGGAACATTCTCTAAAATAGACCATATATTAGGACACAAAGCAAATCTTAACAAATAACAGGAAAATTGAATAATTCCTTGCATTCTATCTGACCACAATGGAATCAAACTACAAATCAATAGCAAGAAAAGCTATGGAGCATACACAAAATTATGGAAACTAAACAATACACTACTAAATGATAAATGGTTCAATGAAGAAATCAAGAAGGAAGTCAAAAAATTCATAGAATGAAATGATAATGAGAACATAGCATACCAAAATCTCTGGGACAAAATGAAGGCAGTCCTCAGAGGTAAATTTATAGCTTTAAGTGACTATATTACAAAATTAGAAAGGTCACAAGTAAATGACCTAATGCTTCACCTTAAAGCCTTGGAAAAAGAAGAACAAGGCAAACCAAAAATCAGTAGATGGGAAGAAATAATAAAGATTAGGGCAGAAATTAATGAAATAAAACCAAAAAACATCCAAAGAATCAATGAAACAAAGAGTTGGTTCTGTGAAAGAATAAACAAGATTGATAAATACTTAGCAAATCTGACCAAAAGAAAGAGAGAAGAAACACAAAATAACAAAATTAGAGATGAAAAAGGCAACATCACAACAAATGCCAGAGAAATTCAAAAAATCATAGGGACATACTATAAATACATATACTCCACTAAGTATGAAAATCTGAGAGAAATGGATGATTTCCTTGATTTATATGACCTACATAAATTAAATCAAGATGAGATTAATCACTTAAATAGATCTATAACAAGTACAGAGATCCAAGCAGTTATCAAAAATCTCCCAATTAAAACAAGTCCAAGCCCAGATGGATTAACTGCTGAATTTTATCAGACCTTCAGGGAAGAGCTAACACCATTGCTTCTAAAGCTTTTCCATAAAATAGAAAAAGAAGGGATCCTACCAAACTCCTTCTATGAAGCCAGCATCACCCTGATACCAAAACCATGTAAAGATAGAACAAAAAAAGAAAATTAAAGACCAATATCCCACATGAATATAGTTGTGCAAATTCTCAACAAAATATTTGCAAACAAAATATAAGAATATATCAGAAAGATCATTCACCCTGACCAAGTGGGCTTTATCCCAGAGATGCAGGGATGCTTCAATATACACAAATCTATTAATGTAATACATTGTATAAATGGACTGAAGGACAAAAATCACATGATCATCTCATTAGATGCAGAAAAAGCATTTGACAAAATCCAACATCCCTTCATGATAAAAGTCCTACAGAGACTGGGAATAGAAGGAACATATCTCAATATAATAAAGGCTGTTTATGACAAGCCTACAGCCAACATATTACTAAGTGGGAGAAAACGGGAAGCTTTTCCACTAAAATCAGGAACAAGACAAGGGTGTCCACTGTCCCTACTTTTATTTAATATAGTACAGGAAGTCTTAGCCATAGCAATAAGGCAAGAGGCACACATACAAGGGATACAAATTGGAAAGGAAGAGATCAAGTTATCATTATTTGCAGATGACATGATTCTATATATAAAGGACCCTAGAGATTCTATCAGCATAGTGTTAGAGCTGATAAACACCTACAGCCAAGTAGCAGTGTACAAAATAAATATACAGAAAGCAGTAGCATTCCTATATGCTAATGACAAACAGAGAATGAAATCACAGAATCACTCCCATTCATAATTGCATCAAAGAAAATAAAGTGCCTTGGAATAAACCTAACCAAGGAAGTAAAGGATCTCTTCAAAGAAAACTTTAAAACACTCAAGGGAGAAATTGCAGAAGACACTAGAAAATGGAAAAGCATCCCTTGTTCCTGGATCGGAAGAATGAATATTGTGAAAATGGCAATCTTAGCAAAAGCAATCTACACATTTAATGCAATCCCCATCAAAATTCCAATGGCATTCTTCATGGAAATAGAAAAAAAAAATCTAAAAATTCATTTGGAATCACAAAAATCTTCGAATATCTAAAATAACACTGAGCAACAAAAATAAGGCTGGTGGTATCACCATACCTGATTTTAGTCTTATTCTACAGAGCCATAGTAACAAAACAGCATGGTACTGGGACAAAAGCAGACATGTAGATCAATGGAACAGAATAGAGGACCCAGATATAAGTCCAGGTAGCTATAGCCACCTTATATTCAATTAAAGTGGCAAAAATACTCCCTGGAGAAAAGACGGCCTCTTCAGCAAATGGTGCTGGGAAAACTGGATATGTATTTGTAGAAGAATGAAAATAGATTCTTCCCTCTCTCCATGCACAAGAATTAAATCTAAATGATTAAAGATCTTAGCATCAGACCTGAAACTCTGAAGCTGCTAGAGGAAAAAGTAAGGTAAACCCTTCAACATACTGGTTTTGGCAAAGACTTTCTGAATATAACCCCAAATGCTCAAGCAATAAAACCACAGATTTACCTCGGGGACCTCATGAAATTACAAAGATTTTGTACTGCAAAGAACACTGTGAATAAAGCAAAGAGGCAACCTACAGAATGGGAAAAAAATCTTAGGATTAATATCTAGGATATACAAAGAACTGAAAAGTCGGGCACAGTGGCTCATGCCTTTAATCCCAGCACTTGGGAGGCAGAGGTAGGAGGATCTCCATGAGTCCAAGGCCACCCTGAGACTACATAGTGAATTCCAGGTCAGCCTGGGCCAGAGTGAGACCCTACCTTGAAAAAAAAAAAACCAAAAAAAAAAAAGACTCAAAAATTTAAATAATAAGAAATCAAAAAGGCCAATTAGAAATGGGCTATAGAACTAAATAGAGAGTTCTCCAAAGAAGAAATACGGTTGGCATATAAGCATCTAAAAAAATGTTCTACATCCCTAGTCATCAAGGAACTGCAGATTAAAATTATGCTGAGATTCCATCTCACTCCTGTCAGGTTGGTCACCATCATAAAAACAAATGACCATAAATGCTGGTGAGGATGTGAAAAAAGAGGAACACTTCTACACTATTGGTGGGGATGCAGTCTGGTCCAGTCATTGTGGAAATCAGTGGAGGTTACTAAAACAGCTAAAAATTGATCTACCATATGACCCAGCTATAGCACTCCTAGGCATATATCCTAAGGACTCATCTCATTACCATAGAAATATTTGCTCAACCATGTTTATTACCACTCAATTCACAATATCTTGGAAATGGAACCAGCCTAGATGTCCTTCAACTGATGATTGGATAATGAAGATATGGCACATTTATACAATGGAGTTCTACTCAGTGGTAAAGAAAAATGAAGTTATGAAATTTGCTGGAAAATGGATGGATCTGGAAAGGATTATACTAAGTGAGGTAACCCAGGCCCAGAAAGCCATGGTCACATATTCTCTCTCACATGTGGATCATAGCTACAGATGATTGGGCTTCTGTTTGAGATGGAAAAAAACTCAGTAGCAGAGGCCAGTAAGCTACAAAAGAGATATAAAGGGAAGAGAAAGGAAGGGAGGGTGGTACTTAATAGGATGTTATTGTATATATGTAAGTAGAAGTATAGATTAATGGGAGTGTAAAGGCCCAAAGTGAGGTTAGGGGAAGAGAGCAAGTAAAGGAAAGGTGGAGGGAGGGCTAATCAAAATCTAAGTAGATATAAATAAATCATATGGAATCCTACCTTTTTGGACAATGGAACACTCAGGGGCTGTAGATTGTTGCTAGAAAATTTTCAGTGCCAGGGATGGGATACCATCCAGTGAGTTCTTGGCCAGGGAGGTCCCTGACACCCCCAAAACATTATAGGCCATTGCTAAGGCCCTTGGCTTCCCACCAGGAATACATGTTAAGACACTATTGCTGAAGACTCCACATATTTGGGCTGCAAAGCCACTGAGAAATCCTGCTGGAAGTGAGCTGATAACCTTCTCCATGTATACCAGCTGACAGAAAGCTAGAAGGCATTTCGCATGCAGTTCAATGGGAGAAAGAGAAATCACCAGAGAAGATATTCAACAGTGGACATTGCGAGCCTTATATTTGGCGAGCCAGGCTAAATTATCTGTGGGTGCTATAGTGGCACGTCTATCATGGTGTAAACCAACTTCCCTCTAATTGGACTGGAGAATCACTCCATACATCCCTGATATTGAAAACCTAAAATAGGGGTAGTCATGAGCTCTAGGGGTGTAACGTTTGCTACTGTCTGGCTAAATGTATATACTATGCTCATCAAACTTCCCAGTGAGCGCTTCTCTTAATGTTCATACCCTCATATTAATGCTACTCTCACTTTTGGTAGAGAATCTTCTCTTTTCAGATAGCAGTGACCTTGGGACATCTCAGAAGGTATCATGGTGCTGGAAAGAAGTGACTGGAGTGCTCAGTACTGCAATATCTCTATCACATCTTCCAAGGCTCAGGGTCTAATGTGGAAGAGGTGGCAGAAAGAATGTAAAAGTCAAAGGAAGGGTAGGACTCCTTACAACATGCTCCCTCCAGACATGAAATGGCCTGGATATACATAACCTAACAGCGCCCGACACTACCTACACAAGACCATCATAAGAGGAGGAAAAGATGATGATATCAAAATAAAAGAGAGACTGATTGAGATGGTGAGGGTATGTGATGGAGAATGGAGTTTCAAAGGGGAAAGTGAAGGGAGGGAGGGTGTTACCATGGTATATTTTTTATAATCATGGAGGTTGTTAATAAAAATTTGAAAAAAAAATTTGATCACATGCATTGAATGTCTTAGCTATGAATAATATTTACAGAGTTGTGAAAATGTGAGAAATGAATATTCATTATAAATTGTGCTGTGACTAAAATGAGAACAAGGGTGGCTAGAAAGTGTATATGTTGTGAGAGAAAGAAAAGCTATAATAGTAAATCATACTCTACAGAAAAGAATCAGGATAAGTTCTAAAATTAATTTTAAAAATATTTGGAAGCCTAAGCATATGACTAGCTAACTAAGTGTACTTTTAGTGATATGTTCCTGGGATCAATTGCTGCAGCAATATTCCAAGCCATAAAACAGCAAGTGGAGAAAAGTCACAGCTCACATACTTCCATCCCCTTTCATTGGTGGGGCGGGGAAGAGTAAGGAATAAACAAACAAAAACTAAATGTTAAAAAAAAAAAAATTCAAAGTATTATTAAATGGTTGGTTTCCAATGTTAACTTGGCTAGACTGCTGTTTCCAGTCACTGACTTAAACATTGGTTCTGCATGATGTAAAGATATTTTTTGGATAGATTAAAGTACATATGGGTTGACTGAGTAGGGATTTTACCCTGGGTAATTTGTGGAGGCCTGATTTCTTCTGTTGAACTGCTTTACATGTTGAACTGAATCTTCCTAGAGAAAGAAGTAATTGCACTTGCATACTGTGGCCTAAGCTCCTGTCCTTTCTCATGCCCTCTCCTCTGTATCTCTGGCTTGCCTAGCCAGCCTCCACAGCCATGTAATTATCTACAATTCATATCTTCTAGTGGTTCTGTTTCCCAGATAAAGCCATGATCAATACCTATCCAATACCAGACACAGATTTAAAAAAAAAATACAAAGCTGGATAGGAGAGATAAAGAATGTGAGTCAGAGAAAGATACTGCTATTTTATATTGGGTGGTCAGGAAAAGCTTACTGATAAGATGCTGCAGTTGATTGATTGCCTCATGGGCCTAATTCCTCATCTCCGTTTTATCCAGGCCTTTTACCATGAGACTTTGTAGTACCTTTCACTAAAGGGCAAGATTGATTTTTCCCAGGCACTGAAACTGGACTTTTATTTTCCTTCTATTTTTTTTTTTTTTTTTTTTTTTTTTTTTGGTCACTAAGCTATTACCAGATGAACAGAAACTTGAGAAGGACTTTGCAGAATTTCACCTGCTTCTTATTTCTTGGCCACAAACACAAATTATACACACACACACACACACACACACACACACACACACACACACACATATGCCAGGGTTCACAGAAGGTTGAAAGACTTACTATCCCTGATTACTCTGGCTGAGGGTATGCAAGGTCAGCCAATAGTCAGGTGGCTCTCTGATATGTGAACCTGCCCATCCAAGAAAGCCAGAAAGTACCTAGTTCATTTGTAAGTAAAGGCAGATACATGGAAAATCCCAAGTATCATCAGCCAAGTACTGCTTACATTGGATGATACTCATGAGACACAAAAACCTTATTGTTGGCCTCTGGTAATATTTTTATAGCCTGTAATTACCACAACCATAGGTAACATTTGCATAGGCCTGAAGGAAGCAAAAGATAAGGCCATAAGATTTACATGATATGAGAGTCCTTATAAGTAAATGAAGACACAAAGAAATGATAAAATTGTATGTGCTCCTAATTGGGCTGTGACATCTGTGTCCCATTAATTAATTGCCACAGTTGACTCAGCTGATCTAGTTGGCTAGGTGGGTGTTCCCCTCCTCCCCCACTGTTCCAAATGCATCTCTCCCAAAGTTGCACACTCAGAGAGTATTAGCTTCCCCAATAGAGGTGGACTGTTCTTCTGTCAAAGGTTTTTGAACATGTGCACTCCCCTGCTAGAACTTCCAAACCTGATGGGAATATGACCAACATACCATAGGCTCATACAGTAAAGTACACAATCAATAAAAAAGTAGTAGAGAAAGGAAAGGAGGAGGGTACTTAATAGGTTGTTATTGTATATATATAAGTACAATGATTGATATGGGGAGGTAATATAGTGGAGAATGGAATTTCAAAGGGGAAAGTGTGGGGGTAGGGAGGGTATTACCATGGGATTTTTTTGTATAACCATGGAAAATGTTAATAAAAATTACATTAAAAAAAAGTAGTAGATGGACTAGTTACAGGGAAAAAAGGGTAGTGGAAGGATAATAAGTGGGCAGAAAAAAGACAGAGGGAAGTGAAGGGACTATGATCAAAATATATTCCGTTGGCTGGGGAGATGGCTTAGCAGTTAAAGTGCTTGCCTGTGAAGCCTAAGGACCCAGGTTCAATCGCCTATACCCATGTAAGCCAGATGCACAAGGTGGGGCATGCATCTGGAATTTGTTTGCAGTGGCTAAAGGCTGTGGCATGCCTGTGTTCTTCCTCAAACAAATAAATGAATAAAATATTTAACTGTATGTTCTATACATACATAAATTTAAAAAAAGAAATGATAAAACCTTATTACATTTATACTAAGTGAAAAAAGAGAGGTAATTGTGGGGACATAGCTGAGTCATGGATGTAAGGGACTAATGAAATATAAAAATTGTAAAAAAGATATCTTAATACAGAACTCTCTCAGCTATAACTCTCTTGCAGAATGTTTCATTTTATAGAACAATAATGTAGTGTTTCACATGGGAACTTTTGTCTCCTGTTTTTAGGAACAAAAGGGGAGATTAAAATGCCTTACTTTCCACATCATCTTTCACAACTACAAAACTCCATCACTAATGCATCATTACAAGTGATACATATAAAATAAAATAACTGTGCTCTAATAAAACTTGATGAGCACTGGTGTTTAAATTTCAAACAATTTTCATGTTATGAAATGTTATTGTTTTATTTTTTCAGAGATTTGCAAGTGTAAAACCTATTCTTCATTGAATGTCCAATGTGATACTCATTGTGTCACAGAGCCACCTGCAAAAACTAGCCATTAGAGTGGAAAACATAGAAGTAAGCTGCAGGCCTGCTAAAGTACAAAGAATGGTGAATAAACCAATCTTCCCTGTCTTGACTGATGAATAGGGTTACCTCTTTGGTCCCATATTTCTTGGATATAAAATGAGGAAGCTAAAAAGCTCCTATTGGTGGAGATATTGTTTCTACATAAATGTGGATTCCAGTGATTTTAGTGTAATCATCATCCAAATAATTGATATTTTAATAACTAATATTGTTAAGATGTGCAATAAAGCTTTGGTACATGGATAAATTTTTATGTTACCTTTTTAATTGTCAAAATTTTGCACTGGATAGTGCAACTTTACAAACTTTTAGACTAAGAATATTTAGGGCCTGAGGGATTAAAACAAAATGCTTCACAGGTAAATATGAGTGTGCATCATCATACCACATCAAATTCACTGCAAATTTATAATACTTTGAGAAAATTATCCTAAAATAACCCCTAAAATATTCAGTACTCATGTTTTCAATATTCCAGTCATCTTGGGAAAGAAATAGGGAATGCTTTATAAAGAAACTATATATTTTTTATCTTTCACAAGACACAGGATATAATTCTGAAAAGAAGCTAATGACATCTAAGGAAAGAAAGGAGAAATTAAGTGGAAAGGGTAATAGAACATCTGTCTCTTCTATGTATCTTGTAAAACTGAGAAACTGGTAGCTGACTCTTACATTTCAAGGTAATAGCATTACATTTAATTTTATGGCCTCAAAACTGTAATTCCTGTTCTTAACTTGCCTCACAGCATAATAAGCTATATTCTTTATGTAAAGATGCCATCACCACTAAACAGAAATATCAAATGTTAAAGAATCTTTTATTGACTTGAATAAAGAAAAATCCTTCTTTTATTCCTCTTCTTAATACCTCATTAATTCTTTGAACTTCAAAATGTTACAAATACTCTGTGAGCCTTTGTTTTCCATCAGATTCTATAAACATAGTGCTTTAGTGAATTGGAGTGATAATATAGAATAAGTAGAAGAAAACAAATGAATAATATATAATCTCCTTATATAACTGATGTCATGAAGATTAAGTCATCTCACTTTTACAGAATCATGCACATTCATTCAGAAATTATGATTAACTATTACATTTACAATGGCTAGTATTGATTATCAGTTTTATAGGATCTAGAATCACCTGGACAATATGTATCTGGAATATATGTGAGGGAGTTTCAGACTGAGTTGTAGGTGGTATGATTCCATAGGTTGGTGTTCATGGTTGACTAAAAAAGAAAAAAAAAAAGAGCTGAGCACAAACTTTAATCTCTCTGCTTCTTCACGGCAAATCCACTAGGACTAGCTTCCTCACGTTCTTGCTGCTATGACTTCCTCACCATAAGGGACTCTACCCTTCAACAGTGATCCAATATAAACCCTTCCTTAAGTTGTTTTTGTCAGATACTTCATCACAAGAATGAGAAAAGTAACTAACATAGTCATGTACTTTCTTAAGCCTTGTGCTTATGAAAATGAATAAAACACACAATTTTGCCTGTGAATCTCACAGTTTATTTAGATAAAATAATCCACTCATATTTAACTTTTCAAGTTTAAATAAGAGACTAGTAAGCTAGAAATGAGATATAAAGGGAATAGAAAGGAAGGGAGAAGGGGAGTTAATAGGATGGTATTGTGTATATGTAAGTAGAAGAATAGATTATTTGGGGTGAAAAGGCCGAAGTGAGGTCAGAGGAAGAGACTGAGTAAAGGAAAGATGGAGGAAGACTAATCAAAACCTAAGAGGATATAAATAAATCATATGGAAACCTACTTTTTTGGACAATGGAATACACAGGGGCCATAGATTGTTACTAGAAAATTTTCAGTGCCAGGGACAGGATACCTTTCAGTGAGTTGTGGGCCAGGGAGGTCTGATGCCCCCAAAACATTACAGGCCATTGCTGAGGCCCTTGGTTTCCCACCAGGAAGAGATGGTAAGACCCTATTGCTGAAGACTACACATACTTGGGCTGCAAGGTCACTGGGAAACCCTGTTGGAGCTGAGTTGAAAACCTCTCCATGTAGATCAGCTGACAGAAAGGTGGAAAAAGCCACACTGCATGCAGTTCAATGGGAGAGGAGAAATCACCAATGAAGACACTCTACAGTGGACACTGACAGACTTATATTTGGCCAAACAAGCCAAATGAGCCAATGGGTGCAATAGTGGCACATCTCTTTGGGGGAAACCAACCACCCTCTAATTTGACTGGAGGCCTACTCCATGGGATACATCCCTGATACTGAAAACCTACAACAGAGGTAGTCAAGAGCCCTAAGGGTATAACATCTGCTGCTGTCTGGTAAATGTATATAGTATGTTCATGAAACTGCCCAATAAGCACTTCTCTTAATGTCCATACCCATATGTTAATGCTACTCTCACTTTTTCATTAGAGAACTCTTTCTTTTCAGATTGTAGTGACCTTGGGGTGACTCAGAAGGCATCACATGCTGAGAAGAAGTGACAGGAGTGCTTAGCACTGCAATATCTCTATCAGACATTCCAAGGCTCAGGGTCCATCGCGGAAGAGGTGGCAGAAAGAATGTAAGAGCTGAAGGAAGGGTAGGACTCCTTACAACATGCTCCTCCAGACACAAAATTGCCTGGATAATAGGAGGAAAAGATGATCACATCAAAATAAAAGAAAGACTGATTGAGAGGGGGAGGGTATATGATGGAGAGTGGAGTTTCAAAGGCCAAAGTGGGGAGAGGGAGGGAATTACCATGGTATATTGTTACAATCATGGAAGTTGTCAATAAAAACAAATTAAATATTTAAAATTAGTGGGAATGCAATCTGGTCCAGCCATTGTGGAAATAAGTGTGGAGGTTCCTAAAACGGCTAAAGATTGATCTACCATATGACCCAGCTATAGCATTCCTAGGCATATATCCGAAGGAATCATCTCATTTCCTTAGAAGTACGTGCTCAGCCATGTTTATTGCTGCTCAATTTATAATAGCTGGGAAATGCAACCAGCCTAGATGTCCCTCAACTGATGAGTAGATAATGAAGATGTGGCCCATTTATACAATGGAGTTCTACTTAGTGGTAAAGAAAAATGAAGTTATGAAATTTGCAGAAAAATGGATGGACCTGGAAAGGATTATACTAATTGAGGTAACCCAGGCCCAAGAAAGCCAAGCACCACATGTTCTCTCACATATGTGGATCCTAGCTACAGATGACTGGGCTTCTGCGTGAGAATGAAAATACTTAGTAGCAGAGGCCAGTAAGTTAAAAAGGAGACATAAAGGGAAGAGAAAGGAAGGGAGGAGGGTACTTAATAAGTTGATATTGTATATATGTAAGTACAATGATTGTGATGGGGAGGTAATATGATGGAGAATGGAATTTCAAAGGAGAAAGTGTCAAGGGAAGGGAGAGAATTACCATGGGATTTTTTTTTTATAATCATGGAAAATGCTAATAAAAATTTAAAAAAAAGAAAAAAATTAAAATTAAAACGATATAGGGCAAAAAATAATAAAATAAAATAAAATTGAAAAAAAGGGAAAAAATAAAATTAAGAGGCCAGAACATCAGAAAAAAATAAAAAACGGGACGTAGGGATAATGGAGTGAAATAATTAGGAAAGAACTGAAAGGGTTTGGGGGAAGTAGGTAAGACAAGTAGAAGAGCACATACAAAAGACTTGAAATACACTGTGTTTTAAATAACCAAGGCCTTTCAAAGAGCCTAAATGGCTTGAGGAAATAGAGCAAAGAGTTAAGTAATGGGAACTAAGGCCAGACAGTATTCACTCTGGGATACAGAGCCCTAAGATTAAACTCCTTTTTTATTTTTTTTTACAAAGAAGTGCCACAGTCTGACTTATGTCTGAACAGGGCCATGCTGAGTGTGTGTGAAGAACATGACATAGAAGCACAAGGTCAGAGGAAATAACAAAGGGGACAATTGCTAGTGTTCAAGTGAGAATTTATGGTGAGTTGGAAAAAGGTTGTAGTAGTAGCAGTTATAAATGGAAGTCCAACACGCAAAGCTGCCAGAGTTTACTGATTGTTTGGTAGTGGGGAGTGAAGTCAAAACTGAGAATTCTGACCTGAAAAACTAGAAAAATTACCTTTAATTAGATGTGGGGATGGAGAGCCTTTCAAATTGGCAATGTGGAATTGTGTGAAGATCAAGACTTCCCTTCTTGACCTGTGAAGTTTACGGGGTTTAACTAACCAGATGGATGTCAGAAAGCTGGATGTGTGATGCCTGCAGTGCAGCAGAACTGGAGATATAAATTTGGCTTTTGAGCCAGGCTTGGTGGCGCACGCCTTCAATCCCAGCACTCAGGAGGCAGAGGTAGAAGGATTGCTGTGAGTTCAAGGCCACCCTGAGACCACATAGTGAATTCCAGGTCAGCCTGGATCAGAGTGAGACCTTACCTTGAAAAACTTTTAAAAAAAAGAAAAAAGAAAAAAAAAATTGGCCTTTGAGGGATGAATTCACGTAAGAAGTAAAAATAACTAAACAATAAACATATAAAAGTGTTAACTCCTGGGAGTTCCAAAAATATTAGCAAGGCTGAAAGAACACTAAAAGGAAATGGTCAGGGAAGAGCCAGGAAAAGGACTAACAGAAAAAGTATTCTGGAAAACAAATGAAAGGAGAAATTGAGGAGGGTTCTGAGCTCTGTAAAAGCTACTAAGACTAAATAAAATGAAAACAAAATACATTGACCACAGCATAGGCAACACAAACGTCTCTGACAAGCTTAATAAAGAGCTGTTGAGTGATAGAAGCAATACCAATAATGGAGCTGGATTTGGCTGAAGAAAGAAGAGGAACAAAAGAAAAAGAAATTTGTCAGCTTTCTAAGGTATATCCACAGAGCTAGAGCTAGGAAGAAAGTCACTCCTGTGCAATCAATCTTTCAAAGAATGTGAACTACTCCAAGTCAGAGTGCTTTTAATTTTCTCCCATCTTAACATAGCAAAGCAAAACAATTATATAAATTTAATCATATTAAATTATACATAAATGTAAAAATATTATAGCATGTCAGGCAGACATAATTTTTTTCCTAAATATTTTTTTTAATTTATTTATTTGAGAGACAGAGAACCAGGCAGATAGAGAAAGAGAAAGAATGGGCATGCCATGGCCTCCAGCCACTGCAAATGAACTCCAGACACATGTACCACCTTCTGCATCTGGTTTACATGGGTCCTGGGAAATTGAACCTGGGTTCTTTGGTTTTGCAGGTAAGCACCTTAACCACTAAGCCATCTCTTCAGCCCCATAAATTCTTTTGTCCTGGATTATTTATCACAATTTTATAAGTATAAACATCAGTGAAGAGAGAAATACTTTTATATGATGTTGCAGTCAGGTTCACATTGCTGGTAGAAACTACCCAACCAAGAGCAGCTTCTGGGAAAAGAGCTTTATTGTGGCTTTCAGGCTCAAAGGGAAGCTCCACAATGGCATGAGCAGAGGGTGGACATCACCCCCTGGCCAACATAAGGTGGACAACAGCAACAGGAGAGTGTGCCAGACACTGGCATGGGGCTATAACACCTATAAGTCCACCCCCAACAATACACTCCCTACTCCAGGATGCATTAATTCCGAAATCTCCATCAGCTGGGAACCTAGCATTCAGAACACCTACGTTTATGGGGGACACCTGAATTAAACCACCACATATGAGTATGCATCTGTACCTCTCAGTATATTTTGGATACATTTTGGAAATGAAATATATTAACCATTTTAACAAGCAATTTCCCTTTCTATGTATATATGCATATATATGTATGCGTGTATAAACACACATATTTACATGTATATATACATATACCTTGTGACCAAATTGGCTTTCCAAACAGACTGTATAATTAACAAATGAACATCCATATATAGTGTCTCATGGCTATATTGTTATACCCTTGCCACACAAAATATTAAATTTAAAATATCTTATGTTTTTCAGGGTTCAGAACTTCAATGGAAAAGAAGAAGAGAGGAAAGGAGAGGGGATGAGGAGAAGAGGATCAGAGGGAAGAGAAGAGGAAGCAAAAGAAGAGAGTAAAGAAAAAGAGAGGAGATGGGAAGAGAAAGAAGTAGAGGAGGAGAGAAAAAGAGGAAAAGAGACAAGAGGAGAGAAAACATAGAGTGGGAAAACAGATCATTTCTATTATGGTTTGAATCTGGAATGTCCTGTATAGGCTCATGTGTTTGAATATGTGGTTCCTAGCTATTTTGGGAGGTTATGAAATTTTGGGGAAATGTGGCCAATAGGAGGAAGTGGGATGCTTCAGGTTGGCCTGGAAGATAATATCTATTTCTGGTTTCTGCTGGAATTTTTCTGTTTTCCTGGTGTTCTGGAATGTGAGAAAAGAATACCTCACATTCCCATTGCTTCACACAAAAGCTGCCCCAGCCTCCACCATGCCTTCCACGCTCTGATGGACTATTGGCTTTGAAACCTCGCAGCAAAATCCAGCTCTTAAATTTTCTTCTGTCAGGTACGTTTTCACAGAGAAAAGTAACTAATACAGTGCCAATAGTTATAAAACCATCATCATATTCTGAAAGTTATAGGAGAAAGATAAATATGACATTTCATTTAAACAAATCTAAGAGAAAGGAGAAACAGACAATAAAGCTGACATTGAGTTAATGTATATCAGTGACAGGAAATTTTTTCCATCCCAGAACCCGATGACAAGTCATTAGCCCAATGTGAAACATCTGTCAAGGTTTGACCTTGGCTGATATTTATATTGATTTGAAGTTAGAAACATGAAGATGCTGCACAAAAATTAATTCCAACAAAAGAAGGGATGTATTTGCAGTGAAAATTATCATAAGGAAAAGATAAGTAACACACAGACACAGAGAAAGCTTTCTTTGTTTCATTCTTTGAGGCAAATTACAAAATAAAGGAAATAAATTAATTCTAAATTTTGGATTTCTCTCAGGAAAGACAAAGTAAGAGAGTTTGAAAGCTCTGAAAATGTATTTTCTAGGCAATAACTAATTGCTCCAATGAGGTAGAAAAATGAGGGATAAATGAAGAAATAAATGAGTTCTGTAGAGTGTTCCCAGTGAATTAAGATGGTAATAGATGAGTACAACAGCAGGAAGAATGAACACATAGCCAAGGACACATGTTAGGTTGCTGTCACAGATAAATCAGGAGAGTGTTCTTAGGTTCTTAGGTCTGCATGGACTTACACTAATAAATGCTAATGAAAAAACAAACAAACAAGAAAAGATAGGCACTCCCTACGACAGATATTTGAATGCTAACAAAAGACAATAAACCTCTCCTGGATTTTTCTCTTATTAATATGCTGTCTCACTTTGGAAATGACATTTAGACTAAATAAAATAGTAAAAATAATTTGTTCAAGCAATGAATATTAAAACCATTAGGGTGAGAGGTGTTGAAAAACAGGATATTTTAAAATTGACATATCCTTTATAGATTACTGACTAACTGGAAAGAGAATATTCATTATTATTATTATTATTATTATTATTATTATTATTGTTTTGTTTGTTTTTCAAGGTAGGGTCTCGCTCTAGCTCAGGCTGACCTTGAATTCACTATGTAGTCTCAGGGTGGCCTTGAACTCTTGGCAATCCTCCTACCTCTGCCTCCCAAGTGCTGAGATTAAAGGCATGCACCACCACACTGGGAAAGAAAAATAATTCTTTATACTGAAAAGATCTGGTGATCACAACTTGACAAAGGGGTCATTTTTGTATTGTGGGATATGTTGGTATGATTTAAGAAAATAATTTCTTATCAAACATGTTTAGTTTCAATTTCACAAGATTTTAAACCTAATTTCTAATTAATAGCATACTAAAGTTAGCTGACTATTGTAGTCCGGTTCGTATTGCTGGTAGAAATCACCCAACTAAGAGAAGCTTGTGGGAAAAAGAGGTTTATTTTGGCTTACAGGCTTGAGAGGAAGTCCAGGATGGCAGGGGAAAATGAGGGCATGAGCAGAAGGTGGACATCACCCCCTGGCCAACATAAGGTGGACATTGCCTCCTGGCCAACATAAGGTGGACCATAGCAACAAGAGAGTGTGTCAAACACTGGCATGGGGAAACTGGCTATAACACCCATAAACCCACCCCCAACAATACACTTCCTCTAGGAGTTATTAATTCCCAAATCTCTATCAGCTGGGAACCTACATTCAGAACACCTAAGTTTATGGGGGACACCTGAATCAAACCACCACACTGACCTAATCTGGAATAATCTGATTTTAATAGCCCTGCTAGCCCATCTTCTTACAATACCTTAATTTAAGAGTGGAGGAAATGTTCTAGATTAAAATTACTGTAAAAGGGGTGGAGAGATGGCTTAGCAGTTAAGGTGCTTGCCTACCAAGTCTAATGATCCAGGTTCAATTCTCTAGTTCCCAACATAAGCCAGGTGCACAAGGTGATGCATGTGTCTGGAGTTCATTTACAGTAGCTAGAGGCCTTGGCATATCCATTTTCTCTCTTGTGTTTTCTCTCTCTCTCTCTCTCTCTCTCTCTCTCTCTCTTTCCCTCTCTCCCTCTCTCCCTTTCCCTCTCTGTTTGTCTCAAATAAAAATAAATTGTAAAAGTATTGTAACAATTTAAAAGTAATGTATAAACTTCAATTAGACATCAGTTCCAAAAACAATCTTAGATAGCGGGTGACAGTGTAGGTATTTCTAGAGGTCGTGCCTTTTATGAAAGAACCTCACACCTGGAAAAAAGCAACTGGAACCTGTTTGTTTAATAATCTGCAACCTAATTGGGCATAAAAGAACCAAGAATGGGTTCAATGATGGTGACTTTCCCTGAGGGATCTGTATGTGAAACCAACAGCTACATCCACTCCTCAGCCACCCTGCAACTGTGGGGACAGGAGCCCAAGTTCCTGGAGCAAGGTGGGCAATGAGTACCTTGTCCTCTGGGTTTGACAAGTAATGCATATGGTTGTCTGGTAGTGCCCCGAGAAACAAACATGTATGTTTGCCCTTTTTCTAGTCCTCCTAGAAGCAATAGCTTATTCTAAAAGATTTTAGACTTTAGGAAAACCTTGTTAGGTCTCTGACACAGCCACGGATGGCTTGGATAGCTCTCTTATAGATGGAAAGATGAAGCAATTGAAAATGTGTTATTTCAAGTAGGTAAGTCCCAATCCACAAGTACATTGTAGAGCACTAGTGAGTTGGGTTTTATGTAATAAGCAATAAAAGTATAATAAGGAAAAGGGAACATGGTATTATCTCCTGTAATGCTTTTATGCATTATATGCATGGTATTTTGTCACTGAATGCAACATATATAATGCAGTGACATTGACATGAAACTGGAGTGAAACCAATCTATGTGTAAATTCTACCTCTTACGAATACAATCTTAGCCGAAACACTAACTTGTTAAGAACCACATTACTTATCTCACTATAAATAATACTGCATCTTGAGACGATTCAGTGAAAGAGCTTAGGATATCAAACATGTAGTCTTTTATTTTTCGGTGAGCTGTTTAAGTAGTCAAGATCTCTTGTTGGGAAAGGTTAGTCCTTCCCAGAGGATTCCCCCAAGCTGAATGATGGATGGGTTGATACTTTATACAGTTCCTTCCCTACAGTTACACATTCCTCCACTTTACCTCCCATTACTCTCTTTTCTCTTATGACTGGATCATATGTCACTCACCAATCAAAAGCAAAAATGACTATAGGTTTCTTTAAAAAACCATTAGAGGGCAGAAGAAATGGCTTAGCAATTACAAAATTTGACTGCAAAGCCGAAGGACACATTACCCACATAAAGCCAGATGCACAAGATGGTGCAAGCTTCTGGAGTTTGTTTGCAGTGGCTAGGGGTCCTGGTATGCTCATTGTGTGTGTGTGTCTCTCTCATAAATAAAACATTTTAAATAATTTTGATTCTTACTTCAGCCAATACTACCAAGCTTACCTTTATCTTTTAACAGTTGTCACTGTCTTAATTTACTATATGCTCAAGGAAAATACTTCAATTTTTAATTTATTAAAGGACATACTTTGCATCAACTCATTTCTCTGAAAGTTTTTGCAATTGGTTCTATTTTTTGTTTTAATCACTCTGAGAGAAATAGTAAAATTTTGCATATTTTTCAAAATCTCAGTGTTCTTCTTGTACTCCATAAAAATTTAGAGCTTTATTTTACAGCTCAGATGCCTTATTGAAGCTTCATTATACATTTTTTCCTTATAATGTGACTCCTGTTTTTTGATTCTTCTCTCTTCCCAATGATTGCCATATCTATACAAATGACTCACGAAAACCTCCATGCCATTTCTTGACTTCCTTTATATGGGCTACCTATACAAATGTATGCATGTTGCAGTCCATTTCACATTGCTGGTAGAAATCACCTAACTAAGAACAGCTTGTGGTTAAAAGAGGTTTATTTTGGCTTACATGCTCAAAGTGAAGTTCTGTGATGCAGGGGAAAATGATGGCATGAGCAGAGGGTGGACATCACCCTCTGGCCAACATAAGGTGGACCATAGCAACAGGAGAGTGTGCCGAACACTGGCAAGGGGAAACTGGCTAGAATACCATAAGCCTGCCCCCAACAATACACTCCCTCCAGGAGGTGTTAATTACCAAATCTCCATCAGTTGGGAACCTAGCATTCATGACACCTAAGTTTATGGGGGACACCTGAATCAAATTCCACCCCAGCCCCCATAAACTGATATCCACACATGATGTAAAATACAATGCATTCAGTATGACTTTAAAAGTCCCCATACTTTCTTTTTTTTTTAATCTTATCAATTTTTATTTCACTTTGAAAAATTAAGAGCAATTATAACATTTTATGTGTTTTTTATTTTCAATTTAAAAGCAAGAAAATTAAAAATTCGAAGCAAAAAAAAAAATACTATTCTGCCGAGAACACCATGTTGACTGTAGCTCCCATCATTTTTGAATAGATAAATGGAGATTACTAATTGTTTTGTTGCCAGTTATTGTGGAAATAGATAAGTATAGAAACCTGATTATATAAACAATCTAAAAAACGTACTGTCCAAGTTCCATAATTTTCACTGTATAGTTGTCATGCAACTTGTTAATAGGATTTATTTTTCGAGAGCAACAGACAGAGAGAGAGAGAGGCAGATAGAGAGAGAAAGGGAGAATGGGCACATCAGGGCCTCTAGCCACTGCCAACGAACTTCAGATGCATGCACCCCCTTGTGCATCTGGCTAACGTGGGTCCTGGGGAATTAAGCCTCGAACCGAAGTCCTTAGGCTTCACAGGCAAGTGCTTAACCACTAAGCCATCTCTCCAGCCCAAGTCCCCATAGGTTTTATCAATCCTAATGATGTTCAAACATCCCCATTTTCCATGATCTTTTAACTGAGCCATAATAAGCAAAGAACCCCCCCCCAAACTCCATAATGGCACAAAATAAATACACTGCAAAAGATGGCATTGGGCATAGCAATGAAATATTCAACCAATACAAGATTTGAAACTAGGGCAAACATCAAACTCTGTAACTTCAAGTTCAACAACTCTAGCCAGTGACAAATCTCCAAGTTCGATAACTCTAACCAGCAATAAGTCTCTGGCATTCCAAATCTGCCCCTCCAGGTAGGCTACTCACAATCCTGGAAAACTTTATTGGGGCCTGCAGCTTTCCTTAGCAGCCATCTTGTGGTCCCACCATCTCCAGTGGATCTCCACTGCAATCCATGGCTCATCTTCATGGCCCCATGGGGTCTCCATGCAGGCATTCAGCAAACCTGCTTAACACTACCCATGGCCATTTCCAAAACACAAGACCATGTTGTAAACTCAATGACCCTGTCTTTACTGCATTTCTCATAGTCCACAATACCAGGTAAGGTGCCAAGTTGTTAATCCAGGGGGAAATAAAGAAGACTTTGAAAGAACAGGACACTCCTTAAGCACTCAGGCCTCTTCAAAAGAGTCTACATTCTTCCTTTTGTCCCAGTGCAGATCAGCTGGCCCAATCTCAATGGTTGTAATCTCTCAAATGATTAGCAGGTGACCAGGCAGCAGTTTAGACACAAAGATTTCAGCTTTTTTTTTCTGTGCCATATACCTCTGTTCACACCAATCCATTTCTAATGCAATGCAACCCTGCACAACTTCTCAGAACTTGGGCCTAACAGCAAGCTTTTCATACAAACTGCTAGCCAAGTCCAAGCAAAGCTCTTTCTCACCATCATAAACCAAACCTCACAGTCCATAGTTCTTACTGGATTCAGGTCTTTAAACTCTGGCCAGAATAGTCTGTCAAGCTGTACTTACAGCACTGCAAGGCGTTTCTTAGGCCAAGGTTTCAAGTCCTTCCACATTCCTCTTGAAAATCAGCTCCAAAAGGCCAAAGCCACAGAAATCACCCAACTAAGAGCAGCCTATGGTTAAAAGAGGTTTATTTTGGCTTACATGCTCGAGATGAAGCTTCATGATGACAGGGGAAAATGACGGCATGAGCAGAGGGTGGACATCACCCCATGGCCAACATAAGGTGGACCGTAGCAACAGGACAGTGTGCCAAACACTGGCAAGGGGAAACTGGATATAAAACCTATAAGCCCGCCCCCAACAGTACACTGCCTCCCATAGGCTTAATTCCCAACTGGGAACCATCAGCTGGGAACCTAGCATTCAGAACACCAAAGTTTATGGGGGAACACCTGAATCAAACCACGACAATGCACATGTCAAATGTTCTACTATATCAGCTTGTACAGTGCCTTTGTCTACAGTACCATATTAAATTATCCTCTTTCAAAATAACCTCCACTCCTTTTAATTCTTGTACCATTTTATCCCCAATTAAGTTGCTCTCTAATCTCTTATAACTTTAAATTCTCTAATACTTTCTCTCAAAAAGATTAGTCTCTTATTTTTATCTCTATTTCTCATGTAGCCTATAAACCATAGTAATTTATTTCAAATATAAGTAACTTTTACATGCAAAATCTTTTATAAATATTAATGAGAGAGAGAGAGAGGAAAAAAGAGAGAGAGAATGAATATGGAAACATCAGGGCATCTTTTTACAGTCTTCAGACACATGTGTGACTTTCTGCATCTGGATTTATATGCGTAATGAGGAACTAAACCCAGAACAGGCTATACAAACAAGTATCTTTAACTATTTAGCCATCTCCCCAGCCTCAAAATATTTTGTTATGACCATATAAACATTTGCTCATGCTATTTATCTGAATGAAATATATTTCTTCTTCATTTGACAAAAATCACTTATCCTCAAACTTAACAGGCTCAAGAATAAGATAATTTGATTACAAGAAGAGGGTTTGATAATAGGGTAGTCCTAATTAAATTTTGAGTAGTGAGTCTAACATGTCCGAAGGAAAGTTTAAAATAAATTTTATGTTTCCTTTTAAATTTGTTTCTGTATAACTTTTGTGGAAAACATTAAGAGAAATACTATACATTTCACTGTATATATAACCTAGAATCCTTTATTCTATTATATGAATAAAGAGTTCATAAAAGCCAGAATGATGGAATAACAATGGTACTTATCTGTAATTCCTATACTTGGGAGGCTGAGCTAAAAATATTAAATTAAAGGCCAGCCTCAACTTCACAGTAAAATACTATCTAAAACAAAACATCAACAAAATAGAGTTGATCAGAATAATTAAGAAGTTAAAACAAGTTGTTTTGCTGGGCATAGTGGCACACGCCTTTAATCCCAGCACTTGGGAGGCAGAGGTAGGAGGATCTTGGTGAGTTAGAGGCCACCCTGAGACTACATAATTAATTCCAGGTCAGCCTGGACCAGAGTGAGACCCTACCTTGAAAAAAAAAAGTTATTTTTAGGATATGTTAAGAAATGTATCTTGATGCACAAGGGGGTGCACACATCTGGAGTTCGTTTGCAGTGGCTGGAGGTCCTGGCGCGCCCATTTTCTCTCTTTCTCTTTGCCTCTTTCTCCGTCAAATAAATAAAAAATAAAACATTTTTTTAAAAAAAGAAATGTATCTTGATGGTTGAATGGATTAATAGGAGATATTAAAACCAAAAGATAGTTGGGTACATAGCTCAGTGCTCAGTATGTGCAAAGGTCACAAAATCCACAGAAAAACAAATGACAGTAACTCTAAATGGACTACATGCTAAAACAAAAATGTCAGCTTTTAACAATATGCACTGAATATGCCCTTAGTTTTTGCATAGCAAGCAAATCTTAATCTTGCCATATGTGTAGGTTAAATTTCATTATATTTATATAAATTTATGACATCGGGTGTTTGTGTTTATCAGTAAAAATATGAATATGAGCAAAAGATTCCAGGGAAAACTAATCACATTATAAATTAAAATAAAATACTGTAGTTTCTTCTTTGGGTTAAAGGATCTGCAAATTAGACCATATGCATAGAGCATAGAATAGATCATACAAGTAAGCCTCATTTAAAGATTACCATAACTACTAAGGTTTTGTTTTTCTTAAGTACATAGAAACACTGTAACATATTCTTCCAAAGGATTTGATAGATTAATTAGAGCAGATTTAAAAGCCTTAAGATTGCTCTATTTCACAAGCAGCTTTAAACCAAAATGTAACTTAACATTTAAAGCCTTAGCCATGGCTGTTTTCAGTATGATTTTAATCAAATATTTCACAATTTCTTAAATAATCAAAATTAAAAAAGACTCCTGTAATTTGTGTTGCCCTTCATAGAAGCTTAGTGACTTGCATTTGACATTTTAGTTCCATAAATATTACAAGATATGGTTTATTTTTGTTATATATATATATATATATATATATATATATATATATATATATATAGATGTATAGTAAGATCCATTTTATACATGTAATATTTGGTTTATTTTGTTGTATGTATAAGTATAATGTGAAATTATATGCCAAGAGGCATTATTATTTGGCTTTCATAAGGGATACAAACAAGTAGTAATGGAGTAATACATATCATGAATGGTTGTCTTTCAGGCTAAAACAGTGGACATCAGCTAAGTTAATTAATATCTGTTTGTCAATTTGCTCATATACAAAAAGTCACAAGTTACACATATTTAACAAGGGAATACATTTTAGTGTTAATATTACTTCTGGGGAAAGGTGCGGTGGGGCATACCTATATCTCAGCATTTGGGAAGGAATTTCTCAAGTTCAAAGCCTGCCTGAGCTACATAGTAAGGTCCTGTCTGAAAAATAATATATGTCAGTGCTGGTCACATAGAAAATGCTACATATGTTAGGATATTTTAAGAAATATTATTATAAAATTATTATATAATAAATATTATATAATGGGAATGACATGAGCACAAGGAAAAATATATCAGACCAGAGATATTGGATTCTAGCCTCATAAATAGAATATATTTCTCTTTAGTAAAAGAGTCCAGGTTGAAATGCTGATTCAGCCATTTACTAATTCTGTGACTTTGTATATGGCATTTAAACTTTCTAAATCTCATTTTCTTTTCATTTGCAAAATGGTAGTGATCTGGTACCTAAATGTCCTTAAGTTTTGCATACATCTCAAACCTATCAGAATTAACTCATATGACAATTAGATATAAGTCAGAGTTGTACAACTTTCAAGACAAAAAAAAGAAAGAAGAAAAAAAGCTGTCCAAGTATCTGTTAGGCAAAAGGACAACTGTAGAACACAGATGTGTAGGATAGTTGTAATAGAGCTTCTGTAATCTCTGCTTTGAACATAAAGCACAAGAACATACTGTAATTAATTATCAACATTATCACAATTAGACAATTAAATCTACTCAGTCAAAGAAATAATGGACTTCATGAAGAATAATCAGTCATCCACATACTTAACAAGTCAAAATTCCTGAATAGATTTTCCACCCAATTCTGTCATAGTTGCACATGTATTTATCTATTTATTAGTTACATGTGCTTAATATTTTACTACACATAAAGTTAAAATCAAACCATGGGCTTTAAAACCAACAGCACTATACCAACTTTGCCAAAAAGTTCAACCTAATTCATACCCTCAGGAAAATAACTAATACACTTTGAAAAGTTATACTAATACACTGGATCCAGTCACAAAGTCTTTTTTTTTATTTTTATTTATTTACTTGAGAGTGACAGACACAGAGAGAAAGACAGATAGAGGGAGAGAGAGAGAATGGGCGCGCCAGGGCTTCCAGCCTCTGCAAACGAACTCCAGACGCGTGCGCCCCCTTGTGCATCTGGCTAACGTGGGACCTGGGGAACCGAGCCTCAAATCGGGGTCCTTAGGCTTCACAGGCAAGCGCTTAGCCGCTAAGCCATCTCTACAGCCCCAGTCACAAATTCTTAAGTAAGCAATTTAGTTTTATATTAAACATGAATGATGCAGGGAGGTAATAGATACATGGAAATACTGTGAAGTTATTTGTCAAGATTATTCCAAGAAAGAACCTGAGGTATGTAGAAAATACAGTGTACACAACACTCATTTGAATTTTGAAACTTACAAAATTCCAAGAAATGTATAATTAATTCACCCTTTATTTCCTTATATCTTTTCATTATCATAACAACCAATACACTTACTTGTTCTTATATGGTACTGTCCTCATAAACCTTTGAAAAAAGGCTGAAGAGATGGCTTAGCAGTTAAGGTGCTTGCCTGTGAAGCCTAAGGACCAAGGTTTGATTCTTCAGGTCCCATGTAAGCCACACACACATGGTGGTGCATGCATCTGGAGTTTATTGGTAGTGCCTAAAGGCCCAGGTGTGCTCATTGTGCTCATTCTCTCTCTCTCTCTCTCTCTCTCTCTCTCTCTCTCTATCTATCTATCTATCTATCTCTAATAAATAGCATTTTTTAAAAAACTTTGAAAAGGATGATGGTAAAGGGTTATATTCTTTTTTAAAATTATTTTCAAGCAGAGAGAACAGGAGAGAAAAGAGGCAGACATACATATAGGCATTCCAAGGCCTCCAGTCATGGCAAATGCACTCCAGATGCATGAACTACTTTGTGCATTTGACTTTATGTGGATACTGGGGAATCGAAATTGAGTTGTTAGTCTTTGCAGACAAGCACCTTAATGGCTGAGCCATCTCTGCAGCCCAAGAATTGCATTCTTGAGGCTTGAGGAGAGGAGAAGCAGGAAAGGATGAGAGGAGGGGATAGTAGACAGGCAAGTGGAGGGACAGAATATAGGAGGTAGAATGGTCTGAGGGGAACAGTGGTAAGGGAGGTAGAGGAGGGGGGAGATACACAAAACTAATGATGACATAAATCAATACCATAGAAACCTATCAGTGTGTTAGATAATTAAAATATAAAACTCTCTTAAACACACACACACACAGAGAGAGATTGGGCAGAAGCATCCTGTGGGGTTCTGAGAAAGCTTTACAGTAAAACTATTATACTGTCACTGGTAAATCTCAGTGCCAGAACTGGGTCATCCTCACAGTGAGCTCTTGATCTCAGAGGCCCGTGTTCCTCCTAAATAACTCAGGCTATTGCCAAAGCACTTGGTTACCCATCAGAACTAAATGATAAGACCCTATGGTAGACACCACAGTCTGTGGTTGCAAGACATCAAGAGATCGTGCTGAAGCTGAGATTTAAGTCAGCTCCTTGCTGGCTATCTGTCATAGGGCTCTAAACGACTATATGAGGTGCTAGGGGACAAAAGCTACCAAAAGCATGAATAAGCAGGGGATCTGGCAAGCTACAAAAGCAATAAGTTCGGCAAAATATACCCACCAGTACAATAGTGGCACATAGACTACGGATGTAACTAACTGCTCTGATTGGATAAGAGGCCTACTTAGTGGGAGGGAACTCATACCAAGAACTAATTCAGAAGCCTATGACTTAGAAGGTCATAGAATCTAGAGGGAAACTCTCATCATTTTTTTTCTGGCTAAAAGGAGAGGTTATGATTATCAAGAAGTCTTCTAAATGTCTATGCTTATTCTTGATCCATATTCTCACTCTTAGCCAGGAAAGCTGCTGTTTACAGATGGAAGCAAACACATGGGAAATACAACACCCATCAGTAGGACAACAAAAAAATATCCAATTGCCTAGCACCAAAAGAATTGTCTCTCTCATCCTACAGGTTCCAGGAAACATTACAGAGGAAGTGGCAAATAAAAGTTCTGCTCTCACTGCTAGCCTGAGAACCTCCTCCAGGAAGATGGTTATAGACACTGAGGAGACTCAAAACTCATCAAGCCTGAAAATTAGCAGCTACCATGAGGTCAACTTTAAAGGAGTCTCCAAAACACAAGAAACATTGCAGAAGAGGTGTTCAAAAGAATATAAGTCCCACATTGTGGAAGTGGAATGAGGGCTTGGGAGAGGGAACATAAAAGTATAACTTGATGGAAATATGACCAATTTGTAATATGTTCATATATTACAGTTCAAGATATAAAAAAATTAAAATACACAAAAATGAATTGCACTCTTGTGCACTTATAGCATGTTTAAGCATTACATGGAGAGCTGGAGACATGGCTTAGCAGTTAAGCCCTTGCCTGTGAAACCAATGGACACAGGCTTGATTCCCCAGGACCCATATAAGCCAGATGCACAAGGTGGCACATGTGTCTGGAGTTCCTTTGCAGTGGCTGTAGGCCCTGGTATGACCATTCTCTCTCTCTCTCTCTCTCTCTCTCTCTCTCTCTCTCTCTCTCTCAGATAAATAAATATAAACTATGTGAAAAAGAATTATATGGAATTTATTTTTAATGTGCTTCAATACAGAAAGTCCAAACAGATATAAACATGGAGTTTCATCCTCTGGACACAATCAGAATCAGGAGGTGTGGAGTGAGGAAGATTGTTCAGCAGTTCAGAGCACTTGCCACTTAAGCATGAAGGCAAGAAATGGCCTGAGAACACACAAGTTCAATTCACCTGGAACCCACATAAAAAGCTGGATATGGTCACATATTGAGAATTTCTGAAATTAAAGAACTTGGAGGGTCTATTTAAAAGAAGCTGTACATTAATGAGATAATACAGAGGCTATAAAAACATGACACCCTTTATTTATAGCGACTAGATCAAAGGAAATGCAACCTGTATATCAGCTGAAGCAACTAATCTTTGCACTTTTAAAGTTAAATGATTCTCGTATGTCTAAGAGTTGTAAATCATTAAAGTTGGTTTCTATTATTAACACATTAGCAAAAAAATGTAGAAATAGAAAGTCATTTGATATCACTTCCTGGCTAACACTGCAAAGTTCACCTGCCTTCAAAGTTCTAGGAGGTAGTCTAGAGGCAGCTGTTTATAAGGTAATATAGATATGAATGAGTCTTCTAATGCATCTAGGCTGGAATGTCCCTTCTTGTGCCTGTGAGACATCTAAGGATTAGTCACAAGTCAGAGGGCATTTCCCATTCCTGTCTTTACTCTCTGACTCAGAATTTGGATTTCTAAGAAGTTTAAATTCAAATCTTCACTTCTAAATCATGATAAATAAAATTGTTAAGAAAATAAAACAACATATTTTACATAACTTGTAGTTAGCTCGGTTTATCATTAAATATATGGATATTTTGTCAAATATTATTGAGTCCTACATTTAAACTTTTGCTTGAAACCCTGATAATGTCAACAGCATTCTTGCAAGAAATAATATACTTTCAGCTAGACAAGGGTGGTTATACCCTTTTCCTAAAAGGAACCAAGAAACCAATGATTTTAGTGTGAATATTTAGGGTGCACTTATGCTGTTCTTAATGTCAGGTTGAACCACTCTAGGTAGGAAGCTTTGCTTTAAAAATTTGTAATCACTGAAAAATGACCAACATGATTGTCTTAAGCTTAATTCTTCTACATCACTGATACTATGTTGATTACCAAATAAATGTCTCCTAACAAGACCCACATGCAGAGAGAAGGTTAGCAATAGTTAAAAAAAAAAACAAAAAAAACTCTTTGCCGGGTCCAGGTTTGCAAAAAAAAAGTCTGTTTCATTTCACAGTACAGGGAAGTTTTCACTTTGTCATCAGTAGAAATGCATCTTAGCCAGTTCACAGTTTCAGAGAGTTGATGGTACAGAATCTGGTAAACAGGCAGGGAGTCCAACTGTTTTTCCACACCAATAAGGAAAAGCCACTTGCCAGTGTAAACTTGGAGCACATTGTTTTAAAGAAGTGGCTGCCTATCTTATCAGAAAAGTGCACGCCAATAAATAAAGTGGGGAGGTCTCAAAATCCCACCACTGTTCAGAAAAGCAAATGCAGTATCAGATTGGTTCCCGTTGCAAGGATGGACATTACGACATACAATAAATCCAAGGGGTGCTTGTGCTCTTTAAAGAGAGGAAAAGGAACTGTGGGGCTTTGTAAGAAAGGAAACTGCCAGTGAATCCAATCTACAAAGAAATCAATTTCACATGGCCATAATTCAAGGAAACGGGGCAGTATGTAATGACGTGGAAACGCATTTTTGCTCCTTAAAATTTGAACTTTCTTCTTGGCTACTATTACTTTTGAAAACAGCTTGTATTTGTTTTTTATTACCCTCTGCAAGCACTTTTGCTAACCATGGGAATCTATGAAACATAGACTCACTGTGACTCATTACTATTGTTTCCTTTAACTTTTCTCACATCTTATCCTGCATCATTTCCCTTTTCTCAAGACAAAAATAAAGCAATGAAAAAATCAATGCTTTGAAACATATACCAAACATATAGCAAGATATATTCTATAGTCTAAGTTATCTTTGATAATCCCCTACTGCATATTTTGAAGTTCACACACAAATCATGTTCAAATTCAGAATTATATTACTCATATAGGAATATTATTTGTAAATTTCCATTTCTTCTTCTCTTGTTGGACTAGAGAAAGAAGGCAATAAAATTGTTCATATTTGTACTTTACTGAAGGTTATGAACATGTCTTGCTACAGTTTCAGTAGTATTGGCAATGACAGGATCAATATATTAAATAAAAATGTGCAGAACTTGAATGAATGAAAATTCCATATAACATGGTTGTCACCAGAAATTATGATAGCCATTATTTTAATAATTGTAAAGAAACAATGAAACTTAGGCTAAAATTTAAAAATTAGCATTTAAAAATATTTTAATATGCAAAGAATTAGGTTTCATTATGATATTTACAAACATGTTTTTCCCTTTTTCCATCCTTTCCTGTTTTCCTTCCCCTTTGTGCTCTCCCCCTTTTAAGTAATTACTTTAATGGTACATTTTAAGAAGTTCAAGACCTAAGATACAGCACCTGAAGTCATATGGAAAACAGGACAACAGTGCCATATTCTAAGTCTCCAATCAAAATCTCTAAGAGAAGGTCCACACTGTAGGATACAGGTGTATATGAAGTTACTTTGTGAAAGGAAGATCAAATATATATATGTGTGTGTGTGTGTGTGTGTGTGTGTGTGTGTGTGTGTGTGTGTGCATGTATATGTATATGTGTATGTGTGTATATATATAATCAGACTCGCTTAGAGTATAGCAAAGTAAAACAAAAAAAATTAAAACTCACCCTTAGAATGACTTCAGAAATCAGTGCTTTGAGGCTGGAGAGATGGCTTAGAGTTCAAGGCATCTGCCTGAAAAAACCAAAGGATTCTGCTTTGATTCCCCAGGACCCACGTAAACCAGATGCACAAGGTGGTGCATGTGTCTGGAATTTGTTTGCAGTGCCTGGAGGCTCAGGTGTGCCAATTCATACCCCCCCTCCTCTATCTCAAATAAATAAAAATAAATTTCTTTAAAAAAAGAAATCAGTGTTTTTTTTTTCATGTCAATATATCTATAATTTATTTATTATTTTTTTCTTTATACATTTATTTTACAATTAGCACACTTAATCTCATTCATTAAACAAATATTTGTAGATGAACAGCTGTGCCAACTACAAGTCTACATGTTGAGGATAAGTAGCGAACAAAGTAATATCCTTAATCTCAAGGAGCCTACATTTTGGTGAGGGGAGACACACAATAACAAAACAATACCCTTATTAAGGATTATAAGTAGACTAAGGAATAAACTAGGGTGTAGAGTGGTTGAATGTACGTGTATGAAAGAGAGAGGGAGAAAGAGAGGGGGGAAGGAAAGGATGAAAATAGAAGAGAGACTGGAATTATTTTGGATCCAAGCCCTTTTTCAGATTTTGTAAAGGCCTATGTAATTATTAGAATTTCAAGAAAAAAATGAAAAGGAAATAGAAAAAGAAAATGCTGGCTCATTAAGCCTGTTTAAAACCCTAGGGGAATTCTAGAGGATTCTATTTTTTTTTTAAATTTAATTTATTAGTTTTCTTTTCAGTAAATACAGGCAGTTTGGTTGTGGAAGAGGGGGCAGAAAGAATGTCAGAGTCACATGTTGGGTCATGATTTGCAGAGACATTTATCATACCAATAACTGGGGGCTAACTCCACAATGCACGACCCATTTTCATTAACAAAGAGGGTCTAATGGGAGGGGGTAGATCACAGATGAGCCTAAATAATGGTACCAAACTGCCTGTATTTACTGAAATCAGTGTTTTGATATCATCTGACAAGGAAGCCAAGGTCCAAGGCTTGTAGCACCTTAACCAATGTCACTCCAAAAGAGCAAAGTCTAAATGAAATGTCAACAGGTTACATTCCAATTGGGAGGCCCAATGGCTCTATGACATTAGCTTTAATGTTAATAGTGCTTCTTAGTGTAGAGAACATATAAGTGTATATTTATATCACCTTCATTTATTTCACCACTGTTGCGCTGCTAGTACAATGTTACTGTCTTGTAGAAAAGCATGGACACTGGAACAATAAAGACCTTATGACTGTGAATTCACTAATCATTTACACATATAACAAAATTAGTGAAACTTTCTGACATCCTTGTTTTCTTAATTAACTTTTGTTTGTGTGTGTGTGTGTGTGTGTGTGCGTGTGTGTGTGTGTGTGTGTATTTCAGAATTATATACAACATATTAAAAGCCCATATTTTGTTATATTGACTACCAACAAAACTTTCATAACACTAGCAGTTGAAATGTAAATCCAAGAATCAAGAGATCTCTAAATTATTGTATTTCAAAACACAACTGGAAAATAATAAACTATGGGGACTAAAATCTCATACAAGTAAAACAGTGATTGAATACATGACAACTCTTTAAAAGTAGGGAGGTGGGAAAATAGACAAGAGAAGATGTTTTTACCTCTATTATGTTTATCTCCCACATATTTGATATTCAGTTTCATGCAAACAAAGCTGTGTGCTTGTTTTACTGCATGTTGAAACAGTGGCAGCAGTGGTGCTTCTTATGGGAATATTGCTGCAAAGCAATTGCCAGCAGAGCTCATCAATCAGTGTTCCTCAAATGCTAGCAGCTCATTAGTACTGCTTCCACCCAGGGAACACACAGAGCTCCCTTCTCTGCTTCATCCTGCAATTTTGATCATAGCTCTGGACCATCATCACTATTCATACAGTCCTCATGCCTCTCTCTTTCAGGTACCATCTGGTGTTTGCTTTCCCACATACCCAAAAAGTAGTATACCAAAGTATTTAGTCACTTAGGTCACAGAGTAAATAGTCATTGCTAATGTAGACAAAGTGAAAATAAGTGAAGACCAAAAACATTGTTCTTTCTTTTCACCTCATAAATTCTGAAATATATACTCATAATGTAAAATTTAAAGTATTATCAAGTCCATGAGGAAAAACTAGGATGGCCAAGTTGAAACCCCAGGGAAATGTGAGTCAGGGCAAGGGAATAAATAAGTATAACCTGTCAATATATGTATGTATATATATATAGTGTGTGTATTTTTTAATCTACTCTAGGGCCATCTCTCAATGCCTCAGTGGTTAAAAGCACTTGCCTGAAAAGCCAGGTTTGATTATCCAGTACCCACGTAAAGGCAGATGCACAAAGTAGTGCATGCATTTGGAGTTCATTTGCAGTGGCAAGAGGTCCTTGTGTACCCATTCTCCCTCCCCCTCTCTCTGCTGCAAATAAATAAAAATATATTTTAAAAAATCTAAATAATGCTATCATTAGAAAAGTCCTTGCATATGAGATTTTCAAAATTTAATAGCAGTATATTTTCCTACTCGTCCATGAAACTGGATTATTTTCATAGTAGTAAAAAAGCTTTTGGGGGCTGGAGAGAAGGCTTAGTGGTCAAGGCACTTGCTTGCAAAGCCAAAGGACCCAGGTTTGATTCCCCCAGGACCCATGTAAGCCAAATGCACAAGATGGCACATGAGTTTGGAGATCATTTGCAGAGGCTGGAGGCACTAGTGTGCCCATTCTTTCTCTCTGTCTCTTCTACTCTGCCACTTTCTCTCTCTCTCAAGTAAAATTAAATAAAATCAAAATCAAAACATATATATTTTTTTTGCTATACAAGTATTTTCTTTCTTCTCTAATTTTCCCAAATCCCATATCTTTTGTCATGGATTATTGCTGTGTTTTCTGGTCAATAATTTGTCTAAATATACTCCAATTCACTTTTAGATTTGGAAAAAGTAAATTCTAACAAAATTTAAAACCTGAATAAAGTGAAGAAAGCCATAGTAATTTTTCATTTGTCTGGTTGAAAAATGGGCTATGGACAATGATGACCTCTGAAAAGTATTTTACTCAATGTACCTTTATCAGGGTGAGTCATCAGAGAAGAGCATACATTCCCACATTAAATTACAACATTTATCCTGACAACTATTTTTTTTTCTTTCATTTTTCAAGGTAGGGTCTCACTCTAGCCCAGGCTGAACTGGAATTCACTATGTAGTCTCAGGGTGGCCTCAAACTCACAGTGATCCTCCTACCTCTGTCTCCCAAGTGCTGGGATTAAAGGTGTGCTACCATGCCCGGCTTATCCTGACTACTTCTATAAACTAAATGGAAGTACCAAAATCACAAAAGCATGCTGAGAAAACATCATTTCCCCCACAATAAATGTAGGGGTTTAGAAGGAAGAAAAACTAGCAACCCTGCTCCCTTTTAATGAACATATTCTTTGAAAATAAACCATGTTAAAATGAGAATGAAAACATATTATCAGATATATATAAGAATACACTGGCTTTCAAATTTAATACATTTGCTCTTGAAAAGGTACTTTCTCATGCTTAGAAACTGAGCAGAACTTATTTCCTATAAGTTCAGTTTATCTCACTCTGGTTTTATGATGTCCGCCTTTATCTAGCAAACCCAATGTTAGGATCAACAGCTGAACACCAGCACAGCTTGTAATGGTACTGGAAGACTGATTAAGAAACACTGTCTTATACATATCATCACAAACATATACAGGTCAAGCCACAGGATAATCATTTTAAGCTATTCAGTAAAATTCTAACCTTACATTGACATTAAGGAGTGATTTGCCTTTTTTATATGAGCACAAATTATTTTACCACAAATGCAAACTTAAATTCTCTATTGTCTAGTTACACATCTTAGACAGTAAACTGGAGACTTTTTATAATTAAATGAGAAAAAAATATAAAAAGCACCACAGCTTGAATAAAAAAATGCCTCAAGTTCCAGATCAGTTAATGGAGGAACATTATTATTGTTAAGGAACAATCAACATCTTACTTTAGCACAACTAAAGGTCATTTCGGTTCAGCTTCTCATAGGTACGTAAGAAGTGTTTCTTATTGAAAGAGAATGACTGACATCTGCTGGAATAAGGAAGAAATGAAAAAAAATTCCCAGAGTTTTAGAATGCATGGAGATCTGTACCTTTAACATAACATTGTTACTTGCTGGGAAGGGATTGTAGTATGTAGTTCTGTGTGGTTGCATCATGTGAAATCAAATAAAGATAACCAGGGCTGGAACAGTTATGCAACATCTATAAATAGTGCATGATTTGTGGCTGGAGAGATGGCTTAACAGTTAAGGTGTTTGCCTGCAAAGCCAAAGGACCCAGGTTCAATTCCCCAGGACCCACGTAAGCCAGATGCACAAGGGGCACATGCATCTGGAGTTCATTTGCACTAGCTGGAGGCACTGGTGTGCCCATTTTCTCTCTGTTTCTCATCTCTTCTCTTCTCTCTCTCTGCTTACAAATAAATAAAATAAATAAATAAATAAAAATTATAGCTGGGCATGGTGGCACATGCCTTTAATCCTAGCACTCAGGAGGCAGAGGTAGGAGGATCACTGTGAGTTTGAGGCCACCCTGAGACTACATAATGAATTCCAGGTCAGCCTGGGCTAGAGTGAGATTCTACCTTGAAAAACAAACAAAAATATAAAAAACAACAACAAAAAATAGTGCATGGCTTGCCTGTGACTTTTTTACATCTTGTTGACACCTGTAGTCTTTGGATTTCTATCAGTTTGAGTTTGAGGCAGGGCTCTACAATCAATCAATTGGGCTTTACCAATCCAGAGCCAACAAATTCATCAAAATCGATTATTTGGTGGGTCAGAACTCAACTTAGCCTCTAGATGGAATGATCCTTGCCACCCATTCATGCTAACTTAAACTGAGCTTTTAATAATAGTTCACATTTTTTGAATGACTTTTAAGTAAGTCAGGAGATAACTATTTATTGACTGCCACTGCTATTTTGTTTAGGCTACAGTATAAGGTAACTATTGTAACTCCATTTTATAGCACTTATAAAAATTAAATTAATTAGCTTTTGATTAACCCTCCCTCTACCTTTCCTTTACTCAATCTCTTCCTCTGACCTCAGTTTGGGACTTTTCACTTCCATTAATCTATTCATATATATATATATATATATATATACAATGCCATCCTATTAAGTACCCCCTCCCTTCCTTTCTCTTTCTTTTTAATATTTTTTTGTCCATTATTTATTTATTTATTTGAGAGACAGACACAGAGAGAAAGACAGATAGAGGGAGGGAGAGAGAATGGGCGCGCCAGGGCTTCCAGCCACTGCAAACGAACTCCAGACGCATGCGCCCCCTTGTGCATCTGGCTAACTTGGGACCTGGGGAACCAAGCCTCGAACCGGGGTCCTAAGGCTTCACAGGCAAGCGCTTAACCGCTAAGCCATCTCCCCAGGCCCCTTCCTTTCTCTTGCCTTTGTATAATATATGTATATAGTTAGCAATTTGACAAGATCTTACTGCATTGTCCAGGTTTATCCCAAACTCCTGACTTGAAGAGATCCTCCTGCTTCAGCCTTCTGAGTAGCCAAGATTATGGGCAGGTGCTGCTACTTCCAATTTAATTTTATCTTATAGATGAGAAGCCCAAGTACCCTAAAGGGTAAGAAATCTGCCCAGTGTCACAGAGGTTGCAAGCAGTAGAGCTGTGACTACTGTCCAGTTTTACCTGATCTGGGATCTGGTATTTTGTTGCTTGAAGTTGCTTCAGGAGACATGGCATTTTTTTTAATCTGCCACTTGTCATTCTTACCACTTGCTTATCATATGTATTCTAGTGAAGATAATTGTCTGCAAACAGTGACTGATGATGCTACTTCTTGACTTATGATCTGGCCCTGCACATGGATGTCCTTCAGTAACCAAATACTGGGTTGAAGAAAGACCTGCAGACAAAAAAAGATCCCATTTTTCATGCAGCTTAAAATGTGGTCCAAAGGTTGGAGAAATGTCTCAGGGATTAGGGCCTGAGAAGGCCCAAGAATGACCCAGTTCAATTCTACAGAATCCATGCTAAACAATTCCCCAAAAAGAGAGACCTAAAGATTTATACATAATTGCAATCATAAATTCATTTTTTCCAAGTCCATAATGCCTCCACTTTAATATTTTCTAAGTTATGAACTAAAAGGTAAAATTAGGGACTGAGAAGATGGTTCAGAGAGTAAACTGCTTGCTCGGCTCACATAGGACCTGACTTCAGATCCGTAGCACCCACATAAAAGTTAGGTGTAGCAGTGTGTGCCTGTAACAACAGATCCACAGAAAAGACACCAAGGAATAATCACAGAGTTGGAAAACAAAAAGCAAACAACAACAAAAAAGCAGCTCTGGGGTCAGTAAGAAACTCCACCTTAAGAAGAGGAGAGGGCTGGAGAGATGACTTAGCCTGCAAAGCAAGACCTCTGTTTGATTCCCCAGTACCCATGTAAGCCAGATGCACAAGGTGGCACATGCATCTGGAGTTCGTCTGCAGTGGCTGGAAGCCCTGGCATGCCCATTCTCTCTCTATCTGTCTCTCTTCTCTCTATCTCAAATAAATAAAAAAAATATTAAAAAATATTTAATGGGAGGGGATATGATAGAGAATGGAATCTCAAAGGGGAAAGTGGGGGGAGGGAGGTTATTACCATGGGACTTTTTCATAGTCATGGAAAATGTTAATAAAAATTGAGGAAAAACGTTAAAAAAAAAAAACAGGTGAACAGGCAACAAGCAGAAGAGAGACAAGGCCTCTGAAGGTGAGGGCATGGGGCACTAAAAGGGCACATATACACACAAACACTATACACATCACATCACACATGCAAGGAAAATATGCAGTGCAAGTGGTCTGTTTCTTCATTAGTACAATAGTGGAGATACATGGTTTTTCTGAAGACCTATTCCAGCTGTGCATCTTGTCAGAAAGACAGCAAGGAAAACTAGACTTGGTTGTTTGGTTCATTATCATTGTGCTGTAACACACTTGCAGAAGCAATGTAACTAGTCATATCGTATACTTATCATTCACTAATTGACAGAACTGGATATTTGTAATTTAGAATTTTTGTTTACTTTTATCATATCTTATGGAAACTGACATAAAAGTCTATACTTAAAGGTAGTCTGTTTGTACATAAATATACCTGCTTAACATGTTATCTTGCCTGATAGAACAGGAAAAACCTTTAGATTTATGTCAATCTATTCTTTGAAAAGTCTGAAAGTAAAATCTATGCTTTGCCAAAAAAATAAAATAGCTATGATCAGAAATTAAAACATATCTAAAAACAGTTTTATAGTAAAATATAATTTACATGAAATACAGTACAAAATATGATATGCCAGCTCCTTAAGAAGTCAACAGTATTTTCAATTTTCAGAAATTATAATTTATTATTTTGCCTCAAATGAATAAAAATACCCTGATTATTGATTAAAATATTAATAAAGAAAAGAAAATTCAATATAAATGTTTTCTACAACTTCTAGCCAAATTCCTGTGTTAAAATATATGGCCTTGGGCTGGAGAGATGGCTTAGCAGTTAAGCGCTTGCCTATGAAGCCTAAGGACCTTGGTTCCAGGCTAGGTTCCCCAGGTCCCACGTCAGCCAGATGCACAAGGGGGCGCACACGTCTGGAGGTCGTTTGCAGAGGCTGGAAGCTCTCTCCCTCTATCTGTCTTTCTCTCTATGTCTGTCCCTCTCAAATAAATAAGTTAAAAAAATTAAAAATATATATATATATATATGGCCTGTTGAATTTTTAAACTCAATATCACCATCTAGTGGGAATCAACCAAAAACGCTGTTTCTCGGTGCCTCAAAATTGCTAATTTTCTAAATGAGAGTTCTGATCTTCCTGTTATCTAATATACTGTTCAAAGGAATGAGGACAGATTTCCCTAAATAACAGATTCTTTACGACAATATTGTTATTTTCTTGAGAATAAACTGAATATACATGTTATATATTGAACAATCATATAAAATTATAAAGTATCCAACCATGATTATATTCTTAACAATATTCTCATAATATAAGGAATTGATGACTGTTCTTCAGAAAAGATGAAGTTGCCTAAATAGGATATCTGTCACTAAAAAATGGAAAAACCTTGAGTGGCAGACTCAAACTGATGTAGATTGACATAGCAGCACCATGACTTGCTAGCCAAGGAATTCTGGGTTTTAACTCACTCATCTGAATATGACAGTACTTGATCTGTGGGTCTTTGTAAAGAATTACATTTTGTCTATGAATGTCACTCATTAACTCACTTCTTAGTATTTGCTTTTATTTTTAGCTTAGTTTCTGACTCTTCTACTGTGTATTTATTTTCAGTGGTCTTACACTAACTCCTATAGACTTCTTAATCTTCTACTAGACAGACTCTAAACTAAACCCTAGTGTTATACCAACATTTTTTTTCTGGATATTTCTATTATTGCTGTTTCAAAGTTGTCCTGGCAAGCTGGCTCATGCTCTACTCACTTCTTTAATGATCCAATCTTGTTATTATGTTACAAAGATATTATGTAGGGGGGACTTGAATTCTTCTCTAAAGCTAGCTCTCGGTTGAGGCACAGACAAGTTAATGAAAGTAAATAACTGGCTTTTTGATGAAGCCCTTCAGAAACTGACTGCTATTTGTTCCTGAAAGTAATCAAAGTCAAATAAAATGAGAATGTAAGATTCAGAAATGAAAGAAATCTGGTTACTGTATACTGTTCTTATTATACAGGATGTAAATGATCCTACTACTCAAAGATGGTTTGAAGGATGGCATTGCCTAATTCACCATATCCTTTTTCTCCAACCTATTATGGATGTTTTTACACTGACTTTGAGTCACTAATCACCATGGTCAAAGACTCAGTTATTAGAGTTAAAGACCTGTTCCCCTCTTTGATATGGATTCTGGTGAAACAATAAAAATGTTTTTAATGTACTTAAATTTGCAGAGTGTTCATGTTTGTAGCATAACCCATATAATCCTAATGGAAGCAAATGGTTAATTAAATATAATATACATAATGCAATCAATAAATGCATTATGGGATAACGAGAATAGTAGAAATTCATTTTTAGTATGCTGAAAGAGTAAGTTCTCTGTATTGTACAATTCCAATACTCCTTGAGTACACTGCATGCTTCATATTGACATGTGACTTTCTGACACATTAATTAAACAAAGAAAGACCATGATCCAAGGATATTTAATTTCTCTTACCACAAGTGCATCATCTCTCAAGAAAATGCTAAAAATGCCTTTATTTGTATAACATACCTTCAGCTGAGATTTAATTGAGGTCCCCTCTGGTCATAAAATTTATACTTCTATTGATAAAGTGGTAGGAAAACAAGTGTAGTGTTGTAGTTTCCTCCAAATTGAAACATCCCATCTGAGAGGGATGGTCATTAAGACTTAGAAAAATTGGGCTGGGGATGTGGCTCAATGGGTGAAGTACCTACCTAGCATGCACAACAGCCTGAGTTTCCTCTACAGTACTGAATATATTCAGTGTGGTGACACATGATCACGATCCTAGCACTCCAGAAACAGAGGCAGGAGGATCAGAAGTTCAAGGTCATCCTCAGCTATATATAGTGAATTGGAGGACTATGGGATACAAGAGACCCTTTTTTTCTTTAAGAAGAAAAAAAGAGACTCAGGAAATAAGTAATCAATGAAACTTGCAGGGGTTAGGTAGTAAGGAACCTGCAAGTCTCAGGAAGCTCCTGAAATGGGATTCTCAATATCACATAAGAAGCAGGACTATTATTGGCAAAAAAAAAAAAAAAAAAAAAGACAGCAAGCTAAGCTGCCAGCAAGATATGCAGAGAACCCCAGAAACAGGCTTTGTGCATCATCACCCAGCCTAGTGTAGGATTTCAATGTTTGAGTCATCTATGCTTCCATAACAGTAATAATCTCACTAGTTCACTTAGAAGAGGAAAACTGTTTTTTTGCTCTCTTTTGGGTCCCTACCTGGGATGAATGGATATTGTTTCATTTCCCCCAAGAAAAGTTAACACAACACATGCCCTGACAAGCATGGAGTTATTTCCCCAGGATATAAGGAAGCTAACAGGGGGTCCAAGGAAACCATGCAAGTGTGTCCAACCTACAGACTGTAGGTGCTGCTGAGGATAGCCACAAATGTGGTCAACACAAAACTGTAAACTTGCTAAAATGTTGAGATTTTTTTAATCTCAATTTTTGTGGTTCTTGAGTATAAATTTGACAGATGACAAAGTTGTGTTACAATATCAAAGGTATGTATAGCTGGACATGGTGGTACACACCTTTAATCCCAACAATTGGAAGGCAGAGATAGGAGAATTGCTATGAGTTCAAGGCCACCCTGAGACTACATAGTGAATTCCAGGTCAGGCTGGGCTAGAGACCCTATCTTGGGAAAAAAAAAAAAAAGAAGTCAGACACACCTGACAGATACTTGATATATAAGAAGTGTAATGCTGGAATCCTGTTCCTTCTAAACTACTGTCAGCATATAACAACTCATTAATTTTAGTCATATTAGTGACTTTTTCCTCTGATTATTTCTTCATCTCCTCCTCCCCCTCCTTTCTTCTTTTTTGCCTCACAGCTTTGGATTCTACAGTGTCCCAAATCTGAGTGATAAATTACTATAAACTTTCCCAAATGTTTAGCTATGGGATGTATGAAGGTACAATATGAAGGGAAGAAAGGAAATAGCACTTAACCATTTAGCACATGCAGGTTCTGATATCAGAAACTTCAATATCTGTCTCTATGATAGTGCATAGTGGGCATTATAAAAATATGGAAATTGAGACTAAGATTAATTAATACATATGAAGTTAAATCCAAATGCTCATGGTATGTTCTATATTGCAAATCTATGGGAAAAGCTAGATATGGTAACACATGTCTATAATTCCAGTACTAAAGAGGTTGAGACAGGAGGATCTTGAGCTCAAGTCTTGTCTGGGCTACATAGTGAGAGTCTGTCTTAAAAAAAAAAAAAAAAGGCAAGACTAAAACTGAATACAATTGGGTCCATCTGTGCTGCTTTAGCAAACAACTTGAGACTGAGTAATTTACAAGGAATGAAATTTATTTCTCATAGATTCGGAGTCTAATAGTTTCAAGAACAAGGCACTATCAGGCAAGGGCCAAGTCACCATGCTGAAGATGCTGAAATGTTTTTTTATTCTCCAGTTTTAACTAAGTTTGCAGAAACAGTTTCCCAAATGATACTACCAAACAGGGCAGAAAATGAAATGTCTGTTTCTGCCATAGTCAGAATGGCACTATGCTGTAGTTAATTCAGAAATGCATATTAATGCTAACATACTTTGTATCTCTCTCCTCTGTCACTGAATACTGAATTCATTTCATGAGTACCATTGCTTTGTGGACTCTGTATCACTATCTCCAGTTAACAATAGACACAGGCTAGCCTGAGAATACAATGCGACTTCTGTAATCTTTTCTTATTAGAAATTTGTGCCCCCGACCTGTGGGGCCAATGTTACGCGGGGTGGTTGAGGAGGGCTGCAACCTGAAAGAACAGGCAGGAAAGAAGGAGACCAAGCGGAGGTTTTGTCAAGGTCTCGTTTAATGTTGGATTTTTTAGCTCTTTTATAATCAACCAGCAGGTAGGGCAATAAGGGGGGAAAAAAGGGGGAGGGGGTACAAGGAAGGAGGAAGTAGGGCCACCTGGCTGTAATCTTCTGGAGCATCTTCTCGGAATCTCACTTGTGAAGTCTCCCAGAGCAGCTGTTTGTTCTCGGGGGAGGGGCTGCATGACAGCTGCTAGTTCTCTTTTGTCCTCAGGGTAGTGAGGGGCCATATGAAGGCTGTTAGTTCTTCTTTTGTCCTAGGGCGGTCAGGTCATGGTCTCTGACATTTCCTCCCTCTTTATATAATTGAAATGGGTGAGGTACCCTGTCTTAGGCTATATGGTATGCTTCCAGTCCCAGCACCAGTTACTGAAGATGGCCCGCCTGTCTTAAGCTATGAGGGCTGCCTCCACCCCTGGATCCACAATAATCCCATCATTGGCCGCGATCACAGCTCATGGAAGGTGATCCGCCTGTCGTAGGCTATGTGGATGGCCTCCATGGAATGGGCCCTACAATACTTGTCTCTGGCTGTGGCCATAGCTTAGCAGTGTGCCCCTGGGCTTGGTACCATAATAATCCCATCATTGGGAGCCTCGCAGCCATTTAGGGAATCGAAACCATGACCTGTTGTCAGCCAAGGGAGAAAAATCAAGTCAGGCTGAAGGAGAGCCAAGGGGTGCCTCATGTGTTTGGCCCTCTTCCTTTTGTAGCTGTAATCTGTGGTAATGGACAGACACCGAATTTCTGGTGGCAGAATCAACCTGTTCTTTGACAAAAGAAGTTAGTCGTTTAAATGCCCAAGGTCCAAAAGAAAGAAGAAGAAGGAGTCCTATGAAGGGACCAAGAATAGAGGAGAGTAATGTGGAAAACAGAGGAGGAGAACCAGTTTTGGTACCATGACTCCTGCTTTTCCCGGTTATGCTTTCATTCCTCCAAACTGGAACGGACCTTGTCAATACTATTTTGAACTAGGCCAGTTTTGTCCGTATAAAAACAACATTCTTCCTTAAGTGCAGCACAGAGTCCCCCCTCTTGTAGAAAGACTAGGTCTAGCCTGCATCTGTTTTGGAGGACCACCTCAGACAAGGATACCATGGAGTCCTTTAAGTCTTGAAGACCCTTTTGTAATTCCTGCAAGTCCTTATCTACTGACAAAGAGAGTTGATTATATTGTTGTTGGGAGGTGACTAAAGAAGCGATGCCTGTGCCTGCTCTGGCGGCACCCAACCCCAGGATAACAGCAAGAGTGATGGTAATGATAGGCTCCCGTTTGGCACGTGACGGAGATGTTCCTCCCTCCCCAAAATGGAGGAACTCATCTTTGGAATGTATTGTTAGCTTGGGGAAGAGTTGTACAAGGACACAATAATCTTTGTGAGCTAAGAAGGTGGAAGTTACAACTTAAGGAGTGAGACCAGTAGAGCATGTGAAGTAAGTGCCAGAAGGTGCAACAATATAGAGAAAGCTAGAGTTAACAACATGAGTGAGATTGCAGGTTGTTTGAAGCTCTATAGGGGGAAGCATGGACGGACCCAGGGGCACATCCCGCACCCAGATACCTGGGCGACTGTGAGGCCAACCCCATCTTGCTGTTGCCACCGTAAAGCCATGGTGTCATTGGTCACTGTTAATTCTGCATATAAGGCTATCCCTTCATAAAAAGGGGGTCGAAGTGAATAACATACCCAGCATTCCTGAAATTCAGATATATTGGTCTGATATATGGCCTCTATAGAGGCGTTAACCATGGTCAGAATAAGGTCTGCCGATGAAGGCAATCCTAACGGTAGGGTAGGTCAAAATAGAGTGACATCAGTAACAGCTTGTGGTGTTGGGGGGGGGGGTGTATGTTTTTAGCCTGGCTGGAAGGGGGCTGATGAAGAATGGGATTTGGTCCTATAGCAACTTTAGAGAATTGAGGGGTTTTTTTAAGAAGTTTAATTTTTAAAGTGAGGCCGGGGTCTGTCCCAGAGACATATAACCTAAGGCCCCACTCAAAGCCTCTGTTGGTCCAATCCTGTCTTTTGCCTTCTGGCGTGAAGCTGATATTGAGCAGATTACACCACCCTTTTCTAGAAGAATCATGTCTGCATTCCGAATTTAGCAGTTTTGGATCAGAGACAGTATAAACACTTTTTTTGGGGGGGTGGGTAAGTATGGTCTCGTTAATTGAAGCTTGTAAAGAGCTTAAATCTGTAGATAATTGAGCAAATTCTTTTTGGAGCTTAAGCACATCCCGTAATTCAGTTATCTGTCTAGTGAGATGTTCTTTGGCAACGGTAAGGGTAGAGGGGTGAACCCCTGGAGGTAGCAGAGTGGGTAATAGAGTGGGTGCACAAAGCTGGGAGGGGTAAGGGGGCAGTCTGAAAGGGGGGGGCGATGCAGCGGGAGGCCAGTTGGGATTATGGTATTTAGGAGCCTCCTCCTAAAGAGAGGTAGCGTCACCCAGATCAAGAGGCTTGGGATCGCAATTTTTTGAAAAAAACGGGTTAATGAGGGGTGTACATTGAGAAGCAGTCTTGAGGGGAGCGGGCTTGGGCAAGGGTGGGTACAACCTTTCTACTGCTTGGGGAGCACCAGAGTTATTGGAGTTAGAACCTATATCGATAATGACCGATGGGCAAGGGGATTTTTCAGGAGGAGAGGAAAGTGAAACTAAAGAAACGCCATGCGAGAGAGGGCGGAGGCAGTATTCAGCGACAGAAAGGAGTTGTTGTTTATCTGGATCTGAATGTGCTTCCTCCACTATGTCTCTTATGAGTCCCCAGTAGGAGAAAATCGTGGAGGGAACGGAATCAGGTCCCTCCTGTAGAATACGGTGATTTAGGTCTTTACTGACCTTTTGCCATTTTTCAGGATGAGTATCAGGACCAGAAATAATGAACCAGGGACACACTTTGTCAATGAAAACAAAAAAAATAACGAGGTCCTTATTCTTAACTCTAATTCCTCTTTCCCTGAGTGAGCTCTTTAAATCCTTAAGAAAAAGAGCCTCTTTACTAAGCTTTTGGCCCATTCTGAAAATCGGACGAGAATGAAAAATAAGGGCCCTGACTTACCGTGTCCCGTAGCCGAAATCGCAAGCGACGAAATGGCTGGGCACTCTTCAAAATGTCTCTCTGCATCCCGAGGAGATCTCCATCGCATTTAGTTGTCCAGTTGAGACCCGTGCCTCGAGCCCCACGTTGGGCGCCACTTGCCCCCGACCTGCGGGGCCAATGTTACGCAGGGTGGTCAAGGAGGGCTGCAACCTGAAAGAACGGGCAGGAAAGAAGAAGGAGACCAAGCGGAGGTTTTGTCAAGGTCTCATTTAATGTTGGATTTTTTAGCTCTTTTATAATCAACCAGCAGGTAGGGCAATAAGGGGGGAAAAAGGGGGGAGGGGGTACAAGGAAGGAGGAAGTAGGGCCACCTGGCCGTAATCTTCTGGAGCATCTTCTCGGAATCTCGCTTGTGACTCTCCCAGAGCAGCTGTTTGTTCTCGGGGGAGGGGCTGCATGACAGCTGCTAGTTCTCTTTTGTCCTCAGGGCAGTGAGGAGCCATATGAAGGCTGTTAGTTCTTCTTTTGTCCTAGGGTGGTCAGGTCATGGTCTCTGACAAATTTGTGAGAATGTATATGAACATGGCAGTTCTGTGTAGTTGACAAAGTATCTCTTTGACAACACAATATCCATGCATATCATTATTCTAATATTTACATTAAAAATGGATACATTTGGGGCTGGAGAGAAGGCTTAGCGGTTAAGTGCTTGCCTGTCAGGCTTAAGAACCCCGGTTCGAGGCTCAATTCCCCAGAACCCACGTTAGCCAGATGCACACAGGGGGCATGCATCTGGAGTTCCTTTGCAGTGGCTAGAGGCCCTGGCGTGCCCATTCTCTATCTATCTATCTGCCTCTTTCTCTCTCTGTCTGTCGCTCTCAAATAAATAGTTTTTAAAACTGGGTATATTTGCCTGTAATCTAATAAAGCAATCCCGGATGAATATATGAGTATACATTTTTCACCATTTCCCAGAAGAGATACTCAAAGTTTCATATGTAATTACAGTCATTAATTCATTTTTCCAAGTAAGTAATGCCTCCACTTTAATATTTTCTTTTCTTTTTTTGGTGGGGGTGTTTCGAGGTAGGGTCTCATTCTAGCCCGGGCTGACCTGGAATTCACTATAGATTCTCAGGGTGGCCTTGAACTCATGGCGGTCCTCCTACCTCTGCCTCCCAAGTGCTGGGATTAAAGGCGTGCACCACCATGCCCGGCTCACTTTACTATTTTCTAAGTTATGAACTAAAACGTAAAATTAGGGACTGGGAAAGTGGTTTAGAAATAAAATGTCTGCTTTGCAAGCATGAGGACCTGACTTCAGATCCTGAGCACCCACATAAAAGTTGGCTGTTGCAGTGTGTGCCTGTAACACCAGTGCTGGTAAAATGGTGACGGGATTCCTTGGGCTTGTTAGCTAACTAGTCTAGTTGAATCAGTGTGCACTCAATACAGCAAGAGATTCTGTCTCAGAAAATATGGTGGAAAGCAACTGAGCAAGATACCCAATGTCAACCTCTGGACTCCTCTTGCATGCATATCATACAGACAAACATATACCCAACCACTCAGGAACACATAGATACATAAAAGAAAGTAACCAAAACGATACAAATAAGAACCAAAAATAAGTGAATATATACCAAATCATGCTAGAAAAAAACTATTGGTAGCAACAATAATCTTTATTTCTGTAACCAGTCAAACAGTTGGGTTCAAATGTACAATGTCTATCTTCCACTACTCTTTTCCTTAGAGGCCCTATATGAGGATCTCATAATACTGTTTTGCCTTTACTGTGAATGGTTGAAAGCGCTTCAGACAGAGTCCATCCTTGCTTTACTATGCATATGGTAACTCATTAAAACAGACACACTCATTGAAAGGGATCCTTAGAAAAGTGAGGTCTAGACAGTATGGAGACCTGGAGGATTCATGTTAAGCCAAAGATTTTGAAAATATCTAGCAAGCTTGCCAGTCAGAAAAATAAACTGGGGCAGTCAAGGTGGTGTGGTGGTTTGATTCAAGTGCCCCCATAAATTTAGGTGTTCTGAATGCTAGGTCCCCAGCTGATGGCAATTTGGAAATTAAGGCCTCCTGGAGGCAGTGTATTGTTGGGGACAGGCTTATGGGTATTTGCCCTTGCTGGCGTTTGGCATCCTCTCCTGTTCCTGTTGTCTACCTGATGTTGGTGAGGAGGTCATGTCCAGCCTCTCTTCATGCCATTGTTTTCCCCTGTCATCATGGAGCTTCCCCTCAAGCCTGTAAGCCTTAATAAATCTGGCTTCTTTCCCCAGAAGCTGCTCTTGGTTAGATGATTTCTGTCAGCAATGCAAACATGGCTGTAACAGTAAAGTTGGTACCAAGGAATGGTGTCATTTGCTGCTAGTCACCTGTGTGGCTTTAACCTTGTGGAGCTGATTTTTCAAGAGTAATGTGGATGTTTTTGAAATCTTGGCTTAAGAGAAGCCTTGCAGTGCAGTAAGTACAGCCTGATGGGACTATTCTGGTCAGCAGTAAGTACTATGGACTGTGAGGTTTGGCTTATGAAGATAAGAAAGATCTTTGCCTGAATTGAGCTAGAAGCAGTTAGTGTGAGAGGCACACTGCTATGACCATGTCTTGAGAATTTGTACTGTGTTGCTTTACCTAGAAATGGACTGGTGTGAGCAGAGGGGTATGGCACAGAAAATAAAATCTTTGGGCCAAAACTGCTGCCTGTTCAACTGCAATTGTATGAGATTATAACCACTGAGATTGGGCCAACTAACCTGAATTGGGACAACAAAAATAATGCAATCTTTGGAAGGGGCCTGAATGCAAAAGGAGTATCATGTTCTTCAAGGTTTGCTTTATTTCCCCCTGGATCAACAAACTGGCACTCCACCTGGTATTGTGGAGTATAAGAAATGCAGGAAAGAGAGGGTCATTGAATTTGCAACACGGTTTCTTATTTTGGAAATGGCTATGGGCAGTGTGTAGCAGGTTTGCTGGATTGCCTGCATGGAGACCCAATGGAGCCATAGGATGAACTGTGGGTTGCAGTGGAGACCCACTAGAGATGTCAGGACCATGAGATAGCTGCTAAGGGAAGCTGCCAGCCCCAGATGAAGTTTTCCAGGACTGTGAGTAGGCAGAATTGGAATTCCAGAGACTTGTTGCTGGTTAGAATTATCAGACTTGGAGATGTCTTACTGGCTAGAGTCATTGGACTTGGAGCTACAGAGTTTGATGTTTGCCATGTTTAAATATATTTGTTGAGTATTTCTTTGCTGTGTCCAATACCATCTTTTGCAGTGTGAATGTTCATTCTGTGCCATTATGGGTTTGGGGGAATTTTTTGGTATTATGGCTCAGTAAAAAGACCTTGGATTATGAGGATGTCTGAACATCATTAGGACTGACAAAAAATAAAATAAAATAAAATAAACCACTATAGGGACTTTTATAGTTGGACTGAATGCATTGCATTTTACATCATGAACAGTTATCAGTTTATGGGAACAGGGTGGAATGTGGTGGTTTGATTCAAGTGCCCCTATAAATTTAGGTGGTCTGAATGCTAGATCTCCAGCTGATGGCCATTTGGAAATTAAAGCCTCCTGTAGGCAGTATAATGTTGGGGGCAGGCTTATGGTTATTATAGCCAGTTTCCATTGGCTGGTGTTTGGCACACTCTACTGTTCCTGTTATCCACCTGATGTTGGTGAGAAGGTGATGTCCAGCCTCTGTCCATGCATTGTTTTCCCCTGCCATCACGGAGCTTCTCCTTGAGCCTGTAAGCCAAAATAAACCTTTTTTTTTTTTTTTCCCACAAGCTGCTCCTAGTCAGGTGATTTCTTTCAGCAATAAAAACCTGGCTGCAACCAACAGTTTAGTTGTTAGGGTGCTTACCATGCAAGCATAAGTACCTGCGTGTGGATCTGATCATTCATGCAATGCTAGGCATACATGATGGCCTGTCTATAGTCCAAGATCTTGGGAAGTCAAGATGGGGGAACCCTGGGGCAAACTGAAAAGCTAGATTAAGCAAATTGGTTAGCTCTCAGTTTAAAAAGGTGGAGGGCAACTGAGGACATCTGACATCAGCCTCTAACTTCCACACACGAGTACACATGTACATGTACACCCACACACATGTGAACATGCATATACATGTGCATAATATACTCACAAATGCAAGCCACATTTTTTATTTTAAAAAAGCAGTATTAACTGTCAAAGCAAAAGAAAATGCATATACTCTTTTGAGGAAGGCCACAGCCTATGTACTCTGCATTTTGATATTTCATTATTTATGATTGAGAAAAATATCATTGTGTAAATATACTGCATTTTCTACATCCATGACTCTACTGTTGTACACTTAGGTTGACTCCATAATAGTTATAAAATTGTTTGTATGTTGGTGGATATCTAAGCTGGTTTAATTTCTGGCTATTATGAATAATGAAGCAATAAACATGGCTTTGCAAATATCTGTGTGGTATGTTGACTATTTTTGGTGGTATAGTCATTGAGTACATACCCAAGAGTGTATAATAGGAGTAGTTTGTAATCCACTTTTATCGTTTTTAGGAAATTCCATACTGATTTCCATAGTAGCTACAAAAGTTTACACCCCTACCAGTAGTGAATAAGGATTGTTCTTACCCACATCCTCACCAGCATTTGTTTTCTTGATGCTAGCCATGCTGATTGGGGTGAAATGGAGCCTCAAAGCAGTCTCAATTTTCATTTCCCTAAAACTAAAGATGTTGCACACTTTTTCATGTATATATTGGCCATTTGTATTTCTTCTTTTGAGAAATCTCTATTCAGTTCATTAGCCTATTTGTTGACTGGATGATTGAGGAGTGGTGTTGCATTTAGCTTTCTGTTGCTGGCAGAAAGTACCTGACCAAGAGCAGCTTTTGGGAGGAAAGGGTTTATTTTGGCTTACAGACTTGGGGGGAAGCTCCATGATTGCAGAGGGAAATGCTAGCATAAGCAGCATCACCTCCTGTGAAACATCAGATGGACAACAACAGCAGGAGAGTGTGTCAAACACCAGCAATAAGAAGCTGGCTATAACATCCATAAGTCCACCCCCAACAATACACTGCATCCAGGAGGCTCCAATTCCAAAACTGGCACCAGCTGGAAAGCTTCTATTCAGAACGTGTAAGTTTATGGAGGACACCTGAATCAAACCACCACATTCTGTCCCTGACTCCCATAAAATGATAACCACACATGATGCATTCAGTCCAACTTTAAAAGTCCCCATAATTTGTAGCAATACCAATGCTGTTCAAACATCTCCAGAGTCCAAAGTCTTTTAACGGAGCCATAATACCAAAAATAATAATAGTACAGAGAAGCATTCATACTGCAAAAAAAGGCATTGGGTATAGCAAATAAATATTCAACCAATACAGGATTTAAAACAAACACGATAGGGGCTGGATGGATGGCTTAGTGTTTAAAGCACTTGCCTGCAAAGCCAAAGGACTCAGGTTCAATTCCCCAGTACTGACATAAGTCAGATGTACAAGGGGGCACACATGCATCTGGTGTTCATTTGCAATTGCTAGAGGCCTGGCACACCCATTCTGTATCTCTCTCTCTGCTTGTAAATAAATAATTTCATCCAGTGCCAGCAGCTCTTCTGGGCAGCCATCCTACAGTCCTGGTATCTTCATTGGGTCTCTAGTGCAACCCAGTTTATTCTCATTGCTCTATCAGGCCTCCCTGTAGGTAATCCAACAAGCCTGCTTCACACTGCCCATGGCCACGTCCAAAAAACAAAACTGTATCGCAATTTCAATGACCCTCTCTTTACTGGATTTGTTATATTCCATAGTACTAGGCAGGCTAACAATTTGTTAATCATGGGGAGAAATAAACCTGACTTTAAAGAACTGGCCAATCTTTCAGCATTTAGGACCCTTCCAAAGTTTGCATTCTTCCTGTTGTCCCAGTGCCCATCAACTGACCCAAGTTCAATGGTTGTAATCTCTCAAAAACAATTTCAGCCGAACTAGCAGAAAGTTCAGCCCAAAGATTTCATTTCTTTCTGTGCCATATCCCTCTACTCACACCAGTCCATTTCTACACAATGAAACCCTGCATAAGTTCTCAGGACACAGGCATAACAGCAAGCCTCTCACACAAACTGCTTCTAGCCCAGTCCAGGCAAAGCTTTCTCACAGTCCACAGTCCTTACTGCATTCAGGTCTTTCAACTCTGATGAGAATGGTCCACGAAGCTCTACTTACAACACTGAATCTCTTAGTCAAGATTTCAAATCCATCCACATTCCTCTCACAATGAAGTCCCAAAAGCCACAGTCAGGTTTCTAGCAGCAATGATCCCACTTCTTGGTATCAATTTTACTTCTGCAGTTACTTTCTCATTACTTGCAGAAAGCACCAAGCCAAGGGCAGCTTGTGGGAGGAAATGGTTTATTTTGGTTTATAGACTTGAGGGGAAGCCTGATGACAGGAAAAAACGATGGCATGAATGACATTACCTCATAGCCAATATAAGGTAGAAAACAGCAGCAGAAAATATGCCAAACACTGGCAAGGGAAAGCTGATTATAACACCCATAAGCTGACACTTAGCAATACATTGCCTCCAGCAGGATCCAATTCCAAATTGCCACCAGATGGGGTCTTAGCATTCAGAACACGTAAGCTTATGGGGGAAACAACCACCGTTGGTATTTAATTTTTGCAACTCTTTGTATATGCTATATATTTTGCTTGATGGTCTGCCTTAGTTTGTCTTAAAATGTCCTTATTTCTTTGTTAATTTTCTTTGATGTCAATTATTTACTTTCAAGGTTTGGAATACATCATTCCATGCTTTCCTAGCTTTTAGGGCTGCTAGAAGAGATCTGATGTTTTCTGCTATTTCTGTACTTTTTAGATGAGTTTGTGACATAGTATTTTTCTTTCAGATTTTAACATTTTTATTTCACTTCATATATTTGACATTTCTACTACAATATGCAATGAAGAGGTTCTTCTCAGTTGCCTATTTGAGTTTGAAGCACCTCTTATGTTTGATTCTATTTTTCCCTAGATCTCTAGAGTAATTTCTGTTATATGTATTTAGTGTTATATTAGTTTCTTCTGAAATTCAATGGATTCGAAGGTTTGATCTCTTGGTCATGTCTCAGAATTTTTAGATGTTATGGTCATACTTTTCTTATTAATATTTTCATGCACTACTTTGTCATCCTTGTACTCTGTTGTTAGCCCTTCATTGCTAGGACAAATAGCCAATCAGTTTATGGGAGAAAGAAATTTATTTCAGCTTACAAATCCAGGGGAAACTCCATCAATGATGGGAGAAGCTGCTTACTCAAGCAGAGAGAAACAACTGCAGCAAGTAAACACTACCACAAGTAAACACAAATCATCAAAGCTCAAACTGCTCTCCACACCTTTGTGCTAGAATAAAAATATGCCACCAAACACACCTTAGGGCAGGACTCCAGGATTCATGTCCAGTGGCATCTCCTCCATCTGGGTGGCTAAAGAACCAAGTTCCAAGCTTGTAAGTTAATAAAACATCTGAGTCTATGGGCTGTAGTTTTTACACTATCACATTCAAACTACCACATCTTCCATTCCTGAGATGGTTGAGTCTATTAATGAGTTCCTCTTCTTCTTTTTTTTTTATTCACTGAAGTTTTAACATTCCCAATCTATTTGGCTTTTAGTCACAATTTTCTTTTATCTGCTGGTTTTCTTATATGTTGCTGACATTTTCATTCATATTACTGACTTGTTTCTCTCCATTTCTGGATTTTCTTTTTAGGTCCTAGATTAAATTCATTTCCTCATTTATATCCTCTTTCATGTCATTGATTATTTTTACCAGGAAAGAAAAAAATTGAAATCATCACTAGTATTTTCCTATTTCAGTATCTTTAAGTTCAGTAATTGAAGGGTCATGATCTACTAGGAGTCATGTTGCCTTAACTTTTTCATGTTTCTTATGTTTTTCTATCATAGTGTAAGCATTGCCTGGGATTTCTTAGCATCTTTTTATTGAGCAGCCTACTCTTACTAAGCATGATCACAGCATCCAGAAGCTCTGGGATATGACAAAAAGACCAAACCTGAGAATCCACAGGATTGCAAAAGCTGAAATAAACAGTAAAGGTATATAGAATCTATTCAGATGAAAGGATTGCAGAATGTTCCCTAAAACTACAGAAAGAAGCAAGAAAAATGCTAACTCTTGAAGGCTCAGTCTCCAGTACCAGAGAAGAGAAAACAAACTGCTCTCAACATATTATAGACTTTCAGGACACACAACTTTTAGGATTGTCACAGCAGCCTAAATAAATGTTTTCAAAATCCAGAAACCATTTTTCTACTGCAAAGGGGAAATTTTTTATCAAAGGTTAGCAATAATGAAAGTCCTAGAGATGGTCTCTGGGCCCAATAGTCCAGAGGGGCAGCTGCATGAGTTCATCCACAGGCTCTTGGTACCAACAAGGGGCAAATTAGCAACCAGCAAAATGTTTGCCTGGACTTGCTTCATGGCTGGCTCACCTAATTATCACCCATACAGGCCTATTCTTCTCACCAGGCTGTATGGCAATCACAGAAATAAGTCCTACATCTTGAAGGGTTTATTCATGAGGTGACCAAGTGTGAGAAGCAGGAATTCAGCCTTCTCAATCAGAAACTTTAAAGGTGATGAAAGAAAGTAGTCATACTAAATAAGATAAATTGTGAGAATTTTCTGAAATTCACAAAATAAATTGTTCTATCAATATAGAAAATACAGCTTAAGAAGGAAAAACAGGGGTGACAGCGACATAAGAGGGCAGCCACCACAAACTCAGGAGTAAAAGTTCCTTACAGTTTTCAACTGTTAGAAGAACTGGAAGAAGGCCAGAAAGAAGTGGGAGATGGCACAATTAGCTGGGGTCTAGAAGACGACAAAGACATGACTCTGACCAGATGGAAGAGATGATAATTGGGCATCCAAGAACAATTTACAAAAACTGAATATAGAGCCTTAAAATAGAATGTGGACCTAAATACCTAGGAGCACCACCCTTTGTAAATTTGAAACAAAAATTAACATGAATGGAGTTAACAGTTCAAATAGAGTGCTGCAACTGAAGAGCCATGTCTGTGCTAGCCAAGTAGCAGAACTTCTACAGCATTAAAGCCATCCTGCAAGAGCTGCGGGCCCTCATGATGTCTAAAGAGAACATGAAACTCACTCTGCCAAGGGAAAGACAGTGTTACAGCAACTAATCTCACAGAGCACCAGGCCCTGCCCCATCCAATCTAAGCAGTCTGCATTTTCCCCAGTAGTGCATTTTCTAGATTGGTCTCTTAGACCTCAGAGTATTAGAAAGGAAGCTCCCAAAGGTAGTTGATCCTAAGACACTGTGTGATACTAAATTGTTTTGTCCCTTTGAAGTCTGTGAGTTGTGCTATGTAACAGACCATTCTGTCAAGTGTAACCACTGTCTACATAGTTGAACATCTAAGATCCAGAAGGTATATTTGAATTAGTTCCCATCAAAAGTGGTGGGGCACATCTAACACAACTGTGAAGAGACACTTCTCACACAGACCTTGCCACTGGTTACATGGCCTGGGTCTGCCTTCTCCCCTGTCCTGCCCTGCCTTCCAGCCACAGTCCCTGCATGGCAGCCACTTAAGAGTACATGGGAGGGCTTCAGGTAGCAGGCTATGTCACGACTGCTGGGTTTGGGGGAGTACTTGCCTGTATTCCTGCTTTCTTAAGTCTTAAGCGTCACCCAAGCCATCATCCTGTTCCTACCTATCCTTGACCAAGGCATCCATTGTAACCCTCTGTTCTGAAATGGGCCTTGGATGAGGAGTTCAGGGCTTCCCCATCTTTTCCCCCCACCTTTACCAAGGGGTGCTTTCTCTCTCCTCTACTTCCTATTGGCAGTCACCACCAAATACTTTCACGAAACTTCCTTGCTGTAGCCAGATGCCATAAGGTTGGAAGAGTCTGTATTGTTCTGGAACCTTTCATTACTTGCCATCAGCCTGTAGTCTCCATCATCTGATACACCATCAGCTCAGTTTTGATGCCGGTGACTCAGACCTGCCAGAACCAAGTCTGCAGTTACACCTGGAGAATGGCCCATGGTGACAGGTTTGGACACATGGCTCCACTGAGCCCTTCCCCTGTCCTATAATTGATTTGTTACAAACATTGTTGAAGAAGGTTTTGAGCAGGGCTCAGAGGTCACCCTGACCAACCAGCAGGTCTATTGTGGAACTGACTACTGGAACAAGAGGACCTTGACTGGAGGGCTCTAGTGTCAGTACTACTGCTGCTCAGACCTCGGCAGTGACATCAAGGAGCTCTGAGTCAATGGTGGTCATGGCCTCCTGCCACACTGCTGTGTGACCACGAAATGCTAACATGTGGATACATACCAAATTTAAGGCCATTCATTGTGTTCTCGGGGGGGGGGGGGGCATTATTAACAGCTACCAGGATCCCACAGAATAAGATAAATTAGATGGATAGATATATTCATAGAAGCTAAAGCATAATGCAGAAGATAGGTAGTACCTTTACACTGTCAGAGAAACTACTGATGTAGTATCAAGTGCCTAACAAAATTTTTCAAACACACAGACAAAGCAAAATTCCTAGCTCATGAAGTCTATATTCAGCAAGAATTAAATTTTTATCATATCTGAATGGCAATATTTCAAGATGAACAGTAATATTTTTAAGTTAAGAAATTAAAAAACAAGTTTCAATTAATTAAAAATAAAATTAATCTGGGCATGGTGGCACACCACTTTAATCCCAACACTGAGGACGCTCAGGTAGAATAATTGATGTAAGTTCAAGGCCAGCATGACTGCATAGTCAGGACAACCTGGACTAGAGTGAGACCCTACCTCAAAAAAATAAATAAATGAAAGCAAAACAGAAAGATGTCATACACAAAGCATAGAACAGGAGGCTTTAGAACTCCTGGGTCCCCTGCTCAAGTGTGCCCATGTGGAGTGAGTAGGCCCGATCTCTTTGCTCCCTCTCCTTCCTCCCATTTCCCTGATTCAGGTCTGTTCCCATGCTGCTGGCTTAGGGCTTACTGCTGTACAAGCAGGTTCCTTGTTCTACCTTCCTGATTGAAGTACCCAGGGTCCCCAATTCCTAGATCCATTTTTCCTGGAACATGCGTGCACAAACTGAAAAGGACAGATCTCCATAGCACACCCCCCCCCATCGTCCCAGTTTCCTGGTCCCAGTCAATTCAGCTGCTGGCTTGGGGCTACCTAGACCCTGAGAGCTTGCTGCAGAAGCCCCCTTGCTCTGCCTTTCTGAATGAATGGCCCCTGGGTCCACAACTCCCAGATCCCCTGCTCCAAAATGTGTGCACAATGAGTGAGTAGGCCAGATCTTCTGGTTAGTTTCCCATCTCTCAGTTCCCTGGTCCCAGTACCCCTACTGCTGCCTGGCAGTGGCCTGATCACTCCTGAGGGCTGCAGAGGCAGGCCTTTTGCTCTCCTAATTGACTGGCCCTTGGGTACCCAAATCCCTATGGCCCTGAGGGAGAGGGTACCCAAGCCACTGTAGGAGGTAGCCTCTTGTCCCTGGCTATTCAGCTTCCTGGATCCTAGTTCCCCAACCCCTGAACCCCATGTCCTGAAGAATATATGCAAGTAGAGTGAGTAGGCTAGAGCTCATAGTTCCCCACCTCCCAATTCCCCAGATACATTTGATGTGCATGCAATTGTCACAATCTGTGCATTTGCAGTTATAACCTCATCATATACCAATCCAGTTTAAATTTAAAACAGAACTCTAAAGATCCTACAAGGACAAGTAACTTGCTTCCCCCTCAATATAATGTTTCTCAAAGATGGGTAGACCACTACACACACACACACACACACACACAAAAGGAAACCCAGAAAACTGAGATCTCCACCAACAATACTTAATCCCATAATGGAAGCCTCCAATGAAATCATAGAGAAGCCAAGAGAAATTCAATCCCAAAATTAAAACACAAAAATCAATGTGAGCCTGATCAAAAGAATTGCTGAACTGGAAGCAAATCATCAAAATACCAACAACTGCATCAATGAAATTGACCAAAATCATCTCTTAAAGCACTCAGATTTTGACAATAGGCTTAACAGAATTGAAGAAAATGTTAGAAGCTTTAAAAGAGATATAAATGAACTGAAGCTGATTCAATAAACGGAAGATCTCAATAAGCAGTAGATTAAGATTAATGAAGACTTGATCAAATGCAAAAATGAATTAAAGGAAGCATCAAGAAAATCACAACTTGAACTGAAATTGTACCTCAAAAAGAGATGGACACAATGCAAACTAACACAACAGAAAACAAACATCAATTAGAGCTTATAAAAACCTCTCTAGAACTCCTCACTAACAGAACCTCTGAGTTGGAAGACAAGACAGAAGATATTGACTAGGAGGCCAAAAACTCTGCTAAATTCAAAAAATCTTATGAACAGAATATGAAGAAACTGTGGAATAACCTAAAATGACCAAACTAAACAACAAAAAATTAAACAACCCACTCCAAAAATGGGGCAGAGAACTGAATACAGTTCTCAGAGGAAGAAATACAAAGGGCTAACACACACTTCAAGTATTCAACATCCCTAACAATTAGGGAAATGCAAATGAAAAGAACTATGTGCTTCCATCTTACTCCAGTAAGATGGTAACCTTTTAAAAATCTGGGCATGGTGGTACATATCTTTAATCCCAGCCCTCGGGAGGCAGAGGCAAGAGGATCACAGTGAGTTCAAGGCCACCCTGAGACTACAGAGTGAATTCCAGATCAGCCTGAGCTAGAGTGAGAGCCTATCTCCAAAAAAAAATCTAACAAATGTGGTGAGGATGTTGGGAAAGAGGTACCCTCATCCACTGTTGGTGGGAATATAAACTTGTACAACCACTATGAAAATCAATATGGAAATTCCTGAAAAGGATGAACATGGAGCTACCAAAAGACCAAGTTATTCCCTTGCTGGGCATTTATCCTAAATGTTCCATGCATCACTACAGTGATATTTGCTCAACTATGTTTATGGCTGTTCAATTGTAATGAATAGCTAAGAACAGGAATTAACCCAAGTGCCTATCATTGGGTGGAGTTGTAGTTCATTTACAAAATGCACTTCTACTCAGCAATAAGAAAAAAGTGATACAATGAAATCTGTAGAAAAATGGACAGACTTGGAACATATCATACTCAGTGAACTCACACACAGAAAGACAAATGCTGCACAGTGTCACTTATTGGCTGTGCCTAACACGGACTTGGTCTAGTTGCTGTCATAGCTGATAGGCAACTCAAGGCCCAGACCACAGAGATTGAAGTGTTTGGGGAAAGGGAAAAGGGAGGGGGAAAAGCAAACACAAAATTAAGTCCAAAATGAACTGGTACCACAGAAACCTTTATCCTTGGAGACAGACTAAAAGATATAAATAACCCTTAAAAGGAGTAAGGAGGAAAACCTGAAAAGAATAGGGCCCTGGAGAGGGTGGAATGAAAGCTAAGCTTAAAAGAAAATATTTTTGTCTCTGACCAGTACTCCCAGTATCAGAAACTGATTGCTACCCACACTGAGTTGTTGATTGGAGAGATGACTATAAGGTCCCCAAATCAAGACAGCTTTGTCAAAGCACTTAATTATCTGAGGCAAAAGCTAAGACCCTATTGCTGAAGATATCATATGTTGCTGACACAGAACATGGGGAGACCTGAATGAAATCCAGAAGAAAGCCAGTCCTGAGTTAGCCTGCCTAATGCAGGAAAGCACGACATGAGCTACTGGGGGAAGATGACCAAGAGTGGTCTGAGCAACCCGAGGTCTAAGCTACTCAGAAGCTTAGAAACTGATGTACACATCAGTGCAACAGTGGCACACAGCCTTGGTGAGTAACCAATAGCTTTCTGATTGGCTAAAATATCCACTCCATGTAAAGTAACCCATATCTGGAATTGGGAACTAGATCAGAATCATATGGAGACAAAGATTATGCTCTCTAGTATCAAGCTCTCACTAGTCTTTGGCTAATAGAGGGGCTACAACCATCAAAATCTCCTTAAAGTAATGATGCTTATCTAATTTAAGCAATGCTAATTTTACTCTCCATTGGACAATCTGCTCTCCTTTTTCAGAAGCTAGTGAGACCCAAGGAGATAAACTACCCCTCGCACTTTAGCCAAGACACAGCTGAATCCACAGAGGAATGGAGAGACAAGCAAGAGTGCTGCATCCATGCTGAACCTGATAATTAGCACCAGGGTATAGCAGACAGACTGTGCAGATACTCAACACCTACCAAAGCAGAAATCCAGAGGCTCCTAAGACCTCATCACTGAAATAAGACTTAAAATTCAAATACCACAGCTCAGGGAATTTTGTGGACAAGGGGGTGGAAAAATTGTAAGAGCCTCAGGTTGAGACATCATGCCCAGAGGCATTCCTGTCCCCCAAAATAACTGACTGCTGCTCCCACAATGCATAAATCATAGCCCCATGGGGAATACCTTCAACTCCACTGAGAAGGGTCCCCAATGGAATGGAGGGAATGAGGGAAAAGAGAGTACCAACACAGGATATATCCATACAAAATATGTTGTGAATGCTAATAAGATTTAATTTAAAAAAGAGGGTTTATTTTGATAATCACTATGATTGCTAATTAAGAGAATGTCTAGATTGGATTTAAAAAATCTCTTATGCTACTGCAAAAAGATACCAAAAGCATAAGAACATAAAAACCATGAAGGTAAAGATGATGGGAACTGTAGTAGATCAGATTGTCCAAAAAGAAAAGTAAAACATGCACCATTCTTGTTTATTGCTAGTGGGATATTTTGTTTACAATCTGATCTGTTGGCACTTTTTGGCAGGGGGCAGGGTTATTCACTCTAGTCCAGGTTGACCTGGAATTCACTCTGAAGTCTCAGGGTGGCCTTGAACTCATGGCGATTCTTGTACCTCTGCCTCCTGAGGGCTGGGATTAAAGGCGTGCACCATCATGCCCAGCTTCTGTCAGCACTTTTTTTTTTTTTTTTTCCCGAGGCAGGGTCTCACTCTAGCCCAGGCTGTTGGCACTTTTAAATTAATTTACTTGTCTTGAGTAGATTTTTAAGTTTAGGAAGATTGTTGACAATATTCATATAGAAGTGACCAAAGTAATGGTGGTTAGGTGGTACATACCTGTAATCCTGGCTCTGAAAAGGCAAACAGGAATATGACACAACTTTGAGACCACTGTGTACTATAGGGAGAAATATAGAAATAAGGAAGATAAGACAAATGTATTAAACTCTTGGCCATGGTGGCACAGGCTTTTAATCCCAGCACTGAAGAGGCTCAGGAAGGAAGACTGCTGAGAGTTCAAGGCCAGCCTGGCATTACAGACTGATTTCCAGGCCATTCTAGGCTAGGGTAAGACTCTGCATGAAAAACAAACTCTTAAGAGATTTATATTTCTTTCTGTAAAAGTGGTTTATAAATGAAGTATACACACACACACACACACACACACACACACGATATGGTTAGAATATCCTCTTTCTTATGTCAACACTGTCAAAGTTTTTAATAATTGCTATGTGAGGCAAGACTAAATGAGCTGTCAAGTAACTATTCTCATGGGTTATTTTTCTTTGTTTTTCAATAAAATTTTAGGAAAGAGATATGAATAATACTTGTTTCCATTGTATAATACCACAAGATGGCACCAAAGAACCAGTTATTAGCTAAAGGTTAGCATTTAAGGAAAACACCTGGACTGCATCTTTCTACTTCCTAAAAGCAAAATAAAATACAAGAAAATATCTGTGTACTTTCTACTGTAAGAAAATAAAGTTTAAAACTGCAGAACATGCTGAACGCATTGTTGAATTTATTCCCCTCCCTAGGAACTTTACACATTATTGCTAAAGATACTGTTACAGAGCAAATAGTTTTCCTATGCTATGTTGCATTCATGTCTTTCCTGCTAATCTCCATGGAGCTTGTGGAGTCTGGATTCTACTGACAAATTTAATTACATGATTTCTAGCCAGAACTACCTTATCAGATGATGCCACATTCTCAAGAGTAAAAGGTTGGAAGGTGACACAAAGTAGGTCATCACAGTAGGTCAGAATAAGAACATGTGATTATTTGCCAGAGAAAGCCCTGACTTTAGTTAGATCTGTGCCCAGATGCCTTTGACATTAATTTTCTGAGCCCTCCCCTACTCTCCTGATCTATATATATAAACAAATGTTACCTCCTTCCTACTTGTCCCTTAAATATCTAAAAATTGTCTCCAGGTCAAGATCTTTCTTCGCCTGATATTCCTCTGACTTCCTCAGGAATCATGTGTAAAAAGAATACCCTCTGACGACCACATTTAAACTAACATCCCCAACATACCACATCCTCATTCTCTGATGATTTTTCTCCAGAATGCTTATGACATGAAATATACTTTTCTTGTGTTTTTGAGAGCTTCTTTGTAGTAGACTCTTTTTAAGTTCTATGACAGCAGATTCCCCCCCCCCCCCCCGCTGTGGTCAATATTCCTTGTCTTCTTAGCAACAGGAACTGTACCCAGCAATGAGCACAGCAAACAATGGTTGACTGAATCCCAATAAGGCTAGGTCTGATTATTACCAACCATGGAATATTTAGCCAGTAAATTAGAGCTAGTGTTTCGTTAGGTTCTAATTTCTCTGTTTCTATTATATTCTGAACTTTCTTTTCAAATCAAAGGACCCTATAATTTATTAGGTAATGACTATCAATCTCTTAAATGATCTGCAACACAAACAAGAACATCTGCATGGACCAAGTACTATTATGTTGTGACACTCTTAACTACAATTTTGTATTGTGGTAGTTGTTATGAAAGAAGTAAAGTACAGGTACAATGCACTAGAAAGGAAGTGACCAACATAGGACAAGTGGCTAAAGCACTTGGACTTGGAAGGATCAGTCTGTCTCCCTCCTCCACTTTCTTCCTCCCATCCAATGCACTCATTTTACTTAGAAACAACTGTAGACAAAAAGGAGCAACTATTAAGTATTGGTTGTTTCCTGATTTGTAACAAAGTATAAAAAGCTGAGATCCATGTAAAACCAATCTCAAAAAAAAAAAAAAAAGGCCCACCTACTGTCAAGAGTTAGAATTAAATCATCCCCAGTGCTGGTGCAGTGCACTGTTAAACACACCAACTTCTGGACAATTTTTAAATTTGTTTTTCTTTCAGGCTTCTTAGGCCAGTGGTTAAAGTGAATGTAATTCTTTCCATAGTTTTCAGGGTTATTAATACATGACTGATCTAAAAAACAATTGTTTTTGCATTCTTACCAGAAGTATTGAGTGTTGTTCATAGAACATGTTTCCCACATTCAGATATGGGAGCAGGACACGGTTAGCCTAACATGATCCTACATGACTTGTTCTACAATCCTTTGTGAAAGAAAATAAAGTGTCTTGCCCACATTTGCAGTTTATATCCTGTTTAGTTCTATTTCAGCTACTCCACATACATTACATTGGGCAGAAATATCCCTATTCTGTGCCACCGAGACTGGGAGGTCCTATCCCATAAGCCATAAGTACTTCTCATAGCAATTCAGAAAGTTACGCCATCCCCAGGTTTCTAAGACAATAGCATACTCTGAAGGAGAGATTAGGCTGTTGGTGACTACAGGCTTTGAGTATTGGTTTATAACTAACTTTCCTATCTTTTTTAGCTTTCCCTTCTAAAATAGAAATGAGAGTGCCTAACAAAGGGCTGCTATGTGTACTGAAAGAGTTAAATACATGTCAGGCACATATAATTCAATCAGCAGTAAACACAATTATTGGACAGGTTACTCTCTGTATATTATTTATTCAAGTCGTTGGGCTCTGAAAAGCCCAGGCCTGAGGCCTAGTGGAACTTCCTAAGCCTAGCTAAAGTTTGGCAACCTGTCTCTGGCCAGCTGCGACTCAGCAAGACACCTAATGGCTTCTGGCCTGCCACCTCCACGTGGCAATTGTAATTACCATTTCAATAGTTAAAGTTTACTTTTGGCCCTTACCTCTTCCCCCATCCTAAAATCCCCACCTTCGTCCCCAACATGATATAGGCAACTGCTCAGAGTAATAAAGCGAGTTGTTTCTGCATCAAAAAGACTCCCCGACTCAGTGTGGTTTTTCTCCAGTGGCCAGGAGAGGTCTGATGTCTGACGCTTATCATCCCCTCAACCTCTAGGGAGGAACCAGCAGGCCTGGTCCTTCCCTCAGCACTACCTACCTGCCCAGGAAGGAGCCCGGCACAAGTCCATGTAACTACAAAGTGATAGTAACATAATCTATACTTAAAATACTTCTGACTTCAAAGAGACAGTGTTTTTATTACATAATACTACATGAGTGAAGTATACTAGTAATTACGCTTGAAAAAACTGCTACACTGAGAAATTTGATTTAGGCATAGTGAAAGGGCAAGCTAGAATATAATACATTTAACCAAAACCCTACAAGTCAATGTCAAATAACAGAAAACTGACAAGACTTGAAGTTATTTTACAAAAATAAACATTTAGTCACCAAGAAACTGCTTAACTTACAAAAAAAAAACTGGACATTTTCCAGCTTGGTAAAAATTAACATCTGCAAAAAAAAAAAAAAATCGAAAAGTAAGCAAAGAACATAGAATTAGGGGAAAAAAAAAAACTAAGAAGCTAGGGAGATGCTCAGCAGTTAATGGTGCTTGTTGGCAAAGCCTGACTGATTCTCTAGAACCCATGTGAACTTGGATGCAAAGTGGTGCATATACAACTGTGATGCCAAAGCCCATACAACAACAGAAGGCAGAGTCAGGTTAATGTGAAGCTCTCATTTGTTCACAGCAAAAGATCTGGTCTCAAGGAAGGTGGAAGAAAGGAGATACCTTGAGGTTGTCCCAACTTCCACATACACACCATAACATGCAGACTCATCCCATATACACACAATTAAAAGCAATACAATATGCATTGGCATGAATTCAAAGTATTTTAATTTGTGAATGAATAGGCACTGCCAGGGCCTCTTGTCGTTGCAAATGACTCTAGATGCATGCACCATTTTTTTAATTAAATTTCTTTTATATTGCCTGCCTAGCTTTTCATCTAATTTAGTCTTGCTGGACATCATTACTTTTGTATTTCTAATTTTTGGTATACTTATGTTATCTTGATATTTTTGTGTTGAGATTTTTGCCTCCCAAGTTATTTCAATGCTTTGGTTTTCTAACTATCAGCTGTTTTCATTGAAGTGTAGATTAGACATTATAACTTCAGGGTAGGATCTTAATGTTCCAGATGTGGCTACTATGTTACTCCCACAGTAACTACAAGAGTGACCCAAGCTGATGGATGTATACCTGCTATGCAAATGACCTGCTACAAAAGTAACAAAAATTTACTTTTGACTTCAATAATTGCTTGGGGGCAGGGGCAGAGATCACTGAAGTATGCTAAGTATGAAGTATGCTAAGGTTAGAATTGGGACCTATGTTAGTGTGAGGAACAGTATTAACTTTGAAAAGGAGGAAGTGGCAGGAGTATCCAGGAGAGGAAATTTGGGGTACTGGTAGTTTCCACAGACTTTAGAGGTGGTAGAGGCTATGGAAAGTTGTAGTTATGGAGAATTAAGAGGAGGGTATAAAGAGAAGAGAATGTAAAAGAGAAGTTGGAAGAAGAAAAGTAAATAAGCTGTGTGTGGAAATAGTTGTAGAGATACTCCTGGGGACTGGGGGAAGAGAAATAGAGAACATATCAAAAACCCAACGAAGCAGTGTACAAACACAAATAAAACTAACTTGGAATATTTTGCATGAATTAAAACATGCTAATAAAAGCTGGGCGTGGTGGCACATGCCTTGAATCCCAGTGCTTGGGAGGCAGAGGTAGAAAGGTCACCATGAGTTTGAGGCTACCCTGAAACTACATACTGAATTCCAGCTCAGCCTGGGCTAGAGCAAGACCCTACCTTGGAAAAAAAAAAAAAAAAAAAAAGCTTTAAATCTGATGGGCATCGTGGTAGCTCACAGCCTGAATTATATCAATTGGGAGGTTGAGATTTCTGGGCTGCAATGAGTTCTAGGCCAGCCTGGGCTAGAGCAATACCTTGCCCACAAAGAAAGAAAGAAGAAGAAATATAATCCAAAAAATATCAAAACTGACATCAGCCATCCCTAACACACAACCCACTCAAGAATGGCATAGTAGACCAAACATATATCAGATCCAACAAATAAGCACCTTTGTCTTTGTGGGCTGTTTTAGATTCTTTCCCTCACTGGGATTCTTTAACAACCTGCCCTGATACAGAAGGTCCAATCAGCACTTCCAGTGCAAACCTGGTTTTAGCATAATTATTACCCCAGTTACTTTGGGGGTGATTTTCTATCCTATCTACTTCTGGCTCCCTCTTTGGTACACTATCAACTCTGCTCAACTGGTCAGGTTGTATGCACCACTTTGTGCATCTGGCTTTACCTGGGTACCAGGGATCCAACCTGAGTTTGTAAGCACTGGAGGGAAATTCCTTGAACCACAGAATTATCTCCCCAGGCCCTTCCCCAAGATTTCCAATTTTAATGTCTGTACTTAGCAAAGATCTTCAATGAAGAGAAATTTACAATGGGTCACAGAGTTTTATAGAAATCAGCTGTGCTGTCATCTGTACTCCTAAACTGATCTGGCCAGCCATGTGTCCAAGCTTGAGGAAGTCTGTCTCCCATTCCCATAAGAAAAACAAACAAACAAAAAACCTCATGCAAAACCTTGCCATGAAATAAAAGTTAGAGACAAGGAGATAATTCAATAATTCCTTAATAAGCACAAAAAATAACTTCCACATCTCAAGATTATAACAAGCTTACTGTTTTCATCAATTGTGCACTACTGATAATTAGACATAACATATTCCAGAATAAAGTTTAAATGTTGCAAACATTGAAGGAAATGAATTTTTAAGAGAACAATTTCACCTTAAATATGTAAACTAAAATTGAATGTGCATGCGTGTGTGTATATATATACAGTTACGACATATGATTATCAATATGACTTGTAAAGTGTTCTGTACCCATTAGGATAAAATTTTATAGAGGAATGTAAATATGAAAGAGGAAAAAACGTATTTTAAGCATTGAGGAAGAACTTGTTCATTAGAAAGTTTTATTGTTGAGTACCCAATCATTATGGTACTGAAATACTTCCTGGATACATCTGAATGCATTTCTTGAAAATATTGCATGTTATTTTTAAAATGCTGGCACTACAGCAAACACTGCATCCTTTATGATTTTGTTAGCAGAGAATTTCCAATGTTTATTAACATCAAAGGTGTTTTATCAGAAAATGTTACATCCAAACCAAGTTATAGCCTGTTCCTAGAGAAACACTTAAACACATGTAGCATGTACATGACAAAATTTAGTTAATGTTTACCCGTAGGAAATCATGTGCATCAGTTATGCCTATTATGGATGAATACGTGGCAATAGATTGTTACACAATGAAACTACAGCTTTGTACAAAATGTACAAATGAATCATTTAAATTTACTGCTCAGTGAAAGCAAGACACAAGGAAAGCCCGATGGTAAGGATCCACTTATGTTCATAGCCAAGTAAAACCAAAGCATATTGCTCAAAAATGTATGATAAATCAAATCACACTTGCAAGAATCCTCTTCCCTTTCAGGTAAGGCTTACTCCCGTGACTTGCACTGTTGTCCTAATGAATTTATACCCCAAATATTTAAGACACTTGGCTTTGCCATATGACATGCCTGAGCAATTTAAATGAGCAGGTACAATGTTTGTTACAGGCAGAAGCTCCAAGCTTTTCATTAGTTTTAATGATATTTCGTGTCCCAAAAGGAAAATTTTTTGTTTTCTGACCTTGCTTCCGGAACAAAGACATTATGTTTATCCTAGGCCATCAGCCTTCCTTGATGTAATACATACTTTCAAAAACCACTGAGATGTTTCTATTACTATTGAAAACAGCAATACAACTAATAAATGTGATGCAGAACAGTTGATATGACTTTCAAGGTAAAAAATAATGCCCAAAAAAGTGAAGTAAGTGCAGGGGATGTAGGAGGTAAGGGGAGTAAGTCTTCTGTCAATGGTGGTGTTAATTATGATTTGAATTAACAGTCAAAGGTACATATTTAGAATGTCATTAAACTACATACACATCCCATTTTCCTCTATTTCATTTTACCTATCAAAATCTAAAAAACAGCAACATATGTTCAAAAGAATGATTATCCTCTGCTTAATCCACTTCATATGTCACTCCACATTCCTCTTCCTATTACATATAACCAAGACATACTACTACAACCTTTTCAGAGTAAAAAATAAGTAAGTAAATAATTTATTTTTCTTCTTATAAAATTTATTGTGGGGCTGGGGAAATGACATAATTGTTAAATGTTTGCTTACAAAGCCTGCTGGCTCGTTCAGTTACCCAGTACCTTCTTAAAACCAGATGTACAAAACGGCACATGGATAGGGAGTTCATTTACAGTAGCAAAAAGTCTCGGCAAGGCCATACTCTCTTTGTCCACTTACAAATAAATGCAAACATTTAAAAAATTAAATTACCTGCATTAGACAGATTATATAAAGCAATATATCCAGTTTACCATATCCACAGGTTCTGCATCTGCAGATCCAATCAAGTGTGTGAAAAATAGATGAAATAAAGTTAAATTTTTGCTACCCTATGCAGGTAAGTCTACAATTGATGTGTGTACTGAGTGTGTGTAGACCTATTCTCTTGTAACCTCTAAATAACTTTTTACATACCATTAACAATGTGCTACCCATCATACGCCATCTAGAGATGATTTACAGGACATGAAAGAGTACCATAGTTACATGCAAATGCTATTTCACTTTATGTATGGGACTTGAGCATTTTTTTTTATTGAAATTTTGTGTCCACAAGGGTCTTTGGGAACCAAATCCCCAGATACTTAGGGTCAAGTATAAGTAAATACTAATCACTTATCTTTTCATTAATTCATGCAGCAAATGCAGTGGAAACGAGAGCTATAAAGAATGCTGCTGCAAATGCTGTAAAATAGTCTAGTGACAGGAAACAACTGTAGAAATCTTGCAGCAAGGAACTTAACAGTGTATTATGTGGCATAATCACCAAAAGTAGGGAAGGGGGCAGAATATATAAAATGGGCAATTTTCCCCAAAATTATGGACTACTGGCAACAAACATCAGCTTTCAGGTGCCTACATGAACAATCAAAAATCCTTAATGCCTACACATCAGGGAAGACATAAAGTGAGAAACCCAAAGATATAAAACGTGTCCATGACAACTTATTATTCCCTGGTGGGAAACTGGAAGGGGCTGGTCAGTTTAAATGGATGAATTTAAACAGAACTGAAAGAATGACTAACATTGCAGGAGTCATGCTTCCTACCATGTAGTTCTTTCAAAGGGTGACTGCACAGCTGGAATTCTTCTCATTTTTAACCTAATATATGTTGATGGTGTGATACTACTAGCCAAAACTAAGCAAGTAAGTTTCCTTTTCCATCCCACAAGAAAACTCAATGGTTTGAGGGGAGACTGGAGATCCTCCAGTGATAGTTACAAGACGGACATCTGTCCCAACAGCCACAACAGTTACTTGCAAGAGCAAAAATAAACTAAAAAATTTTAAGCTACTGAAATTTTAAGTTACTAAAGGACTTCACGTTGAGTTCTTAATTGGAAACTCAAATACTGACCAAAGTCTCATCTTATAGATGGTATGTACAAACTTTCAATAAACTAGGACTCCTACCTCAATCCATTATGAATTAATTCTGCACTGTCTAGAGCAATTAGGAAAGCCTTAAAGCAACAGCAGTAGAACAAGCCCACAAATTTTCAAATAAGCCTGGAGATGCCCATGAGACTTTGAGGAGACTCTAGAATCCAGTTCCCTAAAAGGTTAAAATGACTGAGATCTTCACTACATCTCAGAACCCTCACCACAACAGCTAGTCTGCCTTTCCTTTCTTTACTAATCCACATCCTGGGAAGTTACAACTATTCCAAACCCCAATCAAAAGGCCAGGGTTGAGACACAGGCAGGGCACTAGCCTGAGTAGACTCTTCTCTCCCAAATGTGTACTTATCAGCCCTTCTGTCAATTTCCACATGCCTATTCTCAACAACTCACAGGGATGTGTGATGTATGTAAGACACATGAAAAACCTACTTCAGATTTGGTTTCTTTGAACAGATTAACATACTCCTATTGAAGTGATAAATTATCTTTCTGTAGTGGTCACCTATTAATTAACCAATAAAGTGAAACCAGGCCTCACCCGTGTAAAGGTGATGGACAAAGAAGTATATGGGAAAACACCTAAGGATCTAAAAAAAGTTCTGGTATAAGGTTCCCTATATTGGGAGGAAAATAAACTCAAAATCTACATGACCTCTCTAACTCCAACATTACACAAAACTAGCCAGGAATGGTGGCACACACCTTTAATTCTAGCACTTGGGAGGCAAAGGTAGGAGGATTGCTCTGAGTTTAAGACCACCCTGAGACTACATAGTGAATTCCAGGTCAACATGGGCTAGAGTGAAACCCTACCTCAAACACACACACACACACACACATCTATCTTCTACATTCACTAATTTTCCATGTTTGGGCAAAATTTATTTTCCTTTCCATGGAACATGAACCAAGAACATAAATTTTTTTAATAAGGCATTTTAAATATTTTTGTTTATTATTTTTATGTATTTGAGAGCAGCAGACAGAGAAAGAGGCAGAGAGAGAGAGAGAGATAGAGAGGGAGGGAGGGAGGGAAGAAATGAGTGTGCCAGGGCCTCCAGCCACTGCAAGCAAACTTCAGATGCATGTGCCCCCTTGTGCATCTGGTTTACGTGGGTCCTGGGGAATGGAGCCTGGAGCTTTGAACTGGGGTCCTTAGGCTTCATAGCAAGTGCTTAACCGCTAAGCCATCTCTCCAGCCCAAGAACATGCAATCTATTGACAGGTAAAGAACTTCCACAACTCGGTCAGTGCTGCCAAATGAGCCATGAGTGGTAGCAGTACACAAGCCCAAAGACAGCAAATATACTGGTGTTTCCAAGTTAGTGGTATATTTAAACCCACTTCAGAGCTATTCTTACACATCTATCTCAAGGGTTTTAGTAGTTGTGTTAGAATTTTCTACGGCTATTTTAGTACCTCTTACTACAAGCCACAATCACTTGGCTCTCTTACTATGAGAAGTGACAGCTCCAGGAGCGAATGCACACTTACCTTTACTGGACAGTTCAATTGAGCTTAAAGAAACTCAAAGTAAGTATAGTCACCAAGAGCTAAAGAATAACAACAGCAGCACTTACAAATGAGGACAGAGTTAATTACAAATAGCCCCTGTGGCTGGGTTATATTGGAAATACAATGACTTCAAATCATCAATATCTATTGGGTACCTACCAGTGCAAGGCTAGAGAAGATACAAAGACCACTCTCACAGCCTGCCCTCAAATGGCTTACAGTTTTGCATAGGAGCACACAGCCTCTGCAAATACTTTGGGTGTAATTAATTTTCTCCTCAACCTACTTTTAATCCCCTTCGTCCAAATTGTAACTTACTATATTTGGTACCTTTCAGCAAGTTTATAAAAAAAAAATAATAAACCATAAACCTGAGTCATTTAAAATGTACTTTCACTTGTAAACAAAATTCATTTTATTAGAAAAATGTTGAATATGGCAATTAAGAAAATTTTCAAATGTGCAAGGTTTTTTTGCATTTTCTTCTTCTAAATCTGTACTTTAACCACTTTACAAATTGCATCAAAAACAAGCAAGCAAATTTTGAGACACATCTCTTTAAACCACTGGCAGGTAAGGTACACAGGCTCTCTTACTAATAAAAAAAAAAAAAAAAAGACAAAAACCCCAGGAAAGCTTTCTGAAATAGACAGATGTTTGTTTACAATCAAGGTCCACAACTTACAGGGATTATTTCCCCCCTTGTAGTCCCATTTTATGCTATTTCCAAGTATAATACAATGCCTCCATTAACTTATGCCCCAACCCCTTCCCTGCTCTAAAGCTTTAAAGCCATTTTCTTCAAACTATTATTTGGCTGGCCAGACCATCAAAGAACTGTTAAATAATTCCCAGAAGAGCAATTCAAAATAATTCATTTTCCTATTATACTGCAGGAATTCCTGAAGTTCTTTTGTTATTTTCCTTTCAGAATAAAAAAACATAATATAATCAATTATGATTAATTCAAACAAACCCACCAATAAAGCTGTTGTTTTAGGTTAAACTGGAAGATATACACTTAGTGCTACATTTCAAAGTTTGCTTATGTCCAACTGTACTTACTTTAAATAAATGTCTGTAAGGATTCCCTTTTCTTAACATCCTCTCTGACCATCCTTAGGTTGTTAGAAATCTGAAGCTCTGTGTCTCTGTAGACTTGATTATACTTCTTTGAAACACTGAGACTAAAGACATATTATCAAACAGAACACAAATCAACTCTGTAAAATGTAGAATGGCGATGAAGTAATAAAGCTATGCACATCCAAATAGGAATTCCTGAGAAGCAGACCTCATGGCACTCTGGAGCAACCTTATCCTGAGCAGCTGCCTTAGGCAAGGAAAAACGGAAACCTTTTTACATATAATGCTAGTTGGGCTTTGCTACTTTTCTGCCAGATTCCAAAAAGTGGGCTTTTCAAATAAAGCTATTCTGGTTATCTCAGTATTACTGTCTATAAGGCTGACAGATCCACTCATCAAAGGCGTAATGAACTATTGAAGCAGAACCTAGATCTAGCTTACAGATTCCATGCTTGCCTTTCCTTAATTAGAATATGCCTGATTACTCTAAGCTTTAACACATGTAGATTTTAAGTTTACATACCTAGTATGTGTTCAGAGTGAGTAAGTTAAATTTTCTAGGTATAAAATGCAACAGCAATGTAGGTTATTATAAATTATGCGCCAGTGTTTCCATCATCCCCCGACTTCAGATTATTTTATTCAAGTGCTTTTCTGTTCAATCTTTTGCTGAACAGATGAAAGAAATTTTCAAGTTTCATTTTGTTTTACCATCTAAGTCAACTAGTCCAATTTTGTCATCTTACAGACAGAGAAACTAAGATCCTGAAAAGTTTATGAAATCAAACCAGTTTCTATTATCGTTACCCATTCTGCTAGTTTGTCCAACTCTTATATACATGTACTTATAAGAACTGCACCACACCATATAATAGCTGGTAAACAGCAATGTATTTTATGAGTTAAACACAACAAATGTTAATTTAACTATTATTAGAAAGAATTAGCCCTTTTTGGTTACTATTGATATTATAAGTACAGTGTTGGTTCTTGTTCTTAAGCGTAGTTCATTTACACTTATCACCACCAAGGGTATTATCTGATCACTGCACTGAAATCCATTGTGCCTATGTTCAATCAGTGTATTTAATTTTTCTGCATACATTTAGACTTTCCTAAACCAAGGAATATGAACAGAATAGAGCATTATCACTATATAAGCAGCTGGCAGCTTTAAAATGAGTCCCTTCCATACAGGATAGGAAACATATTTTAGGAGGGACAGAAAAATGTGCTCAAGGTAATAAAATCCGCAACAAAAATCAGTAAGCAAAACTGATTAGTGTGCAAACTAAGGTGTACAAGAAAGGGTAAGCTTAGAGAATCAGATGGGAGTTAAAGTTTTAACTTCATTCCTTGCTATTTAATTTGGAAGTAATTCAATAATCCTCTGGGTTTCAGTTTTGTCATCTACTAAGAGCTATAATTTGCACTATTTGCCTCATTACAATGTTGAAAATAGCATAAATCAAAGATACCAGAGGGTGTTGTATATCGAAAAGCACACGCCAAATGTTACTACTTCCTTAGTTATTAAAATGCAGGACTACAGAAAATTGTGAAGAACTCCATTGGCATGCTCATTAGAACAAACTCAATTCAAACCACACACACATTTTCAACTTTCAATGGCAATATTAAAAAATTATACAAAGATATACAAAAGAAACTTGCTGGGAGAAAGCACTAAGGGACATAATTTTGGTTCACTTGAGACTATAAAATGAGTCTGAATGATTTTTACCACAAAGAGGTATTTAGATCTTAAGTGGAGAAAGCTGCTACTCACCTATGAAAACTAAGCACATGGAATAAAATTCTATCACTTTAGACTTTTTTTTGTAAACCAAACTTTGAACAAATAACTATATTAATTTTCTAGTAATGTAACATATACTAAGAGATAAGAGAATGTCTATAGCTACCTCACATCTAATGTGAACTTGTATGAATGCTAAACATAAAACTCAGAGTTTTTATAACTCTAAAGACACCCAAAAGTTTAAAAAACCCTTCATGCTCACTTTATATTCCACATATAATGAAAATACAGAGGAAACTTCAAATATATATGCTTATACAGATAATTATGTAGTTGTCTTATTTTGAACATATGCTACTCTGGTAGCTTTTGCCTTGTTTGTAAAACTAAGTTAATCCCTTAGTACCTTTCTCTTCAGATATGTGCCTTTGATGTTTATTTTCTTTACCCCACCCCAAAAAAAGAAAGAAAAAAAAAATCAAAAACAAATACAGATGAAAAGGAAGAGATAAATGAGATATAAGTATAAAAATATGTTGTTTCAAACTCAGAATAATTTAATAACTCTTTGTTATTTCATATGTATCTGGAAATGGGACAGATACATGTCCTGATCCCGTCACAAGAGGTAGAATTCCAGCATTTGGTACAACATTCCAAGACAGGGTTAAAGTGACATTCCTATTCCCCCTAAAAAAGACAAAATAAACAGAAGTGAGCAGAAAAACCTGCAGCTTAATAAAAATACTTACAATCAAGTACTGAAATGTCAATTATTTATTATTAGCTATTTCTAATTGCCTAATCACAATACAACTATTTTCTCATCATTTGACATCCAGGGACATTAGAATACATGAACTTAAGTTTATAGGTACCCACATAATGATCTATATAAACTCACAATTGCAGCTTAACGCTACTGCCCGTAAGTTTAAATGAATGATATAGAAGGAGTGTGAGACTCATGCAACAAATTAGAAGACAATGATCTGAAGTCTAATTCTGTTGTTATGGGAATGTGCAAACTAGAACAAGTCAAAATTTGTAATGGTTTAAAATTTTTACTTTCAAATTCAAAAGTAAGGTTTAGTCAAAATAGTTTTCTTTTTAAATCCTTTCTAATAAAGCCTTAAAAGTGAAATGATCTGAGATCTTGATCAATCATTTAAAGAACAGGATGTGAGGGCGATCTGGCTGCGACATCTGTCACCCCACTGATCGCCAGGGTTGATTCGGCTGATCTGGCTGGCTAGGCGGGTGTCCCCTTCCTCCCTCACCGCTCCATGTGCGTCCCACCTGAAGCTGTGCGCTCGGTGGAAGAGGACGACCTTCCCTGAATAGAAGAGGACCGGTCTTTGGTCAAGGGTATAGGAGTAGCTGCACTCCCCTGCTAGAACCTCCAAACAAGCTCTCATTTCATGTAAAGAACAAACTGACATGCAGAAAAACTAAGAAAACCAATACCAACACCTAGATCAGATTGACTGCTTTCTCATTAAGATTACCCTGACTCATGTTCAGAAAGCAGACTTTAATTTGACAACAGCAGCCCATGATCTCTCTTTAATTAACAGTAAATGCTATCATCCATTATTATAGTTTGACTGTTACATTTTATATACTGCAAAAAGAGTAATTATCAGAGATCCAAATTTGTATTTCCTCCTCAGTTCTCTAGTTCAGATTTCCATATTTTTCTATCCAAGTTTTCTCTCTCCCTCTTCTTCCTCTTCTTTCTCTCTTTCTCTGTCTCTTTCAAGGTAAATGCTCTGCCACTGAGCTATACCCTTAGGGCCCTCTATTACTTATTTTAATAAATGTAAAAACATTACATCTTTCTTATTCACATTAAGTGTAAAAAATGACAAATTGCTCACTTGAGACCATTTCCATCATCAAAGAAAAAATATTTTGTTTTCATATCTTTCAACAGTAGCTTCGGATTATCACCTCTCAGAACAATCTTGTCCCAAAGGACAACTTGGTTCAGAGCCTATATCAAAATGAAAAGTAATCAGGTAACTCATCAGAAATAGCATCTTATCACTTCAACTTCTAAGTATTATAACACCAACAGTTTAACATAGGAATCAATCGAACTTTGATGGACTTCCTAAAATCTTAAAAGAACAGAAAATGTTGCGTAACATCAACAAAATCTGAAGGAATTTGCTCTTTTTAAGTAACCATTAGTTTGTAACACTGACTGCTCAGTGTCTGGTACCTACTAATAAAAAAGTACAGCAGTTATTTCCTTAAAAAGGATTTACACCTCTATTTTAAAGCCTCAAGCGTTAAACAGAGCGATTTAGTCTGAAGAACACAAAATCAAAGATATTGGTGAAATTAAATGACTTTGTATGACTATTACTCACCAAGGTAATATAACCTATCAAATTCTAGACTTATATGTATCTAACTGGCTATACTGGGATAAACCTTAATTATAAACACAACTGATACACACTTAACATAAAGTTGACATTTCAATGATTTCTTGGAAACTGTAGAATATGTTTATATATTGTTACTCTTATTTTCAAGAATAACCTTTAAAAATAAAACTTATTGTTGATTTTTTTAAGGTAGAAATCACATTGCATTCATACCAATCTTTCCAGTCCTAACCAAATACTTGGTATAAAATGTAGGCTTAAAGCAATCAGCTCAAGTGCTAAAATTATCAATTAGGAGATAAACTGAAAACTAAAACATTTCAAATAGGTATAGACCCACCTTTCATTACAAATCATCTCCAGCCTACACTAATAAAAGTACAGCATCATTTTGACAAAAAATAGTATTTTAATTCCACATATTTCAATTTGATGTATTAAGTACATCACTTTAAAACTTCAGGATAAGCACTAAAGTAAAATATAAGAAATTTAACAATAAACAAACAAATATCACAATACCTACTGTAACTCAACAAAATCTTTAAGTCAGGCTGGATTAATAATTTTTAAGCACAATGTATTTTAATCCTTTAATCAAATAGTTTAATAACATTTAATTGGAAAACTTATAAGTAATTCATAGACAAGCTCAAGTACTCAGACTGATGACTCTCACTACTATATAGCAAAGGGAAATAGTTTAGAAAACAGAAACTGTAGAAATAACTTAATGATACTAAATATATATACATGTTTGAACAATACTTGGTTATGAGATGAATTTTTAAATTATTTCAGTAACTTAAAAAAATTTAATCATTAATAAGGTTTTTTTATGAGTTTTAGTTTTAGCATAATCACAAGTTTGTGTATTCCATTATGTTGACAAATGGCTTTCTATATATAATCCCCCACACTGAATGCTTCCTTCTTTCCAACTAGTCTCTTCTATTTTGATGCCATCATTTTTTTCCCTTCTACTATGTGGGTCTCGTGTAGGTAGTGCCAGCCACTATGAGGCCATGAATATCTAGGCCACTTTGTGCACAGAATGCAATATTATAAGCACTCTTTCCCTTTCACTCTTTCCTTTGGCTCTTACATTCTTTTTTATTTATTTATTCTTCACTTATTTTTTTTTTGGGGGGGGGATAGAGAATGGGCACACCAGGGCCTTCAGCAACTGTAAACAAACTCCAGACGCATGCACCACCATGTGCATTTAGCTTATATAGGTCCTGGGGAATCGAACCTGGGTCCTTTGGCTTTGCAGGCAAGCGCCTCAACAGCAAAGCCATCTCTCCAGCCCACTTCTCAACATTTTAGTCACCAAGTTTTTAATCCCTTTGAGCACAAAGTCCCGAAACGCACTTCATGTGTAAAATGTACTTGTACTATAGTTGTCATCACCAATGGATAATATAAATTTTCATTTCAAATAGTCTTCTTAACCAAAGTTCAATTTTCTTTTTTAATCCTTTCCTATCACTTAGCAGATCAGAGGAGGAAAAAGTGTATGCTCTGAATAGGTTCTTCAAATTATGCATACATGCTTCAACCATTAGCATTATTTTCCACCTAGGTTTTCTGTGAAGAAATTTTTTTTTTTTCCTTTTTGGTTTTTCGATGTAGGGTCTCACTCTAGCTCAGGCAAACCTGGAATTCACTCTGCATTCTCAGGGTGGCCTCAAACTCACAGTGATCCTCCTACCTCTACCTCCCAAGTGCTGGGATTAAAGGCATGAGCCACCACACCCGGCTCTCTGGGAAGAAATTTCTTAAGTCCCTCTGTTCATTTTATAGTAATTACTTAAACTACACAATAGGATCCACTTTTAAACTGGAATTATTTTCAAAATGCTGAAAGTAAATGAATTAATTTTTAGGTAGTATAGTCAATCTTCTGACCTACAGAATTTTTCCTCTTCTTCAAGAATGCTACATGTTACAGAAGGTGTACAACATATGGCTTAAGAATGAATCTGAATATTAATGCCAGTTCACATACAACAAGTCTAGCAAAATTTAAATTCTTTTTTGAGCTAGGAGGAACATTGAGTGGAAAAATGGCTTGCCATTCAAGTCTGAGTACCTGAGTTTTGGATCCCCAGAGCTCACATAAATGTGAACACTCTAGTGTAGCCTCTGTAATCAAAGGGAGTGGGAGACAGAGCAATCTGAAAGAACAGCTAACTAGGCAAATAAAAAGGTGAATGACCGACCCTACCTCAAACAAGGTAAAAGGTGAGGACCAACACACAATTCTTTTAAGTTGAGAAATGTATCATTAAAAACTCTCCTGATTTCCTTACCTATCTATTACTTTGCATATATATTTGTTTGAACACATTGCTAGTCACAGAACAAACGGAAAAAGGGTGCCACATCAGAGAAAGGTTTCTTAGTACAGATACATCTCCATAAACTTGGTGCTGTTTTTACTATGTAGGTCAGATATTTTGAATAAAAAAAATTATGTTCATAAAAAAATAATGCTTTATATATTATCATTATATACTTAAATATATACTTACATTATTTTTTGTTGAATATTCTGCTGATAAATAAAGAAATAACTGTTTAACATTCCAGTCAAATATGTTTTCTAGATGTAAATAAATTAAGGAATATGCAAATTATAATGCAATAATGCAGCCCACTTTTTAGCTCAAACTGACCTGGAATTCACTATGTAGCCTCAGGGTGGCCTCAAATTCATGGTGATCCTCCTACCTCTGCCTGGGATTAAAGGCATGCACCACCACTTCCGGCTTCAGCCCCCAAGTTTTAAACAGATCTTAATTACCCTTAGATTAATTATCTACAGCAACACTAATATTAAAACAAAAGGAGAGAGCCCAGAAACATACAAAAATCACTAATTTAATAAAATATACAAGACAAATATAAAATCAAAATGTCTCAACATATAAAGTTCTCTGACAAAAGAAAAGTGAATACTAATTTGGCTCAATTCAGCTTGGGGTAGGGAAGTATACTCACTAGAATTAACTGCAAGACTATACAACTAAGAAATAAGCTAACAGTTTGATATCATTAAATATCATTATTTTATTATGCATACTTACATACTAAACAGTAACAGACTTATTATATGCTACTTTTAATTATGTATCAATAAGAGTCATTTATTCAGAATTGAGAAGTCTAAGTACAGCTCATTACAAGGTAAAATTTCAACATTAGCACATTAAGAAAAACCAAATAAAGTATAAAGAAGATTGGTAATATCTAAATGTATTGAGATATCAGTACATTTCAATGAAATTTTCTACACAAGAGTACTACTTTCTCACTAGAGCTAAATTCCTTGAGTTTTTATTAATGGCATAAATATGTAAATGTACACACACAAACTTTAGCCTAAAAGTTTTCTGATACTATTTCTATAATCTAAAAAGCATATTTAGAATTAATTTCTACCCCAGATCTGGATCCAATAATTTAATTCTGAAAAATTGAAAATAATTTTGTGGTTACTAACAGCGGGCAAACGTGCTAAGCATACAATTAGCTTTAACTGTTGTTCTATACAAGCTCATACTGTTCAGTCTCCATTAACATTTTAAATCATGTGGTCTTAGAAACACAGGCAAGATCAAACAAACAAACAACGAAAAAAGGCAGAGAACAACACGGCCAAAGACTTCAAAATTACAAATCACTGAAAGTCAAAAACTTAGAAAAAAGATAACTCCTCATTACAATTTTTAAGATTCTAACACATGAACTAAAATGGCAAAACGTTGACATGGCTTACCAAGTGGCTTTGATAATGCCCCTCTGAACAATTCATTTTTAAATGCATAAGAAACAGATACTTGAGACTGTCTATGAACCATTTCTAGGCAGGCTGAGTTCTGCTAATATTTTTCTTTCTTCAATTTAAATGATCTAGTTTTACTGTTTCTTTCTAAGATTCAAACTTTGTTTAAATTTTATCAATTTACTGTTTCCACAAAGAATTTAAGATGTCCACACAGCTAACACATGAAGTTTTGCAAAGGCTGGATGACAAATTATTAAATAAGATACAATTTTACTGATGAAAATATAGGTTCTCCCGGGCATGGTGGTGCACGACTAATCCCAGCACTCGGGAGGCAGAGGTAGGAGGATCCCTGGGAGACCATACCTCGAAAAACCAAAAAAAGGTAAGGTAGGAAGGTAGGAAGGTAGGAAGGTAGGAAGGTAGGAAGGTAGGAGGTAGGAAGGTAGGAAGGTAGGAAGGTAGGAAGGTAGGAAGGTAGGAAGGTAGGAAGGTAGGAAGGTAGGAAGGTAGGAAGGTAGGAAGGTAGGAAGGTAGGAAGGTAGGAAGGTAGGAAGGTAGGAAGGTAGGAAGGTAGGAAGGTAGGAAGGTAGGAAGGTAGGAAGGTAGGAAGGTAGGAAGGTAGGAAGGTAGGAAGGTAGGAAGGTAGGAAGGAAGGAAGGAAGGAAGGAAGGAAGGAAGGAAGGAAGGAAGGAAGGAAGGAAGGAAATACAGGTTCAGGCATTTCAAGTCAGTGAAACAGTATACTCATTATCTACCCGCCCCATCTCTATAAAACATGTATCTCATTTATTTCAAGCTTTTAAGAAAAATGAAATATTTTCTGGAAGGATATCAGCAGTTATATCAAATGTAATGAACCCCAGATCACTTCTTTCTCTAGGTCCAGTGAAGTCTTCAACATTTTTTCTAGAAGTAAAGATAAAGGTCTTCATGACATCACATAAAATCCATATAACTTAAACTGAAAGGCAAGATTTAGTTGTATGCACATGTGAAATAGGACTTCCATAAAGTAATAAATGAGGGAAGCTAAGTGTAAAAACAGAGTAAGCATTGGAATTCAATATTGAAGACAGTGTTCAAATATTAAGGTCTCAGAAATACCTAAGAGAAACTCTGGGAAAACCTAGGGGACGATAAAAAGTGCTAAAAAGAAACTGCAAATATTTTAGGTAAGAGGTAGAATGGGTAGGCAAAAGCCATACATGGCTACACAGTGATGTGGAAAATAACAGCTGTTACTGAGTGCTTACTGTGTTAGAGTTACAAAGTATTTTTCACAGTTACCTCAAATAATTCTTCCAATAATCTTACCATTTATTTTTATTAACTTTAAACAAATGGACATTGACTCCCAGAATAGCAAGAAACTTAATGTGGCATCAAAGTTTATTCAATGTTTAATATGCGTCAAGTTCTTCTAAACCCTCACAGAGATGATGGTGGCAGTACCGATTTCTAACTTTAAGCACTATCTTAAAAAGCAACATGAGGGCAGGAAAAATGGCTCAGCGGTTAAGGCATTTGCCTACAAAGCCACAGGATCCACGTTCAATTTTCCAGGACCCATGAAAGCCAGATGCACAGTGGGGCGCACATGTCTGGAATTTGGTTGCAGTGGCTGGACGCCCTAGAGCGCCCATTTTCCCTCTCTCTCTGCCTCTTTCTCTCTCTCAAATAAATAAAATATATATTTAAAGCCGGGCGTGGTGGTGCACGCCTTTAATCCCAGCACTTGGCAGGTAGAGGTAGGAGGATCGCCTTGGGTTCAAGGCCACCCTGAAAATACATAGTGAATTCCAGGTCAGCCTGGGCTTGAGCAAAACCCTACCTCAAAAAAACAAAAATAAAAAATAAATATATGTATAGTTAAAAAAACTGAAAACAAAAACACTTGAGACATGGGGGATATTAAAATAAAAAAGCAGCACGAGGGGAGGGGATGAGTACAAGGTTAAGTGGCTTCTTGATGACTCTGGTAAAGACATTAAGTTTCGGATGAAAAACCTGATAGACCTTTCCGGAAGGTGTCATAGAGTAGAGGGTATGAAAATTAGGAACTATGCGTGAAAGACAAAAGTGACACAGAGCAAGGAAGGGGGAAAGAAACTATCAAAGTTTAAAAAAAAAAAGAAAAGAAAAAGTACCGGCAGTCATTCCGAAAGTCTATGTTTGGTATCTTTACAGAGTTGATTCAGATGGTTAGCTAAAGAGTGACAATAAAAGTAAAAGAAGGAGAAAATACTGTGGGCAAAGGCGAAGTTGTGTAAAATGGTCCCCTAACTTCAAAGCATCCGCGAGCGAAGTGTCCCGCGGGAGCAAAGACCAGAGCCGCAGCTGCAAAGGGAGCGGCAAGCGGGACAGCCAGCGAAGCGGGGCCGCAGCCCGGCCTGGCCCCGCGGGCGGCGCGGACCGGCAGGCCCGGCGCGGGGCGTGCTGGTGTGGGGCTCGCTCATTGGCCGGGAGGCGAGGAAGTGAGGAACAGGAAGCGAGCGAGGCTGCCCGCGACACTCAGCAGGCGGATTTGAGAACAAGCCCGGGAGACGACGAGGCACTCCCCGGTGACTTGCCGGGGCCCCTGGAGGCCGCGCGGACACCCGCCCGCCCGCCGTCAGCCGCACTCACAGCATGATTCGAGAGACGTGCAGTCGCACCGGAACGCTCCTGTCTTTGAAGGCGGTGGTGATGAAGCAGCCGAAGGTGAGCGCCGCCATCACGCTCAGCGAGAAGGCGAACAAGGAGTTCGCCCGCGACAACACCGTATTCATTGCGACCGTCTCTCAGGAGCCGCGTGTTCACCCACACGCACCCCAGCTCCCTCAGCCCCGCGCGCCCCCGCGGTGCGCACGTTCCCAGAGCGCGCGGCCCCGCCTTCCCCGCTCAGCCTTTGCCGCGAGCGCGCACGCGCAAGCCCATCTGGACAAACCCGCCTCCCCAGCCGCCAATCAGCGACTAGTACGGGGGAGGGGCGGCATTGCGGAGCAAGAGACCCGCCTCTTCGGTCCTAGGTTGTGGGCGTGGAATGCTGATGTGCGCTCTTCCTCGCTAAGCTCGTTTTCAGTTAAAAACTGCAGTAAAGGGCAGGAGTCATGGCCCAGCGGTTAAGGTGCTTGCCTGAAAAGCCTAACATCCGTGGTTCAATTCCCCAGTACCCAAAGGAAGCCAAGTGAACGGAGTGTCATATGCATCGGGAGTTTATTTGTGTGTGCTGGAGGACACTGCGGACCCTTCCGTTCTCTATCTCATTCTGCTTGCAAATAAATAAAATATTTCTTAAATATTTAAAAGAAAATATTCCACCAAAGATGTTTGCATCTTAACTGGGATTTTTGAAGATTGATAGGCGAACATCTCTAGGCTGTTGGGGAATCAAGGAAGATAATTGCTGTACAGCATAAAATATATACAAATTTAAAGGTAAAAAAAAATAAGTAATAAAATTAATGTATACATTCCCAATACCTTGAAGTTCTTTAGGGTTTAGGCCTTGAACGTGTTGGCTACCTTCACCTTTGTTCCTTTCACAACATCTTTTGCGAATGTGAAAGGTGTAAGCCAGAAACTGATGATAGTTTCTGCTGTCTAGTTGAGACTTTTCCCCTTTGCATCCCTTCAATTAATTTTTGCAATCATACAGGTAGGATTATTATTCATCGCTTAGCACATGCCCAGCAGTGTCCTAGGTCTTGAGAATATAGCATTAATAAGGCAGTCCTGTTCAAATAGAATAGAGCTGAAAAGTGCATAAATTATAAATCTTAGTTTGGGTTAAACTGTAATTTTTATCTTCTAGGTAATAAGCAAATATGTGCTAAATACCTACATTGCTATAAATAAGTAATACAGACGTTTCTTTCTACCCTGTTGAATCCTATAGTGAAGGTTAACAAAGTAAAGCAGGAAGGAAGTTACAGAGTTGAAGAAGAAACCATCTTTGTGCTGTGGTGGAACAAAGCAGTATATGCAAAATATTTAGCTCAGTGTCTACAGTGTATTACTTATGGTATATATTTATAGTAGAGAATAGATTTCTATTGTTTAGCTAGTGATGTTCAAGATAAATATCCCAGAATATATTCAGCAGCAAGTTCAGGTGTATCTAAGTGCTACCCAGGAGTCTGATCCAGTTGAACAATGCACATACATGTAAGGCATTAGGCAGAACTAAACCTGGGAAGATAAAAGCCTATTGTAGAAAACCTGTTCATGAGCCAAGTGTAGTGGTAAATGCCTATAATCACAGTACTTGGGAACTAGACGTAGTAGAATCAGGAGTTCAAAGTGTACATGGCTACATGGCAAGTTCAAGCCTAACCTAGGGTACATGACATGCGGTCTCAAAATAACAACAGCAAAAATTACTGTCTTGTACAAGAACAAGGTCTGAAATATTCTTTCATATTTTAGAGCAGGTTGTGGTGGTTTATGCATGTAATCCTAGCACTAGGATTAGGGAGGCTACAGTGAGTTCCAGGTCAGTCTGGGCTAGAATGAGACCCTGCCTTAAAAAAAAAAAATTAAGTTAATGAAGTTGGTGCTTTATATCAAGGAATTGCACATTACTGCATGTTAGATGAAAAGGGAATCACTACTCAGGCAACCAGTTTCAAGGTATGCTGAGCAGGATGGTAGCAATGGGAGAACAAAAAGGACTGATAGGAACATGTCTTGAACATAAATAACTGGAAATACCAAAAATAAAAGTAAATCCACAAAAAGCAGGGTAGGGATGGGATAGGGAATTCTTACTCTTGTATTTTTCTCATCATTTCTTTGAATTTTCTAGATATTTAATCATACTATCTATATTAGATATCATAGTGCATTTTTCCTAATTACCATATTTCTAATTGTTTTGTACATTTCAGTGGCTAATGTGTCCAACATATTATTCAATACTAATAGAATGGACATCTTCGTCTTAATCCTGATTTGAGCAAGGAAGTTCATTTTCTAAATATGTAATATACTGCTTTTGAATTGAAATATGTGTGTATGTATATACATAGTATAGCATAATATGAATTTCATGTTGATATTAAGGAAATAACTATTTTTCTGGGTTTATTTGGAGGTTTTTAAAACATGAACAAGAATAGAAATAGGACATGATCAAATGCTGACTATTTTCAAAGCATATTCTGTATATTTACAATTTTTCTCCTCTACTATTTTTGAAAAATATTTTCATTTATTTGAGAGAGAAACAGAGAGAGAGAGAGTATGTATGCATGCACCAGGGCCTCTGGCCACTGTAAACAAACTCCAGATGCATGCACCACCTTCTGTATCTGAATTATGTGGATACTGGGGAATCAAACCTAGGTCCTTAGGCTTCACAGGCAAGTGCCTTAACTGCTAAGCCATTTCTCCAAGCTGTCCTGTACTATTTTGATGGGTTATATTAATACATTTAACATATTGAGAAATTAAACATTTCTGGAGAAATTTCTTTCAGTCAAGATAAATTAATTTATAATATGCTCATTGGCTTTCTTTTTTTTTAAATTTAATTTATTAGTTTTCTTTTCAGTAAATACAGGCAGTTTGGTACCATTATTTAGGCTCATCTGTGATCCACCCCTCCCATTAGACCCTCCTTGTTAATGAAAATGGGTCGTGCATTGTGGAGTTAGCCCCCAGGTATTGGTATGATAAATGTCTCTGCAAATCATGACCCAACATGTGACTCTGACATTCTTTCCGCCCCCTCTTCTGCAAAATTTCCCTGAGCCATGTTGGGTTCATTTTTGGTCTGCTTCAGTGCTGAGGGGTTGGGGGCCTCTGAGGCTCTGGCTCTCTGATTTGGTAGGAGTTGATTTTTCTCTGCGTTGATCTCCTTCCCCTTTGTGCTGGTATCCGGTTCACAGGAAAACATCACCCTTGCTTATTTCACAAGTTGTCCTTAGTTTCAGTTGGGCCCCTTTTGAGGTATGTTGGGGCAGCTCTTTTCTTAGGATCTGCATCTATCTTTTTTTTCCTTGTTGTCTGTAGTGCAGCTAGGCGGTGGCCATCTTGACTGGAAGCCAAAAGCACTCTGCTCATTGGCTTTCTAATTTTGTTTCCAGTTTTGTTAAATGAAACCACATTATTTTGTTCAAAATGAATAATATATAGACATGCTTAAAATTTATGAATTTGGGGGCTAAAGAGAGGGCTTAGCAGTTAAGGAACTTACCTGCAAAGCCTAAGGACTCATGTTTGACTCTTCAGATCCCATGTATGCCAGATGCACAAGGTGACACAAGCATGCAAGGTCACACATTGTGCACAAGGTGATGAACGCATCTAGAGTTTGATTACAGTGGCTGGAGGCCCTAGCATACCAGTTCTCTCTCTCTCTCTCTCTCTCTCTCTCTCTCTCTCTCTCTCTCTCTCTGTGGGTGTGTGTGTGTGTGTGTGTCTCTTTCTCTTGCTCACTCGCTCTCTCTCACATAAAAAAGGCCAGTCTAATGGGCTACCCTCAAAAAATAATTTTGGAAAAAATTTATAAACTTTCTAAAATGAACACTATTTATAAATATTTGGAAAATATAAATTCTCATGCATATAGTTTGTTCAAAATATTTGAGAACATTTCATATGTGTTCATGTAAGCTATTTGCTTCCAAAGTTTTGGAAGGTGAAGATAGCACTTAGTTTAGCTTCACTGGTTTTAGTAAGCCTTATTTTTCCATGCTGAGGATCAAACCCAGTGCTTAGTGCATACTATTCAAGTACTCTATCAGCCCTTCAGAAAAATATTTTTATTGGGATACTTTTCCTTTGTGGCTAAAAGGGCATAATGATGGAACTTGCTTTTTCTTGGATGGTTATGATGACAATAAATAAGAAAAGATGAGGGTTTTATGAAAACTGGTGCTCAATGGTACTTACCTCTCAAGTAATAAGAATGTAAGGATGAAAATGCTTATTCAAATATAAATAACTAATTTGAAGTGTCTGTTACTAGGCTTAATACTATGTATTTAATATTATATATTTTGCTTAGTATGTGTAAAAACAGTTTTAAATTGATGCTGCTAAATGCAAGGGGCTTTAGATTATCTTATTATCTGCACTAAAAGTAAAATCATTAACCATTGACCTAACAGTGAAATTATGAGTCAAAAAAATAAAAGTATGAGAAGGTTTTAATTTGTCCTGTGGTAGCACAACTCTTTAATCCTTAAAGACACATACACCCACATTCACAAAATCAATCTTAAGGTGTCTGGGTGATAGCAAAGTATATACAGTAAAATGCATATGTGTATGAGACAACCAGTTAAGATTAAACAGAGTGTGAATACAGGGACCCAGTAGGTTACTATTAAACAATATCTTTCTATTTGAGAAAAGCTAACTTATGTTGTTAGATTTGTATTAAGATTTTTTGTTGTTGGTGGTGCATATGCACACCAGTGATCTTTACAGTGAGCTTTGCAAATATTTCAGTGCTTCTCCACATACTACAATTCATTAAAAATCTTTCAGTCTGTCTCTTGAGAATATACATAGAAACCAGTTGCTTTTCAACCAAGGACACAATGATCTTTTTGTTTCTATGTTCTCTGCATGATGTACCAAGGACAATCCTTAGCATTTAAGGTGCCAAGTAACAGGTGACATATGATAAATCATTGAAACTTAAACTCAGTAGAGCAGAGAGCCACTACACTGTGAGGTGAGATGTACTCACCAGTATATCTGGGAAAAACCAAAATGTTAGAAAGCATTTTTCCACTTTTCAAAATCACTGTCTTTTCAAAAAATAATTTTCATCCACACATATGTTCATAGCTTATAGGTCTGACATACAATGTGAATCAGTAATGAACAGTAAACATGTATTTGACCTGAAGTTATCAAGCCCATGGAACGCCCATGAGATACCAGTTTTCAAAAGCTTTGAATGAAGTACATTGCACTTAACAGTAACCTATGCTCTAGACTGTAAGAGCAGCTTGCCTTTGTAATCACTTCTGTGGCTCTCTGTCATAGTTTGGTAGGACTGGAAATGCTAAACTCAGTTTCAGGATGGAAAGATTACTTGGTGGTCAAGATACTTGTTTGCAAAACCTGAAGGCCTGGGTTCTATTTTCCAGTACTCACAGAAAGCCAGATGCATAAATTGGCACATGCATCTGGACTTCATTTGCAACAGCAAGAGGCCTGGCATATCTATACTCTCTCCTTACAAACAAATAAAAATAAAATTAACTTCATAGAATCTTGAAGAGCAGAGTTTACTACCATAAAAAACAAAAACAAAATAAAAGTAATAATGTTTGATGCCAGAGCAGAAAAAAATTCACCCAACATAAGTTTCTTTTCTCTTTGGTTTTTCAAGGTAGGGCCTCACTCTAGCCCAGGCTAACCTGGAATTCACTATGTAGTCTCATGGTGGCCTTGAACTCATGTCAATCTTCCTATGTCTGCCTCCTGAATGCTGGGATTAAAGAAATGCATCACAGTGCCCAGTTCTAAGTTCCTTTTTTTTAAAATTTTTATTAACATTTTCCATGATTATAAAAAAATATCCCATGGTAATTCCCTCCCTTCCCCCCACACACTTTCCCCTTTGAAATTCCATTCTCCATCATATTACCTCCCCAACTCAATCATTGTACTTATATACAATATCAAGCTATTAAGTACCCTCCTCCCTTCCTTTCCCTTTATATCTCCTTTTTAACTTACTGGCCTCTGCTACTAAGTATTTTCTGTCTCACGCAGAAGCCCAATCATCTGTAGCTAGGATCCACATATGAGAGAGAACATGTGGCGCTTGGCTTTCTGGGCCTGGGTTACCTCACCTAGTATAATCCTTTACAGATCCATCCATTTTTCTGCAAATTTCATAACTTCATTTTTCTTTACTGCTGAGTAGTACTCCATTGTATAAATGAGCCACATCTTCATTATCCACTCATCAGTTGAGGGACACCTAGGCTCGTCCGTTTCCAAGCTATTATAAATTGAGCAGCAATAAATATGGTTGAGCACATACTTCTAAGGAAATGAGATGAGTCCTTAGGATATATGCATAGAAGTGCTATAGCTGGGTCATATGGTAGATCAATCTTTAGCTGTTTTAGGAACCTCCACACTGATTTCCACAATGGCTGGACCAGATTGCATTCGCACAAGCAGTGTAGAAGGGTTCTTCTTTTTCCACATCCCCACCAACATTTGTGATCATTTGTTTTCATGATGGTAGCCAATCTGACAGGAGTGAGAGGGAATCTCAATGTAGTTTTAATCTGCATTTCCCTGATGACTAGTGACGTAGAACATTTTTTTAGATGCTTATATGCCATTCACATTTCTTCCTTTGAGAACTCTCTATTTAGCTCCATAGCCCATTTTTTGATTGGCTTGTTTGATTCCTTATTATTTAACATTTTGAGTTTTTTGTATATCCTAGATATCAATCCTCTATCAGATATATAGCTGGAGAAGAATTTTTCCCATTGTGTAGGTTGCCTCTTTGCTTTTTTCACTGTGTCCTTTGCAGTGCAAAATCTTTGTAATTTCATGAGGTCCCAGTGATTAATCTGTGGTTTTATTGCCTGAGCAATTGGGGTTGTATTCAGAAAGTCTTTGCCAAGACCAATATGTTGAAGGGTTTCCCCTACTTTTTCCTCTAGCAGTTTCAGGGATTCAGGTCTGATGTTAAGGTCTTTAATCCATTTGGACTTAATTCTTGTGCATGGCGAGAGAGAAGAATCTATTTTCATCCTTCTGCAGATATATGTCCAGTTTTCCCAATACCATTTGCTGAAGAGGCTGTCTTTTCTCCAAGGAGTATTTGGGCATTTTTATTGAATATCAAGTGGCTATAGCTACCTGGACTTACATCTGGGTCCTCTATTCTGTTCCACTGATCTACATGTCTGTTTTTGTGCCAGTACCACGCTATTTTTGTTACTACGGCTCTGTAGTATAGGTTACAATCAGGTATGCTGATACCACCAGCCTCATTTTTGTTGCTCAGTATTATTTTAGATATTCAAGGATTTTTGTGATTCCAAATGAATTTTTGGATCGTTTTTTCTATTTCCATGAAGAATGCCTTTGGAATTTTGATAGGGATTGCATTAAATGTGTAGATTGCTTTTGGTAAGATTGCCATTTTCACAATATTGATTCTTCCAATCCAGGAACAAGGGATGTTTCTCCACTTTCTCGTGTCTTCTGCAATTTCTTGCTTGAGTGTTTTAAAGTTCTCATTGTAGAGATTCTTTACTTACTTGGTTAAGTTTATTCCAAGGTACTTTATTTTTTTGAGGCAATTGTGAATGGGAGTGATTCTCTGATTTCTTCCTCATCCTCTGTGTGTTAGTGGTTAGCGTATATGAAGGCTACTGATTTCTGTGTATTTATTTTATATCCTGCTACATGGCTGTAGGTGTTTATCAGCTCTAACAGTTTGCTAGTAGAGTCTTTAGAGTCCTTTATGTATAGAATCATGTCATCTGCAAATAATGATAACTTGATTTCTTCCTTTCCAATTTGTATTCCTTTTATGTGTGTCTCTTGCCTTATTGCTATGGCTAAGACATCCAAAACTATATTAAATAAAAGTGGAGACAGTGGACACCCATGTCCTGTTCTTGATTTTAGTGGAAAAGCTTCCAGTTTTTCCCCATTTAGTAATATGTTGGATGTAGACTAGTCATAAATAGCCTTTATTATATTGAGATATATTCCTTCTATTCCCAGTCTCTGTAGGACTTTTATCATGAAGGGATGTTGGACTTTGTCAAATGCTTTCTCTGTGTCCAATGAGATGATCATGTGATTTTTGTCCTTCAAACCGTTTATATAATGTGTTACATTTGTAGATTTGAGTATATTCAACCATCCCTGCATCTCTGGGATAAAGCCTACTTGGTCAGGGTGAATGATCTTTCTGATATATTCTTGTATTCTGTTTGCCAATATTTTGTTGAGAATTTTTGCAACCATGTTCATGAGGGAGATTGGTCTGTAATTTTCTTTTTTTGTTCTACTTTGCCTGGTTTTGGTATCAGGGTGATGCTGGCCTCATAGAAGGAGTTTGGTAGAATTCCTTCTTTTTCTATTTCCTTGAAAAGCTTAAGATGCAATGGTGTTAGCTCTTCCTTAAAGATCTGGTAAAATTCAGCAGTGAATCCAGAATCCATCTGGGCCTGGGCTTTTTTTAGTTAGGAGATTATTGATAACTGTTCAGATCTCCATGTTTGTTATAGGTCTTTTTAAGTGATTAATCTCATTTTGATTTAATTTAGGTAGGTCATATAAATCAAGAAAATCATCCATTTCTCTCAGATTTTCATACTTTGTGGAATATATGCTTTTATAGTATGTCCCTATGATTTTTTGAAATTCTCTGGAATCTCTTGTGATATTACCTTTTTCATCTCTGATTTTATTAATTGGTGTCTCTTCTCTCTTTCTTTTGGTCAGATCTGTTAAGGGTTTATCAATCTTGTTTATCCTTTCAAGGAACCAACTCTTTGTTTCATTAATTCTTTGGATTGTTGTTTTTGTTTCTATTTCATTAATTTCTGCCCTAATCTTTATTATTTCTTCCCGTCTACTGATTTTTGGTTTGCCTTGTTCTTCTTTTTCCAAGGCGTTAAGGTGAAGCATTAGGTCGTTTACTTGTGACCTTTCTAATTTCTTAATATAGGCACTTAAGGCTATAAAATTACCTCTTAGAACTGCCTTGATTGTGTCCAAGAGATTTTGGTATGTTGTGTTCTCATTATCATTTGACTCTATAAATTTTTTGATTTCCTTCTTGATATCTTCATTGACCCTTTCATCATTTAGTAGTGTATGGTTTAGTTTCCATGATATTATGTATGCTCTATAGCCTTGCTACTGATTTGTAGTTTAATTCCATTGTGGTCAGATAGAATGCAAGGAATTATTTCAATTTTCCTGAATTTGTTAAGATTTGCTTTGTGTCCTAATATATGGTCTATTTTAGAGAATGTTCCATGTGCTGCTGAAAAGAATGTATATTCTGCAGCCTTTGGATGAAATGTCCTGTATATATCTGTTAGGTCCATTCCTTCTATGACCTCATTTAATCCAGATGCCTCTCTGTTTATTCTTTCCCAGGATGACCTGTCAATTGATGAGAGTGGGGTGTTAAAGTCACCCACCACCACTGTGTTTGGTGTTATCTGTGACCTTAGTTCTAATAATGTTTGTTTGACGAATTTGGGAGCCCCCATGTCAGGTGCATATATGTTTAGGATTGTAATGTCCTCCTGTTGGAGTGTGCCCTTAATCAATATAAAGTGACCTTCCTTATCTTTCTTGACTAACGTTGGACTAAAGTCTACCTTGTTAGATATTAGGATAGCAACCCCTTCTTGTTTTTTTGGCCCATTTGCTTGAAACACCGTTTTCCAACCTTTCACCCAATGATAATGTCTATCCTTTATAGGAAGGTGAGTTTCTTGGAGACAACAAATTGTAGGATCCTGCTTTTTTGCCCAGTCTGCAAACCTATGTCTTTTCGTTGGGGCACTGAGGCCGTTGATATTAAGAGATATTATTGAAAGGTGTGTATTTATATTTGCCTTTTTTTTTTTTTTGTGGTTCCGGTTCTACCTGTGTTCTCGTCTGTTAACTAGTATTGGAATATTGCTTATTTTTTCTAGGTTCCTTATATGTGTGCTTTTCCTTTTCTTCGGCATGGAGGATTCTATCAAGCATTTTCTGTAGAGCTGGTTTTGTCTTCAAATACTCCTTTAACCTGCTTTTATCATGGAATGTCCTTATTTCTCCGTCTATTTGAATGAATAGCTTTGCAGGGTAAAGTAACCTTGGTTGACAGTTGTTATCTTTCAGAACTTGGAATATATCACTCCAAGCTGTTCTGGCTTTTAAAGTTTGTGTTGAATAATCTGCTTTAATCCTGATGGGCTTGCCTTTGTAGGTAACTTGATTTTTCTCTCTAACTGCTTTCAATAGTTTTTCTTTGGTTTGTGTGTTTGGAAGTTTGATTATAATATAGCGAAGAGAGGTTCTTGCCAGGTTTTGTCTGGCTGTGGTTCTAAAGGTTTCCTGTATCTGCATTGGCACCTCTTTCCCAATTTGGGGGAAATTTTCTTCTATGATTTTGTTGAAGACGCCTACTATGCCATTGCAGTAGAATTCTTCTCCTTCTACTATTCCCTGAATTCTTATATTTGATCTTTTCCTAGTGTCCCCCATATCTTGAAGTTCCCATACATACTTTTCTATAAGTTTGTCTTTCTCTTTGTTGGACTGTATTAGGTCTGCCACCTGGTCTTCTAGCTTAGATATTCTGTCCTCTCCTTCATTCATTCTACTAGTGAGATTTTCTAAGGAGTTTTTTATTTCATTAACTGTGTTCTTCATTGCTAGTAATTCTGACTGGTTTTTCTTTATTATTTCTATTTCCTTATTTATGTCTTGTATTGCCTTCTTTATTTCATTAAATTGGTGTCCTGTGTCGTCTTTGATTCCTTTGATTTCCTCTTTGAGTTCCTCTTTGATTTCTTCTTTGATTCCTTCGATTTGTTCTTTGACCTCTTTGAACATATTTACAGTCATTCTTTTGAACTCTTTCTCAGGCGTTTCCTCTAACTCGTTCTCACTGGAGGTCATTTCTGATGCATTAATATTTTTAGATGGATTTATATCGTCTTACTTTTTAGTGTTTCTTGTGTTTTAATGTATATATTTTTACATCTTGGATTAAGTTAATACTTGGATTTTCTAGGTAGCTGGGTATTCTTAGCTGTATCAATTGATTTGATGTTATATATTTTCAGGGTAGGAGCTTAAGGTGTTAGTTGTTACTCTTAAGACTCTCAGAGTATCTACAAAGGTGGTCCTAGGGTTTGAGTTTCCCTGCTATGAGAGTATTCAAGTAGGCTGAGTGGAATAAAATACAGGTAGATTCTAAAAGTTAACTAAACACTGTACCCATTCAATCAAAAACAGCCCCAAGTATGTATGCAAGAGTATTTATTATAAAAACCAGATCCTCTATCAACAAAGAGGTTAAGATTTCTGGTCTGTTGAGGGATCCAAGTTAGCTTGGGACCAAGTGAGACCCTTCCCTGGTGCAATCCCAGTTACCTTGGATGATTTTGGTCTCAGTCAAGTTGCTGCCTGGGTCGTCGGGCTGCTGTTCTGATTTCTGGAGCTGGGCACTGGCTTTTCCCGCAGGGCAAACTGAGCCTGGCAACTGTGGCCCTGCAGATCAGCACACCTACTCCTTGAACTGCTGCTGCTAAAGCTGCCACTGCTGGGTCTGTTGCCACTGCTGCTGAAGCTGCTGCTGCTGGGTCCATCACTGCTGCTTCCTCTGCTGCTGCTGCTGTAGCTGCCACTGCTGGAGCCACATTGCTGCTGAAGCTGCTGCTGCTGGGTCCACCGCTGCTGCTGCCTCGGCTGCTGCTGCTGTAGCTGCCACTGCTGGAGCCACCTGCTGCTGATGCTGCTGCTGCTGGTTCTACCGCTGCTGCTGCTACTGTTACTGCTGCTCCTGGATTGGCTGCTGCTGCTTCTGAAGCTGCTGCTTCTGGATCTGCTGTTGCTGCCGGATCTGCCGCTGCTGCAATTAGTGGATCTGCTGTTACTAGGGCCGCTGTTACCAGTGCTGGAGCTGCTGATGTTGCTGCCGGACTCTGCTCCTGCTTGGGTCCTGCTGTTCAAGTTGGCATGTCTGTTCCCAGGACCGCTGTTCTGTTCATTGGAGCTGGGCTCAGGTGGTGGGGGGAGGGGAGGGAGCCACAGCTGCTCTAGTTCTCTCGCTGTTCCACGTGTTCTTCTACCTCGTGGTCTGCTCTTCCTCCGTTGCTCACTGCTATTCTCCCTTCACGTTTCCTGAGTTGCAGAGAGCTCCGGTGTGAGTGGAAGCTCCCCTCACCTGGTTTTTCCTGTGCCTGTAGCCGGGCTTGGCAGCTTTCTGGTGTGCTGCTGCCATTGAGGTTGGTGGAGCTGCCGGGGCGACTTTTGCTGGTCTGTGCGGGCTCCGGATGCTCTGGTTCTCTTCTACTTCTCCGCTGCCAGTTCAATTTCCTATACACCTCACTTTTTAGTAAAAATGTGTATTTTGCTGAGTTTTTTTGTTCTTTCCCCCCCCCCTAGGCTGCTTTGGCGTGGTACCTACGCCGCCATCTTAACCAGAAGTCCCTAAGTTTCTTTTTATTTATTTTTTTTAAAATTTTTTTTGGTTATTTTTATTTATTTGATAGTGACAGAGAGAGAAAGAGGTAGATGGGGAAGAAGAGAGAGAATGGGTGTGCCAGGGCCTCCCGCCACTGCAAACAATCTCCAGACACTTGGCGCCCTCTTGTGCATCTGGCTAATGTGGGACCTGGGGAATCGAGCCTTGAACCGGGATCCTTAGGCTTCACAGGCAAGGCTTAACCACTAAGCCATCTCTTCAGCCCCCTAAGTTTCTTTTTAAATGTAATTTTTTGGTAAGGAGATAAATATAATCTAGAAATAAGATTGCCATTGTTTTCTATAAAGTCATTAAATGATAGGACATCTATCTATGAACATTGAGACCACCTAAAATATTATCCCTGTTGTGAATCTGGAGTGGATAAAAATTGCATGCAAGTTTTAATGAGTAAAGACACTGCCTATAGGAGTTCCGGGGGTCTTAAAATTTTGTTTACAGGAAATTCACTTTTCCCAAATGCTTACCAATATGCTGTTTCAAAAGTATAGAAAGGGGCTGGAGGAATGGCTTAGCGGATAAGGTGCCCACCTGCAAATCTAAAGGACTCAGGTTCAATTCCCCAGGACCCATGTAAGCCAAATGCACATGGTGGTGCATGTTTCTAGAGTTCATTTGCAGCAGCGGAATGCCCTGGTGCACCCATTCTCTTTCTCTCTCCTCTCTCTCAAATAAATAAAATAATTTTTTTTTAAATATAGTAAGGATGTGCTACTTTGAAAATTTAGTAACTGATTATAATTACTCTCCCTTGAGAAGCCCATACTCACATTTGAATATTCCTTATGCTTTCCCTGAGGGTGGCATTTTCTATTTATCTCTATGTTTATGATTTATGATATAAATGTCTGTAATAAACTCTAACTTTACTTCAAATATTATCATTTTGAAAAATTATCCTTGCTAAGAGTGTAAGTATCAAATTTCAAAAAATCCGTAAGGATAATTTGCTCAGATTTTGCACCAAGAAATTTTTAGTTGTTTACAAGCAGTATTGAAAAACCCACTCTTTAGGTATAAGTCATTTGAGAGAATTTGATACATAGTATAAACCTGAAGTAATACAGTGATTGTTTTTCAAAAGTTTCTGTGCCAAGAAGAAAAGACAACTATAGGGTAGTAATAAGATAAAGAAACTGAGCAAGGTAGTACATACTTGTAATCCTAGCACTTGGAGGCTGAAACAGGAGGATTTCCAGGAGCTTGGAGCCAGTCTGGCTTGTATAGCGAGTACCAGCACTGGGCCAGCCTGGACTATATAGCAAGAGTCTAATTTTTTAAGGAAAATAAAATGAATACTGTAAGTAATTTCTTTTTTTCTTTCCTTAATTTTTTTCAGTCTTTATGAGGTTGGGTCTCAGTCTAGCCTATGCTGACAGGTTGACCTGGAATTCACTATGTAGTCTCAGGCTGGCCTTGAACTTATAGTAATACATATCAGCCTCCAGAGTACTGGTATTAAAGGAGTGCCACCATGTGTGGTTTACAAGTAATTTCAATGCTGAATTCCCTTGGCCTCTATTAGAAAGTCCATTTGGTCTTGGGTTATAGAGGTCTGTGTTCAAATAACCTGTGGATACCATCAATTGTGTGTGTTTAGAGAAAAGGAAAAAAAAAAAATATTTCCTCTACCTAAGTGGTAAAGTGTTTTCCTCTTCCCTCCCTTCTCCCTTCTTTAATTGATAACAATCTATGATATGTGAATAAATTTTAAAAAAAGCTCTCTATGGATTAATGGATCTTGTACATTTCAGCCCATTTAGAAATAGATTCCCAAAGCAAGACTGTTCACTTTTCTCATATTTTGCTCATTTTCAACCTAATTGCAAAAGATGGAAGATGCAGAGGGAGGACCAAGCACCATTGTTTTAATTTCCCAGTTTTAATGATACATTAGAATAGTGATTGATCCTCTGCTTCCTTTATCTGAGAATGACCATGAGCCTAAGGCTAACCACATGGCTAGCCAAACCTAGTGTGATTACAGGAAAGATGGTTCTGGGCAAAATATAGCCCCTTGGCTTCTTTTACATTTAGGAAATATTTAGTGATTGTAAATGTAGAAAGCCACAAATCTTGTAGAAAAATATCAAACTTGGTTTTGAAATTTTGGGGCCAAAGACTTATTCCCTGTCTTACATATATCTGTACTCTATTAAAAATACTAATGTTGGGCTGGAGAGGTGGCTTAGCAGTTAAGCACTTGCCTGTCAAGCCTAAGGACCCTGGTTCAAGGCTTGATTCCCCAGGACCCACGTTAGCCAGATGCACAAGGAGCACATGCGTCTGGAGGTCCTTTGCAGTGGCTAGAGGCCCTGGTGTGCCCATTCTCTATCTATCTGCCTCTTTCTCTCTCTGTTTGTTGCTCTCAAATAAATAAGTAAAAAAACAAAAAAAAAAATTACTAATGTTGGACTGAAGAGATGGCTTAGCGGTTAAGGAGTTTACCAGCAAACCCAAAGAACCCAGGTTCAACTCCCCAGTACCCACGTAAGCCTGATGCACAAGGGGGTATATGCATCTGGAGTTTGTTTCCAGTGGCTAGAAGCCCTTATGTGCCCATTCTATACCTGCCTCTTTCTCCTCCTTTCTCTCAAATAAATAAAATAAAATAAAAATATTTTAAAAGAAAATAGGAAATACCTTTCATAAAAAAATACTAATGTTCCCAGTAGAATAACCCTTCCAAGAATAAGTATTCCTTCTGTTCAAGTGTCTTATATTGGTTAAGTTCAAGGTTTATGGAGATTCTGGTTGTCAATCTTGCTAAATGTCATCATATTGAACAATCTACATTCTCTAGTAAAACATAACTCTTCTGAGTTCCGCTTGGAGAAAAGATGTCTTTCTTAGCAGTGGAGGAAAAACAATTCAGGTGATGTCAGTGTTTTTAAAATCCTGCAGAAGGAAGATGCCATTGATAATGGTGAAGAACCCACCCAGGGTCTCAATGATATCTCCAGCTTTTATGCGGTACCACTCTTGAAACAAGATGGCAGAGCAAGTCACCACCATGGACATGATGAATGTCTAGTACATGGGAGACCTGTTTAAGGTGTCTAGTGCTTTGTTGAGATAGTTAATCTGTGTGGTTACCTACAGCACAAGAACAGCCAGTAGAACAAAGAGTTCTTGTAAACAGGCTTCCACTCTGATAGCTCCTTAATGGCAGTACCCAAGCCCTTGTCAGAAGAAACTGAAAATGCTCCAAAGAACAGATGGAGATGTAGACAAATACATTGGGCTGTCCTTTCTTGGGAGCCGTGATCAAAATCAGCACCAAGGTGATCACAGTTAAAATCACAGCAAAGGAAATAAACCCTAAGTCTGTCAGTTTCATTTCCATTTCATGCAGATATGTGACTTCTTGTGGGGCATGGATAACCATCACAGTTTGAGGGTCCTTGCTATCCCCGAGGGACCGTTGGCCACCGACGTTCCAGGCGCAGGAGGAGTTGGGAGGGCAGGGTGAGTGCAACCGCAATGAACCACCCAGTAGACAGACTGACAGGTAGTGCTTTGTCTCATTTATTCAAAAGGGGAGTGGGTGTATAAACACTTGAGGAAGGTTGAGAAGGCGCATCAGACTGTAAGGTGATTGGATACACAGGTTTATGGGTTGCTATCTAATTGACTGCTGTTGGAAGGCAGAAGTTTTGAGGGGGAAGTTTCAAGGGAGATAATAGAAGCTGTGGGAAGAGGTACTGACTTCAGTCACATACTGGATGGCTACAGCAGCAGGGAGACTATTTACTACCATATAAGGGTCTCCTGGGCAGCTGGCCACAAGGTCAAGAACTGTGGGGGTAGGGGACAGAACCTTAGAATATGGAATGCTCAGGTGCTGTGGGATGGGGGGAGGGCCCGCTGGCCATTTCTTCTGGGTGAAGATGAGGCCCTCTACAACTGGTGAGAAGGAGGGCCAGCTCTGGCGCCAGCTGCAACCTCAACAGCCCAAGGTCCCCAGCCATGTCCAATAGCCCAGGCCTGCTTTCTCACAGTCCCAGCCTAAGCGTAGCAATGCCGGATAACAGTTAACCCCAATAATACTTAATATGCAGCTCATGAATGTTCAAATGCTCATTTAAAAAGAAGGAAGACAATTTTGCACATATGAGAAAACTCATTACCCAGGGAGTTGACCAAGGTGGCAGGTGCAAATGTATATATATATATATATATATATACTGCCAAGTTTACAGCCTCTCCACCTCCCACAAAATTCCATACTTAGCAGAAAGGAAGAGTAATTAATATGGAAACCATCTGTGTTATACTTGTCATGCTTAAAAACTTATTAGACAGAAATTCTGCCCACAACAGCTATTCCTTGAAGTAAGAATGATCACCTTGTCCTGCTGTGTTTACACCTTTGTTGGCCAGTTGTAAGAAGCTCTTCCTTTTTAGTATGAAGCTGGCGCCAATGAAGACACTGAATCTTCTGGCCAGTACCAATCCCATGTAAAGACTGTAGTTGGTTCTCTGCATTTGCTAAATTGATGAAGTTGGTGATGCTGGAATTCAGATTTGTGTAGCAAACTGAAGTGAGCAGTTGAGACACGTTGGTAATGCCACATAAAGCCTGGGAGGAGTGGGGATAGATCAGAGGCAGCAGGGCTCTCCCCACAACAGCCTCATGGGTCTCCCCATGGTTCCGGGACCCAACTGGGCCTCCGGTCCCCATGGGCCCAAGTTACTGTTTTTAGTTTTTATTATTTATTGTGAAATTGATGTTTTTCTCTTTTAATATAATATGCTCAGATTAGATAGTGAATTTTAACTTTGTATTTTTCTATGTGCTAAAACATTTAAAATAGCATTTGGATTAATTGATTTTTACAATGTTGATAGAAATTCCCATGAGATGATATTCTTTTATTTTGATGATTATGAATTATAATTCTAATTATGTACATTTATATTTTCTACACTTGTATTACTTTAATTGGAATTTTTAATTTTTCTAAGAACTATGATTTGCATTGACTAAGTAAATGTACTGTTCTGTTTCCTAATTCACTAATTTTTTGCATTTAACATGATAAACCTTTTGTTCCAACTTGTCTTTACTAGCTTTGAGAATTGACTAATATATATATTTTTTTCATTCAAGTGATGAGAAAATATACCACTGAATCTGAAAATACTAAAGCACAAGTTCTACTTTGAAGGTCTAATTTTATGCCATTTAATGGGCTGATCATAAGGGATATGATATTCTAGGAGTGGGTGGGGAAGAACAGAATTTGTAGCCTGGCATGAGCTCTCTTCATTGATGCCAAGAAAATGATCTTGTCATAGGCACTGATTTTACCATGTAGAAAGGCAAGATGCAGTGTACGATTATCATGTAAAATAGTTCTGATTCTAGCAGGAATCAGCTTATGCTATCTGATTTAAATATGAATCATGTAAATAATGTTTTGTATTAATATTATTTATTTTTATATTGTTTCATTTGTATTGATCAAATTATCAAATAGTAAATTTTTTAATGGTTTTCCTGAAAGAGATTCCAAGTGGTATTTGATTTTATGATCCTTAAGGAAAAGCAGTGGATTTCTTTCTTCGTTTGCAGAATGGATAAAGGAGAATCAATATGCAAACTGCATTTTTTCATTTTCATTGAGCCTTTGCCTATAAATATAAATGAAGAAGGGGATCTACATGATAGTTGCACTTCATTAGGTTAGACAGCATAGTTTCTACCAAACTTGGTGGGGGAGGCATCTTACTCTGTAGTACAGACTGGTCTGGAACTCTCAGTGCCTCTGTCTCTTGACTCCCACGTGCTAGGATTACAAATGTGGGCCATGCCTTATTTTGTAACAGACTTTCAATTAGTTAAGGACTTGCTTTAATTTCCATGCATAAATATGGTTTAATTTTCTGGTTATAAGAGGACTTAATTTGAGAAACTTAAAATACAAACAGTATTCAGATATTGGGAAACTATTAAGTATGTAATATGGTTACATACTAGTTATGAAGTATTAGCAGTTCAGTGCAAGATGTTAGTGCATTAGATTGGAGAACTAGCATGAATCTTGAAATAGAAACCACAGGATAATATGAGCCTTAGAAAAGACAAGTTAGCAGAGACAGGCAAATAAAGGAAATTGGAAAATTATAATGGGTAAGAATGTATAACCACTTAGTAGGGAGGCACATGGAGCAATATTACTACAGCTGGACTCCCTAATCCCCCAAAATGATTCTTTAGTAATTATGTTGAATTCCAAAGCATGAGATTATTAATACTGTGGATATGTTTCTTGTCATAGTCAGAATTAATGAGTTATAAAATTGAGCTTATGGATTCCAGGAAGATGGGGTAATCATGAAGCTTGGACATAATGAGCCTGGACACAGAGGGCCAGAGTGAGAAACTACATGGGGGCAGGAAGACATTTATTGCCTATTTTATTATATCTATTTATTTATAGATAAGATAAATGAATAATACCTTTTCAACAAGAATATTTGTAAATATATTACTCATACAAATAAAAATTATTTTTAGCTCTGAGTTATCCTGTGAACTTTATCAAAATTTTAAAATGTGACTTTCAGATAATATGGCAGTGTGGGAACCAAGCCAAAGCAGCCTATGGGAGAAAAAGCACCCCCCCCAAAAAAAAACAAAAACCAACAGCAAAATATACTCTTCTACTAAAAAGTGAGATGTATAAGAAATGACCAGTGGCAGCAGAGAAATAGGAGAGATCCAGTGCATCCAGAGCCCACATAGGCAGGCAGAAACACTCTAGCAATGGCAGCACCAGGTTCATGGGGCCACAGCAGCAAGGCTTGGCTTGAGCCACAGGAAGAACCAGGTGAGTAGATTCTCCACTCACACCGGAGCTCTTCACAAACTCAAGAAATGTAACAGGAGGACCGCAGCAACCAAAAGAGGAGCACCTCATGAGGTAGAGGGTCATGTGAACCAGCAGGAGAACTAGAGCTGCCATCCACACCCACCCCCCCAACCACCAGTGCAAGCACCACCAAGCACCAGAGACCTGGGGAAGGGAGCTCACCCAGCACCAGAGACTAGAGCAGCGATCCATCAACCCAGCCAGCCTACTTGAGTCCACAGCGCACCAAAGAGGGACCCAAGCAGGAGCGCAGCATAACTGAGACCAAAATCATCCCCAAAGGTAACTGGGATTATAACAGGTCATTACCCATCAAGTAACCCTGGTATATAGGCCTGAATCAGATGTGCTAATTGCACCTTCCATATCAGGATAAATTATATGTTAAATCTAATGGATGGTCAGATTTGTCATTCTTAAATAAGTTATATTTTGGGCTTGTCATTTGTTGCTTCCTAGCTTTGAACATAGATGAAAAAATTCTCAACAAAATACTGGCAAACAGAATACAAGAATATATCAGAAAGATCATTTACACCAACCAAGTAAGCTTTATCCCAGAGATGCAGGGATGGTTCAACGTATGCAAATAGATAAATATAATACATTATGCAAATGGACTGAAGTACAAAAATCACATGATCATTTCATTTGATGCAAATAAAGCATTTGACAAAATCCAACATCCCTTCATGAGGAAAGTCCTACAGAGACTGGGAATAGGAGGAACATATCTCAACATAATAAAGGCTATTTATGATAAGCTTGCAGGCAACATATTACTAAATGGGGAAAATCTTGAAGCTCTTCCACTAAAATTAGGAACAACTCAAGGGGGTCAACTGCATCCCTTTTATTTAATATAGTACTGGAAGTCTTAGCCATAGCAATAAGGCAAGAGACACACATAAAAGGGATACAAATTGGAAAGGAAGAGATCAGGTTAGCATTATTTGCAGGTGACATGATTCTATACATAAAGGACCCTAAAGACTCTACCAGCAAATTCTTAGAGCTGATAAATACCTCTAGTCATGTAGCAGGATAAAAACTAAACACTTGGGCTGGAGAGATGGTTTAGCGGTTAAGCGCTTGCCTGTGAAGCCTAAGGACCCCGGTTCGAGGCTCGGTTCCCCAGATCCCACGTTAGCCAGATGCACAAGGGGGCGCACACGTCTGGAGTTCGTTTGCAGAGGCTGGAAGCCCTGGCGCGCCCATTCTCTCTCTATCCCTCTATCTGTCTTTCTCTCTGTGTCTGTTGCTCTCAAATAAATTTTAAAAAAAATTTTAAAAAATGTTTAAAAAAAAAACAAAACTAAACACTAAGAAGTCAGTAGTCTTACTGTATATTAACAAAAAACACACAGAAGATGAAATGAGAGAATTACTCCCATTCACAATTGCATCAAAACTAAATAAATAAACCAGGCATGGTGACACACGCCTTTAATCCCAGCACTTGGGAGGCAGAGGTAGGAGGATTGCTGTGAGTTCAAGGCCACTCTGAGACTCCGTAGTGAATTCCAGGTCAGCGTGGGCTATCACACCTTCCAAGGTTCAGGGGCCATTGCAGAAGAGGTGACAGAAAGAATGTAAGAGCCAAAGGAAGGGTAGAACTTCTTACAACCTCAGAGTGCCTCATACTACCTACACAAGAACATTGTAACAGGAGGAAAAGATCATGACATAAAAATAAAAGAGAGACTGATTGAGAGTGGTAAGGTATATGATGGAGAAGGGTGTTTCAAAGAGGAAAGTAGGGGGAGGGAGGGCATTACCATTGGATATTGTTTATAATCATGGAAGTTGTTAATAAAGATTATTAAGTAGCCTGGTGTGGTGGTGCATGCCTTTAATCCCAGCACTCAAGAAGCAGAGGTAGGAGGATTGCCATGAGAGTTCAAGGACACCCTGAGACTACATAGTGAGTTCAGCCTGGGCTAGAGCAAGACCCTTACTCAAAAAACAAACAAAAAAAAAAAAAGAAAGAAAAACTTCTGTAGTATATAAATCACATTTAAATAGAGTATTGCATTGAGGTAAATAGTTAAAATTTATTCAATATATAATTTTATACATAATATATGAGACAGGAAAAAGGCTTTCCAGGTACATTTCAAAGTAGAATACAAACATTAAAAAATACGTATACAAAAAACATATTGATTTAAATTATTTACTATTACCAGAAGAAAAAAATTACAGAAATGTTAATGGATATTTCACAGCCAACCTGCCAGAAAATGTGTCTACTGGTTCAGTAGTGGCATAACTGTTAAGAAGGTAGACAGTCACTCATTCCAAAGGAGGGAATGCATGTCTAATATTGTAAAGCTGGTTAAAAGCCAATGGCTAGGGAGATCATAGATTCTAGGATGGTGGGAACCTACTGTCATACTGAATGGACAGGTTGTTAAACTGTCTTCTAAATATTTTACATTAAGTATGTTTACACCCTTAGATTAGTGCTGTTCTCACCGTTGCTGTTTTTACTATTGGAAGAGACATATAGCTTTAAAAAGTATTGAGAATGTGAATGTTGTATGCTCAGCTCTAAATGAGACATCTGCATCTTCACTTCCAAGGAGGGAAGAAAAAATGTAAGAGCCAGAGGATGTGGGAATCTGTGCTATGGGATTCTATTTTCTGGACATGAAATGGCCATTACACTCACAAACTCATAGTTGCTATAGTTTCATGTACAAGATCAAGTCTGTCAATATTCCTCACAGACAAAGAAGGTGCTCATGAGACCCATTCCTCACAGAGTATGTAAGTGGTAGATAATGGTTGCTGGAGAGGGGGTGTCATGTTCTCCAGTGGTGTAATCCCAAGTAAATTACCCATACTATAGTAATTTACCCCACCCATATTCTTATACAAATCTCCCAGAAAAAGGAAAGAGAGATAAGCTTATGATTACATACCTCCCTGTAGCTTATAGTCACCAAGAATAAACATTACATTTCATCGACCCTAGCAATCAAGTATGACCTTGTGACTAAGCTTTACCAATAAGATATAAGTAAAAATAATTTGTGAAACTTCTGGGATGGATTTATAGTGAGGAAGTATGTCTTTCCTTGCCCTCTTTCTTCATGCTGCTCATACATAGGATCCTGAGTATGTGACAACTAGAGTCCCATATCATCCTTTGACCATCAACCCTTCCATTTTCTTAAGTGATAGAAAAATAAATTTCATTTTGTTCAAACTATTAGTTGGGACAGTTTTGTTGTTGTTGTTTTTCTATATGTACTTCTTGTTCCTTCAGTCATTACCTACTTTAAAGCATGCCACAACTAAAGGGCTTATCTCAGTCAAAGTTCTTCCCTGGACTAAGCATGTGCACTCAGAGACCCTGGTTACAGAGACTGTATGGAGGAAAAATAGACAAAATGAAGGTGAAATTATGAGGGAATAAGGAAGAAAGTGTTACTGAATAACTGATATTCAGGGATTACTATTAAGCAAAGGGCAAGGGCTGTATGTAATGAAAACTAAAATCTATCTTGAACCTATGAAAAAGAATGAACTTGAGGCTGAATGTGTTCAAAGAAATGAAAGAAAACCAGTTTGATAAATGAAGACAGAAAATGATACAAGATCTTGGTCACATGATGAGAGAGCTTATTTTAAAATTAACTTTATATCCACTATGGGTACCCAGAACAGTCCAAACTTAGAAAAATTGCAATAGTATGTTATTTCACTGCAAAAATATTCTATATTGGGTAATAAATTCTAGTTTACTCTCCATGTATGTCCATATTAAAGAATTTGGACTTTATTCTAAATGCAGTAGGAAGAAGTCATTTCCACATTTTGTGTTAAGCACTGCAAGCCTTTACAGTTGCCTCAAACTGTATTGTTTAGCTACTTCTTTATTTATTTTCCTAGGTCAACCAAGAAACGTTTTCCTGAACTGGCTCAAAGGTTATCCAGCCCCAAGAGAGCAGATAAAAGCCCATTTTTCCTCATCTAAGCCACCTGACATTCTCTGTATCATTGCTTCTCTGCATGGACTTCTCACCAACAATGTAATTACATTGTAAACAACTTAGTTGGTATTTTGAAGTACATCTCTGATATTTTAATAGTCTTGCTTATGGTGACAATTCTTTGTAAAGCTTTCTACCTTAATTGATCTCATAGCTTTCCACTCTACTTGAAATTATTGTGCTATTTGCTTTGTGACCATGAAGACATTCCTGAGCCTTTCTTAGACTACATTCCATGTTTGTGAAATGGCTTTATGGGCTTGTATTGATGACTTCTTGGGCTGCCAAACAAAATGCTACATGCTGAGTGCCTTAACCAAGAAAATTCCATTTTGTACTAGTTCTAGAAGTCAATGAACAAGATGCTGTTAATGTTGTGTGGTGGTTTGAGTAGATGGCCCCCAATACATTCAGTTCTTTATTTGTTTGTAGTTTGCATCTGCAGCCACCTGGCTGGAGGCAGTGTCACTGGGTGGATCTTAAGGTGTAGTGGTGGGTTTCAGATTCCAATCTAAAGATATGCAAAGTGTGCCTAGCAGGAGTTCCTGAAGTGTGCTGTGGCTTTTGACCTTTAGGCTTGTACTTCTCTCTGTCCACTTGGTCCTGTGAAGGCAGGCCAGCTTCTTCTGCCATTTATGCAACTTCCCCTGGATCTGTAGGCTTCAATAAATATCCCTTCCTCCATAACTGTGCCTGGCCTGGAAGTTTATCTCAGCAAACCTGAAGCTGTCTTCTACAGTTGGTGAGGCCTCTTCCTGACTTGCAGATGAGCACTTCTCCTTTTAGCTTCACGTAGCCTTTCCTGTGTGCACCTGCAGAATTAGTTCTCATGGCCCTCTTCTGAGGAGGACACCAGTCATAGTAGACCAAAACCCACTTTATGGCTTCACTTAACTTTAACTACTTTCTTATAGGCCATGTCTTCAAATGCAATCATAATGGAGGCTAGAGGTCTAATATGTGATTTTCAGAAAACACCATTTAGCCCATAACAGAGATATAATTAGCAGTACTTGAGTTACAGCATAAAAATCACTTAGAATACAGTTTTATATTCTATATTTCTAGCATAATATATATTTTAAAATATTTTTTATTTGCGAGCAGAAAGAGAGAGAGAGAGAGAGAGAGAGAGAGCAGGCTAAGGTCTCTTACTGCTGCAAGTGAACTCCAGATATATGTACCACTTTTTGCATCTAGCTTTACATGGATATTTGGGAACTGAACTTAAGTCAACAAACTCTGCAGGCAAGTGCCTTTAACCACTAAGCAATCTCCCCACCCCTAATATAATGTATTTGATGGAGAATTTAAAAGAACTTAACCACATTACAGGTACTCTTTAAAGTCAACAGATAATGAGTAAGATGAAAATATACTATGACAAAAGTACATAATTATATGTATCATGATTGTCTATAAGAAAATAAACTTGCAATAGGGTTTAGTTGCTTTATTATGCCAGAATATGGGGAGCATTATTTTTACCAAATAAATAGAAAAAAAAATTGTCTTTGACTCAAGTCATGTTAGGTATGATTTCAGAGACTAATTCAAGACAAATAATAAGGTGATTATGATCATCTGTCAATGCCAACACAAGAAATGCTTAATGTTTACTGTTTTCAACACACAGATGCAGTTAAATATGCAGAGTTTCTATTTTATTACAAGCTATTTTCATCTTATTCATCATCTCTAGAATATAAATTGTAACTGCACCTCAGCTGTGACCTCTTGAGCCAAACCTCACAAACAACAAGTCAAATGTGATGACACACTCCCCATATCGTCACTCTTCTGAAATTATCAAAGCCTCAAAATTGCAATGAAAAAGAAACTTGAATCTTTTACATAATTTTCATGTACAGAGAAAAAAAACAGGAGGATACAGATGTGATTGAAAATTAAAATATAGTCATGTACATTGTAATGATAGTTCTGTCAGTGGCAGATGATATGAACAACAGTGGTCCTGGAAGACTATGATGGCATTTAAAGATTATGATGTCACCTAACAACATAATAGTTTTGCAACATCATAATACAATGTATTACTCACGTGTTTGGGATGATATGCTTGTGAAAAAATAATCACTGCTTTTCCATTCCTCTAAAAAATATAGCATAAGAAATTAAGTACTGTGATGGTTTACATTGATTGTTAATTTGACTGGATTTAAAACTAATTAATTTTGATTACAAAATAAAATTAGGTTAACCTACGTTAGGTTAGCCTCTGGGCATGCCTATGCAGATTGATCTTAATCAGATCATTAAAGATGGTAAGACCCACCTTAACTGTGGAAGGCACTATACCATGGGCTGGAGTCTGGACTGTATAAGAAGGAGAGAGCAGGCTGAGCACTTGCATTCATCACTCTCTGTTTCTTTTTTTTTTATTTTATTTTTTATTAACATTTTCCATGATTATAAAATATATCCCATGGTAATTCCCTCCCTCCCCACCCCCACACTTTCCCATTTGAAATTCCATTCTCCATCATATTACCTCCCAATAACAATCATTGTAATTACATATATACAATATCAACCTATTAAGTATCCTCCCCCTTCCTTTCTCTACACTTTATGTCTCCTTTTTAACTTACTGGCCTCTGCTACTAAGTATTTTCATTCTCACGCAGAAGCCCAGTCATCTGTAGCTAGGATCCACATATGAGAGAGAACATGTGGCGCTTGGCTTTCTGGGTCTGGGTTACCTCACTTAGTATAATACTTTCCAGGTCCATCCATTTTTCTGCAAATTTCATAACTTCATTTTTCTTTACCGCTGAGTAGAACTCCATTGTATAAATGTGCCACATCTTCATTATCCACTCATCTGTTGGTGGACATCTAGGCTGGTTCCATTTCCCAGCTATTATAAATTGAGCAGCAATAAACATGGTTGAGCACGTACTTCTAAGGAAATGTGATGAGTCTCTTGGATATATGCCTAGGAGTGCTATAGCTGGGTCATATGGTAAATCAATCTTTAGCTGTTTTAGGAACCTCCACACTGTTTTCCACAATGGCTGGACCAGATTGCATTCCCACCAACAGTGCAGAAGGGTTCCTTTTTTTCCACATCCCCGCCAACATTTATGATCATTTGTTTTCATGATGGTGGCCAATCTGACAGGAGTGAGATGGAATCTCAATGTAGTTTTAATCTGCATTTCCCTGATGACTAGTGATGTAGAACATTTTTTTAGATGCTTATATGCCATTCGTATTTCTTCCTTTGATAACTCTCTATTTAGCTACATAGCCCATTTTTTGATTGGCTTGTTTGATTCCTCATTATTTAACTTTTTGAATTCTTTGTATATCCTAGATATTAATCCTTTATCAGATATATAGCTGGCGAAGATTTTTTCCCATTCTGTAGGTTGCCTCTTTGCTTTTTTCACTGTGTCCTTTGCGGTGCAAAATCTTTGTAATTTCATTAGGTCCCAGTGGTTAATCTGTGGTTTTATTGCCTGAGCGATTGGGTTGTATTCAGAAAGTCTTTGCCAAGACCAATATGTTGAAGGGTTTCCCCTACTTTTTCCTCTAGCAGTTTCAGAGTTTCCGGTCTGATGTTAAGGTCTTTAATCCATTTGGACTTAATTCTTGTGCATGGCGAGAGAGAAGAATCTATTTTCATCCTTCTGCAGATATATAACCAGTTTACAAAACACCATTTGCTGAAGAGGCTGTCTCTTCTCCAATGAGTATTTTTGGCATTTTTATCAAATATCAGGTGGCTATAGCTACTTGGGCTTACATCTGCATCCTCTATTCTGTTCCACTGATCTACATGTCTGTTTTTGTGCCAGTACCATGCTGATTTGTTACTATGGCTCTGTAGTATAGGTTAAAATCAGGTATGGTGATACTTCCAGCCTCTTTTTTGTTGCTCAGTATTATTTTAGATATTCGAGGTTTTTTGTGATTCCAAATGAATTTTTGGATTGTTTTTTCTATTTCCATGAAGAAAGCCTTTGGAATTTTGATAGGGATTGCATTAAATGTGTAGATTGCTTTAGGTAAGATTGCCATTTTCACAATATTGATTCTTCCAATCCAGGAACAAGGGATGTTTCTCCACTTTCTAGTGTCTTCTGCAATTTCTCGCTTGAGTGTTTTAAAGTTCTCATTGTAAAGATTCTTTACTTCCTTGGTTAGGTTTATTCCAAGGTACTTTATTTTCTTTGATGCAACTGTGAATGGGAGTGATTCTCTGATTTTGTCCTCTGTGTGTTTGTTGTTAGCATATATGAAGGCTACTGTTTTCTGTGTATTTATTTTGTATCCTGCTACATTACTGTAGGTTTTGATCGGCTCTAACAGTTTGCTAGTAGAGTGTTTAGGGTCCTTTATGTATAGAATCATGTCATCTGCAAATAATGATAACTTGATTTCTTCCATTCCAATTTGTATCCCTTTTATGTGTGTCTCTTGCCTTATTGCTATGGCTAAGACATCCAAAACTATATTAAATAAAAGTGGGGACAGTGGACACCCTTGTCTTGTTCCTGATTTTAGTGGATAAGCTTCCAGTTTTTCCCCATTTAGTAATATGTTGGCTGTAGGCTTGTCATAAATAGCCTTTATTATATTGAGATATGTTCCTTCTATTCCCAGTATCTGTAGGACTTTTATCATGAAGGGATGTTGGATTTTGTCAAATGCTTTCTCTGCGTCTAATGAGATGATCATGTGATTTATGTCCTTCAACCCGTTTATGTAATGTATTACATTTATAGATTTACGTATGTTGAACCATCCCTGCATCTCTGGGATAAAGCCTACTTGGTCAGGGTGAATGATCTTTTTGATATATTCTTGTATTCTGTTTGCCAATATTTTGTTGAGAACTTTTGCATCTATGTTCATGAGGAAGATTGGTCTGTAATTTTTTTTCTTTTGTTCTATCTTTTGCCTGGTTTTGGTATCAGGGTGATGCTGGCCTCATAGAAGGAGTTTGGTAGAATTCCTTCTTTTTCAATTTCCTGGAAAAGCTTAAGAAGCAATGGTGTTAGCTCTTCCTTAAAAGTCTTGTAAAATTCAGCAGTGAATCCGTCCGGGCCTGGGCGTTTTTTAGTTGGGAGATTATTGATAACTGTTCAGATCTCCATGTTTGTTATAGGTCTATTTAAGTGATTAATCTCATTTTGATTTAATTTAGGTAGGTCATATAGATCAAGGAAATCATCCATTTCTTTCAGATTTTCATACTTTGTGGAGTATATGCTTTTATAGTGTGTCCCTATGATTTTTTGAATTTCTCTGGAATCTGTTGTGATGTTACCTTGTTCATCTCTGATTTTATTAATTGGTGTCTCTTCTCTCTTTCTTTTGGTCAGATTTGCTAAGGGTTTATCAATCTTGTTTATCCTTTCAAAGAACCAACTCTTTGTTTCATTAATTCTTTGGATTGTTCTTTTTGTTTCTATTTCATTAATTTCTGCCTGAATCTTTATTATTTCTTCCCGTCTACTGATTTTTGGTTTGCCTTGTTCTTCTTTTTCCAAGGCTTTAAGGTGAAGCATTAGGTCGTTTACTTGCAACCTTCCTAATTTCTTAATATAGGCACTCAAGGCTATAAATTTACCTCTTAGAACTGCCTTCATTGTGTCCCAGAGATTTTGGTGTGCTGTGTTCTCATTATCATTTGACTCTATAAATTTTTTGATTTCCTTTTTGATTTCTTCATTGACCCATTCATCATTTAGTAGTGTATTGTTTAGTTTCCATGATTTTGTATATGCTCTATAGCCTGTCTTGCTACTGATTTGTAGTTTAATTCCATTGTGGTCAGATAGAATGCAAGGAATTATTTCAATTTTCCTGAATTTGTTAAGATTTGCTTTGTGTCCTAATATATGGTCTATTTTAGAGAATGTTCCATGTGCTGCTGAAAAGAATGTATATTCTGCAGCCTTTGGATGAAATGTCCTGTATATATCTGTTAAGTCCATTCCTTCTATGACCTCATTTAGTCCAGATGCCTCTCTGTTTATTCTTTCCCGGGATGACCTGTCAATTGATGAGAGTGGGGTGTTAAAGTCACCCACCACCACTGTGTTTGGTGTTATCTGTGACCTTAGTTCTAATAATGTTTGTTTGACGAATTTGGGAGCCCCCATGTTAGGTGCATATATGTTTAGGATTGTAATGTCCTCCTGTTGGAGTGTGCCCTTAATCAATATAAAGTGACCTTCCTTATCTTTCTTGACTAACGTCGGACTAAAGTCCACCCTGTCCGATATTAGGATAGCAACCCCTGCTTTTTTTCTAGGCCCATTTGCTTGAAACACCGTCTTCTTACCTTTCACCCTAAGATAATGTCTATCCTTTGTAGAAAGGTGAGTTTCTTGGAGACAACAAATTGTAGGATCCTGCTTTTTAACCCAGTCTGCAAATCTATGTCTTTTCATTGGGGCATTGAGGCCATTGATATTAAGAGATATTATTGAAAGGTGTGTATTTTTGTTTGCCATTTTTGTGTGTGTGTGTGTGTTTCTGGTTCTACCTGCGCTCTCTTCTGTTAACTAGTATTTGAGTATTGCTAGTTTTTTCTAGGTTCCTTATATGTGTGCTTTTCCTTTTCTTCAGCATGGAGGATTCTATCAAGTTTTTTCTGTAGAACTAGTTTTGTCTTCAAATACTCCTTTAACCTGCTTTTGTCATGGAATGTCTTTATTTCTCCATCTGTTTGAATGGATAACTTTGCAGGATAAAGTAACCTTGGTTGACAGTTGTTATCTTTCAGAACTTGGAATATATCACTCCAAGCTGTTCTGGCTTTTAAAGTTTGTGTTGAATAATCTGCTGTAATCCTGATGGGCTTGCTTTTGTAGGTAACTTGATTTTGCTCTCTAACTGCTTTCAATACTTTTTCTTTGGTGTGTGTGTTTGGAAGTTTGATTATAATATGGCAAGGAGAGGTTCTTTCTGGGTTCTGTCTGGCTGGGGTTCTAAAGGTTTCCTGTATCTGCATTGGCACCTCTTTCCCAATTTGGGGGAAATTTTCTTCTATGATTTTGTTGAAGACGCCTACTATGCCTCTGGAGTGGAGTTCTTCTCCTTCTCCTATGCCCTGAATTCTTATATTGGATCTTTTCATAGTGTCCCGAATATCTTGAAATTCCCACTCATACTTTTCTATAAGTTTGTCTTTCTCTTTGTTGGACTGCATTAGGTCTGCCACCTGGTCTTCAAGTTTAGATATTCTGTCCTCTCCCTCATCCATCCTACTGGTGAGATTTTCTACAGAGTTTTTTATTTCATTAACTGTGTTCTTCATTGCTAGTAATTCTGACTGGTTTTTCTTTATTATTTCTATTTCCTTATTTATGTCTGGTATTGCCTTCTTTATTTCATGAAATTGGTGTCCTGCATCTTCTTTGATTCCTTTGATTTCCTCTTTAAGTTCCTCTTTGACACCTTTGATTTGTTCTCTGACTTCTTTGAACATATTTACAATCATTCTTTTGAACCCTTTCTCAGGCATTTCCTCTAACTCTTTCTCACTGGAGGACATTTCTGATGCATTAATACTTTTAGGTGGGTTTATATCGTCTTGCTTTTTAGTGTTTCTTGTGTTATAATGTGTATATTTTTGCATCTTGGATTAAGTTAATGCTTGGATTTTCTAGATAGCTGTGTATTCTTAGTTGTATCAATTGATTTGATGTAATATATTTTCAGGGTAGGACCTTAAGGTGTTAGGTGTGGCTCTTAAGACTCTCAGAGTATCTACAAAGATGTTCTTAGGGGTTGAGTTTCCCTGCTATAGGAGTATTCAAGTAGGCTGAGTGGAATAAAATACAGGTAGATTCTAAAATTTAACTAAACACTGTACACATTCAATCAAAAAACAGCCCCAAGTATGTATGCAAGAGTAGTTATTATAACAACCAGATCCTCTATCAACAAAGAGGTTAAGATTTCTGGTCTGTTGAGGGATCCAAGTCAGCTTGCGACCAAGTGAGACGCTTCCCTGGTGCAATCCCAGTTACCTTGGATGATTTTGGTCACAGTCAAGTTGCTGCCTGGGCCATCAGGCTGCTGTTCTGATTTCTGGAGCTGGGCACTTGCTTTTCCTGTGGGGCAAACCGAGCCTGGCAAGTGTGGCCCTGCAGATCAGCCCCTCTGCTGCTGGAACTGCTGCTGCTCAAGCTGCCCCTGCTGGGACTGTAGCCACTGCTGCTGAAGGTGTTGCTGCTGGACCCACCGCTGCTGCTGCCTCAGCTGCTGCTGTAGCTGCCACTGCTGGAGCCACCACTGCTGCTGAAGCTGCTGTTGCTGTGTCCACTGCCGCTGCTCCCCCTGATGCTGCTGCTGCCGAGTCTGCCACTGCTGCCACTCCTGGGTCTGCTGCTGCTGGGGCCGCTGTTACCGGTGCTGGAGCCGCTGATGTTGCTGCCGAACTCTGCTCCTGCTTGGGTCCCGCTGTTGGCGTGGCCCGGTCCCGGGCTGCTGTTCTGTTCGCCGAAGCTGGGATCAGGCAGTGGGGGAGGGGAGGGAGCCACAGCTGCTCGGGTCTCTCGCTGCTCCAAGCGTTCTTCTACCTCGCGGTCTGCTCCTCTGTTGCTTGCTGCTGCTCTCCCCTCACGTTTCCCGAGTTGCGGAGAGCGCGGTGTGAGGGAATCTCCGGCACCTGGCTTTTCCTGCAGCTCAAGCCGAGTCTGGCGGCTTTCTGGTGCGTCGCGGCCGCGGCAGTTAGCCGAGCTGCCAGAGCCGCTTTTCCCGCCTGTGCAGGCTCTGGATGCTCTGGAACTCTTCTACTTCTCTGCTGCTGCTTCAATTTCCTATACACCTCACTTTTTAGTAAAAGTGTGTGTTTTGCTGAGTTTTTTTGGTCTTTTTTCCCCCTAGGCTGCTTTGGCATGGTACCTACGCCGCCATCTTAACCGGAAGTCCACTCTCTGTTTCTTGATGCAATGTGACCAACTGTTTCATGCTCTGAGTGCTATGCCTTCCCTTCCATGATGGACTGATTATACCCTTAAAATATAAGCCAAAATAAACATTCGCTTTTTTTTTTTGAGATAGGGTCTCACTCTAGCCCAGGGTGACCTGGAATTCACTATGTAGTCTCAGGGTGGCCTCAAACTCATGGTGATCCTCCTACCTCTGCCTGCCAAGTGCTGGGATTACAAGCGTGCTCCACCATGCCCAGCAATCTTCACATTTTATCAGGTATTTTATTCCAACAATGACAAAGGTAACTAAAACAAGGGCAATACATAGTACTTGATGAAAATAAATCACTTACCGGTGCATAATTTAATTTTTGATGTTATTTTAGAATGTACCCATAACTTATAAAAAGAAGTATGCTGTAAGCAAGTGTAATTGGGGCTGAGGAGATGGCTAGGCAGTTAAGAGTTCTTTCTGTACAAGCATAAGTGCAGAGAGGAACTAAGATTTCCCAAGTTCAAAGCTCCCCATCACCAATGTAAACAGCTTTTTATGACAACACATGTCTTTAATATGAGTCCTAAAGGAGATGGATACTAGAGAATCACTGGAGCTCACAGACTAAAAAGAAAAACATTGCAAATGACAGCTCTGGTTTTAAATGAAAGAATCAATCACAAGAAAACAGGCAGATGAGCAGAAAAGTAACACATGGCATGTACAACTGTATCCACTCATGTATGTACTCTACATATCACACAACCACATTACCCTCGCCCCCCCCCCATACACACACTAAACAAGCAGTGCTGTATTATACCAACATCAGCATGTGGCATCTTATATCTATCATGTATCTTTTGCATCAGGAGCCCACAGGGAACAACTGACCTAGACTAACGAGGTCTGTGAGAGTACACTCTACAGCTCTGATAACACAGTTCTCAGGAATCATTTGTCTATATAACAAGGGAGAAAAACCTAATGGGTAGAGATGTCTACTTGTAAAGCAATGGGTATGAAGAGAAGAATCACCATGAAGTAGAAGTATGGCTGTGATTGATATCAGGCTGTGCCCTGCACTAACTTTCTACATACATTGTGAAACAGCAACTTTCCAGTCTGTCTTACCCTAAGGGGTTCCAGTTTATAAGAAGCTTTTGACTCTGTTTTAAGGGTGGGTATTGTATTTACCTTTGTATTACTGGGATAAAACACCAGACCAAAAGCAGCTGCTCAAGTTTTCAGGACATGGGTAGAATTCAAACTGCTCACACAAACAGCCTTTAACTCAGTCTCAATAAAGTTCTCTTTCCCTCATAAGCCAAGCCTCACAGTCTGTTGCAGTCAGCTTCATGTTGCTGGGAGAAAACACCCAACCAAAAGCAGCTTGTTGGAGGAAAGGGCTTATTTTGGCTTACAGAATCTAGGGGAAGCTCCATGATGGCAGGGGAAAATGATGACACGAACAGAGGGTGGACATCAACTCCTGGCCGTCATCAGGTAGACAACAGCAACAGGAGAGTGTGACAAACACTGGCAAGGGGGAGCTGGATAAAACACCCATAAGCCTGCCTCCAACAATACATGGCCTCCAGGAGTCCCCAATTCCCAAATTGCCACCAGCTGGGGACCTAGAATTCAGAATACATAAGTTTTGGGGGGAATACCTGAACCAAACCACCACACAGTCCATACTTCTTTCTGCATTTATGTAGTTTAACTCTTGTAAGAATAGTCTACTTACAGCACTATAATGTGTTTCTTGGTCCAAGGTTTCAAATCCTTCAACATTCTTTCCACAAATCAATTCCAAAATACCAAAATCTTCACAGTCAGATTCCTAGCATCAATAACCCTGCACCAATTGTACCAATTTTCTGTTGCAGTTCCCTTCATGCTGCTGGGATAAAGCAAAAATTGGTTATGGGAGGAAATGGTTTATTTCTGTTTAGCAGTTTCAATGGGAAGCTTTATGATGTTAGGGAAAGTATGGCGTAAGCATAAATACATTTTTGCCATAGCAAGTGGAAAATAGAAACAAAAGAGTATGCTGAACTAGCACTGGAAAACTTGGGGCTAATAAACCTCAAGGCCTGTCCCAATGACATAACTCCTCTAGCAAGGCTATACCTATCAAATTAACTCCAGCTTAGGACCTAGTTTATTCAAAACACCTGAGTTTATAGGAAACATCTGATTCAAATCACCACATTGGAGGATAACTTTGAACCTGTGTGGAAACATGAGTGGTACTGTGTGTCTAGCACCAAGCAGACTAATACATGACTCATTTCTGGGCATACAAACAGTGGCACTGTATAAATTTATCAGGACTGAATTGGGAATGGAGGACCCATGGGCATGTTAAAATTATGTACAGAAAACCAGGCAATAACAATAACTTATTAGACACACCAGATGGAATGCACCCCATAAAGAAGTGGACACCTGGCACTATGAGGGCAATGGCCCACACTAATCTTTTCATATGACTGCCAGGTATGTGTAACAAGGAACTCCTAACTGTTACAGGGACATTAGTTTGGCTTGGTTCCTGCTAAGGATGAGGCTTACTCAATTGTTGTCTGCCCACTCAACTGTCTTGCTTTCTATCCATCCATCCATTTGTCTGGATCCAGTCTTGTCCTTCATTTCTCCTCCTATAGCCCAGCTCTGACTCTAGCTAAGCAATACGTATTTCAATTAATGTTGGAATTTGTATTTTTAATCACCAATATTGACCCAAAGTGAGTGAACAGCTGACACATTACTGAAGATATCAAATAATCATTATAGACTCTCAAATAATTGGTAATTATAAAGATGGAGATATATATATATATATATATATATATGATATTTAACCATGAGGGAAGATTTTCACAAAATGTTTATGGACATATATCATTTTATTTGATATTCATGAAAAAAAAACAGTCATTTCTCAATTTGTATCCTATATCATACTCCCTGCACTTATGCTTCAGGAATTCTGGACTTCTGTCACCTCTCAGGAAATGCTAATCCTTCACCCCCCCCCCCAGGATCCCCACACTTCTGTCCTGTGCCTTAAATAGTTCTCCTGAACTCTCCACCTGATGGGTTCTCCTCATTGTAAGTCCATGTTAGCTATCACTTTCTCCAAACGAGATCCGCTCATTTCTTTAATTGTGGATGACACTGTTAGTTATCATAGCATTCCTTTTATTACTTACAATATACTTCCCAAATTTTTTAAACTATTAGTACTTATTATTTGGATTTTCCACAAAAATATAAGCTCTATAACCAAAGGGAAACTACACTTGCCTCTCCAGTGTCTAATATAGTACTTGAACATACTAGACACTTGATACATTTTTGTTACATGAGGGAAGATAATGTTCACCACATGCTTTTGTGCTATAGCAGCTTTATGATTATTCAGTTTGAAGTTGTCAAATTATATGTATATCAGGTAGCAGCAATGATTAATGCAAATAATGTATCAAACAGCTTTGATAACATTATTAAAATACAACAATTACAGCCATACTGTAGCCAGGAAAGCTCAATATTACTAGTATTAATTATTATAACAATAATTAAATGAAAATTTGATCTATTTGTGAAGTATTCAGAGGCAAAATTGAAATTACAAAGGAAATTAATTATAAAGAGAAACTGACATTTAGGTATGTGGTTATTGAAATTCTTATCTGTTTGAAGAAAATTTAAATGACCTTACAAGACCACCTAAACAATCATATAATGCCTATAACAAACTTATTAGCACATTTCCCCAGATAGCTATTGATGAGACAGATCATTAAGACTAAATATGGATTCCCTGCTGCTGGATTGGGGCTGTCTGGACCCTGCAAGCTTACTATGGAAGCAAACCCCTTGCTCTGCATTCCTGACTTAATGGTCCCTTGGTTCCCAAATCCCAGATACCTTGCTCCAGAGGGTACACAGGCTGAGTGAGTAAGCCAGAGCTCCTGGCTTATTCCACACTTCCCAGTTGTCTGGTCCCAGTACCCCTGCTGCTGGCTTGGAGAAGCCTGGTCCCTGAATGTGTGCTAAAGAAGCAGGCCTTTTGCTCTGGTTTCCTGATTGACCAGAAACTAGGTCCCCAAATTCCCATTTCCCTTAGCTGGAAGGTGCACAGGCCACTATGGCTGCTGGCCTATTGCCCCTGGCTCCCCAGCATCCCCACTCCTGGTTCCCCAGCCCCTGTTGCCCTTATGCTGAAAAGTGTGCACAAGTGAACTGAGTAGGCCACAGCTCCCAGTTCCCCACCTCCAAGTTCTCCAGGTGCCTTTAATGTACTTGCAATCCCCATAATCTGCACATTTGTGGTTTTTAACCACAATGTATACCAATCCAGTTCACATTTAAAACAGAACACTCACTGAAGATCTTATTAAACAAAGACATGCTTCCCTCTCAATATTATTTAAAAAAAAACAAACAAAACTTTCCCACAGGATGGGCAGACCATAAAACAAAAAGAAAGAAAGAAAGAAATCCAGAAAACTGAAAGATCTCCATCAAGGATGCCTAGGCCCACAATGGAAGCTTCCAATGAAACCATAGAGAAAATAACAGAAATTGAATCCCAAAGTGAAAACCCAGCAAGCTATGTGACCCTAATCAAAATAATCACTGAACTGGAAAGAAACCATCACAAAACCAAAATCAAAAAAATGAAATTGAATAGAATCATCTCTTAGAATACTCAGATTTTGTCATTAGATATAACTTAATTAAAGAAAACCAGAGATTCTTCAAAAGATGGATGAAAGAATTGATGATGGGTCAACAAATAAAGGGTCTCAATAAAAAAACTGATTAAGCTTAACAAAGACATGATCAAATGCAAGAATGAATGCCAGGAAGCATCAAGAAAATCAGACTTCAGATTGAAACTGTACCACAAAGAATGGATGGACACAACTCAAAATAACACAACAGAAAACAAAAATCAAATAGAGCTTTTAAAAACCTCTCTAGGGCCAGGTGTGGTGGCATATTCCTTTAATCCCAGCACTTGGGAGGCAGAGGTAGGAGGATCACCATAAATCCTAAGCCACCTTGAGACTACATAGTGAATTCCAGGTCAGCCTGTGCTAGAGTGAGACCCTACCTCAAAAAAATCTTGAACCCCTCATGAAAAGTCACCCATGGGGAAGCCAGAACCTCTAAACTGGAAGACAGGACAGAAGAAATTAATTGGGAGTCAAAAAAGGATGCTGACTTAAAAAAAATCATGCAAATACAATACAAGGGAACTTTGGGATACCTTGAAATGACTAAACATCCAGATCATGGGTACCAGAAAGAGAAGAAATCCAAGTCAGAGGCACAGACAACTTATTCAACAAAGTTATTGAAGAAAATGTTCCCAATCTCTCAAAAGATAAGCCCATCCAGACAGAAGAAGCTCACAAAACACCAAACAAGCAGGACAAAAGAAAAAAACTCTTTAAAGCACATCATAGTTAAAACTCTTACCAGGCATGGTGGAACATGCCTTTAATTCCATAACTTGGGAGGCAGTCGTAGGAGGATTGCCAAGAGCTCAAGGCAACCCTGAGACTACATAGTGAATTCTAGTCAGTCTGGGCTGGAGCAAGACCCTGCCTCAAAAAGCCAAATAATAATAATAATAATAAATAAAAATGAAAACAAAAATGCCTCATAACAATGAAAAGAAAGAGAGAGTGCTAAACTCAGCACGTGAGAAACAACTCACTACATACAAAGGCAATTCCATCAGAATTACCTCGGATTTCTCCATGGAAACCCTGAAAGTCAGAAGGACCCAGAATGGAACACTTCAAAATATAAAAATCTATGGCTTCCAAGCCAAATTGCTGTACCCAGTGAAAGTATCCCTCATAATAGATGGTGAAGAGATAATCTTCCATGGGAAAAAAAAAAAAATCAAGTCTGTAGTTATATAAATACACAGCCAAACCTACAGAGAATACCTCAGGGACTACTCCATGCAAAAGAGTAACACAACCAATGTCAAGAACGTACAAGAAGAAGATAACAATAAACCAAACTAGAGCAGACTGAAAAAAGTACAAAGCACAAGAAAACTCCAGACTCCAGGCCCCATAAAGCACCCCATCATGGCAGGGATCAAATCAAACATTACAATTACAACCTTAAAATTTAATGGTCTTAACTCACCCATAAAAAGACACAAGTAGCCGTGGTGGGTAACCATCTGCTCTTGATTTGGCTAATGGATCTGCTCAGTGGAATGGAACCCATAGCTGGTTCTCGGAAACAAGTCAGAACCACATCCAAAAAGTGATCCCACTCTCCATTATCAAGTTCCCACCAATCTTGGGCTACAAGAGGGCCTACACCTATTAAATTATCTCTAAAATATAATGGTTATCCCTTTTATCTGGCTGACTTCACTTTCCATTAGAGAATTTGCTTCTCTTTTTCAGATAGACTCAGATCCTGAGGAAAGAATCATCCCATTGCACCTCACCAGGGCCCCAGCTGAACCCAAAGAGTAATTGGGGAAATGAGCAACAGTGCTGTTTTCTTGGGGAACCTGGTACAAGCACAAGGGTAAGGGAGATATACACAAAGAACACTCAACTCCTACCAAACCAGATATCCAGAGACACAGAGGTTCCCAAGACCTCATCACTGAAGTAGACCTAAAACAAACCCAACAAGGCTCATGGAAATTCACAGACAAGGGGGTGGAAAGATTGTTAGAGCCACATGTTGGTACATTATGCACAGAGACATTGCCTCTTACTCATAACCAATGGATAACACCACAATAAATTACCGATATTCCCCAATGAGGAGGCTGTGGAGGGGGAAGGACAGGGAGGAGGCTAACGATGGTACCAACATGGCTGTATATACACTTTGTACATAACTAATAATAATTTTTAAAAGGACACAAGTTAACAGGTTGGATCATAAAACTGGACCCTTCTATTTACTGTTTTGAAGAAACCCAGTCACCACTAAAGACAGACATCTCCTCAGGATCAAAAATGATATTCCAAGCAAATGGAAATGGGAAACAAGCGGGTGTTTTTATATTAACACCTGATAAAATAGCCTGCAAACCAAAAGTAAAGAAAACAGACAAAGAAGACCACTTACTCATCAAGGGAATGATCTAACATGAGGACATCACAATCATAAATCTATATGTGCCAAACACAGGTGCACCATAGTTTATAAAACAAAACCTAATTGACAACAAAATAGAAACAAACACCAACACCATCATAGGTGGGGACTCCAATAATCCACTATCATCAATAGACAGATCATTCTAGCAGAAAACCAACAGGGAAATAATAGAGCTCAATAGCACCATAGATCAATTAGACCTAACAGATATCTATACAACTTTCTATCCTAGCTCCACAGAAAACATATTCCTTTCAGCAGCTCACTGGTCCTTCTCCAAAATAGACTATATATTAGGCCATAAAGCATGTCTCCCTCAATTCAGGAAAACTGAAGTAACTTCCTGTATCATATCAGATTACAATGCTTTAAAGCTAGAAATTAACAACAAAAGAAACAGGAAGTCCACCAGCTCCTGGAGACTTTTAAACTTTTAAACAATGAGTGGGTTGTGGAAGAAATCAAAAAAGAAGTTGTAAAGTTTCTAGAATTTGATGATAGTGAGAACACAACTCATCAAACTTATAGGACACAATGAAGGCAGTCCTAAGGGGAAAACTCACTGCACTAAGTGCATAAAATAACAAATACAGAGAAATCATAAATTAATAACCTCACTGTCCACCAAAGGGCAATGGAAAAACAAGAAGACTCCAACCCTAAAAGCTCCAGACAAAAAGAATGCAGATCAGAGCAGAAATTAATGAATTGGGAACTAAGAAAATATTAAGAACATCAATGAAACGAAGAGCTGGTTCTTTGAAAAAGTGAACAAGATTGATAAACCCTTTGACAATTTGGTCAGTCAAAAAGAGAGCCAGGCATGGTGGTGCACACCTTTAATCCCAGCACTCGAGAGGCAGAGGTAGGAGGATCACTGTGAGTTCGAGGCCAGCCTGAGATTACATAGTGAATCCCAGGTCAGCCTGGGCCAGAGTAAGACTCTATCTCAAAAGCTGAAAACAAACAAAAAGAGAAAGAAAGAAAGAAAGAAAGAAAGAAAGAAAGAAGGAAGGAAGGAAGGAAGGAAGGAAGGAAGGAAGGAAGGAAGGAAGGAAAGACAGAAAGAAAGAAAGAAAGAAAGAAAGAAGAAGAAAGAAAGAAAGAAAGAGAAGGAAGGAAGGAAGGAAGGAAGAAAGGAAAGAAGGAAGGAAGGAAGGAAAGAAAAGAGAGAGAGAGAGAAGTATCAAATTAAGAAAATCAGAAATGAAGAAGGAGAGATCACAATAAGACATCAATGAAATTGAAAGAATTATCAAGACATACTTCCAAAACCTCTACTCCACAAAATTGGTACCAAAATTGGATAATCTGGAGAAAATGGATGAATTCCTAGCCACATACCACCTATGAAAACTAAACTTAGAGCATATTAAGCTCCTAAACAAACCTATCAAATCCATGGAGATTGAAAAGGTAATCAAAAACCTCCCCAAAAAGAAAAGTCCAGGACCGGATGGCTTGTCAAATTCTATCAAACTTTCATAGAAAGAATAAAGTTTCCTCATTTTTCTCAAACTGTTTCACATAATTGTAGACCTGGGAATGCACCCCAACTTTTTCTTTTTCTTAACTTTTTTTCTCCTTTTGGATTTTTATTTGTTTGTTTATTTTTCTTTATTTGAGAGTGACAGTGAAAAAAAGAGGCAGAGAGAGAGAATGGGCATGCCAGAACTTCCAGCCACAGCAAGTGAACTCCAGATGCATGCGCCTCCTTGTGCATCTGGCTAACGTGGGTCCTGAGGAATCAAGCCTTGAACCAGGGTCCTTAGGCTTCACAGGCAAGCGCTTAACTGCTAAGCCATCTCTCTAGCCCCCCAACTTCTTTTTTTGAAGATAGCATCATGCTAATATAAAAACCAGAAAGAGATACAACAAGAAAACTATAGGCCTATATCCCTGATGAATGTACATGCAAAATATCTTGAACAAAATCCTTGCAAACCAAATTCAAGAACGTATCAAAAACATTATCTACCTCAATCAAGAAGGCTTTATCCAAGGAATACAGGGGTGATTCAGCAGATGGAAATCAGTCAACACAATGCACTATATAAATAAACTTAATCACAAGAACCACATGATTATCTCAAATTATGCAGAGAAGGCCTTTGACAAAAATAGAACACCACTTCATGGCCAAAATGGTGGAGAAAATAGGCATGGATGGTTAATATCTCAACACAATAAAGGCTATATATAAAACACCTAAAGCCAAATGATACTTACTGGAGAAAGACTCAAGGAGTTCCCATTGAGATAAGGGACAAGACGGGTACTCAATCACACCACTGTTCTTCAACACAGTACTAGGAGGCCTAGCCCAAGCAGTAAGACAAGAAAAAGAAGTAAAAGTGATACAAATTGGAAAGGAGCAAGTCAGTTTAGCCCTATTTGCAGCTTACATGATTCTATATATAACTGACTTTAAAGTGTCTTTCTCCAAACTTCTAAGGTTAATTCATTCAGTAAAGTGATGGGATACAAAATCAGCACACAAAAATCAGTAGCCTTTCTATGTGCAAGGGACAAATATACAGAGAAAAAAAATCAGAGAAGCTGTTCCATTTTCAATATAAACAGCATAAAAAAGAGAAATATTTTGGAATAACACTAAGCAAGGATGTGAAAGACCTATAAAATGAAAACATAAAAAATAAAACTGAAGGAAGAAATTGAGGAGGACTTGAGAAGATGTAAAGCCCTTCCATGCTCCTGGGTAAGGAGAACTGACATTGTGAAATGGCAAAAGCAATATACAGATTTAATGCAACCAATAAAAATTCTGGCATCATTCTTCACAGAGATAGAAAAAAAATCTTAAAATTCATATTGAATAGCAACAGGCCTTGGATATCCAAACACATCCTCAGCAAAAGAAACACCTCTGAAAGTATCACCATACCTGATCTAAAGCTATGTTACAAAGTCATAGTAACAAAAGCAGTAGGATACTGCCATGAAAACATAAATATATACCAATGGAACAGAACTGAAGACCCAGACCTTAGGTCAAGTAACTACAGCTACTTAATCTTTGACAAAAGAGCCAGTAATGTAGACTGGAGAAAAGACAGCATCTTCAACAAATGGTGTTGGAAAAATTGCATGACCATATGTAGAAAAATGAAACTAGACCCATTCATCTCACCATATACAAAAATCAAGTTCAAATAGATTAAAGACCTCAATATAAGACCTGAAACTCTTCTCCTACTAGAAGAAAAAATAGGAGGACCTCATTATGATATAGAAGTGGAGAAAGACTTCCTGAACTAAACCTTGATCATCCAGGATATTAAGTAACCCCTCAACAAATGGGATCTAATAAAGCTAAAAAGTTGTTGCACAGACAAATGTGCCATAAGAAGAGCCAATAGAGTGCCCATTGAAAGGGAGAAAATCTTCACCAGCTATACCACTCACAGAAGCCTAATATCTAGAATATACAAAGGACTAAACAATAAAAAAATCAAACCACCCATTCAAAGAATGGGGCAGAGAACTGAACAGGGAGTTCTCAGGAAGAAATACCAAGGGATAACACACACTTAAGAAAATATTCAACATCCCTAATCATTAGGGAAATGCAAAGTAAAATAACTATGAAATTCTACCTTACTCCAGTAAGGATGGCATCATTAAAAAATCAAATGACAACAAATGTTGTCTAGGATTTGGGGAAAGAGGATCCCCTATTCACTATTGGTGTGAATGTAGACTAGTACAACCATAATGGAAATCAATATGGGATTCCTGAAAAGGATGGATATAGAACTATCAACAGACGCAGTTATTCCCTTACTGGGCATTTATCCTAAATGCTCCATTCATCACTACAGAGATGTTTGCTCAGACATGTTTATTGCTGCTCAGTTCATAATAGCTAAGAACCCAGGTGCCCATCATTGGATGAATGAATAACAGAGCTGAGGTACATTTATACAATGGAAATCTACTCAGCAGTAAGAAAAAAAGGACACAATGAAATTTGTAGAAAAATGAACAGACTTGGAACAGATCATACTCAGCAAATTCACCCAATTACAGAAAGACAAATGCCACATGGTCTCATTCATCTGTGGCTCCTAACAGGGGCCAGATTGAGTTACTGATATATCAGATAGGTAACTCAAGGTTGAGGCAATAGGGATGGAAGAGTCTGGGTGGAGGGGAAAAGAAGGGCAGGGGAACACAAACACAAAACTAAATTTATTTATTTTTTTATTTTGTAATTTTTATTTATTTATTTGAGAGTGACAGGCAGAGAGAGAAAGAGGCAGATAGGGAGAGGGAAAGAGAATAGGCATGCCAGGGCCTCCAGCCCCTTGTGCACCTGGCTAACATGGGTCTTGGAGAATCTAGCCTCGAACTGGGATCCTTAGGCTTCACAGGCAAGCGCTTAACTGCTAAGCCATCTCTCCAGCCCACAAAACTAAATTTAAAATGAACTGGTACCACATGTGTGTTAATGTAAATATGGAGGCTAGAAAACAATCTCAGGTGTCATTCCTCAGGAATGTCCTCTATCATCTTTTGAAATGGGTCTCCTATTTACCTGGAGCTCACCAATTAGGCTCCATTGACTGGCCAGTGAGCTCCACAGATTTTCTTTCCTGTCTCAGCTTTCCCAGCTTAGGCATTACAAACACACACCACAATGCCTAGTATTTTTACATGGCTTCTGGTTTCTGGTAATTGAACTCAGGTTCTTACAGGATGCTTACAGGATGAGCCTTTTACTGAATGAGCTATCTCTGTAGCCCTGAAATGAACATTTGATGAGAAAATTCTTACAACTGATTGTTTGAGATGGAGTCACATTATGTAGTCATGACTGGCCATAAATTCCCCCTGCCTCAGCCTCCTACGTCAGCCTCCCATATGTTGAGATTATAAACCACTATGCCCAGATTAACTGAAATATATTGGTAGACAGTCTAATGACAAAATACCCAGATTGTTTTCTATCCTCTTTTTCACTTAGATACTCTTGGGTTTCTGTGATGACTTTTAGAAAAACTAATACTAGTTGTGTACATGTAATTTTTCTGGGATAATTACCAGCATCAGGAAACTGGCTTGTTTCCTATATTTGTTAGACGTGGGGCTAAGGCTATGGATAGCTTATATGTTCTACTCTTCCTTTGAATTTTTTGGTAGGTATGGAATACCAAAGACTTGGGATTGAAATTTGAACTTGGATGCCCTAAGGGTTTTGCAGTTATTTAAATGAGAACATATGTTGGGGTTAGGGCAGGGAATTCAATTCCACCCAGTTCCTAAGAGTGCCTCTGACTGAGACTGAACTGAATGGGAATTAGGAAAACTATGTTACAGATTGCTGAACGGCTTTATTTGTTTGTCCATGTTATTTCCATAACTCACAAGAGCAAGTGAAATTGATTTTGTAAACCTCTTTATATGTTAACAAATTGATGCAGGATTTGGGGCTTCAAAATGGGCCCACAAGTTTGTGAACCCCAATTTTGCATCTTGCTTTAATTTTAATAAAGAATTGGTAAAATACTCAAGAAAGATATTGTGGGAAGCCGCGCTGGCTTCGTCAGGCTTTGCCACGTCAGCTTGTTTACTGCTTTTGTATCCTAATCGTCTGCACATGAGCATATGACGTTATCCTAATATGGCTGCTCACCTATTCCGATTGGGTGATGCAAAGTCGTCCGATGAGACTTAAGCCAATCAGATGACGCTGCACATCCACATGATTACAAGTATATAAGCTTGGCGCTCCGTAGGGTTGGGGTCCTTCTCTCTTTCAGCTTGGAGCTCCCAATAAAGTGTGCTTGAGAAGAATCCTGTTGTTGTCATTCTTCCTGCTGGCGGGAGGGGCGCAACAAGATATATCATGAATTATTAAGTTTATTTAGGGAGAAATCACAAATCTGGGGATTTATTTAATGGAAATTAGGAACTAGGAAGAAGACTAGAGCAGAGTCAAATATGTGGGAAATAGGAAACATGCTCTCTTGCGGAATACATTGAACAGTTCATAAGGTTCATTTAAGAGAAACTGAGGTTTCTAAGAAATGACTGGAATAAAGCTGCAAGTACCCATAGGATAGAGCATAGGACTTGTATAGGAAGACTGAAAATGAACACACATAGCATCCACCTTGTGCTTCCCCGGGGAAGGAAGTTAAGAGGGCAAACAGGGGAGATTTAAGGAAGAACAGCAGAGACCAAGAAATTCAGAGGAGAAATGAATGGTAAAGAGATTTATACTCATGATTACCCTGAGTTTAGAGTAATTACACAGGTAACAGGCCTAAAATTAGAGAAAGCTCTCACATAATAAATCTAGAGCGTAGGGGAAATACACATTTGGTAGATTCAAAGACCAGAGGAAAATCATACATGTAATTGAAGTGAGAAGTTATCCCAAACTACAAAGCAGAACAAGCCGAAAAACTACTGATACCAAGAAGAGTATTCTGCTCTTTCTAGCCCTTCCCAGCCAGGCTGGATCAATGGGAAAACTACTCATATGTAAGCAGAGAAGAGAGGGGGAATCCAAAGTGCAAAGGAGGAGCTGGAATAGCCATTATAGTTGTTTGAAATGTATTCTTTAGTCAGATTTAGATATGTAAAAGGGAAAACCCATTGGTTTATAAACTTGAAGAGGCAGGCTCCAGGGCCAGCCCACCTGGGTAGTGAAGGCCATAGTATGTTAGACTATGGACAGCGGGAGGCACTGTAATCACTCTCTACTCTCAATAACACAAGTTCCATTCATGCCAAAGTGAGGTGGTCTTTGTCCTCTCTGGGCCTGTTTCTAACTGAAACTGCCTGAAAGAAGCTAGTTTTCTTCTATTTCTCCTTTAATATTAAGGAATCTATTTCCTTTAAAAATGTGAAACTTGCCGGGCATAATGGCACATGCATAATGGCAGAGGTAAGAGGATTACTGAGAGTTTGAGGCCAACCTGAGACTACATAGTGAATTCCAGGTCAGCCTGAGCTAGAGTGAGACCCTACCTCGAAAAAAAAAAAAAAGTGAAATTCAAGAACATATTGAAAATTCACAAAACATCCAATCAGAAAGTGGTGGGAAGCATTAATGATGTTCTCACTATTGAACATAGAAGCTACTTTGAACAGACGGCTGGGGAGACTCAAAACTCATCAAAGTGCTGAGAATAAGAGGCTGTTGAGAACTTGGTGCTAAATGAGTCATCTTTTTTAACTTAAAAAAATTTGTATTTATATATTTGCAAGAAGAAATAGAAGAGAGACAGGTCAGGGCCTCTAGCAAATGAACTCCAGGTGCATGGACTACTTGGTGTATCTGGCTTTACATGGTACTGGGGAATCAAACTCTGGTCACTAAGTTCCCTCTGTAGGCAAGAGCTTTAACCACTAAGTAATCTCTACAGTTCTAAATGAGTCATTTCTCATATCCTCTTAGGCTCAGGAAATGTTGTATAAGAGCCAGAGGGTGGTGAGGATTATTTGGGGAAATTTTTCTCCAGACATGAAGTGACTGATGCATTCATGGCTACATGGTGACTATCAGCTGAGTATTTATGGCCATAAAGTACCTTTCTTTCCTATAGTAATCCAAGGCAGCCTTGAAAATACCCAGTTCATCAGTGACTAAGTTCAGCCAAACAGGTCTCTTGAAGACCCATACTTAAACCACTTGTGTTATCAGTAACTACTTAATTTTGAATTAGCAGGGTCTTAGCTCAAGGTGATGATGATGATCACTGGTGTGGACACTGCTTGTCAATTCCCACTACAATGATCTTCATGTAACACAGATAAAATAGGCCTTTATGTTTTGTAAAAATTTCCTTTCTGGGCCAAATGTTCTGAGTGTAAGTCAAGGGTAACTTGTAGGTAAGGTTTTAGCTAATGGAATAAACCATAAGCATTTTATAAGCATTTTGTGTTAGTGGAATAGGGTATCACAAATTGGGACCATGAAGAGGAGTTACCATGACCCTGGGAGGTAGAAAAAGAGAAATAACACACATTAGCTAGGCTTATTCTTTCCCTTATTTTGTTGTTATTGTTGTCTGCTTATTTATTTTTGTTTTGTGAGACCAGGCCTTACTATGCAGCCTAGTATGGCCTTGAACTTGTTATCTTAATTCTATCAGGTTCCCATGTCCTGGCATTATAGTTGTATAGCACCATGCTTTGCTTTTTCAGTGTAGTTTGTTTTGTGACAGTGTAATTTGCATATGGTAAAATACAGACATCCTAATAGGACAGTTGAAGAATTTTTTCTCCTCAAAATGTATATTCTTGGGTTATCCTCATGCTTATAAAACTAAATGATATTTCCTGGAAAGTTACCTTATTCTCCTTCCCAGTAAAACCTTCAAACCTCTAACAGCCAGCCACTCTTTCAATTCTATCACCACATATGAATATTGCTGACCTTAAAGAGTTTAGAAGACCATGTAAAATCTTTTTTAAGTTTATGCTTTTGAAACGTTTTCATATTTGTACCTATCCAATTTTTTTTTTTTTTTTTGAGGTAAAGTCTCACTCTAGCCCAGAGTGACCTGGAATTCACTATGTAGTCTCAGGGTGGCCTTGAACTCACAGCGATCCTCCTACCTCCGGTGTGCTGGAATTATAGGTGTGCACCACCACACCCAGCCATATCCAAAATTTATTCTTTTAAATATTCAACTGAATGACATTGTGAAATAAATCATAGCTTTTAAGTCAATTTCTTGTTGATATTTAACTGTTCCAAGTTTTGGTTCAGATGGATATGCATTTCATGAGTATTCTCAAGACTGATCCTTTGAATTTTCATCATTCAAGAAAAAAGAGAGGGCAGTCATATTTAAGACTTATCTATGCCATTGGAGCTTTTCCACTAAGCTACATACCAAGCTTCATCCTCCATTTCATTCCTCATCAGATGATATTTTGCTGTCATATTTTATTTTATTTTAAAACATTTTGTTTACTTTTATTTATTTATTTGAGAGTGACAGAGAGAGAAAGAGGCACGCTAGGTTCTCCAGCCACTGCAAAAGAACTCCAGATGCGTGCGCCCACTTATGCATCTGGCTAATGCGGGTCCTGGGGAACTGAGCCTGGAGCTGGGGTCCTTAGGCTTCACAGGCAAGCGCTTAACTGCTAAGCCATCTCTCATATTTTAAATTCTAAAATTGATGCATTTAACAACTTAATATAAAGCACTTAGTATGTGGTAGATATTGTTCCAAATACTTTAAATATTAACTGATATAATAATCTTGACAATCCATTGGTATAGGTACTATAAGTGTTCACATTTTACAAATGAAGGACCAGAGAACTGAAAGGCTTATTAACTTTCTGAGGCCATAAGACTAGATGCTCTGGTTGCAGTGGCAATGCTACCTCTCTGAGAGGGTCCACATATGAACAGGAATACCTCAAATATGCTGTCATGTAACCATAGAATATTTAGATCCATTAAAATTGCAACAGACGGGCTGGAGAGATGGCTTAGCGGTTAAGCGCTTGCCTGTGAAGCCTAAGGACCCCGGTTCGAGGCTCGGTTCCCCAGGTCCCACGTTCGCCAGATGCACAAGGGGGCGCACGCGTCTGGAGTTCGTTTGCAGAGGCTGGAAGCCCTGGTGCGCCCATTCTCTCTCTCTCCCTCTATCTGTCTTTCTCTCTGTGTCTGTCGCTCTCAAATAAATAAATAAATAAATAAAATTGCAACAGACATCCATTGTTGTAAAATTACTATACAAAAACTGACTAAGTAGAAAATGGAAAACACAGCAAGCCTCCCGCGTGCTCTCATTTGCAGTGATCCTGTGCATTCCTACAATGCTTGCCAGAGCAGTTTTGAAGTGGTTTGAGGTCTTGTTTGGCTCTCCCCAGAATAAGGTTATAGAAATTTCAGGAAATTAAGGAAAAAAAGAAAATAGAAAACAGACTCACCTCAGTGTAATATGAAGAAAAACAGAAATTGACATCTATTCATTCACATATTTAGAGAGTATTCTTTTATTTTCTCTGTGTAGGAGTTGCCAAATCTGTGCAAATATGTAAGAATAAAGGTGTCCTTACCTCGCATTTTTTTTCTCTAGCCTGCCTTCTCTTGACACTTACTTGACAAATCTGATATTGGTATCATGGGACTCACTGTGATTTGTGCGTATTCATTTTATAATCTGCAAAATCTTTTAAAGTTCCCCTACAGTCTTTGTTGATGTTACAAGCTAAGGCCAGGTGGGGGAGCTCTCCAAAGGGTACACCACAGGAAGTCTGACCAAACCAAGCCAAGCCAGGAGGCCATTTCTATGAATGTTAAGAAAAATGTTATGAAAAAAAAAAAAAATAGACTTAAGAATTGTTCAAGCACTACATGAGGAAGAAAAAGAACAGATATAAATATTAAATTAATGAATAATTCTTTCAACTGTTTGTTGATTTGGAATTTTAGATCTTAAAGAAAAGATTACAACTATTGCAAAATTGTGGGTTGCCTGTGCAGGCAGTGTGTGGGCAAGCAGGAAAGTCTGGAAATCTGTTTCTCTTTTCAGATGGGAGCTGGCCCTGAGGACATAAAGGGCCCAGTGCACTCCACCCTGGCCCCAGCTGAAACCTCAGAGGAATTGGGGAAATGAGCAAGAGTGTTGTTTTCTTAGTGAATCTCATATCAGCACAAGGGTGAAGGAACTGAGAACACTCAACACCTACCAAACCAGAGATCCAGAGGTTCCTAAGTGCCCATCACTTAAGTAGACTTACAATCCCAGCATGGCTGAGGGAATTTTGCAGGAGATTGTTAGAGCCACAGTTGGAACATTTTGCACAGAGATATTACCTTTCCCCAAACCCCCATAATGCATGACCCATAATCCCCATGAGGTTGACCTGCATCCCAAAGGAAGAAGGCCTCATCAGAAAAGGGGCAAGGAGATGAGAAAGGATGGTACCAACATGTGGTGTTTATATACAAAATATGTCCATATCTAATAAAAATATTGCAAAATTGAGAGAAAATCTATTGGTAAATAAGCCATGTATTTTATTTGTGACAAAATCAGAATCGGTCAGCTAATGTCTGATTCAACATTATAAGGACACAGGCCTCACCTGCTTGCTCACTGACATCTCCCCAGTACCCAGGGGCATTTGACTTACAGAAAGTTATACAAAGGCATGATGAATGAAACAGCTGTGTCTTGCCCTGCAAAGCAGAGTAGTAGGTAGGTGCAATTATATGACAACAGTGAATGAGAGTTTCATTCCATAGTATGGTCCAGGTTTCCCAATATATTTGAGAAATAAATCAAAATAGGAGCCCAAATTTAAAGAGTTGTTTTGAAAGGAAATTAAACAAAATGCAGGGTAAACTTTTCATACACATACCTTACAACAAGTCTATGATATAACTATTATCCTTTTTTTTTTTTTAAGTAGTGGAAGCAGAGGCAGAGAGATTAACAAACTTGTCCAAGTTCACTCAGCTCATAAGTAGAGTGAGTGAAACTTCCTAACTCTTTTAAAGACCTGCCCAGTACTGTCTACTGACTTGACATGCCCCAGTTTTCCTGGGACATTTCATTGCTTTAAGTTGGTCCTTCTGGTCCATTGTAATCATTTACCTACTGATATAACTAATTAATTCTGGCTGCACAGATGGCTTAGCAGTTAAAGTGCTTGCCTTTGAGGCCTAAGGAACCAGTTTCAATTCCCCAGAACCCACGTAAGCCAGGTGCACTTGGTGGTGCATGCATCTGGAGTTTGAGTGGCTGGAGGCCCAAGCACATGCCCATTTTCTCTCTCTCATAAATAAATTAATTAATTTAAAAAATTAATTAATTCATGGCCTGGATTACAGTCAGAATAACATAAAACAAAATAAACATTGTTATCCCCCTTATTATCACATAAGAAAGATTGCACTAAACCCAGAACCTTTATTTAGCCAGGAATTGTGAAGAGCAATGTAATATCAATTTCCTAGTGTATCCTGAACTGTTACATATTTTTGTCCCAGGACAAGAAAAACTAAATAAAACATTTAAAAATAGTTGTGTTAAGCATATTTTTTCAAAGTTATAGCTGTGCTTCATTATCATGATGTCCACAATATATCAGTTATTTTATATTTACCACTGGTTATAAATTCTGCCTACAAAAATAGTTACATCTGGGCTGGAGGGATGGCTTAACAGTTAAGGGACTTGCCTGCAAAGCTAAAGGACACAGATTCAATTCCCCAGGACCTACGTTAGCCAGATGCACAAGGGGGCCCATGCTCTGGAGTTTGTTTGCAGTGGCTGGGGGCCCTGGCACGCCCATTCTCTCTCTCTCTCTCTCTCTCTCCCCTTCTCTCTTTGTCAAATAAATAAATAAATAATAAACTATTTTTAAAATAGTTACATTTTCTAACACCAGATGTAGGTAGAGGTAATCTTACCTGTTGTCCTAGGTAAGATGTCTATTATTAAAGGAAAATCAGATATTTAGTATCTTTCTCATGTATCATTTATCTCATTAACAAGGGAAAGATTAAGCCAACTTGTTGTCTTTTCTCCATCTTCCTCTTTCTCCTCTTTTTCTTTGAGTGTTTATATGTCTGTGTGCACACATGTGTGCATGTTCATGGGTGTGAATATGGGTATGTACATGCTACTGGGTGCATATTGAGGTCAGAAGATAAATTTTAGTATTAGTCTTCATCATTCATCTTGTGTGAGGCAGGATCTCTCATTTTTTGTTCCTGAGGCTAGCTGGCCCACAAGCTTCCTGGTGAGTCTTCTACCTCTTCTCCCTTTTCACTCTTTGTGCACTGAGATTACTGATGCCCACAACAGCATCCAGCTATTTTTTTATGTCAGTTCTTGGGATCAAAACTTAAATACATTTGTGTGTTGAGGATTGAACCATCTCACAAACCACCCATTTTTTTTCTTTTATAACTATATAGATGAATTAATGCTGCCTATTTATTTTACTTTCCATTAATACATCACATGTGGATATTCATAATGTATCCTTGGCCTTCTCATTATTTCTAGACTGAAGTAACTAGAAACAAGCAGGTGCCAGCCAGATGTTGATGGTCATGGACTGCTGGAAGGTGGCTATTGTGCTTTCTAAATATAAGGTCTAAGGCTACCCTTACCACACTTCTCTAACATTGAAGAATGGTGAGGAATGGGGATATAAAGAAAACTAAAAAGCTGATGGTATAAATCACTGGGAAAGGGGACTTACTACTGCTCGTAAGACATGGACAGTATTACCTTTGTAAGTCCAATGGGAATATGTCCACAACTATGATTTTTCTCTAAATTTGTAACCAAAATTAAAATAAACTTAAAAAATGTACTCCAGGACTGCAGAGATGGCTCAGCAGTTAAGGAGCTTGCCTGCAAAGCCAAAGGACCCACATTCAATTCCCTAGCACCCACATAAGCCAGATGCACAAGGTGGTACATGCATCTAGAACTCATTTGCAGCAGCTGGAGGCCCTGGCATGCACGTACTCTTCTCTCCCTCCCTCCTTCCTTCTCTCTCTCTCAAAGAAACAAAAAATTAAAAAAAAATATTTTTTTTAATGGACTCTAAGCCTTACCCCTTTTGTTAAAGAAACTTGAATTTATGATCCTAGCCAGGGTCCTTCACAGACCCCAATTTTACTGGTAAATTTGCCACATCCCAAGCTAAATTGTGGATTTTATCTCTTAGAAGAAAAGATAATTATTATTCCTTTCTATAATAATTATTCCTTTCTATAAACGAACAAGAATACTGGTCAAATTTCCAATGTACTTGTCTGGTGACTGTAACTTCATTCTACTTGTAATGTGGCCTTATGTTTTAGTCTTCAACACAAGGAATGGAGAAAGGTTTCTCTTTGTAGAGTCATTCAAATGTGTCATTAGATCAAATGAGATAGTTAGAACAAATTCTTAATAACAAAAGGAATAAGTGGAGTCCATTGGCTTCAGTCCACAGAAAAACACAAGTACTTAGCCAGAGGCTATTTATAACATATGCATGGCCCAAATGTCTGCTGTAAATCACAGGATGTGGTAGAATGAGAAGACAGTGAGTAAAATAAGTTAAACTATATAGATGTTTTAACAGTAAGATTTGAACAATAACATGAGAAGGATTATAGTGGGAAAATTCTGGGCAGGAATCCTAGTATGTGTACTTCAAGATGTATCATTTACAAATTACTTTTGTAAGTCTCTTTTCTGATCTGCTAAACAGAAGCAATATATTACCTACTCAGAATTCTTTAGAAAGGATCCCAAAAACATGTAAGAACCTTTATTTACAAGTAAAAATACCCTGAATTTAAACTTAGTTATAACAACAGATATGTTTCTATTATTTTATTCTACTATCAAATTTAAATTATCATCAGGCCAGCTGCCTCAGGAACAATCAGATCCAGGTGCTCAAATGAAGGTAACATAATACAACTATCCTTAGCTGTGTGTGGTGCTACATGCCTTTAATCCCAGCACTTGGGAGGCAGAGGTAGGAGGATCGCCATGAGTTCGAGGCCACCCTGAGACTCCATAGCGAATTCCAGGTCAGCCTGGGCTAGTGTGAGACCCTACCTCAAAAAACCAAAAAAAAAAAAAAAAGGAAAAAACAACTATCCTTATGTTGACGGTACTTTCCTCACATAAAAACCATCCTTTTCTGTTGTTAAATATAGCTACCAGAGCTGGGTGTGGTGATGCACACTTTTAATCCCAGCACTGGGGAGGCAGAGGTAGGAAGATCACTGTGAGTTCGAGGCCACCTTAAGACTCCATAGTGAATTCTGGGTCAGCCTGGGCTAGAGTGAAACCCTACCTCAAAAAACAAAAAACAAAAAACAAAACAAAAACAAAAACAAAAGACAACTACCAGCATTTAAGTTTAGATCTTTCATCTTTACAGAGTAAGAACATGTTTTCTAAAGCCTATTCAGAAATAGTTTCAAAAAATATCTTGCATTAAACTTGTTTGATCATTCTCCCTTTTTAAAGTCAGGAAACTAAGTAAATGGACAAAGTTGGATAACATTATACTTTAAAGAAATGCTTGGCTTGGTGGCTGGAGAGTTTGATCTGTTGGGAAAATGCTTGCTTTGTCAGCATTAGAACCTGAGTTAGGGTCCCAGAACTCATGTACAATCATTGTACATGGTAGTATATTTGTGCTCCTACCCTGGGTAGGCAGAGAAAGGCAGATACCCAGGGTTCAATGGCCTAGTCTAGCCTAATCATCCAGTTCAAGGCCAGTGAGAGACTCTATCTTCAAAAAGGTGCATAGCATTCCTGAGGAATGACACCCAAGGTTGTCCTCTGGCTTCCACATGCACACACACACACACACACACACACATACACACACACACACCCCACACCTACATAGGCATGGACATTAACATACATAATCACATATGATAAATGGAAGTGCTCGGCCTGAAAGCAAAATAACACAAAACACAAAGTAAAACCAACTCCATCTACCTAGGAAAGTATTCTTTGGCCTAGAGAAGGTTTATAATAGGTGTTTATTAATAATAAAATAAAATCTATTTTAATTATTTACATACTTAATTAATTAATTAACTTTGAGATGCGGTCTCCCTCTAGGCCAGGCTGACCTGGAATTCATTATGTACTCTCAGGGTGGCTTTGAACTCATAGCAATCCTCCTACCTCTTCCTCCAGAGTGCTAAGATTAAAGGCATGTGCCACCATGCCCTGTTAAGATCTATTTTTAAACTTAAATATGTAGAGTGACAATATTTAAGCCATATTTTTCTGGATAATATATGATCATATGATTAGATCATGCTTAACCTAAGACAACTTCTCAACAGAGAAGGTCAAAATGTGATGTTTGCTATAACTCAAAATTTATGATAGAAACTATTTAATGTTACATAGGGAGCAGAGGAAGTTCTCCAAGAATCCTGCTGGATTAAAAAAACGTTTATGACAAACTTGTGGATAAATATTTTTGTATGGATTTCCATACTACTATAAGAAATTACTGTTTTGTTCTACTATATAGGTAAGTGGTCTACTAGGCAGAAACATTTATTTCCAAGTCATATTGCTATCTAACAAAACAGAATATCACCCAAACTTTCCATACCAAAATATATAAATAATATTTTTGATGATACCAACCTCTGTTAGAATATATCTTTCTTCAGTTTTTTTTTTTTTTTCTTGTCAAGGTAGGTCTTGCTCTAGTCCAGGCTGACCTGGAATTCACTATGTAGTCTCAATGTGGCTTTGAATTCACTGCGATCCTCCTACCTCTGCCTCCCAAGTGCTGAGATTAAAGGTGTGCATCACCATGCCCAGTTAGAATGTATCTTTTATCAATAGTTAAGAATATCTGATAGGAACCTGAGATAATCAGTACCTATATATCTGCTATGAACATGCTCCTTATGATAAAGCATTACATCATAATATCTACGCCTCTAAAGAAATTATGACCATGTCTCATGATTTGCTTTTATAAATAATCTATTTCTGTGAGTGAAGCTTTTTTATTTTTTTGTTCACTTTTATTTATTTATTCATTTATTTAATTTAACAACTTCCATGATTGTAAAAAGTATCCCATGGTAATGCCCTCCGTCCTCCCACTTTCCTCTTTGAAGTTCCATTCTCCACCATATCCCCTCTCCCTCTCAATCAATCCCTCTTTTATTTTGATATCATAATCTTTTCCTCTTATTATGATGGTCTTGTGTAGGTAGTGTCAGGTACTGTGAGGTCATGGATATCCAGGTCATTTTGTTTCTGGGGGAGCACGTTGTAAGGAGTTCTACCCTTCTTTTGGCTCTTACAGTCTTTCTGCCACCTCTTCCACAATAGACTCTGAGCCATGGAAGGTGTAATAGAGATATTGCAGTGCTGAGCACTCTGTCACTTCTTTCCCGCACCATGGTATCTTGTGAGTTGTCACAAGGTCACTACCATCTGAAAAGAGAAGGTTCTCTACCAAAAGTGAGAGTAGCATTAATATATGGGTATGAACATTAAGAGAAGTGCTTACAGGGCAGTTTGATAAGCATAGTATATACATTTAGCCAGATAGCAGCAGACTTTATACCCCTAGGACTTATGACTACCCCTGTTTTAAGTTTTCAGTATTCCCTCCCACAGAGCAGGCCTCCAATCCAATTAGAGGGCAGTTGGTTTCCACCATAACAGACATGCCACTATTGTACCCATTGGCTCATTTGGCCTGGCGGGCAAAATTTAAGACTTGCAGTTTCCACTGTGGAGTATCTTCATTGGTGATTTCTCTCTCTCCCATTAAACTGCATGCAGCATGGCTTTTTCCAGCTTTCTGTCAGCTGGTCTACTTGAAGGAGGTTATCAGCTCAGTTCCAGCAGGATTTCTCAGTGGCCTTGCAGCCCAAGTATGTGGAGTCTTCAGCAACAGGGTCTTACCATCTACTCCTGGTGGGAAACCAAGGGCCATGACACTGGCCTGTAATGTTTTAGGGGCATCAGGGACCTTTCTGACCAACAACTCACTGGAAGGTATCCCACCCCTAGCACTGAAAATTTTCTAGCAATGATCTATAGCTCCTGAGTGTTCCATTGTCCAAAAAAGTAGGTTTCCATATGATTTGTTTATATCCTCTTAGATTTTGATTAACTCTCCCTCCACCTTTCCTTTACTCAATCTCCTCCCCTGACCTCACTTTGAGTGAGAGAGAAAGAGAGAGAGTGAATGGGCACACCAGGGCTTCCAGACACTGCAAACAAACTCCAGACATGTGGACCCTCTTGTGCATCTGGCTAATGTGGGTTCTGGGGAGCCAAACCTCAAATAGGGGTCCTTAGGCTTCACAGGCAAGTGCTTAATCACTAAGCCATCTCTCCAGCCCAGTGAAGCTTTTGGGTAAGTGAATATAAACAAAATTTATCAAATGGAGATATGACTAAATTTAGTTATTAATTTCCTTCAATAACTTCAAATTGAAATATAAACATTTCCTGTTTTATTTTAAATTATCCTGCATTATAAACATGTAAGTGTCCATGTCCTTTCTGCTCTAGGGCTTGAATTAATGGTACTGAATGTTAGTAAAGTCACTGTTTGAACTGTCTCATTTTTATTTTGGATATCTAGATTTAAACAGCTACTCCATGGGCTGAAGAGATGGCTTAGCAGTTAAGCACTTGCCTGTGAAGCCTAAGGACCACGGTTCAAGGCTCAGTTCCCCAGGTCCCACATTAGCCAGATGCACAAGGGGGCGCACGCATCTGGAGTTCGTTTGCAGAGGCTGGAAGCCCTGGTGTGCCCATTCTCTCTCTCTCTCTCCTTCTATCTGTCTTTCTCTCTGTGTCTGTTGCTCTCAAATAAATTAAAAAACAACAACAACAAAAAAAGCTACTCCAAACCTTTATTTTTCTGCCAGAGAATAAGGGAACCACAGTTCTTTAAGACAAATAGATAATAAAATTGATATCATCATACTAAGCAAAATAAGTCAGACTCAGAAACACAAATTATAGGTAGTAGCTTGTGGTGTGCTTGTGTTTGTGTGTGTGTGTGTGTGTATGTGTGTCTGTGTCTGTGTATTGAAAATAGAGACTGGGGGAAAGAAGAGACATGTGGAAAGAAGATTATGAAGGGGAGAAAGAGTAGGGTAGAGGAGTTGAATATGGTTAAAATATACAATTGACTTGAAAAAATGTCTTTATAAAGCACAACCAAACACTAGGTACAAGAATATATGACTTTTAAAAGTGTGCTGGATGTGGTGGAGCATGCCTTTAATCCAGTGCTCAGGAGGCAGAGATAGGAGGAATGCTGTGAGTTGGAGGACACCTTGAGACTACATAGTGAATTCCAGATCAGTCTTGGCTATAATGAGACCCTACCTCAAAAAAACCAAAAATGAATAAACAAAGTGAATTGTCACTTTGGGTTTGTATTTCACTTATGGTAAGATTTGTCAGACAAATAAGGGAGTTGTTTGTTTTAATATCCATTGGCATTTTCAATTAATAAATTGGATCAATACTATAGCTAAGTAAAATGTTTATTCTTACAGTGGCTGAAAATGAAATTTACTCAGTTATGATAATTTTAAGGTCAATCTGGTTACTTTATTATATTTAATTTCTGAATGACAGAAAAGTATGTTTCAGAAATATAGTAAAGAAATTAAAAAGTCCATTCATGCCCTACCCCAGGACACTAAAGTACAAGGGTGGTAAAGAACTTGAAAGGAAAAAGAGTGACAGTCCCAAGGAATGGCCTCATAGTAACATTTGGGACACCTAGGTGGTGATGTGAAACATACAGATGTAGGAAGGGACAGGTTAGAGCAAAATGAAGATAACTTTGTCTTTTTAAAAATATATATTTATGTTGGAGAGAGAGAAGTAGAGAGGAAGGGGGAGAGAGAGAGAGAAAGACAAAGAGAGAATGATCACATGGACACATGTGGGCATATTAGGGCCTCTTGCTTCTGCAAACAGATGCCAGATGTATGTGCCACTTTGAGCATCCGGATTTACCTGGGTACTGGGAATCTATCCCAGGCCATCAGACTTTGCAAGCAAGAACTTCTAACTGCTGAGGCATTTCTCCAGACCCATTTTGTCTTTGGAAGTTGCTTTAAAGGGTCACCCCTTAAAGCTGATGTCCTGGTTCCCACTATGTTATCTTACCAGAATATTATTAAATGAAAAGGCATCAGTGAACTGCTATTCAGTCAAATACCATTTTCCTTGTCCTTATCCTCTTACTCTTAGGCATTTGATTCTACTTAGCACTCTGTGTTTAATGTTCTGACTTGTGGCCACTCAAGGTGGCAAAATCTGTGTTACTTTCATGGAGACTACTCATCACTCACTTACTCTTAGTTTTTAATTATACAAAATACATTTGCCTCATCATGAGCATCCTCCTTTCTTTATTATGTTAAACATATGTAAGCTTTATTTCATTTGCTTCTCAAAGCATGTGTATGGCATACTGCTCTAACTTGATATCTAACTGCACAGAATCATATTGCTTGCTTCTGTGTGAATCCGTGCAATGGTATTAATCTCTATAGGCATGAACTCTATAGGCATAGAGTCAGGACCATGTTCAAAACATGGTGAGCAACACAGTTAATTTTGTAAGTCACTAAATCTTACTGAGCCCAGATTTTCTCATCTTTAAAATATAAAGAAAAATAATACCCCATGAAATGTAAAGTAAAATAGCAAATGAGTATTTGTGGTGTGTGTGTGTGTGTGTGTGTGTGTGTGTGTGTGTGTAGCTTGTAGCAAACATGACCTTTTATAAATGTCTTTTTATGTGTTTAATTTCTCTCATATTCTTTATTCTAGTAACACAATATCCAGCTCAATTTTTACACTTTGGTTTATTTGGTCAATTAAAACTGACAATATTAGAAAAGTTGAGCTAGTCAACAAAATCTTTCTACCACATTCTCTCATTGTGGCCACCAAAGGAATGTTTATCTCACCTAACAAATTGTTACTAATATTTTTTTAAAGAAAATATAAGACAGAAAAATAGATGTACAAATACTTTTGTGGCCTTTCATATGCTCACAGTAACTTAAGATTTTATTTGAAATTGTTTCATATGAATAATACAACATTTGATTTGTATTCATGAGTTCACTATGTTATTTTATCAGCCCATAATTTTAATTTATAATTAGACTAAGTTAATAAAATTTGCTAAGAGAATATTATTGTCAAAAATAGAACTGGGAGAAAAAGAACTTATTAAAAATCTCCCATCTGGAAATAAAATCTTTGTTATTGTATAGTAGTATTTTTCCAGTTGTAAAACTTGTAAGAATTTAAATTTACCAAACCAATGACGGCAGCCTTAATGAATAGAAATGTTTCTTAACCTCAAAGAATCCAGATTCCTGAGGAGCTAACTGATGTGGAGATAATTATAATAGCATTTACTGGTAAAGAGAAAGCAGTGAAACCTTAGACAGGCATTAGATGTGACTGAGGCAAGTTTATTTCTAATTCTATGGCACAGGCGTGGAAGTCATGCAGTGACTCAGAGCATTATGATGAGCCAGCTGTCTGCTGGCTTCTCCTGTGTGGTCAGACATCCCATGTCAGAACCAAGACTCATTGTGGTATAATTGTGCTATATTCACTTACTTGACACAATCTCTGTATCAATAGAAGAGAGGGACACAGAGTTAATTTGTCTTCAATACTGCAAAGATGATTTTCACTACCAAATGACAAATGAAATGGGGCATGGTTCTATTATAACTACCTGTTCAACTAGTACTTTTGCAGCAAATGACACCATGCACCATTTTAATAGAGTGGTTATTTCTTTCTCATATATTGTTCTAATTTATGTTTCTACAAGTAAGTCATTACTGGGGAAAGAAACAGCCTAATTCATTGAACACATTTTTACTCAATACCCTTTCTTTCTTATCATAGGAATACTCTATGTAAATCAGATTAATTATACAAGATACATAACTGAATAGTGTGTGTCAATATGGATTTGTTCGGTATGATATTACTTACCTGTTCCTTTTTCAAAAAGCCACTGTTGTTTCCTTATGCTTTTTTTGTTTACTATGAAATTTTATTAGAAGAATTGGAAAATGATACAAAATTACAGACTCCACATCTGATAATATAAATAAGCTCCATGTACCTATAACATAACATTTTGTATTTCGGCATATTTTTCATTTAAATTCAAAAACATTGTTATGGAGAGTATTAGAGTCATAAAATGGGAATATAGGAGTTTATGAAAACAAAATCACTCTATAATACTTTTTTCTTTCTTTTTTCTTCTTTTTTCAAGGTAGGGTCTCACTCTCGCCCAGGCTGACCATTATGTAGACTTAGAGTGACCTTGTGGTGATCCTTATACTTCTGCATCCTGATGGCTGTGACTAAAAGTGTGTGCCACCATGCCCAGCTCTACAATATTTTTCTTAATGATTGATTCTACTTCTCTTTGAAAATATAGTTTAAGTGTGGATATGTCTAAGGATACCCATATATACAGTTCCACTGCATTCATGAAATCAGACTAGGGTTGTTAAAGATTATAGGCCAAAATGTATACTACTGTAGTAGTGTAATACTATAGTAATTGGTTTGGAACAGTCTTTATGAAACAATTGTGTTTAGTGGTATTGTTCCTTGTGTAAACCACTTCTCCAGGAATGCTCTTCTGACTTCCTTACCAGTGTTAAGGTCTTCTTTGTCTCACATAATGTACATGCATGGTATTTATCTGGTGTCTTGCATTTTCTCCTCTTCGCCATGATATACTACTTACAGGGACTATCAGATTCATCTTGGTCTTCCCAACATCAAGAAAATAAAGTTTAAACATGGCAGATGCTTTAGAAATATTCACTGGGTGATTGGCATCATAAGTTTATTAATCTACTACTTGGAATAAAAAAAAACTAGCCTTTTATATAAAATGAAATCAATATAATTGGCTATTTGATGGGTAGTCACTGAAGTCCAAGTCATGGACTACTTGCTGATTCAGCTTGTGTTCTACAGACAATATCATTTGTGTAGGTGTATGTATATGTGGGGTGTGTGGTATATGTGTGTATGAATGGGCACGCAGCATGTTGGAGGACTGAAGACAACATCAGGTGTTCACACTCTCCTTTCACCTGCTTGAGACAGGGTCTTCCTTGTTGTTTTTGTTCCATTACAGGTGTGCATGTCTATCTCCTCCAAGTTTCTGGGTTCTCCCACTGATGAAGGCCAGTTGGAATTACAGACATATGTGCCCTTTGCATCATGCTTTAGATGTATTCTGGGAAGTAAAACCTTGACCATCAAGCTCACAATAGCACCTTTAATAGCTGAGCCATTGCCTCATCCTCAAGAATATAACATTAAGCCCTCATTGAAAGACTCAACTTTAGTTTTATGAATATTATTTACATGAATAATGGGATCCTATACATAAGACTTCTGATTGTTGTTGATCATTAAATATAAAAAAGGAAACAATAGACACATACATCTCAATATCTGGCTCCTGAAGTTCAGAGCAGAAAGTGGGGTATCATTTTATACTGAGAATGGAAAGTCAGGAGGCTTGCGAAACGTGATGCAGTTGCTTCCATGGAATCTTGTCAGACCAATAGGAGCTTGTGAAGAAGCTTTATGGACAGTATAAATAATTTGAGCTGTAGACATCATCCAGTTGATATTTTCTTTCCTCAGAACAGCTGTTCAGGAGCATCCCGGACCACAGCCAGGCACAGTTGAAACTTGGCTCTAACCAAAGTACCGCTGCAGATACTTCGGCAGCGATGTCGGTGTTAGAAGAAAGCCGGCCATTCGCTCAACAGTTATCCAATGTCTACTTTACTATACTTTCACTTTTCTGTTTTAAGCTTTTTGTGAAAATCAGCCTTGCCATCCTTAGTCATTTCTACATTGTGAAAGGCAACCGGAAGGAAGCCGCGAGGATAGCAACTGAATTTTATGGAGTAACCCAAGGACAAGGTAGGTTTATGAGAGCACGCTCCTCTTTCAAGTTGACTTTATCATCTGATCTGCAATCCAAGAAAACATCACATGTTTGCTTTGTTTTGTAAACTTCAGGGAAGGAAAATTCTTGTAAAATTTCACTGGCTTCATGAAAAAGAAAATTACTTTGGTGTAAATGATTGAATACTAAAAGACTAGCACATTGAGTCTTCACTAATAGTCATTTACATTTTTTACACATTTTATTTGTCATTTTATGGTTTCAGAGACTAATATAAAGGTAACTGATTTTATTCCAATTATCCTTTATGCCAACACTGTAACATTTAAAATGAAATATTTAGTTATTTATTAAATAATGAGCCAGGAATGGCAGAGTAGGCCTATAAATCCCAGGTATTTGGGAGCTAAAGCAGAGGGATCACTAGTTCAATGCCAGTGAGAGCCTGTCTCAAAATGCAAAGGAAAAAGAGAGCTGAGGCTACATCTTGGAATAGCACTTGCATATCATGTGTAAGGTCCCAGGTTCAACCCTCAATACTGCTAAGAAGTACCCTAAATAGTTAAATAACTAAATAATTAAAATAAAGTAAAACAATAGTTACTAAGAGTAGAGGACTTCAGAATTGCATTTCACACCAATTTATGATTTGGCTATAAAAATAAAGCACAGAAATGAATATTATAGCACTTGTTTTCCTCAAAGGGTTGATATTTTTCTCAGTTTGTGAAAAATTAGTATTATGAGATTTGAAATGTGTGGAGCCAATCATATCCATAATTTCTAGAAGAAATTGAACTATGAGAAAAATTTAAAAAATGATATTACTCATAGATTTCAAAGCTTGTAAAATCATTTATATTCAATTGGATCAATATTTTGTATATTGTAAAAATGATTCATAGGGTATGCTGAAAATTGACATTTTACTTTCTTATAGTCTTTCAATTTACTTCTGGTTTAGAATAAGTCAAGACATATGAAAACATTATACAGGCAGATACCTCCAAAACATTTAAATGTTGAGAATCAAAACTTAGAACCACACAATTAGGAAAAAAAAATAGCCTTTTTAGAAAGAGGATTTTAAGCTTGCCTTGTTAAAAAAATCTATTTTCCTATGCTTTTCAATTTATGTCAGAATTTCTTTCAAAATATATCTTTTGAACATGGAAAGTTGCATGAAGGTAGACAGTCATTTTTTGGTGCGTGAAGTAAGTATACAGTTCCCCCTGGGAGAGGGGAAAGGGGGAGGGCTGCTGCTGGAAAAGTGAAGCATTTATGCACTAACTCAAAGTGAGGAAAATTTAAATGTTCTATGAAATTCTCACAGGGAGGTTGAATTCTCGAGGAAATAGGCAGTACACAGCCATGTCCCTCTCAGCACTGCTTTAGCACTGGCATACTATATTTAAAGATGGAAAAGTACTCAGTAATGTAACTGAAAATGAAAATTTGAGTTGTCATTTCAAAAATTTGTGTACCAAACAGCAAAAATTGAAAATAAGCTTTTAAAACAAAAGCTATGCTTTTACATATAAGACTAAATAAATTACGAGATTATAAGGTGATAAACTTATTTTCATGAGTAGTCTATAGCTCAATACTTCATCATCTGATTTCTATATGAGAATGAGAATGACATTATGTATTACAATAAAGTATCTACTAAAAATAAGAAACTACAAAAGCTCCTTTATACACATATTTAAATCAAGAGAAACCAACCAGCCCTCTTTAGACTGATCTCAGCATGCTTATGGAGGCCAATCATGGGAACATATAAAATGGCTCCCACATTTCTTTCTGTCTTATGAGTCTATCTTAAGATATATTACATCTCAAAGCAGACAAAGAAATCAGTACTCACTAGGATAAAACAATTTCCTAAAAAAAGAGAGCAAAATTTTTAAAGTTTTATATATAATGCTTGCTTTTAAAAGAAAACTTCAGCAACAAACAGTATTCTGTATATATTTAACAACACAATACTTAATTTAACTTTTATTAGTATGTCTACAATTATGTTCAGTTTTGTTATAACTTCAGGAGAATAAATCAAATACTTTACAAATACTTTTACTCTCTTACTCTTGAGAAAAAAGTTTTCCTTCCTCAGGAAATTGGTGCTTCCTTAATTTTAACATAACTTATTTTCAATTATAATTAAATTATTTCTAATTTATTTGTGTCTTATATCAACTAATCAGGTTTAATTATTTTTACATAATCCAGCAACTCCTTCCTCATTAAGAATATCTCCACTGAGAATTAGGGTTTTAGTTTCTGCTTTCAAGACTTAGCCAGATTCCTCCCCAACATTACTGATGTGGTGTTGCCAAATTCCATGAAACAAGAGCTGATGTATGTATTTTCTGGTCTTTCATAACTTTGGGAGACCCTGTTGACAACTTCAATATGTCTTCCCATGAGTAATAGCACTTTTACAATAGAAAGGAAAAAGTGTTATTTGTGTTCCCACAAAGAAGCTCATTGTATTAGACAAATGTGCTGTGTTGTTTTCTTTTTCTTTTTTTTCTGAGCACTTTGCAATCAAACTTGAAATCAAGATATGATTGCATGAGAAGATTGAAAAGCTAAGTGGTAGCTGAAATAGCTTAAGATGTTTCATTCTTGATCCTTCTGCATTTCCAGTACACTTTACAAAACTTTCATCTCATCTCTGAAGATTTCTGAGCTTTCCCTTAATACTGAAAGGATTTACTGTTTGTCATACCATTCTGTTTACCTCCAGTATCATTCTTGATGTTAAATGCCCTAATTAGAATCTGTATTTTTCTGCGGTCACTTTTATTTTTAAAAGTGCACTACACTTGAGAGCTGGAAAGATGGCTTAGTGGTTAAGCACTTACTTGTGAAGCCTAAGGACCCCGGTTCAAGGCACAATTCCCCAGGACCCATGTTAGCCAGATGCATAAGGCGAGCACACGTCTGGAGTTTGTTTGCAGTGTCTAGAAGCCCTTGTATGCCCATTCTTTCTTTCTCTCTTTCTCTCTCTCTCTCTCTTTCTCACTTTCCCTGTCACTCTCAAATAAATAAATAAATAAATAATAAACAATGTTTTTAAAGTGCACTGCCCTTGAGATTGGGAGTGTAACAACATTTGAAAACTGTTTTTACCTATAATATTAAAGTGCACAGAATTAAAAAGAGAGGTGGAAGACTGACTGCATTTGTTTAGTACAATCATTCCAAAGGTTTGGAAGTGACATAAACCATCAATTAATACCCCAAGGACATGCCAAAATGCAGATCCTCTCTCCTCAATGGCAGTTCTTTTCCAGTGTTATCCTAGGCTCTAATGAAGTTATGTTTTGCTTTCAAGTGGATAAGAGCAGTTCTAAGCATCTATTTCTTGAGCACTCTTGACATCAAAACAATGAAAACACAAAATGGGAAAATGTAAAACCCTATGTGGTTTTTATATCCTAAGTGAGAGCATGGGGTGTCTACCATATCACAATCACTTACAGATGTGCTAAATGGCAAATGAGTCTTACAGAATGAAGATGTCACTTTCATACTTGGACTTCCAAAGGTATTTTCAGTGGAGGTAGATGTTGAGTTGATCTCAGGAATAAAAAAAAAAAAGGTATGTATTTAGGGATGCACATTGAAAGAAAGAAGATTTGGCTACCCTTAGGAGTTCTTGAAGAAGAAAAACAATAATTTGGGTTCAGCTATGAAAGAATTTAACCATAAAACTGTTGCAGTTACCTTCATGTCACTAGGAGAAACTGCCCAGCCACAAGCCGGTGATGGTAGAAATGGATTTAGTTTGGCTTATAGTCTCAAGGGAAGCTTTGTCATGGGAGGGAAAGGATGGTAGAGCAAAGGCTGTGCTTCATGTCTGACCACAGTCGATGGAAGAAGGCACCAAGAATAAGCTGAACTCTGGCAAGGCAGAAGCTGGGCTGTAACAACAGGCATCCTCTAGCAAGTCTCCACCTCCAAAATTGCCAACAGCTGTGGAATAAGTATTTAAAAACCATGAGGCTATGGGGAACATCTCATTCAAACCACCACAAGGACAATTTTAACTTGATATTGAAGCCAATAGGAATCATTGAGAATGTTTGTATAAAGTTGGGAAAATAAACAGGAACATGTATGAAAGCATACTTTAAGGTAGACTTGTACAGGAGTAATCATTGTAGTTAAGTAACTGGACAGGTCTGCAATGGGTAGATCAGTTTGAATCTTACCATTAGGAGAATCAGACTTACTTAAATTTGTACGTGTGTATGCAGTGTGTGTGTGTGTGTGTGTGTGTGTGTGTGTGATGAAAATAGAAAAGGGACAATGAAAAAGGAAAAAAGGTCTAAAAGGAAGGGTCAGAAAGAAGCAAGAAGGAGGGTAACAGAATATATGTGTCACAAAAATAGGGTGGGGACTACTGGGGGGAAGACGCTCAGGTGAAGGGTATAGGAAAAGGAAGTTGGAGGTGAATAAAACAAATAATAATAATGGACATATTAAAATATCACAATAAAACCCATTTCTTTGTATGCTAACTTAAAAACTTTAGGGGTTGGAGAGGTGGCTTAGTGGTTAAGGTGCTTGCCCATGAAGCCTAAGAACTCATGTTCAAATCTCCAAGGTCCATATAGCCAGATGCACAGTAACTCAATCTGGCAATGTCACACATGTGCATAAGAGGCACACACATCTGGAGTTCGTTTCTAGTGGCTTGAGGCCTTGGCATGCCCATTCTCTCTCTCTCTCTCTCTCAATCAACAATAATAATAATAATAATAATAGTAATAGTAATAATAAACTAATTTAGAAAGGAAATGAGGGCATAGATTCAATTGGTGTCAGTGATGTGGAAAAGAAAGAAAAACATAAAACAAAAGGATGGGAAAGAATTCCTATGATGATGCCTTCAAGTAACATTGCAGAAACCGTGCAACTATTACTTCAGGGTATTTAGGTGTCTCCAGAATTTGATATTCACATGTTAGTGAGAACAGGAATTGACCCACCATACAGGTCTATGTGTGTACACATCAGCAAGGTAGACCTTTAGCTCCATGATGAGTGTAATAGGTTTCCACCTACAAGCTATGAAATGTAAGGAGAAAGGTAAGGGTAGAATCCAATTCCAGTCTTGTTTTGGGTTTGCTGAATGTATGTCCTCCGTCACCAAGTAGTTTTCTGAATATAATTTAGCTCCCTACTAATAGAATGTGCTAGCTTTTTCTCTAAAACTTTTGTCCATCTGTGTGTGTGTGTGTGTGTGTGTGTGTGTGTGTGTGTTTTCAGAGTATTCAGGTATTTCTCCTCAGGCAACATTCACAATTTTTAAAAATATCTTTTTATTTATTTATTTATTTATTTATTTATTTGACAAGGAGTAAGAAGTAGAGGGAGAGAGAGAGAAAGAGAGAGAGATTGGGCACACCAGGGCCTCCAGCCACTGTAAATGAACTCCACATGCATGCACACCCTTGTGCATCCTGCTTATGTGGGACCTGGAGAGTCAAACCAGGATCCTCTGGCTTTACAGGAAAATGCCTTAACCACTAAGCCATCTCTCCAGCCCCACCATTCACAATTTTTGTGTGGATTTAGGGTGTTTCACTTCCTTAGAACTTGGCTAATTATGTTAGTTTGGCTAACCACTAAGCTCCAAGGATCCGTCTGTCTGTGCCTACCCAATGTTTATATACCTGAGGCACTACATCTTTTTTTGTTTTCTTTCTTTCCTTTTTTTTTTTTTTTTTTTTTTTGTTGTTGTTAAACTTGGGTTCTGGAGATAGATCATGCTTACAAGGCAAACACTTCACCAGCTGAGCTAACTTCAGGCCTCCCTTTCTGAGATTTTTAATTCTTATTATAAGTTAGTATATTTTCATCTTGTTATCAACCTTCATTTTATTCTGTTCTTTGGATTGTAAACCCATGTGTGAAGAACTAATTTCATCTAACTTTGCTAATAGATTAGGTTTCTGAGCCTTCTAGGCTATAGACAAAATGTTGGATTATGGAAAATCTCTCAAGGTGTTATATCTCTGAAAAGCAACTACAGAAATAATTTAGAGACAATTAACCACATTAAGCACTCCTCTCATAGTTAAGACTTTATGTGGAATACAGAATGTATATCAAATGTTTCTGCTTCTAATTTCATAATTTTGGTATGAGGATCACCATTAAGCACTTAATTATTTTTTTGTCAGGCTGGAGAGATGGCTTAGCAGTTAAGGTGTTTGTTTGCAAAGCCTAAGGACCCAGGTTCAATTCTCCAGGACCCACTTTCACCCAGTAGCTCATGTAGTGTTTTCCAAAGCTAGATGGGCTGTCTGGAGACTGACTGTCTTCTGGATTGCAGCCAGATCTCTGTGTCCCCTGTCAGCAGCACAGGCTCTTTTCAGCAATAGAGTCTTATGTTTTACTTCAGGTGAGTAATCAAGTGCTTTTACAGAAGCCTATCTTATTTTGGGGACCTTGTGGGTCTCTCCATCAACAGCTCAATGCGGTAGCATTGATTTCTGTACTGTAATTACTGGACAGAGCCAAATTTTTAAAGGTTTGGTTTCATCCCACCCTCTCCAGGGTTCTTCTGTTGAGGGTTATATCTTTTAGTCTACCTTCAAGGAGAAAGGTTTCTATGGTACCAGTTCATTTTGGGTTCAGTCTTGTGTTTATTCCCCGCCCCCCTTCCCTTCACCTCAAGCCCTTCCATCCCTATTGTCTGGGCTCCACATTGCCTATCTGGTATGCCAGCAACTCAAGCTGATTCATGTCAGGAACCACAGGTGGGTGAGAACATGCAGTGTTTGTCTTTCTGTGATTGTGTATGTTCGCTGAGTATGATCTGTTCTAAGCCCACTCATTTTCATACAAATTTCATTGTGTCATTTTTTTTTTCTTACTGCTGAGTAGAATTCCATTGTGTATATGTAGCACAACTTCATAATCCATTGGTCCAACTTTGGTTGATTCCAGTTCTTAGCTATTATGAATTGAGCAGCTATAAACATGGGTGAGCAAATATCTTTGCAGTGAAGCATGAAGATTTAGGACAAATGCCCAGTAAGGGAATAACTGGGTTTGTTGGTGGTTCTATGTTCATCTTTTTCAAGAATCTCTATATTGGTTTCATTAGTGGTTATATAAATTTGCATTCCCACCAACAGTGAATGCAGGTTCCTCTTTCCCCACATCCTAGCCAACATTTGTGGTCATTTGATTTTTTTATTATTAATTTATTTCAGAGAGAGAAAGAGACAGGGAGAGGAAGGGAGAGAGAGAGAGAAAGAGAGAGAGAGAGTGAGAGAGAGAGAGAGAGAGAGAGAGAGGGAGAATGGGTACACTGAGCCATTGCAAATGAACTCAGATGCATGCGCAACCTTGTACATCTGGTTTACATGGGTCCTGGGGCATTGAACTGAGGTCTTTTCACTTTGCAGGAAAATAGCTTAACCACTAAGCCATCTCTCCAGCCTGGTCATTTGATTTTTAATTATTGTCATCCTTACTGGAGTGAGGTGAGTCTCATAGTTTTTTAAAAATTATTTTTATTTTTATTTATTTGAGAGAGAGAGAGAGAGAGAAATAGAGAGAGAGAGAGAAAAAAAAAACAGGGGGAAAGCGAATGGACATGTCTGGGCCTCCAGCCACTGCAAATGAACTCCAGACATGTGTATCTGGCTTACATGGGTCCCAGGGAATCCAACCTGGATTCTTTGGCTTTGTAAGCAAGAGCCTTAACTGCTAAGCCATCTCTCCAGCCCTCCTAGTTGTTTTAATTTGCATATCCCTGATGGTTAGGGATGTTGAACATTTTCATAAATGTGTGTTAGCCCCTTGTATTTCTTCTTCTGAGAACTCTCTATTCAGATCTTTACTCCATCTTTGGAGTGGGTTATTTGATTTTTTTTTATTGTTCTTTGAGTTCTTTGTAAATTCTAGATATTAGAGCCTTTGTCAGTCTCTAATCCATCCACAAATGGAAGGAAGGAAGAAAGGAAGGAAGGAAATTAGGAAGTGAGGAAGGAAGGAACTTGCTTGTGTGTTATGCAACTCTTTAGATATTTCTCCTTTATTAAGTGAAGTGAAAGCAATTAATTATTCTTTTCTTCCTTCCTTAAGCAATATTACAAATCAAGGGTTTTTAGACTGGAAATGCTCAAATAATATTGCCATGGTGTAACAAGCTAAAGGTATTCAAAAAGTATTTAACTGTTAGCACAAAAATCATTTTCCAGTTAGTTTGTTAGTAAACAATTCTACTTTAAAATTTAGGTTAAAGACAAATAAAATGATATGCAATTTTTTTCAATAATGCCAAGGCTCATTGTTTTTTATGGGACAAGAATTTAAAAATCTGTCCTCTATATAGGAGAATTTCATAGAGGAAGTTTAGGAATTAAGAAGCTAGGATAATGGTAGGGAGTAAAGTTTTCATGAATCTCATCTCTTTCTTTAACTACAATTGTATTGTTTTTAATTGGACAACAGCAGAAAATTTCTCCAAATAAAATGATAAAATAATATCTAACAATAAACCATTCTAGTTTGGTGATATATTTATGTTACCACTAAAGAATGCAACCACCCTATAATATGCCCCATCACCAAACATCCCTCAAACATTCTTGTCTAGGGAGAACAGTTAGCATGTTCGGTGCACCAGGAATGTGCATACTATAAAATGGTACCAGGACAGCTTTTCTCCAAGTTTGGGGGGAGGTGTTCAGCTAAATTTTCCATATCACCATTATCTACCAAATAAAACAGAATCTTAAAAAATACATATACGCTTTCCAGAAGGCTTATGGTCTTAAACTTCAGGCAGAGTGCAAACTGAAATTTAATACAGAAATGCCACTCATGTTCTTAAATAGAGCACTGGCTCACTCAGCTGTCAAGTGTGTGGGTTTTGATTTAGATGAAAAGTGATAACAATTAAAATTAAAGCTTAACCATTGAAAATCTGCAGTTGACCATCACAGTGCTACAAAGTCCTTTGAATGAATCTGGTGAAGCAGCTCAAGTGTGAGAACAAGCCATCTTCTTAAAAAATTTCAACAGTATAGTTCAGTTATGGATACAGAAGCAATGATAACTGTGATTCAACTTCTCCATGACAACTAACCACATTTTTGATTAAGCACTGATGAGACCTATGTATACCTATGCTGTCCAAATTCTACCTCATTTACTAGGGAACTGATAATTCTATCATCCATCAAGTGAAAAGAGAAAAGAAATTTTAGAATGAATCTGTACATTTCATTCTAAATATCTTCCTGCATTTGGAAGCTTTTTGCCTTGTTTATACCTTGAATTTTATCCAGAGTGGTCAATTTGAAAAATGAAACGGTATTAGTTCCTCTTACCTTCAAATGCATAGTACCACAGATCTGAACCTATGGAAAAATGACCAGTGGACTTTATAATGATGCTTCTAGAATTAAAGACTAGGAGTTAAATGAAAATCTGAGCATCTATCTCTTTCCCATCCACTGTGGTTCTGATAAGATATTCACTTAGTAAAATCTATTGAAGAAGCACAGTTTCATAACATATTCTCAGTATTCAAAAAAACTCAACCAAACAAGACCAGTTTGGTTTGGAAAGAAATATACTGAATATTAAGTTCCCAAACAATATTTGCATATCAAGTTAGTACATATTCCAAGAATGCAATAGAAAAGACAGTTTAATATGTTCAATAATTAGAATTTATTGGAAGTAATGTTACTTTAAAATTTAATTTATGAGGGTTAACTGAATTCAACACTGAAATTTTTTTTTTAAATTGAGCTAAAAGGGCTGAAGAGATGGCTTAGCAGTTAAGCACTTGCCTGTGAAACCTAAGGACTCCGGTTTGAGGTTCAATTCCCCAGGACCCATGTAAACCAGATGCACAAGGTGGTGCCATGCATCGGTAGTTCATTTGCAGTGGCTGGAGTCCCTGGTGCACCCATTCTCTCTCTACCTATGTGCCTCTTTCTTTCAAATAAATAAAATAAATAAACAAAAATTTTTTTTTAAAAAATGAGTTAATGGCTGGAGATATGGCTTAGGGGTTAAGCCCTTACCTATGAAGCCTAAGGACCCCGGTTTGAGGCTCGATTCCCCAGGACCCACGTTAGCCAGATGCACAAGGGGGCGCACACATCTGGAGTTCGTTTGCAGTGGCTGGAGGCCCTGGCATGCCCATTCTCTCTCTCTCTCTCTACCTCTTTCTCTCTCTGTCACTCTCAAATAAATAAAAACAAACAAAAAATATTTTAAAAAAATGAGTTAAAGCTTAATTTCAAAAATCACATATAGGGCTGGAAAGATGGCTGAGTGCTTAAGCACGTGCCTGTGAAGACTAAGGACACCAGTTCGAGACTTGATTCCCCAGGACTCATGTTAGCCAGATGCACAAGGGGATGCATGCGTCTGGAGTTCATTTGCAGTGAGTGGAGGCCGTGGCATGCCCATTCTCTCTCTCTCTCTCTCTCTCTCTCTCTCTCTCTCTCTCTCTCTCTGTTTGTCACTCTCAAATAAATAAATGAATTTTTTTTAAAAATCACATATAACCCATTCTGCTTCTGTAGAATTAAAATGATGCTTTTATCATATTATTACTACAAAAAACAAGTATTTAAATAAAAGGAATAAATTTAATGCCAATTAACCTAACATTATTGGGGCAAATATGATTCTTGTCAAATAGTTCAGTAGAAGCTGAATTATAATAGTATGACAAGAAATTATAGTTTAGTAGACAAAATGTAGCTTTTTGAAATAACTATCTATGTTATACAGTGAATCAATGCCTTAGATATTGAAGAAATATGTAGAATGAATAAGATATTAACTACAGAAAATGAAAGTTAAATCATATCATATCCAGCTGGGTGACTTTTCCAACCATACAATGTCTGTCTTGGTTCTATTAATGTTTAGACGCATAGTCTCAGGAAAGTTGTTTAACATATATAAACCTGTTTTTCAATGAAGATAAAATCATGATAACAGGGCTGGAGAGATGAGCACTGGTTAAGACACTTGTCTAACAACATGGGGTTGCACAAAATGCCAGCTGCACAAATTGGTGCTTACACCTGGAGTTCATTTGTAGTGGTCGGAGACCTCAGTGCATACATTCTGTCTCTCTCTCTTTCTGTTTCTTTCTCTTTCTCCTTTAGAATAAATAAATAAATATTTAGAGCATCAAGATTATAATATTTACCTTAATGGGGTAATATAAATCTTATGTAAGATATGAAAAATAACCTACATTTATCTTAAACATGTCCCATTAAATGTGGCATATAATCAACACTGCATAAAAGTTAGATTTTTGCATTCTTTTTTAAACAATTTTCAAAATCATATATAACCAGCCAGAATTTAGTAACACAGTATAACATCAAGAATAATTGACTGTGGAATTATAATGATATACTCTGTTTGCCAGAAAATTGAGATAAACACATAACAACACAATAGCAAAATACTATCTTATGTTGTATTCCAGCATCATGTTAACTTATTAGTAACATAATTTTTGAATTTAAGTGCTTAATTTTACTGATATGCAATTTAACAATAATTGATTGAAACTCTAGAAGGTGTAATATGTTGTCAATTTCATTGTGTGTGTAGAAGCAGCAGAATTTCAAACAAGTTCTACTGACTGCTAAGCTTTTAACCCGAAATCAGTGGTCCCTTCCACTCCATGGTCTTTCATACTGAGTAATGAGGCAAAAGGCAAATGGTGAAATTGAAGCTCAAGTCCTTGATTCTCCGAGCCTTGCCATGTGCTCTCTCTCTCTCTACTGGCCTATTCCACATAGAAGAAGGGATATTCGAACACTTTAACTTTTTAAATAAAGTCTATGAAATATAAAGCTTGTCAAAATCCAAGTAAGACAAACAGTACATTTTATACTTTCAAAATTCAAGATATCCTGGAGTGGTGGTTTGAATAAAACCACCAGGATCAAATATTTTGAATACTTTGACCCCAGCTATTGGCAATTTTAGAAAGTTGTTGGACCTTTGGGAGGTGCAGCCTTGTTAGAACAGGTTTGTCACTAGAGACAGACCACGAGGTTTATTATTAGTCCAGTCCAGTGGGTATTCAGGTGGAACTCACTTCTGCTATTCCCTCCCTGCTGCTACTATGTGACAATGTGAACTAGTTTCTTGCTTGTGCCTTGATTTCCCCACCTTGGTGAAGCTTCCTCTCAAGACAGTAAGCTAAAGTCCACTCTTTCCTTCCATTTGCTGCTTTGTTTGGTGTTTTGTCTTGGTAATGAGAAAGTAACTGCTGCAACTGGTTATTGAGATGCTGTGGTGTATTTCACAAAAGAAAGCTAGATATTCTGAGCCATCACATGGAACTTGAGGAAAGCATTGTAAGAGATTGGCCAATTGATCAGGTCCTAAGCAAAACCATTATCTGTTATTTTGGGAAACCTAGCTCAGAATTGGGCGTTGTGAATTTTCTTGTAAAAATTTCTTCTATTATTTTATTTAAAGAAACTTTTTCACAGAAATTTGAACAGAATTTTTTTTTTTTTTTTCTAGCCAAATCTGGTCAAATACCTGTTTCTGGCTACTCTGTAGGAAAATCTAAGTTGTTTGGTGGTCACTCTGTAGAAGTGTGTCATGGGCTGGAGAGATGGCTTAGCAGTTAAGTGCTTGCCTGTGAAGCCTAAGGACCCCAGTTCGAGGCTCAGTTCCCCAGGTCCCATGTTAGCCAGATGCACAAGGGGGCGCACGCATCTGGAGTTCGTTTGCAGAAGCTGGAAGCCCTGGCGTGCCCATTCTCTCTCTCACTCTGTCTTTCTCTCTGTGTCTGTCGCTCTCAAATAAATAAATAAAAAATTTAGAAGTGTGTCACAGTGGCATGTAATGGCAGACTTCCAGTTATTGTTTTAAAGTAGACATTATTGAGGTGAAGCTGCCTAATATCCAGCATTTACCACAGGAGACACTAACATCTTCTGCTAAATCATCCTTTTTAATAGCCTCTCGAGAGCGAGGGGATGGTTCAGTTGGTAAAATGTTTGCTTTGCATGCATGAGAACTCTAATTTGATCCCCAGAACCCATTTTGACAAAGAAAGAAAAGAAAACATAGGCCTGGTAGCACATCCTTTTAATCCTAGCACTGGGGAGGCAGATCCACCCCCCAAAAGGTATATAGCACCTGAGGAAGGATCTTCAAGATTGTCCTCTGACCCTCATGTGCACATGTACCCATGTTTATGCACACACACACTCACCTCCAATAATATGCACACTCCCACAGACAAAGCCTTTTGTTATTTTATTTTCTATTCACTTAATCCCTTGCTCTGGGAAGGGAAGCCAATAATAATAGTAATAAATAATGAAAACTTTAGTAGTAAAGAGCTGCATCAACTAAAGGATTTAGTTTTTTCTTATTTTTTCTAGTCCTTTTTGCCAACTGGTCTCTCTAGGTAGTGACAAAAGCACAAATTTCCACCAGACGTTTCCATAACATTTTTGTTTCTTTTGCAAAAGGAGGAAATTAAACTACTTGTTTTAATAAGCAGATATATGGAAGCAAGGATTCAGGATCCTTTCACAGCACTACTGAAAAGCTCCAAGCTTTATTCCTGGTTCTGAAGTACCTGGACCCTTTGCAGAGGTTTACAAAGTATCTTACCAAGAGCAGTGACTCATAGGAGCACCTGCTTTTTCTCACTCACTGCAAGGTCATTTGGAAGAGGACTAAGCCTTTATTTAGAAAATAATTTGTGTCTTTTCTCTTCAGTAGGAGACTATTAACAATCTTGCAACTGGGAAAAGTAATGACCAGAGAAATAGGCTAATTAAGGCCATCCATTATAAAATCCAAGAAGCTAGTTTTCTCCTTCTATAGTATGGATGAATCAGACACCAATCAAAAATGAGGTTCACTACTGAAAGTCTGGTGAGGATAGGATGAAAGACAAACAGCTTTCTCAAAATGAAATATGTTAAGGTCCCTTCCCAAACTTGAGAATAGTATTTTGGAGTGACGCAACAGCAGTTTTAGATAAAATAACTTAGTAAATTTCTAACATTTCTTGTTATGAAGGAATTTTAATTAGTTTTCCTTTCAGAAATAAGCAATCTTTTTTCAAAGCGGGGCATGGTGGCTCACGCCTTTAATCCTAGCACTCAGGAGGATCACTTTGAGTTCAAGGTCACTCTGAGACTACATTAATTTTCAGGTCAGCCTGGGCCAGAGTGAGACCCTACTTTGAAAAACAAACAAACAAAACAATAACAACAACAACAACAATAAATTTATACACTATGTTTTCTAAGGCAAGAACCTTCTTTGCTGGCTTTTCAGTAATAATGTGGCTAGCTTTGTAGACAAAGAGATGAGAGATGCAAGCATCATCTTTAGCATGGAGCAAATTTATTGTTTTAAATTCCAGCATAGACTAGACAATATGATTCTCTTGTCATTCTTGCCACCACTTTACATGCCTTACCTCACATTTTCTATTGATAGCACATTATATTTTTTATTGTAAATTCACAATGCTTTTTCCACACATGTTCTTCCTTCCATCCCTAGAATGGCATACATTTATAGGGCAGGTAGCAGAAGCTTACTTTACAAAGTAACTACAAAGTAGATGAACCCACTCAAGTTTCTTAAGGAAAATAATTAAAGAGGAAAGTGAAAACATATATATGACATATATGAGTTCAAGGAGATGGCTTGGTAGTTAAAGTCACTGCAAGCTCAAGCTCAATTCCTCCGAACCCACATAAAGCCAGATGCACAAAATGGTACATGCATCTGGAATTCATTTGCAGTGGCAAGAGGCTCTGGCATGCCCATTCTCTCCTTCCTTTTCTCTCTCTCTCCTCTGTCTCATTGCAAATAAATACATAAAACATTTTTAAATGTGTTTTGGGGTCTTCTGAGGTAGCTTCTGTCATCACTCTTCCTTGACATTGGTGGGATTTTGTTTCTTGACTTCATATTATGATTGCATAAACAAATTCCACATTGACCTTATGTATCTGAATTGCTTTTGCTAAATCTCATGAATGAAAATAGAGACTCATTTCATCCTTAGAGAAATACTTCCTACATGACAAGCAGTTAATAAATATTCAAGGCAGGAAGGAATAAAAGGTGAGAGAAAGTGTGGTAAACAAAAGTTAAATCATGAATTTTATTACCACTTTCAGTATAGAGATGAGCCTATTCTGATTGTACTTGTCCCAGTGCTTTATACCTTTATAATCTGAATAAAAATTAATGTATTAGTGACTCTAAAAGTTAATTCTCAAAGAACAAATGAAGACAGAAAATTGATACCACCCAGAAACTGAATCTCTAAGTGATATCTTTCAATAAATACTTCTTAATTAAATTTAGTGTCCTTTTTCCAAATTGCTTTGACATCATGAGATCAGAATGAGACCTCATCCCACCTCAAGTGAAATAAAGCCTTCATGAATCCTTTATATGTCTCCTTGTAACCTAAAGTCACTTAATATCTAATAACGTGCTCAAATATTTTCCTCATGTCTTATCAACTCAAACACGTTTTGGCAAAACTATGCCCCTTGTTCTCATTTTGAATTGCATCTTAAGTAAGTACATTTTAATTTTCAGTATTTTATACTTACTGAGCCAATCTTTAAATATTATTTTTCTTGATTCACTTAGTATTAAATGCTAAACATGGTTAGGAGGAAGCAGCTGGGTAACAAAGACCCCTAGATGTGAAATCTTGATCCCTTATGCCACTCTGTATTGGACCTGTGTCCAAATCTAGAGTCTGTTTTAATTGTGATGAAGTGACTGATTCAAAGTGGTAAGAACAACATGCCAAAAGTTTTGCTTTTTCTCATGTACATTTCTTGTTTATTCATCCAGAGACTTGTGAATACTGTGAAGAATGCCCTGTCTCCTCTGTTAGGAAACCATGGAAACGATACTGTTTGAAGCCAGAACCCTCTTTTTAAAAAAAATTTTACTAATTTATTTTTATTTCAGACTGAGATAACACACTTCATAAACATACTCTAGTATTTTTATTGAGTTCTTCTGAAGCAATTTTTGAATCACTAAAGTCAATGATACCAAAATCTGATTTTAGCTCTAAAGTTTTGATCCACTTGTAGTGAATTATTTCTGTACCAGAAAATTTTTACCACAAAGAACCCAAGTTGTCTTTTGATGTTAATCCAGCATGAGGTAACTCTCAGCAATTATTGCAGTATTCTTTTCAGTGCTAGTGATCACACCCAATGCCTTGCTTTACACACTAAACTGTATCCTTAGGGCTTCTGATCATATTTCCCATAGCTTGGTCTAGGGTTTGAAGTCAGGGGTTGTGGTGGTTTGAATAGAATAGATGCCCCCCAATATATTCAGTTGTTTATCCCTTCCTCCATAACTGTGCCTGGTCTGGAAGTTCATCTCAGTGAACCTGAAGCTGTCTGCTACAGGGGTCATGATTCTAAAATGAATATGGGCATAAATTATCATAAAAAGTGACAGATTTCCTTATGCATTTATGTACATATTTATTTTTGCTGATTCTAATTAAGAATACATAAATAAAAAGTAAAAAATAAAGTCCTGGTGGGAGGGTTGCTGTGAGTTTGAGGCTAGCTGGGGACTACAGATTTCCAGGTTAGCCTGGGCTACAGTAAGATTCTACCTCAAAAAAACAAACAAAAATTTTTAAAAAGGCGAAGAAAAAAGAAATCCAGGCATAACTGAGGGAAATTTGGAAAATTTAAACTGACATCATAAAGTAATGAACTGGGTTATGCACAATTCTACATCATCACTTTGGACTGTTGACAATTAAGCTTAGTGAGAACTTATCAGTGTATCACACCATAGTGCATTATTGCACACTTAAGAACTCCCATCTTTTCTTTGTCTATTAATCTGGAGTTTGCCTTTGAATGTTGGTTCATTCTTGTGTATGCTTTCTGTGTGCTCTGTATTGTTCTATCTGCAAGGAGGATAAGTTACCTGTAGCATTCTCTATGGAGACTCCTCAAACCTAAGGGACAGTATTTAATGCAACACAGCAAACCTGCAGCAGACTCTATCCATGTCACATGGTTTTACTACTACTACCAAGTCCTTCTAGACCCTTCAGACTGTTGATAAGCATATTTAGGACACTTCTGGGCTGCAAAAGGATTTCTGCTTCAACTTATTTCATAAACTGTGGCTTCTTCCTGACCTTTAAAAAAAAATCCTTGAATCAGGCTTGGTGGCAGATGCTTGTAATCCCTGCATTTCAGTGGAGGCAGAAGATCAAGAGTGCAAGGCTAGCTTGTGCTACATGAGCTCTTACTTTAAAAAAAAATTCAAAGTAAATACATTGATAGATATAAAATCCTTGCTGCTAATTTTGAAGTTCTTTTTCCTAGCTTTTCTTCTTTTACATGAATAGCTATTAGATATTATATCAATTGGCATTTAATTTCTTTGCAACTAGAAGACTCACCCATAGCGTAGGTTTTGTATGTTTTTCAGTGTGAGGTTCTTGTATCCTGTGCTTGCTAATTATTACATTTTGCTCATTTCTATTTAATGGGCTTTGTGCTTGTTTGGTTTTATTTTACTTACAAAGACTATGTAGTATGAAAAGAACTGCTTTCTGTATACAACAGTTAATGTACAAAGAACCATGACACTTGTGTTAAATTTAAGAATAGATGAAGAAATTTTGAATGATACATAGATACCTACATTACATATTAGTAAGACTAAAGCATAAATGCTAACATTAACAGAAGGATAGCTGTGTACTGGGCATTTACTGTTCTAACGGATGTAATAGATCTGTGAAATTATGTCATTAGTTAGAAATGCTGTGAAATAGGTGCTAGTGCCATATGCAGTTTTCAGACAAGGAAGCCAAAGCACAAAGAGATTGAATCATTTCTCTGAGGTCTTACATTGAGTATTTGGCTAGGCTGAAATAGAGACTTCGCATGGACACATTGATTAGAGAGCTGAGATGCCATCCTACTTTATTATTTTGGACTGAATACTGCAGTTTTCTTACTGTCTCTACTGAGGCTCAAACCAAATGCAGGTAAATTGCCAATGCAATTTATATTGTTATAAAATATAGTCATATTAATGAAAATTTAAAATCTTTTATTTATAATGTATATAGTTAAATATCAAATTAGAACGTTTCTCTATGTGTATATGTGAGCATGCGTATTTATAATCATGTGAGCACACATGTGTGTGCAGGTCTGTATACACAGGTATGTTTGTGCATGTGCATGTGGAATCCAGAAGATGATGTCGAGGTTTGGTCTCAGGAGCTCTTCACCTTATTCTTTTTTTCTTTTTTCTTTTTCTGGTTTTTCGAAGTAGGGCTTCACTCTAGCCCAGACTGACCTAAAATTCACTATATAGTCTCAGGGTGGCCTCGAACTTTCAGTGATCCTCCAACCTCTGCCTCCCAAGTGCTGGGGGGATTAAAGGTGTGCACCACCACACCTGGCACCTTATTCTTTAAGACAGGATTTCTCACTGAACTGAGAGCTCACTGCTTCTGCTAGACTAGCCAGATAGTGAGTCCCAGGGATTTTGTGTCTCCACCTTCCCAGTGCTGTAATTATAGACATGTATGGCCACACCCAGCATTTTTATGTGGGTGGGTTCTAAGGCTTAGAAGTCAAATTCTCATGCTTATGTGACAAGCACTTTACTGACAGAGCCCTCTCCCTGACCCTTAATTAGAATATTTTTTTAAAATACAGTGTAGGGCTGGAGGGATTGCTTAGTGGTTAAGGCATTTGCCTGCAAAGCCAAACGACCCAGGTTTGATTCCCCAGGACCCACTTTAGCCAGATGCACAAGGAGACACACTACGTCTGGAGTTCGTTTGCAGTGGCTTGAAGCCCTGGTATGCCCACTCATTCTCTCTCTCTCTCTCTCTCCCTCTTTCTCTGGCGAATAAAAAAAATATTAATTAAAAAAAACACAGTGTACATAGCTAGCAAAATCTACAGAAACCCTTGTTAACTTTTGAAAAATAGAATCAATCCTTTTGGTTAGATTTCTTCACTTATATTTTCCTGTATAATGATATATTTTCCCTTGATATCCTGTTGTTATGATTTCTCAGTTTTCATGCTGGCAATATTTCAAGGACATACTAAGAATAACAATAATGGTAAAAAAAAATTCTCATGGAATTCTTTTCCATTTATATAAAATCTTCATAATAACACTAATTTCTGTCTTGAAAATCACTATTTTAGAGCTATTTTCTGTGATTTACAAATTTGAAAATATTGCTGACTAAGGTTTATGAAATAATGATGAAATGTCCCTAAAATCCCTCAAAAGAGTTTAAGGGTCTTATGAATAGCAACCATCTTTTCATCTTGTGCCCTTAGACTATAACACCTGGTTAGCACATATATATTGAATAAGTGAATGATTTAACAGTAGTTCCACCACTTATTCTTCCATTAAACAACTGAAAATTAATATACTTCAGCAGCTAGAGTTCTAATAGTCCTGAATATTTTCAGCATGTAGTTTTGGGGAATTAAAATTGCATTTTATTATTTTATTTGTGTTTTTAAGGAATATTTGTATCTATAAACAACATAGCCACCATTCAGTATTGTTTAAAATACTCCTAATTCAGGTATATCATTGCTTTTATGATATCACCCATGGTACTTATATGCATCAAAAGATCTTAGCACTCACTATTAACAAAAATTTCTGTATGATAGAAATCATCTTTGAGTAACAGCTAAAGAAAAAACACTCATTTAAAATTTTTACATTTTCTTCAACAGATTTTCTTTATAATTTTTTTACAATATATTTTGATTTTATTTATCTGCAAGAAGAGAGGAAAGAGAGAGAGAGGGAGAGAACAGGTGCTCAAGGGTTTCTTGCCACTGCAAGCGAATTCCAAATGCATGTGCCACATTGTGCATCTGCCTTTATGTGGGTACTGGGGGATCAAACCAAGGCCATCAGGCTTTCCATGCAAGCACCTTAACTACTGAACCATCTCTCCAGCCTTTCTTTACCATTTTATTTCAAGATCTACCGTGAAATGAAACTATATTGTGTAACTATATGGCATTATTATTTCAAACTGTATTAAATTCTATTACATGCTTATAGTTTTTCAAATTGTATAAAAGTTGATAAAGTTTAGAAGACTTACATAACATTTCTTGTCAAACCCTTGTACAAATGTGGTAGTAGAAGTCCTTTGCTTCATGGTCTAGGCTCTGAGGTTATATGTAGTTTTGTAGTAATTCTAGTCATATATTCTCTAATTGCAATTTTTCAGTCCTTTATGCTGTTTCCTAACCATTCAATTCTGGCTAAGAGAGGAGAAATCATGGACCACAACCTGACATCTGCAGGTTTCCCAGCAACCATTATATAAGAGCTGGTCTTTGAAACAAAGGGCAACTGTTGGATAACCATCACTCTAGAGCTTGTGTTTGGCTTGGCCTCAGACTTGTCCACCCTCATTCACTATCACTGGGTCAACAGATTTAAGTCCTCATGTTTAAAACAAAATATAGTAAGAAATAAAAATGGAACAAGAGTGGGGCTCAGAAATGACTTCTAAGAATTGTGTGAATGCGTAGTTTGATAAATAATCACTAGTACAGCCTCAGAGAAGGGAAGAATGGCCTATTCCAGATGCGACTCTGCAAGGGTGAAAATTTGACACTGAGAGGTAAGAAAATCTTAGGTGTGTTGTGATGATTGAAGGTGAGATCCTCTCCTGTACTGGTGAACCACTAGTATTTGGATAACTTTTTTTTTTTTTTTTTTTTTTTTTGGTTTTTCAAGGTAGGGTCTCACTCTGGTCCAGGCTAACCTGGAATTAACTATGTAATCTCAGGGTGGCCTCAAACTCACGGCAATCCTCCTACCTCTGCTTCCCGAATGCTGGGAATAATAAAGGCATGCGCCACTATGCCTGGCTTGGATAACTATTTTTTTTATAGATGAGAATCTAATATTTTGAAAAGTCATTTAGAAACTAGAGAGATCACAAATCTTTTCTACAAAGAAAATATTTAAAAGTTATATAAATTCCAGTGTCATAATAGAAGGGAGTTTAGAAGCCTAGATTCTCTGTCAAAAATCAAAATTGTCCATCTGTGTCTGTTGACATAGTGAAATTACTGTTTATGTTTGATGGGAAGATTGCAGTTATGATTTAAAGAATCCTCATCTTCTCAAGACAGATGCTAAAATATTTATAACCAAAATGATATACTGCGATCTGCTCCAAAATAATCTTAGACATGTTTGTAGAGGAGTGGGTAAATTATAGATGATACAAGACAAGCTGTGAGTTGATAATTATTGGAACTGGGTAATGCTATGTGGATATGTTTTAAATAGTACATAATAAAATACTGGGGAAAGTGCCAATCTAGACATCATATTTATCGAAGATTTATCAAAATCTCTTTTTGGAGAGTGAAAGAACTTAGTTCCATCACTTAAAAATATACCCACAAAAACCTTAATCTATAGGTCATACATTCATTAATTTATTTGGAGACAACTACTTGGAAGTAATAAACTGTCTTAATTTATGATCAGTTGTGCCAACTAAAAGATAGAGTTTTGGGCTGGAGAGAGGGCTTAGTAGTTAAGGCACTTGCCTGCAAGGCCAAAGGACCCTATGCCCGCATAACGCCGATGCAGAAGGGGGAGCTAGAGGACCTGGCGCCCCATGTGCTCTGTCTTCCCCTCTTTCAGATTAATGAATAAGTAACTAAAATATTTTAAGAAGACAATTTAATGAAATTGTCAAAAAATAATAAATTTTTTAAAGAAAGCTTAAATTTGATCTGCAAATTTAGTTTTTATAGTTGTCTGAAGGCAATTTCTAACAATTTGTTTAAGTCTGAAAAATTTTCAATCCAAATTATGCCAGTTAGTTTTCAACATTCTGAAGTTTTCAAAACTATGGATTTTTCTCCAATTGAAAGCCTTCTTCTCTTAGATGGTTTCTAGTGCACTTGTCTGAAAATGTTTTGGCTTCCTACCACTTTCTCACTAAAAAATGCTGATCAAACCATAGGTCCCCATGTGCTTAGGCGCATCTCTGTTAGTTAAAGTGGGATTAAATAGCTCCTTAGACAAAAACTATACTTTTTCATATCCCATATCTTTCCTATGGGATATAACACTGCACTTTAACCTTTATAACTAGTAAAATTGAGCTATCTCTAACCATTGTCCAATGATTTTCCTGATTTATAATAAGTCAAAGTCCACCAACTTCTATGGGACAGTTTTACTCATTTTCCTAGTGTTTTATTTGATAATGGTTCTCGTAACTTCTACCTGCTTACTGGACTGAGTGATAGTCTTCAATGCATCCGAGTTGTTTTAATCTTTTGTCCCATTTTTGTGACTTAACCATAACATTTCCCTTCATTTTAAAGGAGACAATTTGAAAAATTATTTTTATTTCAGAAGAATTTAAAAAATTTGAAAGAGGATTGGGTTTGTAGCTCAGGTGTTAGAGTGCTTGACTAAAATTTTGAAAGAAAAAAAAGTCATTTTAAGTTGGTATGCCAGTATACATCTCAGTTAATTATGCAGGCATGGGTGAATGCAGGGTCTTCTTTCTGCTCCTCCACTGTGAACAATAGAAAGTATTCTTGGAATATTTTTCAATTTCATATTTGAATTTCTCTCTAACTGGTACTTTTTTGAGTTTCTGTTATCTAAGAGATCAGCCTGTGTAATAACAAAATTATTGATTAATGCCTTGCCATCAGAGTGTACAATTTAGGAGGAAAACTCAAAAGTTTAAACTCATAAGCTTAAAACTAAGTTTTCTTTCAACTAAATTAATCCTAAACAAAAATACTATTTATTTTTGTTGTGTAGCACATATAGATTATCATGTTCCATTTGTGAGTATAAAACGGGACAATGAGCCAGTGGGTAATTTCCATTGGCTCAAGTAAATGTGGTAGACTGAATAGGCTCCTTCAGTCTTTTCTAGCTTCATCTGGGACTGTGCCACCTATGCAAATTGCCTACAGTGAGCTGGCTCTGAGTTTCAGATTTATTGGGAATATCTGGACCCTTCTGTGGTAATGAAGTGCACCTAAATCTCATATATACCAGCTTGTGCATTAGTTACTAAAATAGGGAGAAAAAAAAACATGGTTATATTCCAAGATCATCATGTAATGGAAAAATGAAACTGAGGTACCAATAATAGACTTTCCCCAGGTCATTCAAATAGTAGGATTAGAACTTTAAATAGTAACTTATTTTGTTTATTAATTAGTAACTTCTTTGACATAAATACCAACAATGGAATGTTGTAGCAAACATCCATAGGGTAGTGCATGGGGAACCATCTTTCTCATGAAATACTTTTTCCTTTTACTTACAACATTAAGACAGAGCTTTAATAATTTTGTTTTCTGTACGAATAGCAGCTAGAGCCCTACAAATTGTGACAAAAATTAAGAAGATAACAGAATCTATCAGGATTTTTCATCCAGACAGATCCCAATATGCTAGTCCCTGGTAACATGATTAGCTGATGAGGTAATCCTTGAAGTCTTCTCACAGTTCAGCCTCTGCTCTTGAATCTGTCATGGACTGTGAGCCCTGTTCAATATTACATGCTGGCAAGAAACAGACACATTTTTAGTTTTTCCTCATTTCTCCAGCTTCTCCTTCCTGTGACTTTTAGAGTGAAAATATCAGCTGTACTTAGATTGCCTGATGATATCTTTTGATTTAGAATTGACCTCTGGAAAAGTCGTAATAGGGAGCTCTGCCTGTATAAATCAGAAAGTCTGTGATCTTGCATTGAATCCAATTCTAAATTTAGACCCTTACAAGATTAAAACATGAGCTAGCTACCAACGAATCCTAATGCATATATACTATTTATGTCTGAGGCTAAAAGAAAAAGGACTTAGTAGTCACTGACTACTTCTCAGACTTCTGGTTATAATATTTTGTGTGCTGACACTATCAGTGGATGATTTCATATTAATTGATTTGCAGGTCATTTATATATACTTTTATCTTTTAAAGTTACAGCTCATTTCTTTTCTGTTTCTACCAGGAAAATAATTTTTATCCTTTTTCCTTTCGATATCTCACAAATAGTTAAACACCTCCTGCTGCAGAGTGTCTCTGCTTTAAAAATAGAAAATGCTACAGCATTTCAAACCCATCCCCCACACTGCATCAAACCAGCTCTGCTCCAAGTGTTTCTGAATAGAGTTCAATGTTGAAGCCATTCTTCAGGCAGTACACAGGAACATTTGTGCAAGTCTGAAGAAAGGAAAAAGTAGGTAGAAATCCAGACACTAATATTTCTTCTGACTAGAGAACCTTGCACTTATGCCACCTGCTTGTCAGAGACAAAATAACATCAACAAAAGCATGTCGGCAGATATTGCTGTTGAAAGAAACTGCATTAAGCAAATCCTCATGAAAAGAAGGCTAGCCAGTGTAAAGGAATGTTCTTCTAAACGGAAAGCTAGCTGGGGTATTCTGACCAGTCAAGGTTAGTATAGCATCCATTGCAATAAAACTATATTGACCTATTTTTGCAAATACTAACTTTAAACTGTGGGTGCTTTTCACAGTGCGGATTCTGAGATACGAATGTATGGCTTGGAGAAAGACTGCACTGCCTTGTACTATATGGAAAGTGCATCTGTTGACTGTTTTTGGACTGTGTCTTAAAGATGACAGTGAACTTTTAGATGCTGTGTGGCTCACCATTCCATTTTAGCAGGTATTTCTAAATTGCTGTGGAAATGAAAATAGGATGTTAAGCAGGATATTGCTGCTCGCAGGGAATATAGCCATTTAAATCACTTAAATAAAACCAATAACTGGTTGGACAAATTGAGCAAGAAAATGAGCAGAAAAGCATCTTTAAAATGCACTAACATGAAGTTACTCATTTTAATGATAGAAAATTATAATAAGTATAAAATAGGCATAGTAACAAAGAACAGTTCTGGGAAGTAATTATTTGTTGAAAATATATTAGCATAAAATTAACAAATATCAACATAGTCCATAAATATGTAAATGTTGCAAATGTAGAGTCCAAGATAAAATTACACCTCATTCTAACAGTTATATTCACTAGGTAATAGATTTAAAATTTTTTTTTATTAATTAGTTTTGTATTCAGCAAATATAGACAGTTTGGTACCATTATTAGGCTCATCTGTGATCTACCTTTGAAGATTATTATTTATTAATTCTTATTATAAACTTTTAAAAGGCAGCATAAAAGTAGAATCAAATGTCACTCCTTTAAAAGATGAAAATAGGCAACTAAAATCGTTTCTCTGGACTGCAAACACAGTTCCTTATTACATTTTATCAATATAATTGATAGAAATATAGAACACAATCATATGGATAAAAATAAACTTAATCTGACAAATGTTTCTTGTGTGTTTACTATGTGCTAGTCACTGTGCTAGATGTTGGGAAATAGTAGTCTTGTTTTCCTCATGACTCTTAGGGCCCTGGTTGAATACATGCAATTATTGTGCAACTAAAGATGATCCTGTCATTTCTTGAAGGAAAAGTAAATTACCAGATCATGTGGCAGTCCACAGATATTAGTGATGGTGGTATATAGAAGGTGGCAAAAATAAGATGTGCAGGAATTCACCTAGATCAGTCTCTTACAGCTTCAATATACAGATTCCACACCAAAAAAAATTGAAAAGAGCTACAAAATTATGATATAAATATACTTTTGATAAACCTTGTTTAAACATATTAAAAATATAAGTGAGAAATGACCTGTGTTTTGATAAAGAAAGAGCAAGCCCTAGCAAATGTTTAATACATTTAGCAAAAAAAAAAAAAAAAATCCAGCACTCTTAACATGAATGTAAATGGGCCTAGTTTCATTTGGGCTAGAGATCTTTCTCAAAAACACCAAAACAAAGAGAAAACATGTTTTAAAACAATAATAATAATAGAGTTGCATTGCTAAAATTTATTGAGTTTATTTTAAAAAGTTGTGAAGGCTACACACCCAATTTTTTAGATGGTTATATTTGGAAATGTGTATTATGAATTTTATGTATTGTACAATGACTTTCTTCCCAGCAAAAAATCCATTTATAATCTGGGGGTGGAGAGATGGCTTAGCAGTTAAGGCATTTGCCTGCAAAGCCAATGAACCCCAGTTTGATTCTCCAGAATCCATGTAAACCAGATGCAAAAGGGGATGCATACATCTGGAGTTCATTTGCAGTAGCTGGAGGTGCTAGTGTGCCCATTCTCTCTCCTTTTCTCTCTCAAATGCATAAATAAATAAATTTTAAAAATATTTATAATCAGTAAAACAATACAGAGACTGTCTATTGTTTTAGTTTGCTACTTTTCAGATGTATATACTGTTACATGAAAATGTAAAGACAAATTGTTACAGTTCTTTCAAGAAGTAACTTACTTGTTTAATCCATTATTTTCGTGGGTCCATTATGGGTTAAAAATTGGCTATGAGTTTTGAGGTTAAGAAAAGCACAGTATCATAAAACCTCGCTAGTCATTCAAATGAATTAAATGTGTGTTCTTTAATTTTTAATATTTTTTTATTAATTAGTTTTATATTCAGCAAATACAGTCAGTTTGGTACCATTGTTAGGCTCATCCGTGACCTACCCCCCCCCGCCATTGGCCACTCCTTGTTGAGGTATATGGGTCATCCATTGTGGAGTTAGCCCACAGTTATGGGTAAGATAAATGTTTCTGTACATCATGACCCAACATGTGGCTCTGACATTCTTTCCGGCCCCTCCTCCACAAAATTTCCCTGAGCCATGTTGGGTTCATTTTTGGTCTGCTTCAGTGATGAGGTGTTTGGGGCCTCTGAGGCTCTGGTTCTCTGATTTGGTAGGAGTTGATTTTTCTCTGTGTTGGTCTCCTTCTCCCTTGTGCTTGTATCCGGTTCATCAGGAAAACAGCACCCTTGCTTGTTTCGCCAATTTTTCTTAGTTTCAGCTGGGGCCCTTTTGAGGTATGATGGGGTGGCTCTCTCCTTAGCATCTACATCTGTCTGAAAAAGAGAAGCAGATTCTCCAACTGAGAGTAAGTTAGCACCAGGACAAATGAGATAACCCTTACTTTTTTTGTAGAGAATTTAATAGGTGTAGGCCCTCTTGTAGCCTATGATTGATGGTAGCTTGATAATGGAGAGCGGTCTTATGTTTGGATATGGTTCTGAATTGTTTCCCAGCTCAAGCTAAGGGTCCCATACCACTTGAGGGGATCAGTTAGCCAAATCAAGAGCAGGTGGTTCCCCACCATGGGTGTGTGTCAGTATTGCACTTGTGTGGGCATCACAGCAGGTTATTTGCTGCTAAGTAGGTTAGACCATGAGTTGCTTGGACAGATATTGTTCATTTTCCCCCAGTCGCCCATGTAGCACCTTGTGGCAATAGACACGCTGACTGTTTGGGGACTGACTCTCTTCTAGCTTCCAGCCATGCCATTGCATTTTACATGACAACTGCGTATGGTGTCTTCAGCAGTAGGGTCTTACCACTAACTTTGATGGGTCATCAAGTAGTCTGACTGAAATCTGTCTGTGTTTTAGGAAACCTTGTAGGTCTTTTTGATCAAAAGCTCATTGTAGATGATAGCCACATGATGGTACTGGGAGTTACACGTCAGTGCCCACTAAGAAAAGGAGGACAAGGATAACTAATACACAAGAGTTAGAGAGAAGTGAAAGAGAGAGAGGGAGGGAAGATGTAGAAGATTAAGGTCAGTCTTCATCATACCCTCTCCAGTGTCTTGTGATTCAGGTATTCCCTCTAAGGGCCTGGTGAAGGTTCAGCCATTTGGTATACCTTTTAGGTAGTAGAATTTTATGGTCCCATTGCCGTTTGGGTCTAGATTTGTGTTTCCCACCCCTTTGATGCCCTCCCCTCTCTCTACCTCTCCATCCTAGTGTCTAGTCCACAAGATGCTTACTGAAGATGTAAGGTATCTTGGGTAGATTCAGGTTAGGTGCTGTAGATGACTGATACTATGTGGCGATTTTTTTTTTTTTTCCTGTGGTTCAGTAAGTTCACTGAGAATGATCTGTTCCAGGTTCAACCATTTTTCCTCAAATTTCATTATGTCATTTTTTCTTACTGCTGTATAGAATTCCATTGTGTAGATATACCACATCTTAGTTATCCATTCTTTTAACAAAAAAACCACCAAGAATCCCAACAGTGCCTGGAAACTGAACAGCACACTTTTAAGCAATAAATGGATAGTGGATGAAATAAAAAATGAAATTGCAAAATTTCTGGAACTGAATGACAATGAGAACACATTGTACCAAAACTTATGGGACACAATGAAGGCAGTCCTCAGGCAAAAATTCATAGCACTCAACGCCTTCATAAAAAAGACAGAAAGATCCCAAATCAGTAACCTAACCATCCACCTAAAGGCACTGGAAAAACAAGAATAATCCAACCCAAAGAGCTCCAGAAGGAAGGAAATAATTAAAATCAGAGCAGAAATTAATGAATTGGAAACCAAGGAAACAATTAAGACAATTGACAAAACAAAGACCTGGTTCTTTGAAAAACTAAACAAGATTGGCAAACCCCTGGCGAATTGGATCCAGCAAAAAAAGAAGCTTCAAATTAACAAAAATCAAAATGAATAAGGAGAGATCACTACAGACATAAGTGAAATTGGGAGAATCATCAGGACTTATTTCAAAAACCTCTACTCCACAAAACTGGATAATGTGGAGGAGATGGATAAATTCCTGGGCGCATACCATCTACCAAAGCTAAACTCAGAGCAGGTTAATCTCCTAAATAAACCTACCACACTCATTGAGATTAGAAAAGTTATTAAAAAAAAAAAAAAAAACACAAAGAAGAGTCCAGGACCAAATGGCTTCTCAGCTGAATTCTATCAAACCTTCATGGAAGAACTCATCAATCTTCCTCAAACTGTGCCACACAACTGGAGAACAGGGAAAGTTACCCAACTCCTTTCATGAAGCTAGTATCAGCCTAATTACAAAACCAGGCATAGATGCCACAAGAAAAAAACCTACCGGCCTATTTCCCTGATGATCTTAGATGCAAAGATCCTGAACAAAATCCTCACAAACTGAATCCAACAACACATCAAAAGCATTATCCACCTTGACCAAATGGGATTCATCCCAGGAATACAGGGTTGGTTCAACATATAGAAATCTGTCAATGTAATACACCACATAAACAAGGTTAAACATAAAAAAAAACCACATGATCACTTTGATAGATGCAGAGAAGGCCTTTGACAAGATATAACATCACTTCGTGATCAAACCATTGGAGAGAATTGGCATGGCTTGTTCCTATCTTAACATAATAAAGGCAATATACAAAGCTCCTAAGGCCCAAATAATACTTAATGGAGAGAGACTGGAGGAATTTCCATTAAGACCAGGAACAAGACAGGGTTGTCCTCTCTCACCTCTGCTTTAAAATGTGCATTATGATTCTTAGTTATTATTACTTGGAACAAATCATTTACTCTCACTGAAGCTCAACACAGTGGAAATACTACATCTTAGTAAGGACATGCTCTGTGCTAGGCATGTCTCATGTGGGCCATTTAATCCTTACAACACTAGAAAAAATATTATCACCTTCATTTTGCAGTAAGAACTGAGATTTAGCTATTTAAAGAAGCTTAACCAAGTTACAGCAGCAAATATGGGATAGAGTCCTGCCTAAGTATGCTTTTCACTCTAGTCCTTATTTGTAATCCCACTATACTGCTCCAAAGAGCCACCCAAATAGGATTTTTATGAGGTTTGTTGTGACTGATTATGAGAAGGCAGAAAAAGCCCATTGTATACCACAGAGGCAAGCAAGACTGTTTTTTTTTTTTCTAAATTCCAAGAGTTTGAGGTTAGAGATATACCTCAGTGGCATAGTATTTGCTTAGCATTTGTAATGTCCTTGGTTTGATCCCCAGCACCCTCCCTCCTAATAAAATCTAAAAGTTTGAAACTTCTGTCAGAAGGTTTCTTAAAGGAGGAATCTTTAAGATGATTTGTCGAAAATGGGCAAGACAGAGGTCAGAGAAAAAGTGTTCTAATCTCATGGGAAAGAATTTTATTTCATTGTATATTTAAGATGCAAAAAAAACTGTTTAGCATGTATAAGGTCCAGGGTTTGATTCCTAAACAGAAAGGGAAAAAAATACAAGATTGACTTATTTACTACCATGTATCATATCTATTATCTACCTATGTATGTTATCTATCATCTGTCTACCTTTCTATCATCATCATTATCCTCATTTATCATCTAGCTATCTACTATCTAGCTATTTATCGTCTACCTATATATTATCTATCTATCTGCCTATCATATATCTCTCTCTATCTACCTAATTTTTCAAGATCTGGGATTAAATCCGGTGGACACTGGGTAAAGACTCTACCACTTAGTTATATCCCCATCTCTGTTATCCAGTTTTACTCTGGACTCAAGCTCCGTCCCACCAGACTGTCTGGGAATTTCACCTCTTAAATGTCTCTCATTATCATCTCTTGGATTACACAAAGGTTGGTGCTGAACACGGGTGTATTGAAGAGTACAACTGGCCTTGCTACCACAGGCTTCCTACTACTAAGCCCCTGCTAAGCTATTTATCCTTTGAAAAAAATAGTCCAGGAAATAAGTTACCTGCATGCCAAACTTAAAGCATGTGACTGACTGGAATGTGGGTACATACAGCCTATACCCCATCTTGTTCCTTGGGGTAGTATTCCCTCTCAGAGCTCTGAGTAGAGTTGCAGGGACCTAAGTCCTCTCTTTCCTTAGGTTCCTGTGATTGAGTGTACATGGGTATGTGCATGTAAGTGTGTTGGATTGTGGGATTGTGCGTGTGTGTGTGTGTGTGTGTCTGTGTGTCTGTCTACCTCCTGTTTCTATCTTTTTCTCATTCTTCCTTTATTGTTCATGCTACTCATTATTCTTCTCTCTCCTCTCTTTCTGCCTCCACATCTTCTCTCTTGACTTAGAAGAAACTGTCTTCAAGTTACTCCTATAGTTTAGACTTTATAATCTCCCATAGGAAAAACAATAACAAAAATAAATGTACCCATCAATAAACTACTGTGCAACCAGAGAAAGAGAGTTGGACAAGGAATATGCAGTGAGAAGGAAAAAAGTCATTTGGAGGAATCTGCAAAACAGTTCAACATAAGCAGTGAAGGCAACATTTGAAAAGAAAACAAAAGTGAAGATCAAAGTCATATTATAGATCCAGGGTAGTGATGATGGATGATACCCAGTGTTAAGGTGACCAGGTCCCAATCAGCCTTCCTGGGTAGCTGAATCCTATTGGGCAGGTTGACTGTTTATACGATATGTGTGACATATCATCAGCTAAATGGACAATATGAGAGAGGGAGAGAGTGGGTGCGCCAGGGCTTCTAGCCACTGCAAACGAACTCTAGGCGTGTATGCCCCCTTGTGCATCTGGCTAATGTGGGTCCTGGGAATCAGCCTTGAACCGGGGTCCTTAGGCTTCACAGGCAAGCGCTTAGCTGCTAAGCCAACTCTCCAGCCCTGGAAGTATCTTTTTCTTCTGTTTTCAATAAGTAGCAATTGGCAAGGTCCGTGGGTAGAAACTAGCATCAGAAAACCATTTAGATGGTTATAATGCAAACAGAGCTGAAATGGAACCAGGCATCCACTTGCAGTTCTTGACAAAGGCTCTGGATAATACTATGGGTAGGAAGGGTGGCCAGTAGATTCTTTCTGATCTTAAAAGCATTGCCACATCTCCTGTGTTTAGTACAGATTGTTTGAAGGCAGAAAGCTTTTATAACAAGCCAGGTTAGAATAAAAGTGGACTAGGGAATAGCAGTGGAAGTTGAGATATGGTCAACGTTTGGATTACATTTGAATGGTTGAAACAAAAGAGCTTATTAGTGATAGGAGGTAGAGTGTTAAAAATAGAAATTAAGGCTTATGCATACAACTTTTAGTCTTGAAAACCCCGAATTAGGACAGTAACCATTTACTGACAGGGATATTTTAGAGTTTTTTAAATCAAGAGGTCACTTTTGAACATGCTAAGTTGAATTGCCTGCTAAGATATCTAAAGGGACAAGTAGAATGTCTTCTGGAAATAATGTATTATATCTAGAGGAAAACTGGGCTGGGGATGCAAAATTAAGTCAAGAAACATATTGACAATATTTATATCCCCGAAACTAGAAAATGAATGCATCAAGAGCAAGTGAAGGCTGAGTTTGAGACAAAGAGGAGCTAGTGGTGAGGAAAAGCAATGAAAGGTAATATAGCTGGGCCAATGATAACTGCCTCCTCCTAAACACATGAACACTGTGTATGCAGTTTCCTTGAAATTATTTAACACCATGTTGTTACTGCCAGATTATGAAATAATACCTATGGTGAAACTGAGGGAGAAGCAAAGTAGGGGTAACTGTTTTCAAGAAAGGGATATGAGTTTGCTTTTAGAAATGTGTTGAGAAAATACTTAACTAGCAATGGACATACCATACCATGATCAACAATGTGTTTAAGTCATGAAAATATCTAGATGAGTGTCTGGTGGTAAATTTTAGAATAAGGGCACTGAAATTTGTGGGAGAATTTATACATGAGGTATGAGGTATAAGATTGTGGTGTTATCCATGTGATTCTTGTCCCAAAATTTAACCATTCCCTATTTACTTATATGCTTAGGGATTTTAGGTTATAGGAATAAGATGAGTTAAAGTTTTATAATCCCAAATGAGTTTCTTTCCTTTGTTTATGAGATGTAACTAAAATTTCGTGGAAAATACATGAAAGTATTTTTAAAATAGACTGTGGATTGTATTTGTGAGATTTCAAAAGTATTTAGTATTATGCTATATCTTCATTAAATACAATACAAAGGAAGTTACAGAATGTATTAACATTTTTCACTGGAATGACAGTATCATATCAAAAGACATTGGTCCTTACTTCCATAGCACCATTGATAAATTAGCTTTCAAAGAGACTAGATGTCCCTATACTGATGGGACTACAACTAAGAATAGGCAAAAGATTTTCTAGATAATGAAAAGAACTCACCACAGTGGGCAGAAAGCAAAGTTCTGTGTTTTTATTTTACCACAGGGCACTATAGCCTTAAAGAGAAAGAATAGGTTAGGATCAGCTCTTTCTCTAAGAGGGGCAACCAAGAAGGAAAAGCAATCTAGAAAATAAATCAGACTTTCTAAAGCTGATTTCTCATTCTGGCAGCAAAGGGTCATATTACAGAGAGCTTTGAGCTTTCGAAAATGGCGGATCATAACTAATAAAGGATAAGTAGTTTTATTTTTTTCTTGCTGATAAAAAAAAATGAGTCGGATTTACCTCAGTAGTGGCTGGCTTGAAGTACCGTGGGGAGACGGTGATCTAGGTATTGTATATATCCTTATAAAGCTCTCCACAAATAAGCTGTGAATGTTTTTTTCTGTTAGCAATGTGATGTTTATAAAGCAGAACAGGCTTTCACCCTGTAAATAATATACCAGATGTCTGGGAACTAATGTTACTTCTAAATATAGTCAGTACCCCACCCACAACTGGCCTAACTACAGAGATCTTAATGTTAGGCACTTGATTAGCATGATGAAAGTTACATATATCTTGTTAAAGAGTTTTATGTCAGATAACTTAATATAAAGAGTTAAATTGAATATTTGAAGTAATAATTTTATTGCTTTTACTCTAGAGTAAAATTATCTAGAGTATTGGTGAAAACGAAAGTCTAAAGTGATTATAAAGTTATTATATAGTTGTACATGAAAATACTTACATTTTATTTGATCTTGAGAAAACTTATAAATCTCATATAAAGCATGACCATTTGGGAAAATGTGATAGATCACATTATACATATTTGAAGTGAAACCTCTGTTATAGACCTCTGATTTTGATGGGGAGAAGCAGGAGTAGTGAACACATTTAAACACAGTTAGAACATGATCTAGTATCCTTGGATTCTCACATGCTACGAAGATTAGTTACAGACATTCTCCTAAGAAATTAAAGGAAATAGAAGATGAGGTTGTTTGGGAGTTAAGCAAAAAGAATCCAAGACAAATGATTTATTTTTCATTGGATGGCATGCTTGTTCTTATAAATTACTCCACTAATAGGTTGATGGGCTATTTCTTATCTCTTCAGAAAAAATGCCATAATTTTTTCATTTAGCTTGTGTGTGTGTGTGTGTGTGTGTGTGTGTGTGTGTGTGTGTCTGTGTCTGTGTTTGTGTACGAGTTTTTTAGTTGATCATATTCTCTGTCTTTCCCTTTTCTCTCTCGGTCTTTTTCTGTCTCTCCCTTACCAGCAAATAATGCTAAAATTATACTGGACTAAAACAAACATTATAATGAGAAAACTTATTAGAATGCAGGGAGGAGAGTTGGATGGGAAGAATATCAAGTAACTCTCAGGTGCAAATATCATTAGCTTTGCTGTTCCATAAAAGTCTTCACACCCACTAGAAAAAAAGTGGGTCTAAACATTGATGTTCAAGGCTTTGTTCAATCCCAGCATCTGGTTGTTATGTTAACTAGTAGTGACATTGGGAAAAACAAGCAGGAATAATGATTTAACATCATCATGTTGTACATATATCTTTATAGATAAAGATAGTGAATTTTACTGTATCACTACAGGAAAGAAAACCTTGCTCATTACAAATATTGCAAATGCTTATTTAAATCAACACATTTTTAAAGCTTTGATTCCTTAAATTGTTATTAATTTCTCACTTCTCCACTGATGAGACTACAGGTATTAATTTTACATATCTAATGTATTTTGAAGGTAGTATAGTGTCTATATTGTTTTGTTTAAACAGTCACAAGGAAAATGGATACATGTTTTGAAGATCTTCACAGTTTCATTCTGCAATCAAGTTTATACTAAAAGAAGCAAATGTGCATGATTTGTAAAAGCATTAGACTTCTTGGAAGATGGAAAGAAAACACACTGGAACATTCCCACAAAGAACATTGCTTGAATGATGAATTTGCATTTCATTTTGTGAGAACATAATGTTCCTATTCCTTATAAATTATGTGATTTCTAGTAAAATTTTCCTACCAACAAATATTTAAGTACATGCTTACAATTAAGCTATTAATAAGCAATAGCATTTTTATATGCAACAAAGAAGTAATATTCACATACAATACTCACCATATATATATATATATATATATATATATATATATATATATATATATATATACACATATACAATACTATTAACATTAACTTTTCTGTCAGCTGAAAAGCCCACAAATTGCATTATCAGGCTTACTAATTTCTCTAGATAAGTAAGAAATTCTGGTAATGGACATTAAATATTTCCATTTATGTGTGGAAAGGGGTGCATATTTAGTCTTCCTTTAAGACTTACAATGCTTTAAAATTTAAATATCAATTATTATTCTGGATTCAATATAAATTGTGTAAGAAACTGCATTGGAATTGAACTATTTCCAAGGTATACTGCAGGAGTGCCTTTTAAAAATTAATTATGCAGACCTGATAAGGCTTAATTTTCAGTTTCTGTTCATTCTGAAATCAAAGGGAAGAAAATATAATGGAAGAGAATCTGAATGAAATACACTATATTTTAAAACTATAAGAAATGCATAATATATACTTCATAGGAAATGAATATATAAGGCAAAATGAAGAAGTGATTAGGGGGCATCAGTTCTGGATTTGTCAATCTAAATTTCATGTGTTTTTTTTAGGTTTATCTCTTTCAACTTTATGAAGGTAGATTACATATACCTGAAATCATTGTCATGTGAACTAAATGTCCTCCAACCAGTGTTATATATATATTGTAAACTGATTCATTGTTCATATATCAACAGTAAAGAGAAAAAGTGCTTTTACTCACTCTGCCTTAGTACTTAAACTTTCAATAAAATACTATCATACCATTAGATATAAAATGATTGGTGATTGGCCATTGACTTTTGTCCTTTGTTGCCTGGCTTATGGGACTACTGCATTTTTCTTCTGACATGTCCTTATATTTTATTTAGTGGAATGTATTTAGTTATCATTTACAATGTCATAGCCAAGCTTTTGACAAATCCTTAATACAGAATTATGTGAAGGTTGTTTTCAGTTGTATGAAAAGTAGGGATAGTGAAATAAGTTCTAAAATGTATTATTCATCTGCAGTTATAGCTCCAAAATCCTTTGTATTTTATGAGAGGTTCATAAAATATATACTGTTGACTGTTCAGTGACTTTATTTCCGTTAATGTAGTAGAATTAATCAGTAGTTTGTCTTTTATTTATAACATTCTGTGGATTTAGGAGGAGTCAGTGGGAGACATAGTGGACAGCAAGACAAGTATTAGCAATTACAATCATTATACACTGGGAATATTTTCTCTGTAGTCAGATTTTCTTCCACTTATCAAACAATCCCTCTCAATGACTTTTTACTGGAATTCATAAATTACTCACTTTTATATTTTATTTTTTATTATTAGATATGGACATATTTTGTATATAAACATCACATGTTGGTACCATCCTTTGCCTCCTCCCTGCCCCTTTGCTGAAGAGGCCTTCCTCATTGGTGATTCAGGTCAACCCCGTGGGGATTGTGGATCATGCATTATTTGCAGCAGTCAGTTATGGGGGAAAGGCAATGCCTCTGTGTAAAATGTCCCAACTTGTGGCTCTAAGAATCTTTCTGCCCCCTCTTCCACAAGATTCTCAGAGCCATGCTGGGAGCATTGTAAGTCTGCTTCAGTGATGGGCATTTAGGAGCATCTAGATGTCTGGTTTGGTAGGTGTTGAGTGTCCTCAGTATCTTTCTCCATCGCCCTTGTGCTGATATCAACTTAACTGAGACATAATTAACTCATTTAATCACTTTAAGACCTCTCATTATTTTCTATGTCCAGTAAATAGAATCAACAGAGCTGGTTTGAATTACACAAATATCACTCACTATACACCAACCACTGTCCTTTCAAACCACCTGAGAGGCCAGAGAGTGAGAGCGATTAGAAGAGGATTGTGTGCTTTTTGGTAGGAAAAGAAAAGGGAACTTCCACATAGGAGGCACCACTTTTCCCACTGAGAAATATTGAGGGCATGCCAGGCCATTGTGATGTCACCAGAACAGAATGAAGGTTGAATGCTACTGCCTACCCACACCTGGCACATGAAGAATAAATAAATTGTAGGTGATCCCATGGCACTGTTAATACCATTTCAAATGCAGCTGACCCTTTGTCCCTAATCTAAAACTTTCCTATCTAGGGCCCCCTTAGTCAGTGCATGTTTTAGGCATGGGGCTCAGGTACCTGACCTTGTTGACAAGATACTGCAATCCCTTACACCTCAGGATCAGGACAGTCTGGGGTCTGGGGTCTGGGGACAAGGAAAGCTCAGAATGTATGGACTGTTGAGTGTTGTGGAAGGTATACTGGCTAAATATAAAAATAATAATTTAAATTTTTTTGTTTATTTTTATTTAGTTGTGAGTGACAGACAAAGGAAGAAAGAGTCAGAGAGAGAGACAGAGAGAGAATGGGTGTGCCAGTGCCTCTAGCCACTGCAAATGAACTCCAGACACCTGCACTCCCTTATGCATCTGGCTAATGTAGGTCCTGGGGAATCGAGCCTGAAACTGTGGTCCTTAGGCTTCACATTCAAGCACTTAACCACTAAACCATCTCTCCAGCCCACAAAAAAATAAATTTTAAGCCAGAGTGGTGGCACATGCCTTTAATCCCAGCACTCAGGAGGCAGAGATAGGAGAATTGCCTTGAGTTCAAGGCCACCCTGAGACTACAAAGTGAATTCCAGGTCAGCGTGGACTAAAGAGAGACCCTCCCTCAAAAAGCAATAAATTTTATATTTGTATATGATAAAAGCATGCAATAACTTTATGTGTTCAATAATCACTGGAAGACAATTCATCAAGTACAGTAATTTCGGGGTAGATGAACTTCAGAGCACTTTAGAGCCCTCTGGATTCAGACACTGCCTAGATGGAGCCTTCAGATAGGAACCAGATTTCCTAGTATGCAGGTCACTTTGTTGAATTCTGGGTGTAAATAATTTATATCACATGGGAATTTATTGAGCCTACTGAATTTACTTTGACTTAAATTTTTTTTTCTCTTTCTTTTCTGACAGGTTCCTGGGCAGATCGATCCCCGCTGCATGAGGCTGCAAGTCAAGGTCGTCTTCTTGCTCTCAGAACATTGTTATCACAGGTAAAGTATTACACCAAAGCTGAAAGTGAGTTCCCTTCCTATGAGCACAGAAAATTTCAAACAAATGATGAAGGAGTAATAAAATTGCTTAAGTTTTATTATCATCTTTTCATTTCAACTCACATCAAACATGTTAATACTTTCTGGTCTACTTCAAGTTTCAGTTACAGTATACTTATTGGGTCATTGTTAGACATCTTAGACAATTAGTAATTTGACTGGTATGTTTTTTTTTTTTTACAAAATATGTAAAATGGGATTAACTATTTGTAATATGTCTAGCCAATTGTATACTTAGTTCAGTCACAACAATATAAAAACATATAATAAAATATATAAAATATAAAAAAAGAAATAATTAGGCCAGACTAGATGATGAAACAATCTAAACATGGTTGTGGTAATTGGTGCAGTGATATGGACAATTGTCTGTGAAAGTAATAAAATGTTCATTTCTACACTGGCCTCCTCATCAAAGTCTGTAAACCACAGAGTCATTCCTGAAACAGAATGTACTCTGGCTAGGTCCTGTGCATTTCACTTTTTTTTTTTTTTTTTTTTTTTTTTTTTTGAGGTAGAGTCTCATTCTAGCTAAGGCTGACCTGGATTTCACTCTGTATTCTCAGGGTAGCCTCAGACTCATGGTGATCCTCCTACCTCTGCCTCTCGAGTGCTGGGATTAAAGGTGTGCACCACCACTCCTGGCTTTTTTATTTTTTTCTTTGTTTTTGTTTTGTTTTGTTTTGCTTTGATTTTTGATTTTGGAGGTAAGGTCTTGCTCTAGCTCTGAATTCACTATGTAGTCTCAGGGTGGCCTTAAACTCATAGAGATCCTTCTACTTCTGCCTCCCAAATGCTAGGATTAAATGTGTGCACCACCATGCATTCCTTTTAAGCTTCCAATCTGGTGCAAATGCATTCTACTGCAAAGGCACTCATGATTCCCAGGGCCACAGAGAAAGGAATTCCTTATATTGCTATGAGAAAGGAAGGGTCCTGAAAATGAGTTTGAAGAGTGCTCTCTAGAACTCGAGAGGCTTGGATCCTGAATTGGCACTTTAGGTGGCCCCAGCCTATGTGATCTCCATTTCCTCATCTGTGAAATGAAGATATGTCCAAGATGCTCCTTTACAGTATCCAGTTCTGGACTAGTTATGTGAATGTTTTTCACAACACTTGATGAAGGTGAAAAAAAACCTATAGAAACGTCAGTTATTTCAAAGGGTAATCGCTCAGAGTGGGTCATGATATGGTTTCAGAGTAGTACTCAGATATTTCTCAATGTGTTTCCTTTTCATGAATAAGCCAGGCAAGAAGAGTGAGAGGCACTCTCAGACCCTACTGGGAAAGGAAACCTGTGCTTTCTCACACACTTCTATCATCTGGCCATGCCAGGGTACACATGTTAGGCAGCTCTCCCAACCTGACTGCTGAATAGCAAAATGAAATCTTGGAAAGGATCATGACAGGATCTTAAAATTTTCCATTTGCTAGTGACAAAGATATGGGGTGGTTGTCTATGAGTTTATTATTCATTGTGTGTATTCTGATGTTATAGCATATAGTATTCTGTAATATGTTAGGAAGGTATTACTTGAAATCCTTCCTATCATAGTGCCTAGTATGATTATCTATAGACAATTACTAGTGATATCCAGAAGGCAAAGAATCTTACACTTTATGCTAAATTATCTAACTGTTATTGAAACAATTAAAAATGGTAATTGGATTTTAATTGAACAATAAAAAGCATTTTATTATGTGCAGGACTCAAATAATTGCTTAAAATGCCTCATCTCATTCTAGTTTCATGACCACCATAAAATTTAGAGCCTGAGTTATTTGTCCAAATTAACATGGTTACTGCTTGATGAAAGCAGGATTTAAATCCATCCAATTGACTTTGAAGTCAGCACTCTTAAACCTATTTATAACTTAATCATAACTATCAAGTAAATAATTTAATCATCTATTTAATGACAAATCACAAAGCAATTTCCAAAAATTCATTTTTTCCTAGCCAAGACTGAATTATAATCTTATAACTCCAAACAAAGCACATTATTCAGACTATAAAAAGTCTTCAGTAACCAGGAAGATAGATCAGAGGTTAATAGGAACTTGCTGTCCAAACCTTCTGATCAGAGTTTGAGTCCCCAGCACTGTCTGTAATCACAACATACCCGCAGACATAGAATGCTGAGTCATGAGAATACCAAAGCTGGAAGGCCAGTAAAACAGTAAGAGAACCCTGTATCAAAGGAGGTGGAAGGAGAATACCAACACCCCAAAGTTGTCCTTCAGCCTATACTTGTGCATCATGGCATATAAGCATGCCCATAACATATATCAAAGACACACACACACACACACACACACACACACACACAGTCTTTAATTCCACAAAATGAAAAATACTTTCTCTACACCCCTAAAATTAAGAAAACCAAATTAAGGCTAGAGAGATGGCTTAGCAATAAAGGTACTTACCTGCAAAGCCTAAGGACCCAGGTTCAATTCCCCAGTACCTATGTAACCCAGATGCATAAGGTAACACATGAGTCTGGTGTCTGCAGTTCATTTGTAGTGGCTAGAAGCCCTAGAATGCCCATCCTTTCTCTTCCTCTCTCTCCAAATCACCACAAGTTGAGGACAAACTATTCAACCAGGAATCTGTAGGGGACTTTTTACATCCAACTATAACAATGGTTTTTTTTTTATTATTATGACTTTATATGTGAAACCTTCCATTTCCAAAACAAAGGACATCAGCATATCAAAGAAATCCCTACACTCTCATGATTACTGTAGCACTATTCACAACAGATCAGATGTAGACACAATATATTACATTTATCAATGAATAGAAAATATACTGTATTTACACAGGGGACTATTATATAGCCAAAAGTAACATCTAATCATTTGTAATAAAATGGGTGGGACTAAATGATAATAGCTGAAAATATTCAGACACACAAAGACATGTGAAAAGACTTTTTAAAAATATTTGTATTTATTTATTCATTTAAGAAAGAAGCAGTGAGACAGAGAGAAGGGAGAATGGAGCATTCCAGGGCCTCCAGCCACTGCGAATGAACTCCAGATACCTGTGCCCCCTTGTGCATGTGGGTCCTAGAGAGACAAACTGGGATCCTCTGGCTTTGCTGGCAATGCCTCAACTGCTAAGACATCTCTTCAGCCCCTGAAAAGGCTTTTTAAAAGTTGGTTTAGATGTAGAATAGTTATCAGTGGAAGCTGGGGGAATAGGGAAAGGAAAGGAGATAGAAATTATATAAAGAGGGATCAAAAGTGAAAAGGGGGCTGGAGAGATGGCTTAGCAGTAAAGGTGCTTGCCTACAAAGCTAAAGGAACTAGGTTCAATTCCACATGACCCACATAAGCAAGATACACAAGGTGGCGTATGTGTGTGGAGTTCATTTGTGGTGGCTAGAGGCCCTGGTGAGCTGATGGTCGTGTGCTCTCTCTCTCATCTCTTGAATAAATAAAAATAAAACATTTTTTTTTAAAGTGAAAGAAAAACAAGTTCTAAAGTTCTAGGGCACAGTCAGATGAAATCACAATAGCCATAATATATACAATACACCTGGAGAAGAGGGATTGAGGAACATTGAAAACTGACTGGATAAACTACTAAACTGGCAACTAATTACCTGAAATTCTTTCCACTTTAAAACATAACATTCTATTGACATCTAAAGAGATGATTTTTGTATTCATTTTTGCCTATCTTAAAAAAAATGTATGTTATGTTTAGGGTTATAATGTAAATGCAGTAACCATAGACCATGTCACCCCATTGCATGAAGCCTGCCTTGGAGATCATGTGGCATGTGCAAGGACTCTTCTGGAAGCTGGAGCAAATGTAAGCTTTAAAAATATTAGTTATATCACATCTTCTGACTGAGGGAATCAGAGTTCTCATCTTACTTTTCTTGCCTTCTTTCTCAATAGTTTAAAAAAAATAACATCATGAAAAAATGGCCTTGAATTGCCTTAGTTTTCTCATACTTTCAAAATAAATGTGATTGGCTGATGTATAAGTGAGCAGCAAGATGAATAATACTATAGAATGTAAGAATATAATAAGGATAACATAGAATATTTAGTTCATTTTTTACTTTCATGACTCTAAATAGCAATATATGAACACCTCTAAGCCTATAGTCTTTGCTTATATTTTGAAAGAGTTTCCTTAGATAAATTCTTAAATATAACAGCTAATAAATATGGTGCACTACTATAATACTAGCCGGAGGATCAGAGGCTCAAGATCAATCTCAGCTACATAATAATTTGGAGACCAGCTTGGGCTTTGTGAGACCCTAATTCAAAAAGAGCATTAAGGGCTGGAGAGATGGCTTAGCCATTAAGTGCTTACCTGGGAAGCCTGAAGACCCCAGTTGGAGGTTGATTTCCCAGTAACCACTTAAACCAAATGCACAAAGTGGCACATGTATCTGGAGTTCATTTGCAGTGGCTGGAGGCCCTGGTGTACCCATTCTCTCTCTCTCTCTCTCTCTCTCTCTCTCTCTCTCTCTCTCTCCCTCCCTCCCTCCCTCACTTTCTTTCTTTCTCTATCATTCTCATTCTCAAATAAATAAATTCTCTCTCTCTCTCTCTCTCTCTCTCTGTTACTCTCATATAAATAAACGAAAAGCATTAAAAATCTTTCAGAAATAGAATAATCAATATACACATTTAACTACCTACCAGCAAGTTGCTTCATCATTTTTATCACCATTAAATTTTTCTTCCTATTTGCTGAAATTTATTTAACAGTTGAGTTCTCATTTGTTTGCTTCTTGAATATGTATTTTGTCCAATGAATTTTGTTAGTAGATGTCTATTCCTGTGACTTTTCTCGCTCATCATGTTTCTCTTTATCTCTTGTATATTTAAAACTTTTTTGTATTGATATATATGAACAAAATCGATTTTGTCATATTTTTAATATTTTTATCTATTTATTAATTGACAGAGAAAGAGGGAGAAAGTATAGGTGCACCAGGGCCTCCAGCCACTGAAAACAAACTCCAGATGCATGTGCCCCCTTGTGCATCCAGCTAACATGGGTCTTGGGGAATAGAACCTGAGCCCTTTGGCTTTGCAGGCAAATGCCTGAACCACTAAGCCATCCCTACAGCCCTATTTTGTCATATTTTTGCATACATTTTCCCAGTCAGTAGATTACATAACTTTTGACAGTCTGTAAATTATTCTATTAGCTCTTTGTGATGTATGAATCTCATTATTTGGTTCTGGGTTTGGTTTAGGTGAATGCAATCACTATAGATGGTGTGACTCCATTATTCAATGCATGCTCCCAAGGCAGTGCAAGCTGTACAGAGCTTCTTTTGGAATATGGTGCCAAAGCCCAGCTGGAGTCCTGTTTTCCTTCTCCCGTACATGAGGCTGCCAGTAAAGGTTAGTTATGAGATTAAGTGAAAAAAAAAAAAAGTTCCTAGACCCGCATTTCCTTATTTATCTTTCAAGAATTACATTTTAGGGGAAAGTAAGGGGTTGGAAATATGTGAGAGGGGGATAGGCAAAAAATTAAGCTCATCCTTACTTTGTTTTGACAGGTCACCATGAATGTCTGGAAATACTGATATCCTGGGGTGTAGATGTTGACCAAGACATTCCTCATTTGGGATCTCCTCTCTATGTAGCTTGTATGTCACAGCAGTTCCATTGCATCTGGAAACTACTTTATGCTGGTACTGTTCTTGAAACATCTTCCGTTCTTTCCATATGTATATAGATAATTCTATCTCTAAGCCCCTTTAAAGAATATATTTCATGCTAAAAACATTATTGTAACATTCTCACTTATGCATATATAACCAAAAAAGAACTTCATTCTTGATGAGAACACTGCAAACCTCATAGATCAATATATAATTTCTTTAGATTGAAAACATAGCATTCGTAGACATTTGTTATGTAAGGGAATCTAAAAGCCCTGTCCTGTACAGAAGATCATAGAAAGTTTTATATATATACATAGATAGATAGATAGATAGATAGATAGATAGATAGATAGATAGATAGATAATTAAAATACATTTTAGGGATAGTCATTACTTGGATAATCTTATCTTTACCAGTCATAGAAATCATGTACTTCCTCAGAATTTCTGTCCTCTTACTAGAAAAGATTTCTTGCTATTTCCACTTATATGAAAGAACTAAATTCTTCATGAATCAGCTTTGGCTTCATGGGCAGCACTTCTAACCCAGTCAGACCAACTCCCTCAATTATGAAACTGGAAGTTTCTTGGACATGGATTTGCCTTTATCCTCCCCCTCCCATCATTTCTTTCTCTAGCTAGAGCCTCCCTTTCATGTGGTAGCTACTTATATGTATGAATGAGAAAATGAGCTTTATGTTACTTGTTGTTAATGATACTTATTTCACTCCTACTATATAGACATGTTTTAGTAATCATGTTGTATATTACTCACATTATCTTAACTTACAGATTTTGATTCATTGGCTTCATTGTCATTATACCCAGTATCCTAAACATGAGTGATGTTAGTAATTATTGACAAATTGATACTTTCTACCCATGTCCTCTCAATAAATTTATCACAATGAATAAAGTATATGCTTTATCACCCATCTTTATTTTTCCAAAAATATTATTCTTTCCATCAAACATTTTATAATGGGTTTTAAAATATTGAGAAATTACTATTAGTAATTGTTGATTACTTGCTATTTTCATGTCCTATTCTCTCATAAAATTGATGCACCACTAAAGTTTATGATTTCTTTATAGAAATTTCATTATGAAACATTATTGTTAAACATTTTATTCTTGTTTTTAAAAATATTGAAAGTGATTATGCTTACAAAAAGGGCCTTGAAAGGACTCTTAAGATGTATTTCTAATTATCAACCTTAATAATATTACAAACAGTATCAGAACATAGTAAGAAAGAATACATGTGTGATTTTTGGTAGACATTTTTTGGTTTGTAACCACTTTATACTAGAAAATTGTAATATTACTTTTACAGTTTTAAATTGCATTACTCAGTGCATATCCCTTAAATAACTACTGAGTGCCAGGTCTTGTATTAAAATAAATAAGTAGACAATTGTTAATTTTACATGTATGGTTACTTTTTAAATATAAACAAATTTAAAATTTTAAATTTTTGCATGCAGATATCATTGATATTATTTTCTACTTGAGATGCTTAATGTTTCTGCATTTATTGATTTAAACTACATAAGTGAAAATTGGCAGGCCAATCTATATATTTTACCTAAATGGTTCACATATCTATATTCATGAGTTTTCCAAGAAACCAAGAGGCCTTAAAATAAATGAAAAAAGGAATATGATTTTGAATAGCCCCAAAATCTATCAGCTATGATGAAAATATATGTGTATGAACTTAATCATGTATGGTTTATATTAGCAAGTATGATTACTTTTAGTTTAATTCAAAAATCTCTTCAGAGCCGGGCGTGGTGGCGCATGCCTTTAATCCCAGCACTCGGGAGGCAGAGGTAGGAGAATCGCCGTGAGTTCAAGGCCACCCTGAGACTACAGAGTTAATTCCAGGTCAGCCTGGACCAGAGTGAGACCCTACCTCGAAAAACCAAAAAAAAAAAAAAAAAAAAAAAAAAAACTCGCTTCATTATAACATCTTTTAAACATGCCAAAAGTGTTTGATAAAGATATAATAAACACATCCACATCCATAGGTACTATGTTTAAGATTTTATATGTTAATATGTATAAGAAATATATATTAATGTATTTGTGTGCATGTGCCATGTATTGCATATACATACATAGGGAAGGAAATAGCTCATTATGAATAAAGGTTCTTTTGTCCCCTTCCTCAGTTGTCTTCTTCTCTCTCTGCACAGAGATAATTGACTCATCAAATACTTTTTTGTTTTCATTTATCATCATCCCCTAATTACATGTAGGTGCTGATGTACAGAAAGGCAAATATTGGGACACTCCACTGCATGCGGCTGCTCAGCAATCCAGTACTGAAATTGTGAACTTACTTCTAGAATTTGGAGCAGACATCAATGCCAAGAACACAGAACTTCTGAGGCCTGTAGATGTAGCAACCTCCAACAGTGCTATGGAAAGATTACTGCTTCAGTGTGAAGGTACAGAGGACAAAGAGATATTTATAAGAACAAAAAGTGTTTTCCTAAAACAGATGAAAACAAAAGGCTCTTTGTGGTCATATAAAGTAATAATGCCATGTCATTTCCAATATTTATTGTGGAAATGAAAGACATCTCAACTTAGGTCTTACCAAAAAAGAACAGGTCACAATTATAAGGCTTTTGTTATACCTAAACTTTCATATTTCTATGGTTAAACATATTTAACTTATTCTACAATATGTGTAATATAGTTTTAAGGTAGTATCTACTAATATATGTTTATGTTTAGTAACATGCCCCATTTTATTTTATTTTATTTTATTATTCTGTCATGATAGAGACTTGACTTAGGGTCTCCCGTATGCTAGGCAAGCATTCTGTCAAGTGAGCTCCATCCCCAGACTATGCCCTATTTCATAAGATAGGATCTCTTTCCTTAGCATGTACTAGAAATGTAATAAGGAACAGTTACACTTGAAGTATTTGTTCTATTTGTTGAGGAGATGGGTCAGTGATTAAGGCACTTGCATAACGTGGAATTGTTAAGCCTGGTTCTGAAATGACAGTAAAATTTTATTTAGCTTAAATAATGAATTTAATCTGATGAAAAATAGATAATTTATTAAGTTCCCCTTTTGGTACATATCTTGGGGATTTTGATTCATGGCTCCTCTCTTAAAGATTTGACTTCTTTCTGAGAATGTTAATACCAATAATTCCATAATCCTGAATATTATGCTTCAAAGAATAAGTCTCAATAATAAGATCTCATAAGTAAAAGTATTATGAATACTAAAATAAATTTTCCCAGTGCATTGGTTATGCTGGTCATTGTCTTTATGTTGATATTTCATGTATCTTCATCACATGTAAGAACTCATTTTGATGTTAATAACTGTGGTTTCCTCTTCTTTCAGCTACCCCCAGTTCTCTTTGTCAGCTTTGCCGACTCTGTATCCGAAATTGCATAGGAAAACAGAAAATTCATCTTATCCCACAGCTTCAGCTGCCAACACTACTGCAGAACTTCCTACAATATCGATAAATCAGTAAAACTGTTCTAAGTCCTTTGCAAATTGAAATTTCTATTTTATTTACATAATGAATATTTAATACTTCATATTAAATTCAGGAAAGAAAAGAGAAAAATGAATATAAGCTCACCCAGGAAAGTGGTAAAATAATAATTTTCATTTTAAGTGTATACATCAATAATATTGTTTTGTGAATTTTTACTGTACTTGGATTATGTTTAGAAGATCTATACATTATTAGCAATTTCACAGTACCTGCTTAATTATTTCAATTTTTTTCCAGAAGGGAGAAGAAAAATATAAACATTTACTACAATTTTAATTTACTTCTGAATTTCATACCCTATTGTATTTTGAAACACCTGTATTTTTCAAATAATGAGTTGATTATAATTGTGCCTCTTGTCACTGATTATTTCCGTGTTTGTAATATTAACAAATATATGAATACAACATAGTAAATAACAACAAGTATGTTTTTTGAAATAAAGATGATTCTAATTTTAAAAAGTTCATTATGATGGGAAAGTGTGGGGGTGGGGAGGGAGGGAATTACCATGGGATATATCTTATAATCATGGAAAATGTTAATAAAAATTAAAAAAAAAAAGTTCATTATGTTAATTGTGCACTTATTAAGATGGCAATTTACATAGGAAACATGAATTTTCCTCCTGTGTACAAAGAACTCAAACATCATTTCTACACAATAAAGGAATAAGTGATAGAAACTAGTAGAATTAAAGACACAGAAATTTATACTTGTTAAGGCTATGTGAAGACCCTCTTAAGAGAGGTTTCTTAAGGTCTGTTTTCATACATGCTTTCAAATGTTTATTGCAGCCTTCTCCCATTTCAGAAATTTTCAATACCTACTGATATCAGACTGAAGAAAATGTACTTCATGTGTAACTATCTGGGTTACATTCCAGGAGTCATAGTATCAGACCAAACTTGTAGGAACAAAGCAGTTTAGAACTCCTTTAAAATTCGACCCAATTAAACACATTAATAAAAGCTTTACAGATTCATGTACAGCCTATGAAAATCATATAGTCTAACACAAATTTGACAAACCATATGCTCATGTTTGCAAAGTACCTACATTATATAGAAGTTAATTTTTAGCTCACACTTCACTTTACCAAATAAAAGTGTGGCCATTTCTGGGCAAACACAGCCAACTCAATAATTTCTCATTCTTTTTAGGGAAACTGCTCATGTGGACTCAGTCTATCCCAGCCCCCTACTCCCACTTCAATATCTCCAAAGAGAACATCTAACATCTAGAAGACTCTTGCAAAAACCACCATTATTTAACAACCTTTGTCTTCTGAGAGACACAAATGTGCCAAGAGATTATTGCACCAATGCTGTGCAGCTAGGGTTTGGTCAGATCACAAAAAGCCTTTACATTTATTTAAGATAAAGTTCACAAATTGAGCCAGGCGTGGTGGCACACACCTTTAATCCCAGCACTTGGGAGGCAGAGGTGGGAGGAGGATCACCATGAATTGGAGGTCACCCTGAGACTACATAGTTAATTCCAGGTCAGCCTGGACTAGAGTGAGACCTTGCCTTGAAAAACCAAAAAAAAAAAAAAAAAAAAACCACAAATTGTACTTCTAGAAGACATGTCACTTTTCTCCCTCTGCCTGGAACATACCCTAGTCCATCTTATATCTTAAAACTTCTGCATTTGCATAAATAGATTAAAATCAGTGTTTCAAGAAGCAATTCAAATACTCAGTATGGTTGCAGGCCGTTCCATCTGTTCTTTCCAGGACTCTATGCAGACTTCCAATGAAAATATAGCATAAACTTTGATTTTCATGTCTCTTTTCTATAGATTGTGAGTTTACTATAGGCTTCACTATGTCATGCTCACACCCTCTCCTCATCAGTGAAAGATACATTAAGGACCTTTGACATGCTTCTTCACTTGGCTGGAAACAAAGAATATTTCATTTCCTGCTTACTAAGGATGCTTGCAATATCTATAGGACAAAAGCATCCTTTATCATAGCATGAGAACAAAAGAAAAGAGATGGGAAAGCAATTCAATTCTTTCTTTGGTAATTATCCCTATTTCAAAGACTGAAAGGGTGGACTTAGTTCATGAATGACCAGGTCATGTGGAGTATAGACACTGAGAAATTAGGGGTCCCTGAAACCAATTAAAAAAAAAAAACAGTTATTACATAGCTCTTGCTTCTTGTCCTCTACACTGTGATGACAGGTACCCATGCTTACCACATTGTATGAGCACTGCAATGCATAGTTATAATACAATCAAAATTCTGGAAAATATGCAGCCAGACTAGGATGACCTTTCTCAAGGCTGTTATTAAATGATAGATCCATTCCAGAGTTATTCGTCTTCATTGAACAACATAGTATGTGCAAGGAAAAAGAAATCTGACAAACCTATAGCTACTGACAAGTTTAGCACATACAATATGAAATACATGTCACCTCCTTCCATAGATCATGGGGATAGGCAGGAGGGCACTTAGTGAAATAACACTGAGACATATGCTGAGCCAATGTATGATGCTGGAGAAATATGTCATAAACAAATCAACAAGTGATCTGAAAAATACTCTGTGGCAATAAGATTGTTTGAAGAGAGAGAGTTTTATTCTTCTGGTGGGCTCTGCAAAGCAGGCACAATCACTGACTCTGAGAAGAGTTTTTATGGATTCTCCTACTTTGTGTTCCACTATTTTGGGACAGCCTGACAAGAGGCCAACAGTTGTATCATCAGTAAACAGAATCTCAGAAATTTCAGTCAACAGGGCCCAAAGGAGCTGAATACTCACCATGAACTCTAGTACTCCCACAGCACCCATTCGCTTCAATTATTAGAATTATGGTAGTATGCCTTCTTACCTGAAACCAAAAACATGATTAAAACACATACTGAAAACGAAAAGATAGCATACAAACTTCCAGCCCCTCAAAAAAAAAGCTAATGCTGCATGCATTACTTTAATTTTAAATCAAAAGTTATAGTCAAACATAAAATCAACAGTTTCCTGTTCTGTATTAGTCATAATTAGTTCTGTTCAGACCATACACAACATTGCCAAAGAATAGAGATGTGAAAGTGGTCATTTTCAGTGTATTCAAAATGCACATACTAATGTTAGGAGAAACAGGGACAAATGCTTGATAACTTATTAAGGATGTCTTTGTATTTACATGACTAATTTTTTTTGTCTTGTCCTAATTCCATGTGGTCCTTCCTGTAAAGGCTTAACTCCTCAGTAGCTAAAAGAGTAGGCCAAAGAAAAGCCATCATTCCATTGTTTGAATGTATGAGTCTGAGCCTCATTAGCCTGCTTAACTTAGCTCTGGCATTGAGGTCCTTATCACTGGTGATATAGGGTAATTTACATTAAGCAAATAAAATATTTATCTTCAAAACTATTAAAATCAATGTATTAGGATCTTTACTTCTGACATGTTTTAGTTTGGGTGTGAAATGTTCCGTTAAAAAAGCTCATGGATTGGAGGCCTAGACCAATCATTGAACTCTTAGATTCAGTCATTGAGAAATGATTTGATCATAAAGGCTTTGACCAAGTTAGTGGATTAATCCATGGGTAGTTTCATGGTTTGATAATTTATCAAGAAGCAGTTGAAACCTTTGGAGAGGTAGGAAAGTTGAGGGAAGTAGGTCACTGGGGGTGTTATCTTTAGTGTTATATGTTGTCCTAGACCCCTTCCTCTGTGTCCTTTTCTGCCACCTCCATGAGGTGGTGAACTTCACAATATGTTTCTATTGCCAGGAGGTGTTTCCCTGACCTTTATGTCCAATGCAAAAGAGTCAACAAATCATAGATTACAACCTCTGAAACTATACTCTTAGGCAAAACAGAAATGTCCCTGCTTTTTAAAAGTGTCTTACTTAAGTACTTGTTACAGCAATGACAAAATTAATACAAAATCTTCCTATAATAATGTCCCAAGAGAATATTTTTTATAGTAGGAAAGGAGCACAGCAGGGAATACAAATGACCTAAACATATAAAAGAAAACATTCATTGGAATTATTGTCCCACATTGTGCTATCAAAACTGACAATTCGCCAGGCGTGGTGGCCCACGCCTTTAATCCCAGCACTCGGGAGGCAGAGGTAGGAGGATTGCCGTGAGTTCAAGGCCACTCTGAGACTCCATAGTGAATTCCAGGTCAGCCTGGACAAGAGTGAGACCCTATCTCAAAAAAAAAACAAAACAAAAACTGACAATTCACTTCCCTGAAATATATATTACAGTTTTTGTGGCAGAACCCTAATGGAATAAGTTAATGAATCACCAGATAGTGAAGACTACCAAAGACTCCAAGGATAGAAAGAGTGGGTTATTAATGTGTATATGAAGATATCAACTATGGATTAGGAAAAGTGTCTCTTATTGAGTCAAGGCAAAAGAAGTAGCCAGTATCAGGACACGCCCACCATGGTTCCTAGAATTGCCCTACATACGTCGGATGTCAGGACTGCAAGGAAAAAATGTGAAATGTGAGGAATGGTAAATGTGTGGCTTTCCTCAAGGAGTAGCTCTGGGCAGATAGTGTGGAAAAATAGACCTCCAAACTTCTTTTATCATGATGGGAACATGTCTGAAATCAATAAAAGGAATAAAAACACGGAGAGCACATTGTTTCCCAATCAATCTTCCCTTATTCATATATAAGAGCTGAACTTAACATTCTACCACAGCTTTTAAAATAAATGTTTGATGTTATGAAAGGTGAATAGGTAGTGTGCAAATGGTCAGACGGAATCTTGACAGTTAATTCCTTCTTCATAATGTAGGAAGCCTGCATTTTGGATATGCTTTGTCACTTTCAAGGACCCTAACTTCATTTACTTATTCAAGAGGCATGTTGACATCATATGTACTTTAGCAGCCAGATTCATGGGAGTTGATAGTCTTATAATGGCCTTCCCATACATACTATGCCTTTCTATTCTTCCTAGATGAAAAGGTTGCATTTTTGTCTGTTCTTTCCCCAAAAGTTAGTGACTCATTGCTTACTGATGGTCTTTGCAAAGTGGACAGAATTGTGTTTTTCTCTTATTGCTGCTGGTTCCCTGGAGGATCCAGGAGGAAGGGCACCATCTATAGCACTTCCGGACTATGTGCTGGCCCAGCATACATTCTTCTCCACAGCCACTCACAATGTTCCTGCCTCACAAAATGGACGCCTGAAAGGGGATTGGTTAATATCCCTTCATGTGTAAGGGGAGAACTAAGTAACCCTTTCCTCCCATCAGAATTGAACTAATCATGGAGCAAAGGCATACTTACTTCTCTAGACCATCCTGTTCACGTCCTGCTATTTGTGACTGGGAAACACTTGGATCTAATAATGCTAGGATGCAGAATGAAAATAACCTTTCCCAGAGACATAAGTCATATCTCAATATAGCTCTTCTATCAGCAGTATACTAGAGTTTCTTATAACTTCCTCTATCCTTTGTCTTCTCTCACAATTGTTTCAGAACTCAAGAAGGGAAGGAAAAATGTTTTTTGGTGTTCTTTTGATAGTTTAATATAGTAGGTTATGCCTAAGTTCCATTGTCATAAGCATGAGCTGACTTTTTCTTAACCACTTTATTGGTTTGTTGGCTCTAAGATTATTAGTCCCTATTTCCTCACCTTCTGTCCTCAGGTTTATGAAGAAGCCAACCCCACTTCATCCATGTTCCTTTCTTTTTTCTTTTTTTAAAATTCTATTTATTTATTTGAGAGCAACAGACAGAGTGAAAGAGGCAGATAGAGAAAGAGAGAGAGAGAATGGGCGCGCCAGGGCCTCCAGCCACTGCAAACGAACTCCAGACGCGTGCACCCCCTTGTGCATCTGGCTAACGTGGGTCCTGGGTAATTGAGCCTCGAACAAGGGTCCTTAGGCCTCACAGGCAAGCGCTTAACCACTAAGCCATCTCTCCAGCCCCCATGTTCCTTTCAAGAAACAACTTTCTACTCATAGCACTACTCCTACTTTAAAATCTGTGCCTTTCTCTCAGAAATGTGTTTCCTCAAATTAAAGCGAATGTAGAATAGAGTTCCTCAACTTCAATACTGTGGACATTAGGGACTAGATAATCTGTTGTGAGAACCTGTCCTACCCATAATCAGATGGCCAGTAGCATCCTCATCTTCCAACCATTAGATAACAGTGCACTGGCATTCCTCCAAAGCCAAAGCTATGACAACAAAACATTTGACAATCATCGCCAAATGCCCCTGGGGAAAGACCTCTACTGCACCACTGATGAGAATGACCTACCAGTGACTTCATTTGAATGGACAAGATTCTTCTTAAATACATATACCTGAAGTCATATTTGAGGTATAGGGATGGATTTTAAAGAAAGTTGGATTTACAGTATCACAGGAACGCTGACATAATAATATCCCTTGATGTGTGTAGCTCCATCTTACTGTGCATTTGCATATAAAGCCAGTCCTGGGTTTGGCTTAGTCATTCATTTTTTAAGGATTATTTATTTATGTGTGTGTTTGGAGAGAGAGAGAGAAAGAGAGAGAGAGGAAGAGAGGTTGGATACACCAGGGCCTCTTGTCCCTGCAAATAAACTCCAGATGCACATGCCACGTTGTGCATCTGGCTTTATCTAGATACTGATGAATTGAATCCAAGCTTGCAGCCTTTTCAAACAAGTGCCTTTAACCACTGAGCAATCTCCAACAAGGGCTTAGCCATTGAAAAGTTAATTCTTCTATTCCTGTAAGGCCCAGTCAGCTTTTTTTTTTTTTAATTTGATTTATTAGTTTTCTTTTCATCAAATACAGGCAGTTTGGTACCATTGTTTAGGCTCATCTGTGATATACCCTCTCCCATTAGACCCTCCTTGTTGATGTAAATGGGTCGTGCACTGTGGGGTAAGTCCCCAGTTATTGGTATGCTAAATGTCTCTGCAAATCATGACCCAACATGTGACTCTGACATTCTTTCCATCCCCTCTTCCGCAAAATTTCCCTGAGTCATGTTGGGTTCATTTTTGGTGTGCTTCAGTGCTGAGGTGTTGGGGGCATCTGAGGCTCTGGCTCTCTGATTTGGTAGGAGTTGATTTTTCTCTGCGTTGGTCTCCTTCCCCAGTCAGCTTTTTAAAATTCTCTTACCCAGGAAGTAATGATTAGATATTCCCCTTTAACACACACTCGTATACTATCAGAGTGAAAATATTAATCTTCAGGGAGAACAGAATTTAAATATATGTATAGAAGAAAAAATATTTTTCTTAGTACCTCATAATTTTTGATGTATCTGTCTTACTGAAGTCAGACTGCACATTGTTATGCTTTAATTATTATGTGGAACCATGCCCCCTGGGTACAGAATGATACATTGCTTTAGCTGAGACACATTCCTCCTTGTGACAAAGATTTAATTCTCAACAAAATAAAGTACATTTGCTGGAACGGAAGAGTAATTTTATCTTTCCAGTTCCTTGATCCTTGAAAGATAAATTATGAACTATTTTTTTGTTGAATGGGGCACAGAGTTGTTTGTGGCTGTTAGAAAGTCTCTCCCAGAAAGGGAAACTACTCTAAAAGAAAGTGTATTGATGGAGTACAGGAAGATAGTCTTGGAAGAGAATATTAGAGAGAAAGAATAAAAGTAAGGAATTAATGAGAAATGAACACAAAGCAAATGGATTGCCTCTAGGATTGTCTTTTTTGTTTACTTTAGGCCTTGGGGAGTATTTAAGGGAACCCAGATAGACAGAGTTGGATTTTCTTAGGATCATTTGAGCATGAGTTGGCTGAGACTTTTTTTTTTTTTTTAAGAACTGTTTATCAAATGGCACAGTAGCATCTGACATGGCCTGAATCTGTTTCTGTAAGGCTTGTAAAACAGACAAGATATTTGTAGAGTTATCAGGAACATATACACAACATTTAACTTTGATAATGGTGAATATACCATATTTTGTATAATAGCCTTTCATAATGTACCTTTTTAAATTTTTCCTTGGGGTAGCCAGGGCCAAAGGTTGGTATTATAGAGCTATTGAGTGTCATTAAAGGCTGTATAAATATATTTTTGCTCTTAGAACTTATTTAAGGATGTCCTGGCACAAGTTAGAAGAGATTTGCCACTGTTTTTAGTAAAGGGAAGTTTTTTGAATTAAGTGATTCTTGGTCAAAGTCATTTTTATATATTTTTTAGATTAGATAATAACCCTTTTGACATCTATGTTTTTCTTTTAATTATAGAATTAGGACTATTAGAAATGGGGACAACATGTCTTAAGGTCTTGCTTATTTTTCCTCTTGGAAAGCTTTTGTTATATTACTTAATAGGTCATTTATATATTGGAGGTATCTCTGATTATACATGTTTTTCCCAAGTGCTTAAGACCAAGCAGATAGCCAAAATGTAGTTAAGGATTAATTTTGGAGGTCACTAATGGCTTACTAAAGGAGATGTTAGGGATTTAGGACTAGCCCTATAGCTTTTTGACACTGGTGTTGTCTGTTTGTTAGGATAAGTCAGGGCTGTGTTGGCTAAGTAGTTCTTTCTTCTTGAGAAGCCAGGAGGACGTATTGTTTCTCAATTGTGATTCTCTTATTTTAGACTACACACTGATCAGGAAGAGAGATGACTTACCAAGGGGCCAGTGTAGAAGTGTTATATCATTTCCAGTAGCCTCATGACATGGGTGGGAGCATAGGCAAAAATATTGGCCTTTTTGGTTTTAATGATTCCAATCGACTTTGGCTTTTACACAGGTTATTAATACACTTAGAAAGGAAGTTACACCAACCTGGATATATGTACCTATAGCACGTTTGATTACTGAAATAGATTTAAAGAATGGCACAAGAGCTTCAAGTCATTTTGTCCAACCTTTTAAAATTTGGTTGTCCTGTGGCAGTATAGGCCATATTTGAGGCATAGAAAGTAGGCACATCCTACTCTTTAAATAAATATCTAATAATTATAAATCTAGGCAGAACCTGTTATCAGTTTTGAAAGCAATGTAAATCTAAACTAATTAATTTAATCTAGAAATTGTCAGAAAAGGACCAGTAAGTTAGTATAAAGTCTTAGCACCTGTGTTTGAAAACATCTTTGATTAGTCTAGATATCTGTGTGGGTACTAATTACCCAGGAAACATTAAGAATAGAACTACAGCTTTTTTTTTTTTTTTTTTCAGGTGAGGACCATTGTTTGAGCATGAGGCTGTACCCTAAAGCAGGGACTGTCTTAAGAGTTAATTTCGGGGCTGGAGAAATGGCTTAGTGGTTAAGCGCTTGCCTGTGAAGCCTAAGGACCCCGGTTTGAGGCTCGGTTCCCCAGGTCCCACGTTAGCCAGATGCACAAGGGGGCACACGCGTCTGGAGTTCATTTGCAGAGGCTGGAAGCCCTGGCGCGCCCATTCTCTCTCTCTCCCTCTATCTGTCTTTCTCTCTGTGTCTGCCGTTCTCAAATAAATAAATAAATAATTTTTTAAAAAAGAGTTAATTTTGTTGTAAGCTTTGGACTTGAGATGTCAGAAATGAAACAGTTATTTTACATACATTGCTGAGTCAAAACAGCTAAGCTCTAATACAACCCTTGACAAATCTTTTGAAAGAGAAAACACCATTTGAGAATGTTGCAGTCCAGTTCGCATTGCTGGTAGAAATCACCCAACCAAGAGCAGCTTCTGGGAAAAAGATTTATTTTGGCTTACAGGCTCGAGGGGAAGCTTCACGATGGCAGGGGAAAACGATGGCATGAGCCGAGGGTGGACATCACCCCCTGGCCAACAGAAGGTAGCCCACAGCAACAGGAGGGTGTGCCAAACACTGGCATGGGGAAACTGGCTATAAAGCCCTTAAGCCCACCCCCAAAAATACCCTCCCTCCAGGAGGCATTAATTCCCAAATATCCATCAACTGGGGAGCTAGCATTCACATCACCTAAGTTTATGGGGGACACCTGCATCAAACCACCACAGAGAACCAATGTTTTTAGCTTGATAGCAATTGTTTTAACATACCATAGGAACTTTTATTAACATAAAACAATTTTATGTCTCATCTATGACTTAAATTGAAAAAGTTTAGACAAACTATCCCAACATATTTTACATAATAGGAAGATGAAAGTTATCGTTACCACAATTAAATCACTTAAACCTAAGTGATTAAAACTACTGATGGCCATTTAATTGAATTAGCATAAATAGGGCCTGGAGAGATGGTTTAGTGGTTAATGCATTTGCCTGCAAAGCCAAAGGATCCTGGTTTGGTTCTGTAGGACCCACATAAGCTAGATGCACAAGGTGGCACATGCATCTGGAGTTCATTTGCAGTGGCTGGAGGCCATGGCATATTCTCTCTCTCTCTCTTTCTTTCTCTCAAAAAAATAAATAAATAAATAAAATAATTAACATAAATAAAACAGACGCTGTCTTTAAAGTCACATCATAATGGTTTTAAAAAATATTTTATTTTATTATTTACTTATTGACAGAGAAAGAGGAAGAGAGATAAAGAGAGAGAGAGAGTACACACAAGGGTCTCCAGCCACTACAAACGACCTCCAGATGCATGTGCCACCATGTACATCTGGTTTATGTGGGTACTAGGGAATCGAGCCTCGAACTAGGGTCCTTAGGCTTCACAGGCAAGCACTTAACCACTAAGCCATCTCTCCAGCCCACATCACAATATTTTTAGGTATGAATACCTCATTTTTGGAAATTAAGCACTTATACATGAAACTTTAGCTTAAGAGTCCATTTTTTTAATAGTGAAAACCTTGACGACAAGAGGAATCTCATTTACTTTACTTAGAGTCTTAAAGCCAGTTTTTATAACCCTTAATCCATAACAAATTAGCATCAGTGAGCTGTTAATGAGTGAGGCCTTAAACATAAGGCTTAGTTTTTCTCCTAGTTAAAACCATGTAGCCGGGTGTGGTGGTGCACTCCTTTAATCCCAGCACTCGGGAGGCAGAGGTAGGAGGATTACCGTGAATTCAAGGCCACCCTGAGACTACATAGTGAATTCTAGGTCAGCCTGGGCTAGAGTGAGACCCTACCTCGAAAAACCAAAAAAAAAAAAAAAAAAAAAACCCAAAAACCTTGTAAACATATTTTAGGCTTTATCTAATTAAATGTCCTTTTCTGAGAAACTTTTATTATTGTTATGATCTTCTGAGGTCATTTATCTTTTTTTGTTATCCCCCATTTTTTTGGCTTTCTGATTATAATAAATAGAAGTTGCCACCTGGAGCGACTGTTTTAAGTTCTCATATGGTTCAGCTAGCAGTCTTTGTCAGTCTCTGGGGAAAAGTAATGAGCAATTTCTATTTTTCCTTTATTATCTAAATGAACACAGATTTTTAGGAGACAGGCTAGTAGAAACTTTTGGAGTATCTTGGAAGCCAACTGTCCCATCTGAAACAAAGTAGAGAAAAGTGAAAAGAAGAGTTTAGAGTCAGGTTATGTCCAATCCTGGCTCACATCTTATTGTAGAAGATAGACATTCCTCTGAGCAGCTTTGGGGGGAGAAATTAGGGCTTCACCTAAATTTTTCTATTTTTTCAGGGACACATAATGCAGTCTATATGCCTTTAGGAGCAAGGAAGGACAGGATATCCATGTTTATCTAGCTTGGCTAGCTCCCAAGCCCAAGTACCTCCTGTATTCCCCAAACCCTGCATATGTCTTACATCACAGAATATAAGCAGTGTCATTGGCAAAAGAGGCCCAAGTGTGAAGACTTCCATATCTATGCCTGTCTTGATAGCATATATGTCCTTCTGGGGAAGGGGTTTATTGGGACTGTTTTTTTTTCTCCACTTGGTAGGAAGCTGGAATATGCCTCCCCTCTGCCCCCATTTGTGAATGTTTCAGAATGGTCTAAGGACTAAAGTGGATTATTTTAAAGGTAACCTTTGGTTTTGTTACCTTAAATATAGGGATCTTATCCTTTGTTGATATTAGAGAGAGATAGACGATATCATTTATGTGATTTTTTTTATCTTATCTGTTTACATCCTGATACACATTTTAGGTAAGCCTGATATTTGTCTTATGAAAGGAGTTTGTAACCTGATCAAGTACCTTGACTCGATTTACCTATTAGACCTTTTTCTCTAATGAGAAATTTTATTTAGGTGTTTGAAAGGGAAAAGCTATATACATATAAAAGAACCACAAAAGTTATTTGTTAATTGTTATTTGTTAATTTTTTTCTTGTCAGAGACAATTGGCCATTTTGTCTCAGGACAGGGCCTGGGGGACACATGGCTTAAACTTGTATGGGGTCAGAGATAAAGTGAGTGGCATTCCTTTTTCCAGAGTCTAGTTTGCCAAGACTTTAAATTGCATATAACAGTAAGCCAAAGCAAAAGGAAGTAACAGCTGAGAGCTAAGCATCCTAACATTTTTTTGCCTTACTCTGAAGTTTGTTTTTCCTAGGAAATTTATTTTACCCATTTGTAATATATAATGTGATAGCATCTTGTGTATGTCTAACATGGTTAGATCTTCAAAGAATATGAATTACATTTGTGTTTATGACTTTGTGACCCACCTGGCATAGGACATTGCCTGTCTCTAATGTAAGCTGAATTTAGGTTAACTCTATGTCCCTATATAAAACTTTTAGAGTATCTTTAGGAGTCTGTAGACAGTTGAAAAATCTTTAACTTTAAGCATGATGTTTAGGTTTAGTCTGACAATTAGCATCCTGTTCCTTATAAAAGGAAATTAATTTTAGGCAAAATTTGGTCTTTTTAGGTCTCCTACATCCTTTTTACATACACACACCTTCATACACATACTTAACATTTGGATCTAGGTTCCACTCAAGAAAAACCATTTTTAAAAAGCATTTTATGTCTAACATTAAAAAGTTCCTTTTTAGTTCCTTTAATCATCTCATTTCAACCCATAATTAACCATCCTTTTTATAAGATTATTAAAAGAAACTGCACCAAATTGATTAACCCTATTGCCCACTGACAAAAAAGCAAGTAGTCTAGCTTCAAAGAGTTAACCACCTTATTGTTTGGAAATTTGTACAGAAACAGCTTTAGTAGAAAAACTTGTAACATTTTTAGTATTTATGTCACCAAAAATTTCTACCTGAAAACCACACTTTCTATATAATACCAGCATATATACCTACAGATTTTATGTAACTCATTGATTTAAGATATTTCTTATTAATAAATTCCATGGAATACACTTTTAAGTTATAAGTCTATGCATACAAGCAAAACATGACAACTGTTTGGGGATAATCTTTATTAATACCTCTAACACACTTGGAAATGGTTTTATTAAGAGTAACTAAGGTAAACTTTTTGTTTTTGTCTTGAGGCAGGCTGGCCGCCAGTTGCCTCTTTCTTAGTAACAAGACATTACAATCTTTTTAAAACACATGGCAATTAAGAACCATCACCTTAGAGAGAATTTTGTTGTTTTTAATAATCTTCTATGTAAGTTGAAGTTGACCTAGAATATAAACTCAGGATGATGTCATGTAACAAATTATGGCTTTGTTACATAAAATTTTAGCTCACCATAGGCTTTAGTTAAAGCTGACTGTGGTGGTTTGATTCAGGTGTCCCCCATAAACTTAGGTGTTCTGAATGCTAGGTTCCCAGCTGATGGATATTTGGGAATTAATGCCTCCTGCAGGGAGTGTATTGTTGGGGGCGGGCTTATGAGCTTTATAGCCAGTTTCCCCATGCCAGTGTTTGGCACACCCTCCTGTTGCTGTGGGCTACCTTCTGTTGGCCAGGGGGTGATGTCTACCCTCGGCTCATGCCATCGTTTTCCCCTGCCATCGTGAAGCTTCCCCTCGAGCCTGTAAGCCAAAATAAATCTCTTTTTCCCAGAAGCTGCTCTTGGTTGGGTGATTTCTATCAGCAATGCGAACCGGACTGCAACAGTAAAGTGGTACCGAGGAGTGGGATTGCTGCTAGATACCTGACTATGTGGCTTCAGCCTTTTGTAGCTGATTTTCAAGAGGAATGTGGAAGGAGTTGAAACCTTGGCCTGAGAGATGCCATGCAGTGCTGTAAGTACAGCTTGATGGATTATTCTTGTCTGAGCTGCAAGTCCTGAATGCAGTAAGAACTATGGACTGTGAGGTTTGGCTTATGAGGGTGAGGAAGAGCTTTGTTTGGACTGGGCTAGCAGTTTGTGTGAGAAGCTTGCTCTTATGCCTGTGTCCTGAGAAGTTGTACAGGGTTGCTTTGCGTAGAAATGAACTGGTGTGAGTAGAGGGATATGGCACAGAAAGAAAAATCTTTGGGTGAATTCTTGCCCATTCAGCTGCAACTGAGAGATTACAACTTTTGAGACTGGGCTAGCTGACCTGTGCTGGGGCAACAAGAAGAATGTCGACTCTTTTGAAGGGGCCTGAGTGCTCAAGGAGTGTCCTGTTCTTCAAAGTCTGCTTTATTCCCCCCTGGGTTAACAAATTGGCACCCTACCTGGTATCGTGGAGTATAAGAAATGCTGGAAAGAGGGTCATTGAGTTTGCAACACGGTCTTGTGTTTTGGAAATGGCCATGGACAGTGTGAAGCGGGTTTGCTGGTTGCCTGCATAGAGACCCCATGGGGCCATGAGGATGAACCGTGGCTTGCAGTGGAGACCCAGTGGAGATGCTGGGACCATGAGATGGCTGCCAAGGAGCTGCTGGCCCCGATGAAGTTTCCCAGGACTGTGAGTAGCCTAGCTGGAGGGGCGGAATTGGAAGGCCAGAGACTTGTTGCTGGTTAGAATTACCAGACTTGGAGATTTGTCACTGGTTAGAGTTGCTGGACATGAAGCTACAGAGTTTGATATTTGCCCTGGTTGTTTTAAATCTTGTATTGGTTGAATGTTTCTTTGCTATGCCCAGTGCCATCTTTTGCAGTGTGAATATTTATTCTGTGCCATTATGGGTTTTTTGAGGTTATTTTTTGGTATTATGGCGCAGTTAAAAGATCTTGAACTATGGGGATGTATGAACATCATTGGAATTCATAAAAACTATGGGGACTTTTAAAGTCAGACTGAATGCATTGTATTTTACATCATGTATGGATATCAGTTTATGGGGGCCAGGGGTGGAATGTGGTGGTTTGATTCAGGTGTCCCCCATAAACTTAGGTGTTCTGAATGCTAGGTTCCCAGCTGATGGATATTTGGGAATTATTGCCTCCTGGAGGGAGTGTATTGTTGGGGGCGGGCTTATGGGCTTTATAGCCAGTTTCCCCTTGCCAGTGTTTGGCACACCCTCCTGTTGCTGTGGTCCACCTTCTGTTGGTCAGGGGGTGATGTCCACCCTCTGCTCATGCCATCATTTTCCCCTGCCATCGTGGAGCTTCCCCTCCAGCCTGTAAGCCAAAATAAATCTTTTTCCCAGAAGCTTCTCTTGGTTGGGTGATTTCTACCAGCAATGCGAATCGGACTGCAACACTGACTGACCTTTTTTTTTTTTTTTTTTTTCAAGGTAGGGTCTCACTCTAGCTCAAGCTGACCTGGAATCCACTATGTAGTCTCAGGCTGGCCTCAAACTCATGGTGATCCTTCTACCTCTGCCTATCAAGTGCTGAGACTAAAGGTGTGTGCTACCATGAACAGCTTTAAACCTGACTTTTAAAGACATAACCAAAAAAAAAAAAAAAAAACACTTGAAATAAATCAAATGTCAACCCAAACTTTAGGAGAAACCTGCTGGACTATTTGGATTAATAAAGAAACCAAAAACTGCCTATAAACAACATCCTATTTGTTTAAAGCTTAAAAAAAAGAGAAAATATCAGGCACAGTTCAATTTAAAATTATGTACTTATTTTTGCCATGTAATTTAAGTCACATGGGTTAAAAATGTGGAGTTAGGTTATCACACTGGAACCTTGAATTGGTGATCCTCCTTTTTTAGCTTTTCAAGTAGCTAGGATAATAGGCCTGTGCCATCAGGCCTAGCTCATTTTACTGTTTACAATACCTGCATGAATAAATGACTTATAGTTATACAAAGATGTATTTTTCATAGAGCAATTTGGCAGAAAATCATGGCAGTTAGTGAGCACCACCAAGCATATGTTGTTCATTTTGTCTCTTTATTTTTTGAGAGGCAGTGTGGTTACTTTTTGTACCCAATTGCCTCAGCTCCATAAGGAAGGAGGAGGCATGTGGTTGGGACCCACGCCCATTAAAAAAAACCTTTCCAACCAAGCACTTAGGCTGGGGCTTGGCTGGAGCACATTTAGAGGAGCAGAGACCCACAGGGGGCTCCCTCTGCTCTGGAGGTGAGGTCTCGAACCTGCAGTTGAATTAGGCAGAGTCCCATGTTGTAGAATGGGCAGAGCCCGTGGCAGGAGTCCAAGTTCCATCCTCTCACCCTCCCCCCACCGGCAGCCAAGTGATTTGTGGCATGGTTGCTTGTAATGGAAAAGCGGGGGGGGAGGGGGGGGGGGAATCTGGAGTTTAGCCTTGGGATTGGAGAAACTCAACCCAGTGCATCTCCCCATAAAAGTTGTCACCTTTACAAAGAGCCCCACCTGGCACTATACCTATTTGGCCTCAGGTAATAGTGCATCATTTTAATAGAGCTCCAGTCCCAGCAGGGTGGAGCAGGCCAGGCTGAGAAGCCACAGTGGGTAGCTGAGCCTGCCTGGCAAATGTCATTTATTTTCCTTAGCTTAACCAGAGATAGTAATCTTAGCCTCCAGCCAGGAGAGAAAGCAAGCCAGTTTTTCCAAACATGGAGAGAAACAGTAGAAATAGCCCAACTCATGTTCACAGCCTGAAAACATGCTTTTCATCTTTCCCCATAATATAATAATCATAATTTTCCTTCTCAAGATTCTCTTGCCTGGTTCGACAACTGTAACGGAGTGCTAAGGGTTTGTTTTTATTTTAATCAAAGAATCGACTAAAAAATCAGATTGAGAAGAATAATTATTAATTATATTTGTTGAAGGAAGTAGAACCAAGGAAAGGTACCCACGTGAAGAGAGATCCCACGTGGAGGGCCTGGGGGGAAAAGTGTGGGAAAAAAAAGAAAAAAGATTGTACTGTCTGCTGCTGTCTGGCTAAATGTATATACTATGCTCACCAAACTGCCCAGTAAGCACTCATCTTAATGTTCATACCCATATATTAATGCTACTGTTACTTTTGGTTAGAGAACCTTCTCTTTTCAGATGGCAGTGACCTTGGGATGACTCAGAAGGCATCATGGTGCTGGAAAGAAGTGACCGGAGTGCTCAGTACTATAATATCTCTATCACACCTTCCAAGGCTTAGGGTCTAATGTGGAAGAGGTGGCAGAAAGAATGTAAGAGACAAAGGAAGGGTAGGACTCCTTACAACATGATCCTGTAGACACAAAATGGCCTAGATATCCATGATCTCACAGTGCCTGACACTACCTACACAAGACCATCATAATAGGAGAAAAAGATCATGACATTAAAATTAAAAAAAGACTGATTGTGGGCTGGAGAGATTGTTATGAGCATGTAAGGACCAGCATATGGTCCAGGGACAGTTTAGATAAATAAGTTTGTTTTTCTTTGTGTGTGAGAGTAAAATTGCAAAGTCAACCTTTGTAAGCAAAAATCTAAGAAAAAAACTGAGTACAATGACATAGTAAGAGATTACCAGAAGGTGTGTGCAACCCTAGATAAGTAGTGGAAAATACAAAAAACCCAGCTGCTTAGCAGCCGTTGTCCCAGTCCTCCCGACACTATGACTGACTGAACGGCTGCTCAGCGGTCCGGACTGAGACCTCCGCGAGACGCATCGCTGATCCGAATTCATCTGCCCGACACGCTGTCCGAACGACCGAGACGACTGAGACTCGCCTTGAAAACTGCGAACCGAGAGAAAGTCGGAGCACGGACCCCGCGTCGCCAGGTTGTGACGTCAGAAATCTCACAGACCGAGTCTCGCGTTGAGACCAAGTCTCGTGATATCAGGTTGTATACATTTTAGACTCACTAGAAATATTGTGTTAGTAGTGATGAATATAATTTGGATATATATTATATTAGCTATAATATTAGTTGTGATAGTTTGGACTTGCTTGTGCGTGACTTTCATCCCAGTAAACTCCTTTGCGAGTACACCAGCGTCTGAGTATTATTGACCTTCATGGGCGGAATCCTCTCAACCAATCACCTTTGAGAGTGCTCGCGACAAGAGATGGCTTAGCGGTTAAGCGCTTGCCTGTGAAGCCTAAGGACCCCGGTTCGAGGCTCAGTTCCCCAGGTCCCACGTTAGCCAGATGCACAAGGGGGCGCACGCGTCTGGAGTTCATTGGCAGAGGCTGGAAGCCCTGGCGCTCCCATTCTCTCTCTCTCCCTCTCTGTCTTTCTCTCTGTGTCTGTCGCTCTCAAATAAATAAATAATTTAAAAAAAAAAAAAAAAAGACTGATTGTGAGGGGGAGGGGATATGATGAAGAGTGGAGTTTTAAAGGGGAACGTGGGGGAAGGGAGGGAATTACCATGGGATATTGTTTACAGTCATGGTAGTTGTTAATTACAAAAATAGAAAAAAAATTAAAAAAGAAAACAGAGAAATCAGGGAGCTCCTGCCATGTGGGGAGCTAGAGGGGATAAAGAACCTGTGGGGAAAGTAAGGACTAGGAGGCCCTCCTGGCTGGGCCTGGGCTAGGGCCTAGCCAACCCAGGCCAGAAAAACTTACCCACAGCTAGAGTTCCCAAGTGATCCCAGAGCCTGCTCTCCCCTTGCCAAGTATTTATAACATGTTGTCTTTGGGCTCCTGTGAACTAGAGGGCCAACTGGTGGTTTAGGGCTAAGGGCTATCTCAGGAAGAGATTAGCTCTGCCACCAATCCAGGCAACCACAATGCTTAAATCCTATAAAATACCTCCCTCCCAGGATGGGTCCTGCCTGTTTGTGGAAAAATAGGTCTGAGACACTAGACAAGAGATAAGTAGTCAGATCATCTTATATTTTTAGCAAGTGTGAATTTTTTTGTGCTTTTTACCTTTAGGGGTCCAGTCACCCTTACTCTACCCCCCTCCCACTATCAAAGGGAAAATATTAATCTTCAGGGACAACAGAATTTAAATATATACATATAAGAAAAATAATTTTCTAACTACTTCATAATTTTTGATGTATCTCTCTTACTGCAGTCAGACTGCACATTGTTATGCTTCAGTTATTATGGGGAATCATTCCCCCTGGATACATAATGACACATTGCTTTAGCTAAGACACATTTCTCTTTTTGACAAAGATTTAATTCTCAACAAAATAAAGTATATTTGATGGAATGAAAGAGAAATTTTATCTTTCCAGTTCTTTTCTCCTTGAAAGATAAATGGAGCTATTGGGAAACATGTAAATTTGTTTTTGAGTGGTATATGACTTGGAATATTTATATGATCGGCACACACACACACACACACACACACCTCCTTGAAAATTACAAGCTGGACATTCTGGCAAGGCCCAGAATGTAGAGGCATCCCATGTTTAACAATCTGATAATTTTGAAAATCTTAAATTTTGGGGGGGGGGGTTTAAAAATATTTTTTTGTTTATTTTCATTTATTTATTTGGGAGTGACAGACAAAGAGAGAAAGAGGGAGGGAGGGAGAGAGAGAGAGAGAGAGAGAGAGAGAGAGAGAGAGAGAGAGAATGGGTGGTACACCAGGGACTCCAGCCATTGCAAATGAATTCCAGATACATGTGCCCCCTTGAGCATCTGGCTAACGTGGGTCCTGGAGAATAGTCCCTTGAACCGTAGTCCTCAGGCTTCACAGGCAAGTGCTTAACCACTAAGCCATCTCTCCAGCCCTGGTTTTTGTTTTTTTGAGGTAGAGTCTCACTCTAGTTCAGGCTGACCTGGAATTCACTATGTCATCTCAGGGTGGCCTTGAACTCATTGTGATTCTCCTACCTCTGTCTCCCAATGTAAGGGTCCAAAGATCAGTGAAGAAAGACCCAAGATTCAAATACTATGTAAAAAAAAAAAAAAAAAAAGTGTTTATTCTGCAGAATCAGCAAGCATGAGGGGGTCAACTATTCATACAAAATGGTGACCAGGAGAGGAGCACCCAGGCTCCTTTGAAGCACAACTAAGGGAATTCCAGACAGGTAGGTAATCTTCTGACATGATTGGCTTGGCAAGCAGTGGTTACATTTGTATGTCTCTGATTGGTTGGGGCAAAACACAAAAGGGACATGTTTGGACATGTCTCCAGGAGCTGACTCAGCCCCCAGAGCACAAAGTAGCAGCTATCTTCCCTGGCCACATGTCAGGGTCACTGTTGATTAACAGCCAGCCCTTTGTTTGTGGTGTTTCCCAAAAGCCTGGCTTACCTCTCCTGGAAACTGAAACTTAGGCATAGTTAGGGCGGCACCTTACTGAAGCCTGTCGTGGTGTCAGTTTGGTCCCTTCATTCCCCCCTTGAGTCTCATCTCAAATCCTTGAGATGTAGCTAAAAGCTCCAAAGGTTGGTACTGTTGTTTCAGAACCATTAATTTTATTGATGCTAGGTGATCCTTACTAAATTTTACCAAAGCATTAATGATACAATGTCCACAGGTGAGGGCAAGCAGTCAAAGAATAAGGGGACCAGTTAGGGAAGAAATTAAAGTCATTAACCAAGGGGAACAATTGAACAAAGATTCATACCAGTTTTGATTTTGCTATCTAATTTTGGCCCTTTCTTCTAACTTTTTGTAGACCATGGCTAGGTTGTTTCTGACCATGCCTGAGTTGTTGGTATAAAAACAGCAATGTTCTCCCAGGGCCTGGCAAAGCCCTCCTTGCTGTAGAAAGAGCAGGTCTAATCCCCTTCTATTTTGCAGTACTACTTCAGCTGATGAGTCCAGTGACTTCTCTAGGTGATGGACAGACTTCTCTAATTCAGCAAGATCTGAGTCTATAAGGTTACTTAGAGTCTGATAAGTCTGATCTGCCCTAATTAAGCCTTCCGTACCAGTGCCAATTCCTGCAGCTATGCCAGTCCCAACCAACACTGTGAGAAGGCTCACTGAGGCCCCAAAATCTCATTTTTCTCTGTGATAGTCTGGGACCATCTCCATATAGGAGCTAAAGGGAAGGTAATAAGCCTGAGGAAACAGTGTTACTAGAATGCACATGCTGGAATTCTGAAGTAACAGTGGGTGGATGCAGGGGGTTAAGCTGGTGTTGTGTGCAAACCAGGTTCCATCAGAGGCCACAAGATAGGACATACTAGCACTTGCAGAGATAGTATGATCACAGAGATGTTTAAGGTGAGGGAAGCTATGTAGTTTTCTACCTGTTCCTAACACAATAGCCCTTTTCCAGTTACAGATTGAAGGGTAAGAACTGGGGACATTCTCCAAGAGCATCTCAGTGGGATTTCTGAAGGAGTTGACAGATTTCCTGTGGTAGCCCAGTCAGTATAGTATGGGGGCCTAGGGTCTAAGCAGAGCCAGCAGTCTTCTCTGGTGAGGTTAGTGGTAGAATTGAGGAAATTAAAGGTGAAATTGAGTAACCCAAATCAAATGGCCAAATCAGGGGCCCCAGGGGCAGGGGTATGATTAACCAGGGGGTGACTGGGTCTGTGGGGGAGAAGGTGCCTGAAACTAAGACTGGTGCCACAGGTTCTAGAATGGGCAAAGCTGGAGCTGCTGGCCCTACAGTTATGGTGCCCTGCCAGGAGAGCCTGTTTCTGGATCTGAAAGAGGAACCCCCTATCCCCTCTGGATGCATACAACCTTAGGCCCCGTATTTTTCCTGGCTTCCCATCCTCTGCTAGTTTGTCCCTTTCTTGTCATGGAGATTGAGATGGGGTTTCTCTTTCCCTGCGATGTCTGGTTTGTTACTCTACTGATCTGGATAAGACCTCGATTATTCTTTATCCAGGGGGCATTGCTCTCACATCCTCCTTTATAGCAAAAGAAACTTTCCATTCCTCCACAAGTCCCTAGGCAAACATAAAATTGCACAGTTGCAAGTTTTTTATTCCTGGTAGTCATCTCTGCAGGTTGCCACAGCTTTTTGTCAGTCTTGATAGGACAATTTCCACCCTTTGGATTTGGATGTCTCCATATGTAACCGGCCAGGACACAAAGATCTAGGTGGAAGATAGGAAAAGTGTTACTCAGTGGACTGGTTAATGTCCAAGTCTGCACTTACCTCCCTAGGTCTTGTGGGGAAGTGTCAGGGCCCTGAAGAATCCATTTGGTAGTAACAGCTCGGTGCAAGCGAATTAGGGCTATCACAAGGATCAGATGGATAAATTTTTTCTTTCTTTTTTTTTTTTTTTTTTTTTGGTCTCTAGGGCATGGCAAAACGTGTGGAAGTTAAGTGAATTTGGATCCTCAGTTTGAGTGGATCTTGTGGGTGGGCAACATCTTGCCACAGTCTTGGCTCCTCTTAGGGTGTGTAGTTATCTGGGTCTGCATGTGGGTCGACAGGCTTCACGTGTGAGTGATGTATCCAGGCTGGGATGCCATCTACCTTGATGGCTGTTGGAGTGGTCAGGATCAAGGTATAAGATCCCTTCCAGCTGGGTTCAAGAGTCTCCTTCTGATGTCTTTTTACAAGTACTAGGTCTCCTGGTCTGAACCCGTGGGGTATAGGGGAAAGTGTCTGTTCATAGATGGCCTGCAGATGGGGCCAGAAATGTTCTTGCACCTAAAATTAAGCTTGTAAGGAAGAGAGAAATCTCTCATCAGTAAATTCAGTTACATTTCTGCTTTTATATTGGGCAACAAGGGTGGAATCTTGCATATATAATTTCAAAGGGAGTCAGCCCCATGGTATAGGGGGAGTTTTGAACTCAGAAAAGGACAAATGGAAGGAGACACACCAGTCACCACCAGTTTCAAGGGTTAATTTAGTTTGTGTCTCATTTAGGGTCTGATTCATTCTTTCTACCTGTCCTGAACTCTGAGGATGATACACACAATGGAGTTTTCAACTTGTCCCCACAGTTTTAACTATGGCCTGGGTTACTAGTGAGGTGAAGGCTAGTCCATTGTCTGACCCCAAAAGAACAGGTAAACCATACCTTGGAATGATGACATCTAACAGTTTCTTGGCTATGGTTGTGGCACTCTCATTCTTAGTTAGAAGAGCCTCAGTCCATCCTGAAAAGGTATCTATAAATACTAGTAAATACCTGTATCCATATAAACCAGGTTTTATCTCTGTAAAGTCAACTTTCCAATTTACTACTGGTCAGGTTCCCCTTTCCCTGATTCCTGACTGAGTAACCATTTTTTGGCATTTACTAGGTTGCAGGCATGGCATCAGGCTATGGCTTCTGCTGCCTTTTGTCTCAAATCAAAAATTTTAAGGTGGGCCTAAGTAAGTTCTCAGTCTTCTGTTGTCCTAGATGAGTACTCTGGTGTTCTTGTCTGATGAATTGGCTAGCAATGTCCAATGGGAGGATGATCCTTCCATCAGGAGTCTTATACAATCCGTGTTCCTTATAGGCTGCCATGCAGGGCTTAATCCTCTGTAGTTCTGAATCAGTATAGTTTGGCATCTCTGGCAAGGTTGGCACCACCATTGGAGGCAATTTCACCAGTAGGGTAGTAGCAACTTGGAGGGCTGTCTCTCGTGCTGCCATGCCAGCCCTGTTGTTCCCTTTAGAAATAGGATCCTTCCCTTTCTGGTGACAAGGGTAGTGCATGATTGCTATCTCTCTGGGAAGCCATATAGCCCACAGGAGGTACAGAATTTCCTGTTTATTTTTAATGGTTTTTCCTTCTGCTGTCAATAGTACCCTTTCTTTATAAGTGGCCCCATGAACAAAAGCATAATGGCTATCAGAATAGATATTAAGTCTCTTTCCTTGGCCTATTTGTAAGGCCTCGGTCAGGGCTATCAATCAGCTTTCTGAGCAGATATACCTGAAGGGAAGGCTTCTGACCATACAGTTGTTTCTTCCATTGTCACTGCAGCTCCTGAAAACTGGACACCATCCTTAAGAAAGCTGCTTCCATCTGTATACCAGGTAAACTCTGCCCTTTATGGGGAACGTCTTTGAGATCTGGTCAGGTCCCTTGTAAACTGCTCAAGATCTACAAGCAGTCATGTATGGGACTGTCCACCTCTGGATCAGGTAGCAGCATTGCAGGATTGAGGGCCTGGCTGGTGACAAATTGAACCCATGGGGGGTTGAGAAGAAGAGGCTGATAATGAGTCAGTCTGGCATTGGTCAGCCATCTATCAGGGGTCTGCTTTAGCACTCCTTCAATAGCATGAGGAGTAGGCTTGGCTCAAAGTCAGTTTATCTGTCTTTGACCAATAAGGTCAATAAGGTGATGGCTGCTATTATTTGGAGGCATGGGGGCCATGCTGTTGCTACTGGGTCTATTTTTTTTTTTTTTTTAGGTAAGCAATTGCCTATTCCAAGGGCCGAGAGTTTGAGTCAATACCCCTTCAGCTATGCCTTTGTTCTCAGCAATGTAAAGATGGAAAGGTTTGTGGATGTTTGGCAAAGTTAATGCCAGAGCTTCAAGGAGGGCCCTTTTTAACTGGAAGAAGGCCATTTCCCTTTCTGGAGTCCATTCAAGGGAATTTTCTTGTCACCTCATGGCCTCATTAGAGAGGCTTGGCAATCTCTGTGAGTCTGGGTATCCAGAGTCTACAAAACCCTGCCAACCCCAAGAACTCATGTACTCATCGCCGGGTTCTGGGGTGGGGAATGTTAAGGATTATCTCTTTTCAGGCTTGAGACAACAGGCATTGTATCCCCTTGAGTATGTATCCAAGGTAAGTTACTTCCCTCTGGCAGAGCTGCACCTTTCTGGCTGAAATTTCATATCCCATGTGGTCCAATTCTCTCAGCAAGCCCTCTGTGGCTGAGTGGCAGGCTTCTTCATCTGAGGCTGCTATAAGGAGGTCATCTACATACTGCAAGAGGATTATTTGGGGTGGGCCTGGTGGTACTCACCCAAATCTTCATGGAGTGCCTCATCAAAGATGGTGGGTGAGTTTTTAAATCCTTGTGACAGTCTGGCCCAAGTCAATTGTCCATTGAATCCACATTCTGGATTGCTCCATTCAAAGGTGAATAGAGGTTGACTGGCTGAGGCCAGTGGAAGACTGAAGAATGTATCCTTGAAGACCAGCACCATGTACCCATTGCACTCAGGTGACAGAGTGCTTAGGAGAGTGTATGGGTTTGGCACCATGGGTGGAGGTCTTCCACCCATTTATTAATTTCCCTTAGATCCTGCATAGGCTGGTAGTCATTGGAGTGTTTTTTTTTGTTTGTTTGTTGGTTTGTTTTGTGTTTTTCTGGCAGGAGTATTCCAGGTCGACTGACAAGGGACTAGTATCCCTTGTTCCCAAAGTCAGTTTATGTGAGGTATTATTCCCAGTTTGGTCTCTCATGGCATAGGGTATTGTCAGACTCAGATTGCGCTGGCATTAGTCCTCAGTTGAGCCATGATTGGGGCCCAATACTTGGCCAGCACAGTCTGATTTCTTTCTGTCCATATACCTGGAATCCTTTCCCATAGTTTCCTCAGATATGGGCTTTCAGGGGTGGCTTGTGAGGGAGAAGTATAGAGTTTATATTCTTCCTCCAGAGGCACAGTTAACACGTGTACAGGACCATTCTGATTAAGAACCTGTACTCCCTTGGTGCTGAAATGGATTTGTGCCCCCATTTTAGTCAAAAGGTCTTGCCCCAAGAGTGGATATGGACACTCAGGGATTACCATGAACAAATGGCTTACCTGTCCCATTCCTTCTTTTTGGATAGTCCATGAATATTGATTTGTCACAGTGGCTCCTTGGACCCATGTCCTTTTGGTGGACAGGAATACCATGGGCTGTTTCAGGATAGAATGCTGAGCCCCAGTGTCTTTTTGTAGACAGGGTCAGTGTTGCCCTTTCTCTTTCAATTGTGGGACTGCTCTTCCCCTGTTTCTCTCATAAGCCATGTTTTTTAATCCCCTTGGGTCAGATTTTCTTTTTGCAGCCAGTAGTGTTTTGGCCAGGCCTCTAGTTTGTTTATCTTCTGGATTCTCTCTATTATTATAAACATTTTCTGCTATTGCTACTAGTTTTGACATTTGCTTACCTGTGAAACTATCCAGTCATTGGAGTTTTCTGCAGATGTCTGGCACTGCCTGGTTGACAAAAACCATGTTGACAGCAGACTGGTTTTCTCTTGTTTCTAGTTCCAGAGGTGTATAAATCCAGTAGGCTCCTAGTAGCCTCTCTAAAAAGTCCCCTGGGCTTTCCTTCTTACCTTGTGTAACCTGTCCTACCTTAGATAAATTTGTGGGCTTCTTAGCAGCCTCTTGGAGACCCCCAATCAGAATCTGGCAGTAGGCTTTGAGTCTCTCCTTACCTTCAGGGATGTTGGAATCATAGTCAAGGTGGGCTAAGGGGGCAGCTGTGTCCATGAAGGCCTGCAAAATTGGGAGTGGGCCATTAGGTCCAAGAACTAGCTTGTAGGTGGTGACTAGAATCTGTTCCCTTTCCTCTATTGTAAAGAAAACCTGCAAAAGCTGCTGACAGTCATCCCAAGTGACTTTATAGAATCTAACAAGTCTAGTAGGGCTGAGGGTTTTTCTGAAAACTTTGGATTCTGCATCTTCCAATTATACAGGTCACTGGTAGAAAAAGGGATATGAGTCACAAACTGTTGGCTATCCTGATTGGGGGGGTGGATGGGGAGGGAACGGTTGCTTGCAAGGGCAGTGCAACCACAGTGGAGTCTGCCAGTCTTGCAGTCCAAGCTTGCATATGGGGAGAACTGATCATGTTTCCTCCTTCTTCCCCAGGGCTCACATTGGCAGCTACCACTTGTGGTATGGGTTCTGGCGCAGGGGCAGGTACATATGGTGGTAAGTAGAGCTCCTCCTCAGGGGCAGAGGGGGGCAGGACTTCCAGCTTATGATCCTCTGGCAGTTTAGATTCCTTAACAGGCAAGATTGCTGGGGCTGGTGGCAAAATGGGGCTAAACCAAGGAGGGGGGCTTTCTACAAGATATTGCAGATATTTCCAGGTGGTGATGTATGGAACATGGTCATGATGCCAAGGACTCCTATACACGATACCTTTAACTTTATAAATGGTGGGGAGGTGGAAGGTGCCTCCCTCTGGCCATACTACATTGAAAGTCAGCCATTCATACCTGAAAAAGATGATTAGTTTCCCCGATCATACTGTTAAACCTAGATTGTCCACCGTGTGCCTGAAATCACTGAAATGTGCTTGGACTATGTCCAGTGGGGTGGAGCTGGTTTCCTGTCCCATAGTACCTTTCAAGAGTATTTTCAAGAAAACAGAAAAGGACAAACAACACAGATATACAAACACAAAAACATATTTCCCAGAAAGTGAAAGAGACACTCAAATGCTGCAGTTGGTGGCCTGTCCCATGAATGGGCTCTGCCAGACAGGCATGACCCATCACTATTTATCAAAACCAGTCAGACTGGAGCTCTTAGGCTCCACCAAATCAGAGCTTTCCACCTCCACTGGATGGTAGCCTGTCCCATGAATGGGCTTGGCCAGATTGGAGCTTTTCAGCTCCACCCAGGGGATCTGGGTTGTCCTTGGGACACCCCCCCCCCACCAGCCTGGAGCTAATTATTGGCTCATCAGCCTTACTTTTGTGGGACTCCAAATAGTGCCCAGATGCCAGATTTACCAAAAACAAAACAAAGAGCAGAGCAGACCACAGACACACAAAGGAGAACCCCAACTCACCAATCAGCAGAGATCCAAATGTTCTCCTGGAAATACTCCACTATTGAATCTGGGGGAAGGAGGTCCCCACTGATCCCGGATGAGCCCCCAATTGCAAAGGTCTAAAGATCACTGAAGAAAGACCCTGGACTCAAATAGTAAGTACAAACAATGAGCATTTATGCTGCAGCATCAGCCAGCATGCAGGGCTCAACCATTCATACAAAATGGTGACCAATAGAGGAGCAGGCAGGCGCCTTTTGAGCACAACTAAGGGAATTCCAGACAGGTAGATAATCTTCTGACATTGGTTCAGCAAGCAGCAGTTACAGTTGTTTGTCTCTGATTGGTTGGGGCAAAAGCGTGTGAAAGAGACATGTTTTGACATGTCTCCAGAAGCTGACTCAGCCCCCAGGGCACAAAAAGGGGGCTATCTTCCCCAGCCACATGTCAGGGTCACTGTTGATTAACAGCCCCACCCTTAGTTTGTGTTTTTTCCCAGAAGTCTTGCCTACCTCTCTGGGAAACTGAAACTTAGGTCTAGTTAGGGTGGCATCTTACTGAAGCCTGTCATTGCTTCAGTTTCATCCCTTCACCAAGTGTTGGGATTAAAGGCATATTCCACCACACCCAGCTTGAAAATAATAATTTTTTTAAATAGTGAAAATATTTTTTGTAAGGATTTGGAGTGATCATGACCACACAAACCATTCTGAGGCAAAGATGAAAGCTTTTATTCATGAAAAACACAAGCTGCCAGGGCTGGCTCTCAAGAGTGGAGTCAGCCAACCTGAGTTTCCAGATCAAATGGGCTTTATAGGGCTTCTTCAGTTGGGAGAAGGTGATGAAGGGAAAAGAAATCCTTTGTTCTTTACATTAGCCATTTCAAATAGCTAGGGTTTGAGACCAGTACAGTAAGCAGGTGACTGAGATAAAGGGGCAGGAAATCATGACCTGGGGGCATTGTTAGGCAATAAAGGGATAAAGGATGGGTGGTTTATTGAGGAATGTGGATAAGTCACTGTGGCCATCCTGCTATCCTTGGTGACTCCATTTTGGGAGGCTGTACCTGACCTAACATTTTGTTTTTCATTATACCCTGAATATTATGTAGCTAGCCATATGCTCTATCAGTGTCAAAGTTCACAGTTGAGGACTGAGATCATTTCCTGTTTATTTAACGTCAGGAGAGAACTGTGGAATACAAAGCAAAGAGAAAGAGAGCTTCAGAATGCCACAAAAGACTGGTGTGGTCTACTGTAAAAGGAAATGAAGCCTGAGAAACCTAAATAAAGAAAAGAAGAAGAGATTTTAGAGGGTTTCAGGTCAGGAATGGAAAGAGGGGATCTTGCAATGTACAGCTCCAGTGACTCAATATGACTAGAGCCTACATGATAGCAGTTGAGGGGAGGGTTGATATCTGGGTCTGCATTTTATACTGGCCTCTTAGGGCTTGTTGGAGTGCCTGAGAATACTCCCTCAGAGTAGTGGGGATTGAATTGCCACATCCCAACCCAGGGCCACAAACTGTGGCTAGGAGGAGGTCTGGTGTTCATCAAAGCCCTAGGGCAATGTGGCTGAGTCTTTGTCCTTAACAGTAAACAGGGATGATGTGGTCCTGAACACACCCTTTGGGAGGGAGTGGACAGGAGAGATAGCTCTCTTGAAATCTAACCTTTTGTTGTATAGTTATTTTTGTATACAAGAATAACATTGTCCTGGAAGAAGATGGCTTCCATTCTGGTTAGCTGTGGATATTTCTCAGATAATCCATTTCTTGTAGCCTTGTGCTTAAGGGGAACAAAGAAGGCTAAAACACTTCCAAGGCAAAAAGCAGATTAATTTTTCTCCATGGGAATGCAATCTCTGCTTCACTCACTTGTGGCCTTTGTATGAATAATACCTACAATATGTCACATTATATTTGACTCAGAATATAAGATCCAATTGTAGGGCTTCAGGCTACACCCCTCATCCGTGAGGCCCCACCACAGGTTTTTGAGAAAGATACACTCTCAAAACCTCGGATCTGTTGTTCCCTGGTCTACCGCACCCTAAGGGGCACCTTTTGGTTCAGTTGCACCATCCTAGGACACTCTCTTTCTCCCCTTCCCTCCTTTCCCTCTCCTTCTTTCCTCTCAGTCCTGAGATTTCTTCTTTCACTGCTAGTGGCTTTCTCCAACAGGAGCACAGGTGCCCTCCTTGCCCACTAAATGGGCTAAAAAGCTGACAGTTGCAACCTGTATAGCCTCTACCCATGTGGGAGGTGCAGGCTCCATCCACCCTAATATGCCAGGGCATCATATTGTTATCCTGTGTAAACCCAGCTTAAGCTCTGGTCTCTCTCATCTCTTTTGTCTTGTTCTTTCTCTGTCTCCTTTCACTAGCCCTATCATTATGCTCTCACAACTCCATGGGGAACAAAACCTCCAAACCACTTCCTACTACCCCTCTAGCCTGTCTTCTTAAGAGCTTAAAACCTCTACAACTCCTGGATGACATCAAACCTCATTGTCTACTCTTTCTCTGCAACTCTGCCTGGCCACAGCATACGCGGGATAACAGGTCCAAATGGCCTAAGAATGGTACTTTTGATTTCCAATTCTCACTGATTTAAAAAACTTCTGCCAATGTACAAGCAAATGGTCCAAAATACTCTATTTTTCACTTTGTATACAAGTCCTTCTCTCTTCTCAACCTGTCATTCTCACTAGGTCCTAGCCAAAGTCTCAGAAATGCACTCTCACTCAACCTCTCCTCCACATTAGTCCTCACCTTCTGCTTTTGACCCTGATACCATAGAGAACCTTGCCCCAACAGCTCCTCCAGCTCCTCAGGTGGCTCCCTCAGCCTTTCCTGACACCCTGCCTGGTAACAAGCTTTGCTTTTATTCTCCGAAGTTGTAAATAGATTAGAAATTTAACATGGAAATGAATAACTTCTAGACGAATGAATGAGTGAATCAATATGTGAAGGGGAAATGGTTGTCTAAAGTCTATATAAAAAGTGCACTTAAAATGAATATGTGTGTGTGTGTGTGTGTGTGTGTGTGTGTGTGTGTGTGTCTAAGTATGTATGTGGCTCACAGCCCTAAGGTTGCAGAATGATTTCTGTTCTGAGCAGTACTATTTCATTGTGGGGATATTTTCCACCAAGCCCACTGTACTAAATGGCATGGCCAATTTTTACTTTTGAATGTGCCCCAGAAGGAACACTAAAAGTAATTAAGATCATAGACAAAAAAAAAAAAAAAAAAAAAAAGCAAGATTCTCCTACTCTTAAAGAGTTGTAAAATGACAGGTTTGAAAAGTGGCTTTATACCCCTCAGGGAAGATCAAAACTCTTCCTGGAATTTAGGGGGGGGGGCTCTTTCTTAACTTCCCTGCCTTGCAGAGCCAGGGAACTGCAAGCACAGGATCCTGGCCCCAGCATGATGACAAATGAATGCCAAGTCATTATGGAAACTTCTTATAAGAAATTTGTTAACTGTTTCACGTTTACTTTATCTTTCTATGCTTATATGGAACTACTAACAGATGATAGCCTCAAGACTTATGTTTAAAAGTACTCGATACTAAATTTGTAAAAAAAAAAACTTCTGAAATTTCTAATAATGTTTAAATCTGCTTTCATATTTTTTAAAAAATGAATTTCAGGAAAGTTATACGAAAGGGAGTTCCAAAATCTATATGTTTATTCTAGGTAAGTAGTATAAGTCAAGTCTGATCTACTCTTTCTTTCAAAAAGTTATTTCACAAGGCGTTTTGAGGAAAAATTATCATATTAAAAGTCTTATGGTAAGGACAATAAAATATTTTGTTGATAGTCATGAGATAAACATGACTAAAAAAGATAAACTGGAGAGAAAACTTTATATGTTGGATGTTAAATGTTTGAAGAAAAAGATTGTTACAGAGTGGTTACATGGATTGTAAGGTATGAGTAAAGTATCTAGATGAAGATATGAATAAATTTAAACAAGTTAAAGGCAAAGTACTTTATAGGATTACAGACTTCTTGAGATACAAAAGGATTTAGCCTAGAGCTTGCATGAGACTACCAAAGTATGGCCCTGGCTGGTAGCAGGATGCTAATGATATTCAGGCTGTAAACTTAACATCACCTCATTGATGTTAATCTGATCATAATAATGGTTATAAAAGACTGAATTTAGAGTACCCAACCAAGTTAAGTAAGTTCTATTTGTCAACCTTTTAGCTAAGTATTAAGGTTAAAACTGACTTAATATTTAATTCTTTCCTCAGGTTACTATATCTAAAACTATGTCTCAAAATAAAAAGAAAGAAAAGAAAAGAAGAACTCTCACAAAAGAAATGTTTACTCTTTTTTTCCCTATTTTATAAGGTAAATAGACCACATTTGAAACATTAAGCAGTATTTATCTGCCACACACTTGAAAACTACCTCATGGTGAACAGTTAAAAAAAATTCTAGATTTAGGGCCAAGATGGCAACCACCTAATTGCGCTGCTCATCCCTGGGAAAGAAAGGCAAGAAATTAAGGGATCACTGGGTCTCTTAAGGGAGAGCAATCTCCAATACATTGTCAGGGCACAGAGGGGAAAAAACAGGGAATCGCTGATTCCCTCACAGGCTGGTAGCTCACCCCTCCCTTCAAGCAGCTGCTGTACCACAGTCCCAGCTCCAGGAAACTCCCGCACTTACTGTAGGAAAAGGGTCCCAGGCCAACATAGTTCCACTTGCTTCACTGCACAGGGGCAATTGCCCTGCTAACCCTGCCTATGAGAGAACTTTGCCTGGCTATGCCTGCTGGCCCATTGTAGCTCAGGCTCCCTTGATCAATTTGCCCACCAAGTGGCACCCACAGCTGCTCAGATAACCACTTGCAGAAGTTGAGCTTGCACTGCCCACTTGCCCACTTACTGCTCCAGCCACTGCATATTCATGTGGGTGAGCCCAGGCCAATTCTAATTCTCCACGTGAGCTCAAACTGTGTCTGTCCCTTACACTAGCTCAGGTGCCAGGCCCTCCCTGTCTCCCACACTGGCCGACTGCCATTTGTCCAGTTGAAGAGGAGCGCAGACTGCTACTGGGTCCCAGTGTTCCACCACACTAGAGTTTGGGCTTCTCCAGTGATGGTGCCTCAGTGTCCCTCCTAGCACAAGAGCAGGCAGGTTTGGCATATTACCGCATGAGAACTCAGGCAAATTTGGCGTCCTGGCCAGGCAGGCAAGCAAGAGCCAAAGCCCAGCCTATTTGGCAACTGCCTCAGGCTGCTTCAGATTCCCATTGTGCTTGAGCCCAGGCTGATCCACCCACCTATGTGCCCATACACTACAATGGGCAGACCACAGTGCAAAAGTAATAACATGAGAAATCAAATGCAAGAAAATCCAGTTAGTTCACCCAGTCTGACAATGAACATCTATAACCAAAACATAGAAGAGTCATTAGGATCAGAACACCAAATTGAAGCTATGAGCAATGCAACCCTGATCAAGCTACTGGTAGAACTTGCAGAAAAGGAACAAAGGACCGATAATTGTGTGGATGCTACCATTACTAGACTAGGCCTAATAGATAAGAAAATGGAAGGAGTTCAAAAACAGTTAAGAGATATTAGGGAGAGTGTATATATGTAAGTAGAAAAATAGATTAATGGGGGTGAAAAGGACCAAAGTGAGGTCAGGGGAAGAGATTGAGTAATTGAAAGGAGGAGGGAGGGCTAATCAAAATCTAAGAGGATGCAAATAAATCATATGGAATCCTCTGGTTTCAGACAGTGGAACACTCAGGAGTCATAGATAGCTGTTAGAAAATTTTCAGTGCCAGGGATGGGATATGTCCAATGAGTTGTTGGCCAGGGAGGTCCCTGATGCCCCCAAAACATTATAGGCCATTGCCAAGGCTCTTGGTTTCCCACCAGCAATTGATGGTAAGACCCTATTGCAGAAGATTCCACATACTTGGACTGCAAGGCTACTGAAAGATCCTGCTGGAACTGAGCTGATAACCTCCTCCATGTAGACCAGCTGACAGAAAGCTGGAAGAAGCCATTCTACATGTAGTTCAATGGGAGAAAGAGATACCACCAGTGAAGATACTCAACAGTGGACACTGCAAGCCTTATAATTGACCAGCCAGGCCAAATGAGCCAACAGGTGCAATAGTGGCACGTCTGTTATGGTGGAAGCCAACTGCCCTCCCAGTGGACTGGAGGCTCACTCCATGGGGTGGGGGGAATACATACCTAATACTGAAAACTTAAAACGGGGTAGTCATGAGCCCTAGGGGTGTAACATCTGCTGATGTCTGGATAAGTCTATATACTATGCTTATCAAACTGCTCAGTAAGCACTTCTCTTAATATTTATACTCTTATATTAATGCTACTCTCACTTTGGATAAAGAATCTTCTCTTTTCAGATGGCAGTGACCTTAGCATGATGCAGAAGGTATCATAGTGCTGGAAAGAAGTGACTGAAGTGCTGAGTAACATCTTGATCACAACTTCCAAGGCTCAGGGTCTATTGTGGACGAGATGACAGAAAGAATGTAAGAGGCAAAGGAAGGGTAGGACTCTTTACAACATGCTTCTCAAGACACAAAATTGCCTGCATATCCATGACCTCACCATGTCTGACACTACCTACACAAGACCATCATAAGAAGAGGAAAAGACTATGACATCAAAATAAAGAGAGACTGATTGAGATAGGGAGGGAATATGATGGAGAATAGAATTTCTAAGAGGAAAGGGGGGGGGGGGAATTACCATGGGATATTGTTTATACTCATGGAAAATGTTAATAAAAATTGAGAAAAAAAAAAGAGGACCTCAAAAATCACCTGGTGATGTGAAATGAAGACTTAAAAAAATGCAAGGATGAATTCCAAGAAGCATCAAGAAAATCAGAAAATGATGTGAAAAGGGGGACTTGACAGAGGGTTGGAAATTATACATAGAAAAGTAGTAGAAAATGCAAAACTAATTGAACAAGTCCAAAACTCTCTAGAAGCTCTCAAGAATAGTGTTAGACATGTGGAGGATAGAAACTCCAAACTAGAAGAAAAGATAGAAGAAACAGTTTGAGAGTTCAAAAATTTCAGTAATTTCCAAAGTTCCTGTGAACAGAACATGGGGGAATTATGGGATACACTTAAACATACTAATATCAGGATCACTGGAATAGCAGAATGAGAAGAAATTCAGACCAAAGGCATGGAGAACTTATTTAACAAAACATACAAACAAAATTTCTGCAATCTCTTAAAAGAAAGGCCCATCAAGATACAAGAAGCCAACGGAATTCCAAACAGACTGGACCAAAGGAGTAATTCTCCAAGACATTGTCATTAAGACTCTAAACATTGACACCAAAGAGAAAATCCTAAAATCAGCTAGGGTAAAATAGCACATCACTTTTAAAGGTAACTCCATCATTGCGGGCTCCTTCCCACAAAGGTAGTGCCGAGGGAAGGACCAGGCCTGCTGGTTCCTCCCTAGGGGTTGAGGGGATGATGAGTGTCGGACGACTCAGAAAACTCTCCTGGCCACTGGAGAAAAACCACACTGAGTCGGGAGTCTTTGCAATGCAGGAACAACTCGCTTTATTACTCTGAGCAGTTGCTTATATCATGTTGGGGACAAAGACCGGAATTTTAGGGTGGGAGAAGAGGTAAGGGCCAATAGTAAACTTTAACTATTGAAATGGTAATTACAATTACCACGAGGAAGTAGCAGGCCAGAAGCCCTTAGGCATCCTGCTGAGTCATAGCTGGCCAGAGACAGGTCGCCAAACTTTAGCTAGGCTCAAGAAGTTCCACTAGGCCTCACGCCTGGGCCTTTCAGGGCCCAACACATCATGATTACTCCAGACTTCTTAATGGAAACCCTGAAAACTAGAAAGGCCTAGAATGAAACACTAAAAAGTCTAAGAACCTATGGCTTCCAGTCCAAACTTCTCTACCCAGCAAAATTATCCCTCATAATAGATGGTGATAGGAAAACTTTCCATGACAAAACTCAGCACTACAATTATATGAACACAAAACCAAACCTACAGCGAGTATTTAGGAAATTCTCTACATAGAAGAAACAAATAATCAACTTCAAATGCCTACAAGAAGCAGATCACAATGACCAAACAGAGAGTAGGCACAAAAAACTTCAAAGTCCATGAAAACAACAACACACATATACCATCACAGCATGGCAGGGATCAAATCAAATCTCAGTCATTACCCTAAGTATTAATAGCCTTAATTCACCCATCAAGAGACACAAGCTAACAGGATGGATCAAAAAATTAGACCCCCTCGATCTGTTGTCTTCAAGATACCCACCTCACCACTAAAGACAGAAACCTCCTCAGGGTGAAAGGGTGGAAAACAATATTCCAAGCAAATGGGAACAAGAAACAAGCAGGCATAGCTATATTAATATAGGATAAAGTAGACTTCAAACCAAAAATAATCAAAAAGAACAAAGAAGGCTACTTCCTTCTTATGAAGGGAGCAATCCAACAAGAGGATATTACAATCATAAATTTGTGTGCACCAAACACAGGGGCACCACAGTTCATAAACCAAATCCTACTTGACAATAAAACAGAAATAATACCCAACACAATCATAGTTGGGGACTTCAATACACTATGATCAGTATTAGACAGATCATCCAAACAAAAACTCAAGAGGGAAGTAAGAAAGCTCAACAAAACCATAGATCACTTAGACCTAATGGACATCTACAGAACTTTCCATCCCAAATCCACAGACTACACATTCTTCTCAGCAGCCTATGGAACATTCTCTAAAATAGACCATGTACTGGGACACAAAGACTGCCTCCACATATTTAGGAAGATTGACATAATTCCCGGTATGATATCAGATCACAGTGCTATATTGCTAGAAATTAACAACAAAAGACCCACCAAGAACCCCAACAGCAACTGGAAACTGAACAGCACACTTTTAAACAATAAATGGATAGTGGATGAAATAAAAAATGAAATTGCAAAAATTCCAGAATTGAATGACAATGAGATCACCTCAAACCAAAACGTATGGACACATTGAAGGCAGTCCTTGGGGGAAAATTCATAGCACTAAATGCCTTCATAAAAAAGACACAGAGAGATCCCAAATCAATAAACTGACCATCCACCTATAGGCACTGGGGGAAAAAAAAATCCAACCCAAAGAGCTCCAGAAAGAAAGAAAGAATTAAAATCAGAGCAGAAATTAATGAATTGGAAACCAAAGAAACAACTAAGATTTGACAAAACAAACAGCTGGTTCTTTGAAAAAATAAACAAGATTGACAAACCCCTGACCAATTTGATCAAGTAAAAAAAAAAAAAAAAAAAGAGAGACACTTCAAATTAACAAAATTATAAATGAATAAAGAGAGATCACAACAGACACAAGTGAAATTGGGAGAATCATCAGGACTTATTTCAAAAACCTCTACTCCAGAAAACTGGATAATATGGAGGAGATGGATAAATTCCTGGATGCATACCATCTATCAAAGCTAAACTCAAAGTGGATTAATCACCTAAATGAACCTATGACATTCATGGATATTGAAAAAGTAATAAAAAACCTCCCCACAAAGAAGAGTCCAGGACCAGGTGGCTTCTCAGCTGAATTCAATCAGACCTTCATGGAAGAACTCATGCAAATCTTCCTCAAACTGTGTCACACAATTGGAGAACAGGAAAAGCTACCAACCTCCTTTTATGAAGCTAGCATTACACTAATTCCAAACCAGGCAGAAATTCCACAAGAAAAGTAAACTGCAAGCCTATTTTCCTGATGAACATAGATGCAAAGATCCTGAATAAAATATTCGTAAACCGAATCCAACAACACATCAAAAGCAGTATGCAACTTGACCAAGTAGGATTCATTCTAGGAACACAGGGATGGTTCAACATACAGAACTCTGTCAATGTAACAACCCACATAAACAAGGTTAAACACAAAAACCACATGATCATTGTGATCGATGCAGAAGAGGCCTTTGACAAGATACAACATCACTTCATGATCAAACCATTGGAGAGAATTGGCATGGTTGGTTCATATCTTAACATAACAAAGGCAATATACAAAGCTCCAAAGGCCCAAATAATACTTAATGGAGAAAGACTGGAGGAATTCCCATTAAGATCAGGAATACAACAGAGTTGTCCACTGTCACCTCTGCTTTTCAATATAGTTCTGGAAGTCCTAGCCCAAGCAATAAGACAGGAGAAGGAAATAAAAGGGATAAAATTTGGAAAGGAAGAAGTAAAGTTTGTTCTATTCGCTGATGACATGATTGTTTATGTAAGAGAATGAGAGACTCCATCCCAAAACTCCTAAAGGTGATTAACTCCTATAGCAAAGTAGCAGGATACAAAATCAATACACAAAAATCAGTAGCCTCTCTATATTCAAATGGCAAAGGTACAGAGAAAGAAATAAGGGACATGATCCCATTTTCAATAGCAACAAATAATAAAATACTTTGGAATAATGTTAGCCAAGGAAGTGAAAGATCTATAAAACGAAAACATAAAAACACTCAAGAAAGAAATTGAGGAGGACTTGAGAAAATGGAAAGACCTCCCATGCTCCTGGATAGGCAGAATTAATATTGTGAAGATGGAAATCCTTCCAAAGGCAATATACAGAGTTAATGCAAGTCCAATTAAAATACCAACAGTTATAGAAAAAATGATCTCAAATTTCATATGGAAAGGCAGAAGGCCTCACATATCCAAACATATCCTCAGCAAAAGAAATACCTCTGGAGGCATCATCATACCTGATCTAAAGCTATATTACAAAGCCATAGTAATAAAAACAGCATGGTACTGGCATAAAAACAGGACTATAGACCAATGGAATAGACTTGAGGACCCAGACTTTGGGTCTAGCAACTATAACTACTTGATATTTGACAAAGGCCCTAACAATATAGGCTGGAAAAAACATCTTCAACAAATGGTGCTGAACAAACTGGATAACCATATGCAGGAAATGGAAACTTGATCCACACATTTCACCATGCACTACACTCAAGTCCAAATGGATCAAAGACCTCAATATAAGGCCATAAACTCGACTACTACTGGTAGAAAATACAGAAAGTACTTTCCATGATATAGGAATGGAAAAAGACTTCCTGAAAATAACTCCAGTAGCTCATGATCTTAAACAGTCACTCAACCAATGGGATCACATGAAGCTGAAAAATTTCTTTACAAGCTGGGCGTGGTGGCACACGCCTTTAATCCTAGCACTCGGGAGGCAGAGGTAGGAGGATTACCATGAGTTCAAGGCCACCCTGAGATGACAGAGTTAATTCCAGGTCAGCCTGGACCAGAGTGAGACCCTACCTCAAAAAAAATCCAAAAAAAAAGTTTCTTTACAGACAAGCATATAATAAGCAAAGCCAATAGATTACCCACAGAATGGGAGAAAGTATTTGCTGGTTACCCAACTGACTGAGGCCTAATCTCTAGAATCTACAAAGAACTCAAAAATCTAAACAGTAAGAAGTCAAACAGCCCACTCACAAATTGGGGCAAAGAGCTCAACAGGCAATTCACAGAGGAAGAAATACAAATGGCAAATACACACTTAAGAAAATGTTCATTATCCCTAATCATCAGGGAAATGCAAATTAGAACAACAATGAGATTCTACCTTACCCCAGTAAGGATGGCAAACATGGAAAAACCAAATGAAAGTAAATTCTGGCGAGGATGTGGAGAAATAGGAACACTCCTTCACTGTTGGTGGGAATGTAAGATGTTACAACCACTTTGGAAAGCAATATGGAACTCCTGAAAAAGCACACTATAGAGATACCAACAAACCCAGTTATTCCCTTACTGGGCATGTACCCTAACTCCTTCAACCCACAGGCCAGAGAGATTTGCTCAACCATGTTTGTAGTGGCTCAATTCATAATAGCTAAGACCTGGAATCAACCCAGATGTCCATCACTAGAAAAATGGATAACTATGATGTGGTATATCTACACAATGGAATTCTGTACAGCAGTAAGAAAAAATAACACAATGAAATTTGTGGAAAAATGGTTAAAAAAATGGTTAAACCTGAAACAGATCATTCTCAGTGAACTTACCAAATCACAGGAAAAAAAAATTTCCACATAGTCTCACTCATCTGCAGCACCTAACCTGAATCTACCCAAGATGCCTTACATACCTAGCAAGCTTTTTTCGGACTTATCATTAGGATGTGTGGGAAGGGAGGGGAGGGTAAAGGATGGGGTGGGAAACACAAATCTAGACCCAAACAGCAATGGTACCATAAATTTCTACATCCTAAAAGGCAGACCAAATGGCTGAACCTTCACCAGGCCTTTAGAGGGAACAAGACCCACAAGACACTGGAGAGGTATGATGAAGACTGTTCTTAATCTTCTACAGTTATCTTTTTCTTTCTTTTCTTAGTGGGCACTGACCTGAAACTCCCAGTACCAGCAGGTGGTTATCATCCACAATGAGCTTTTGATCAGACAGACCTACAAGGTTTCCTAAAAGAAAGACAGATTTCTGTCAGAGTACTTGATGACCCACCAAAGGTTAGTGGTAAGACCCTACTGCTGAAGACATCTTATGTGGTTGACACATAAAATGGAATGGCATGGCTGGAAGCTGGAAGAGAGTCAGTCCCCAGACAGTCAGCACATCTAGTGCCAGAAGGTGCTACATGGGCTACTGGGGGAAAATGACCAATATTTGTCCAAGGAACTCATGATTTAACCTACTTAGCAGTAAATAGCCTGGCATGATGCTCACACAAGTGCAATAGTGGCATACAACCATGGTGGGAAACCAACTGCTCTTGATAAGGTTAACTGATCCCCTCAGTGGTACAGGGTCCATAGATGAAGCTGGGAAACAAGTCAGAATCGTATCCAAACATAAGCCCACTCTCCATTATCAAGGTACCACCAATTGTGGGCTACAAGAGGGCCTACACCTATTAAATTCTCTATAAAAAACATAAGGGTTATCTCATTTATCTGGTGCTAACTTACTCTCTATTGGAGAATCTGCTTCTCTTTTTCAGATAGATGCAGATCCTAAGGAAAGAGCCACCTCATCATACCTCAAAAGGGTCCTGGTTGGGCTGGAGAGATGGCTTAGTGGTTAAACGCTTGCCTGTGAAGCCTAAGGACCCCGGTTCGAGGCTCGGTTCCCCAGGTCCCACGTTAGCCAGATGCAAAAGGGGGCGCACGCGTCTGGAGTTCGTTTGCAGAGGCTGGAAGCCCTGGCGTGCCCATTCTCTCTCTCCCTCTATCTGTCCTTCTCTCTGTGTCTGTCACTCTCAAATAAATAAAAAAAAAAAAAAAAAAAAAAAAAAAAGGTCCTGGCTGAAACTAATAAGAATTGGCAAAACAAGCAAGGGTGCTGTTTCCTTGGTGAACCGGATTCCAGCACAAGGGTGAAGGAGATTGACACAGAGAAAAATCAACTCCTACCAAATCAGAGATCCAGAGTCCCATAGGCCCCCAACATCTCATCACTGAAGCAAACCAAAATTGAACCCAACATGGCTCAGGGAAATTTTGTGGAAGAGGGGACAGAAGGAATGTCAGAGCCACATGTTTGGTCATGATATGCAGACATGTATCCTATCCATAACAGTGTGCTAACTCCAGATTGCATGACCCATATACCACAACAAGGGGGGGCCAAGAGGTGGGGGTAGGTAATGTATGAGCCTAATAATGGCATCAAACTTACTGTATTCGCTGAGTACAAAACTAATTAATCAAAAATAATAATAAAAAAATTCTAAGAAAAGTTATGTTGTGATTTAAGTTGTAATTCATCAATTCCTCCAATAATCAGTTTTAATAATTTAACTTACATCATTACTGAACAAGTTTACCAAAGTACCACAGAGAGAATTATAAAGTTGGTTAAGTTTTAAATAGCTATAGATTGTGTCATAAAATTTTGTGTATGTCTGGAATTCAATATAGTTCTGTAAAATTTATTTGGAAGTGATTAAAAATACTTTTGACTCAACAATTAAAGGTGCTTATTTGCAAAGCCAAATGCACATAGTAGAGCATACATTTGAAAATTGTTTTGAAAATCAGTTATAGTGGCAAGTGGCCCTGACATGTTCATTCCTTCTCTTTTCCATGAGACTTGTCTCCTTTTTTATTAGATCATGGGAATTTAATCCATTTCCTCTGTTCTTTTGATATGTTAAATATAACTAAAGTAATTTAAAAAAACACCTGATTATAGATTAGATAGACCTCTTATTTAGCTTTTAAATGTACTAGATCTTCTCAAAAGATCTATATAATGTATGATGTATGTATATAAAGGTATCCCAATTCTGATAAGCTTAAAACTTATAAAAATTTTCATGAATTCATATTTAAGCCAAAAATGTTACTACATAATATAGATTTCTTGTTTATTTTAAATTCTGTCAACAAATCTTTTGTTATTTTACTCTCTGTAGCCTCATGTTTCTTAAATATGTAAACTCTACATTTTATTAATATCAGACTTTTACAGATGTCAAAATATTAGAATATTATAATTTGATTTGTACAAATTTCATGATGTTTAGCTATCAATAAGCATGCATCATCATGCCTGGCTAAAACTCTGTAATTTTAAGATGGTTCTTGTCTTGTTCATGCTGGTTTTCCTAGATGATTATTGAAAGGTCAATGGACTTCTCTATAAACCAAAAGGGAACTAAAGAGTTAATGGCTATTCCCAAAGCTCAAGACAATAAAGAAACATCAGAGAGAAAAGTTTGACACCTTTTCTGATTGATGGACTCCCCATCAGCCTAGATGACCTTGAAGGACCAGGGACCATCTGAGTATCCTCCTTTAGATGTTCCTGACTGAAGAAGCCTATTCTGAACAAGGACACAAACAGCTATACATTTTTCTTATCAACTGAACCTAGTACAGCCTGGGTTTTCTTTAGGATTTTCCTTATAAACTTGCACCCTAGCCTGGCTCAGTGCTTCAGCGTTCATCCCACGGGAAAGCTGATGTCCCTCCCTGTTTTCTCTCAATAAAATAGTCTTGTCTGTAGAGATCAAGTCTGATGTTCTCTATTGCTTTTCTCTTACACTTTCCTTACAGTAATCACTGAAGTTATAGTTTAAGTCTTATAAGAAGTCACTTATTATAATATTTCTTTAGTTAAGCCTTAAAATTGTTCAATGGTAAAAATTGCCCCCTTGTGTCTGTCATATTGTCTCTAATGCATGTTAGAATCAGGCTTGCTTAACTCAACAATGACCAGGTTTTATTTTATTCTTGAGCTATGTGTAATCAGTCTCAGCCAAAGTTTCATTTAGTTGTCTCATTTCTGATATCTTAAGTTCATTATTATAGAGATATTGATACATGTTTCCTGCCTTAGAAAAATAATCTTAAATTGCTAACCTACTTCCAGTTTGGGGAGTAATTGGTACTTACATTGGTATACAGACTAGCCAAAGTTGTTTTCAAACACAGATGCTAAGCTTTTATACTATCTTGTTTTCTTCCTGGCATATAATTTCTAGATTAAATCAATTGCCTTAAAGTTATTGATAAAATAATTGATAAAAATATTGTCTTTAGGGCTACCAAAATATTCTGCCTATACTTATAACTGACAGATACTTAAAAGATAAAATATGTATACTTTCTATGTCTCTGATATAGCTTACGCTGTCACCTTACAACTAAACTTAAATATTAATCAGAATGATTTTAAACTATGATGTCATTCTTTAACCAGATCTACTTTGCTAACTAGATATGTTCTGCATCCTTTTTAACTAATCTGTTTTGCTAATCAGATGCATACAGTCTTTCTAAGTGAGTAATAACCATATGTAGAAGCCAAACTCAATTGGCAACATTGGAGTTAAAATAATAACCAATATTTTGGTTCCTGCTCCCAGGTCAAAAGGCCACAGGAGATGATAGGACACTTGAACATCTAGCCTCTGGTAAGTTACCTATCTTGTTGAACAGAGAGGATGTGAAGACCCAGAAATGAATTCCAAGTCAATGTATCTGCAACAGGAGAGCCACATTCATTGGAGGAAAATCAGTTCTCCAGGCTTCCCAAAAGAGAGAGGGCCACCTGGTTAGCATGGCCTTGACTTGTCCTAGTAGATGACCATGCTGAGAGTCATAGAACTCCTCACAGGTACCTAAAAGTCTCTCCTATGGAGCCATTATTGAATTCCAAAGTATACAGTTAATTCTGGCAGCCTACATGGTCTTAATCACCCAACAAGAAAAATATAATTACAGTATAAACAATGAGTCAAACTAATAGGCTCTCCTGTCTGACGCTGATTTACACTACTAAACTCTAACATTAACTTATGCCTTCTGCCTCTGCCTGTCCCTGATTAACTTCACCTACCCTGACCCCAGCTCCTCCCACTTGCCTTAGCCAGAATCAAAGCTATTCCTTGGACCTCTCCTTCCTTAGCCCTTACCATATCTTATCCAGAGATAAGTACACTGCCACCCCAACAGACACTCTAGAACTTTAAACTCCGTTGTGTTCCTACTTTTTCCCTGGCCCCAAAATGTCCCTCTGCCTTCTCTCTCTTGCCCCAAGCCATCTATCTCTTGCCTCTGAATCCTCCTCCCTTTATGCCTGGTGTGTTGACAAGAGTAACAAGCTCCTTTATTCTCCCTTCTGCGTTCTCATGGGGTGCACATAACCCATCTCCTTCACCTTCTCTATAACAGGTGTCTGCCAGCTACTGCCCTGATCACAAGAGAAGCCTCTGCTTCACTCAGGACCAAATCATAACAACATGCTACACAGGCGCTGTTGAGCTCACTCCTCTGCCACCTTCTGCCACCATGGCTTCCTCATCACCTGCCCTATAGAGAGACTCATTGACTGCCTGTCTCATAACAACTCATTGCCCTTATGGTCAGCATGAACCTTCCTCCCTTGTCATTAACAAAAGGCTGAAATGTTAGGTCAGGACAAAATGGAGTTACAGAAGGAGGGTGACAGAGGGGTCATCCACATTCCTTAAGAAATTTTTTAGCCATTATCCCTCTCCTGCCCAACAAAGCTCCAAGACTAGATTTACTGCCCCCCTATCTGTCACTGGGTCACTTCTGTTCTCACCATATGGCTAATGTAAAGAACAGAGATTTATTGTCCCAACAAAGAAATTCCTTCCCTTCCTCACCTTCCCCCAACTAAGAGCATATAAAGCCCACTATCTATAACCCAAAACTGACTGCTCCACTCTTAATAGTCAATCCTGGCAGCTCGTATGTTACTCCCCCACCCCCTGATAAAAACTTCCATCTTTGCCTCAGAGTGGTCTCTGTGGTCCTCTGTGGTCACTCCTGAACCATACAGGTAGCAGATATATTCCTAAATTTCTGCTTGTCTGAATGTAGACACTTCTGATTATTAAGTTTACTGCATTTTTTATGGTTATGCCCTTCAACTTAAAAAGATTGTTAGGAAGTATCTCCATTATGCTTCACTGTTCTAGGGTTCATTTCCCTTTTCTCTTTAATCTTTTAACCTTGAGATTTTTGTGTCTCTTTTGTTTTTATCCTATTGGTTCTATGTTTTGAGAGATTTATTACCAAAGCAGTCCTTGCAAAGCAAAATAGTTGGTTATCTTTACTTTGTAAAAGTATATTCAATTTAGATAGGAGATTGACTTAATCTACTGGGAGCAAGTGTACCTGGGAACCAGGCCTTCAATTCTCCCATACTCATGAAGAGCTAGGGGAAGGGCAGGTATTTGGGCAAATCACTTATACATGGAAGACTGTCTCTTTCCAGTTGTCAAAACATTAAAACAAAAGGACAGGTTGGGAGCTAGGGAGATGACTAAGTGGATAAAGTATCTGATGCTTAGTGGAACTATCTGAGCTCATACTCCCAGAAACCACATAAACCAGACAGATACTATAGTATAAAGACCTGCAATCCCAGTGTGCCTACAGCAGATTTGGTGGTGGAAAAAGGAAAATCTCCAGAAAGATTGTGGGCCAGCATGAAATATCTTGCCTGAAACATGTTGGCAATTGTCCTTTGATTTCCACACATCCACTGTGGTATATATGTACCTGCACTCACATACATGAACGTGCATCACACAAACATAGATTATATATATATATATATATATATATATATATATATATATATATACATATATACACACACATACATAGATACATACCCTATATATATATATATATGTGTGTGTGTGTATGTGTGTGTGTGTATGTGTATATATATATATATATGTATATATATATATATATATATATATATATATATATATATATACACACACACACATATAGTAGCAGTCAGGTTCCCATTGCTGACAGAAATTACCCAACCAAGAGCAGCTTGTGGGTAAAAAGGTTTATTTTTGCTTACAGGCTTGAGGGGGAAGCACCATGATGGCAGGGAAAATGACGATATGGGCAGATGGTGGACATCACCCTCTGGCCAACATATGGTGGACCATAGCAGCTGGAAAGTGGGCCAAACAATGGCATGAGGAAACTGGCAATAACAACCATAAGACCGCCCCCAACAAAACACTGCCTCCAGGAGGCATTAATTCCCAAATCTCTATCAGCTGAGAACCTAGCATCTAGAATACCTAAGTTTATGGGGGACACCTGAATCAAACCACTATATATGGAAAGAGAGAGAGAGGTTTAAAATATCTGTGAGCCACCAGTGGGAGTTCTTTGAAAATATGCTGGGCTCATCATCCTAACCAGTTATTACACTGTCTGGAGGATTCCTAGGAATCTGTAGAATGAGATGATGGTCTCTCTTTCTGAGATTAGTGTTGTGTACCTATGGGTAATATTTGTAGTTTTGCTTAAGCAGTGAAGTTCTTGAATTCAACTTTGTAACATCATTGTGATGCCTTTGACATCTACATAACTTTGCATTTTGAAATAACAATAACAAAAGTAGGATAAGGACAAACAACTTCAACCACATTAATACCTTCAAGAATTTGGGGGGGGGGCATTCAGTGTCTGTTCAAAGGGAACACATATGTTAGTACCCCCCCCCAAGTCCTGTACGTCTCAATTATAGTCTATTAGTCTAATATTGTATCAAATGTTTTTCAATGAAGCTAGTTTTAGTTTTGTTGCTAGTAAAAGTCTACTTTCAGGAGTTTTAATATTGAATATGATGTGATATAGAATAATATATATATATATATATATATATATATATATTTTTTTTTTTTTTTTTTTTTTTTTTTTTGGTTTTTCAAGGTAGGGTCTCATTCTAGCCCAGGCTGACCTGGAATTCACTATGTAGTCTCAGGGTAGCCCTGAACTCATGGTGATCCTCCTACCTCTGCCTCCTGAGTGCTGGGATTAAAGGCGTGCGCCACCACACCCAGCTTAGAATAATATTTTATAAAAAATTGCATGGAAGTCACAAAATTTTAAGATATTTCTAGCATATGCTAATTTAATGTTGAATGTTAGATATGATTTATTATTTTTAAAAATGGAAAATTATTTTATTTAATTTTTTGCAAGGAGAGAGAGAGAATGGGCACACCATGGCCTCTTGCCACTGCAAGTAAACTCCAAAAGCATGTACCACTTTGTAGAACTTGCAAGGGTATGGGGGAATCAAATCCAGTTAGACTTTGAAAGCAAGCACCATGTGAACCATCTCTCCAGCCCTGATTTATTGATTTATATATCACATATACAAAAATATTCATATTAAAGTTCAATTAATGAGTATTTGAAATTTTAAACATTTCATATTTTGCAGGTATATTAATTATTAAAATTAACACTATTTATGGTAGACATGTTAAAAGAAATCTACATACTTATTCATTTTCTGTTTTAAGTTCTGTCTTTATCACCATTAGGATCTTGGAAGGATCTAGTAATTATATCCTTTCTTCCTGAACAACTTGAAAATGAAATGAAGGCATTTATATTGACGCCAATATATCCTCTTAAAATAGATATAGTTTAAATTGAAGGCTATGTCTCAATTGGAGGGCCACATAAACCTACTATTTGGATCCAGATTTAGGAAGATATACTAATATACCCACCAGTAAAATTGAACTGCAGGAAATTTCTGGAATGGCACAGCTGCCTCTTGTGGAATAGTGCATACTAAATGCCTGATGTCTATACCCAACCATCTCCAAGGTAGAAAAAGAAAATATGGAGTAATGGTGATAGACCTACAGTGGTCATTGACTTTGATGGTTTATGGAGAAGTTGGCTGATATTAGAGAATTAGCCCCACTGATAAGCTATATCAGGAACTCACTCTGAAGCATCTTTACTGGAATAAATTACCACAGTCCCTAGAAATTGCTGTGCCACTATTGATCCTTATGTATGCTTTTGTCTATAAAAATTTCCAAGGAACACCAGGATAGGTTTTTAATCTTATCTGTGGGATTGTACAGACAAGAAATGAACAGAAGACAACCCAAATAAAAATTAAAAAGGAGGGTCTTTATTAAGCCAATTGGTTTTTGTCCCCTTACAGCAAGGAGGAAAGCAGGCCCGTCCTATGTCTACAGTGAGTTTTTATAGGTGAAAACCACATTCCTTTACAATGACCTACCCCTCACTCTTCAGTTACCCCCCCACCCCCAATTATCTTTTGTAAGAGTAAGCAAGCACGATTTACAAAAGCAAAAGTTGGACATAGTGAGAACCAGATAAGGGCCTGAACAAACACCAGATGAAGCTATACCAGGCTACGTTGACCTCAGGGCAAGACTAACATCAGATGCCTTTACTAGAAACATATCCTTAGGCTTGTAGTTACTGCTCTAGGTTAATCTTTATTCTCTCATAGCTCTTGGAGGTCCTTAGGTCTGTTCACCAGAGGATGTTGCGAGGGTAAGTTGCAAGCATTTATAGTCCTGGGCTAGGTCAGTCTTCTTGATCTCTGATCCAAGATCAGCAGTGATTTGTGAATGCTTAATATCACACAGAATGTTACACTAGCCCTATATTTTGACTTGACCTGATTGGTAGGCAAGAAGCTAGTTTCTTTTTTCTTTTCTTTTTCCTTAATATTTAACAAAATATATTTATAGTTTCTAGATCAGTACATTCAGTTTTTAATTTGTTTTTTTTCTTCACAAACAGAAGAACTCTTACAACAGTATGCCTTCTAAAATAAATACTATTAAAATAGAGCTTCAAAATAAATATTCTATACAAAGAAAACCTTATGTGGTAACTTTTGTGGTGGGGTGAGAAGGGCCTACAGTGAGGGTGAGAATGAAATAGGGATATGATGGAGTGGGCACTGGGTATAGCATCACTATTTTAACACAAAACCCAATTGTAGGACAGCAAGAGAAAACAAGGGAAGACACATCACATAAGTCACTCACAGCAAAATTTGGAAATGAAAGATCTGACATTAATAGTCACAGGAAGCAGAGAGGGGAATGGAAATGAACCATAAAACTAATGAGGGTGCAGGATGCCACAGAGAATTGTACAATGCAAAGTTGTGCCCTCCCATGCCCCAGACACTTCCAGGGCTAGCAGGGGACAGGCCATGATGAAGAAGCTAGTTTCTTGGATGACTTAGGACGATGTAGGTGAGCTAGCAATGGTCAAACCTAACTTCATGTATGACTTAACATCCTGAATGGAAACGAAGTCACTGTATACTAAACACTGAGGACATAATGTAAGGAACTGATTGCACAGATGCTGGAGAACAAGGAAACAAAAGGGGAAACATCAAATTGTCACAGTAATTGATGCATTTCGAAGCAGTTATCTACTCTGTTGAGGATGCTGAGGTTATAAGAACCTAGATTTGGATGGAAAGTCCTATACACTTAGACTCCTGAGCAGAGAGTGTTCACAGCTGGTACAGAATTTCAGATCAGAAACATCATCCCAAGAGTGAAATATGGGTCTTAGACTTCTAAGTAGGGCAATGTCTCAGTGGTTGCTAGGGTATGATGAAACCTGTCAGGAGTGCTAAAAATATTTGGAGGCTAGAACCAACTGTCAGTGCCAGGTAAAGCTTTGTTGCTATGGAGACATGGACATGACCAGCAAGCAAATAGAAAACAGCAAGTCTTCTGGCCTCCTGGGCTCTCTAGACTCCATTATCGGCAGAGTTAACCAAATGCTTAGCAAATGACAAGCCACATTGCAGAATTCCAGCTCCAGAGGTAGAGGAGTGTGTTTGCAACAGAGATGTCTTTTCTTAGCAATTGGCACATTCCTTATCACAAAAAGTTCTAACTCCATAGTAAGACTTCACAATTCACCCCAATTTACAGCTTAAATTTACCCCTTTAGGTATTGCCATCCATATCTTGGATTCATTCTCATGCTTAAGCACTTTCTTTAAGCCTTATAGGTAATCTGTTATTTCCTTGTAGTCACAAAAACTCTCACATCTCTAAGCCTTTATTCACATTAGTCATTCTGTGTGGAACTTCTGTCTCTCTTGTTATTCGACAGATTTCCATTATCATAGAAACAATGATTTAAATGTAGTGAGGTCACAGTGGTGCTAGAAAAACTTTTAATCTTTAAAAAACTTTTAACCTTTTATGTTATTTTAATTCTCTCTCTCTCTCTCTCTCTCTCTCTCTCTCTTGCTCTCTCTCTCTCTCTCACACACACACACACACAGAGAGAGAGAGAGCGAGAGAGAGAGCGAGAGCAAGAGCGAGAGCGAGAGAGAGAGAGAGAGAGAGGGAGAGGGAGAGGGAGAGAGAATGGGCATACCAGAGCTTTCAGCCCCTGCAAACAAACTCCAGATGCATGTGCCACCTTGTGCATCTGGCTTACGTGGGTACTCAGGAATCAAGCCTGGGACCTTTGGCTTTGCAACTAAGTTATCTCTCTAACCCAATTGTTTTAATTGACTCAAAATATAGCCTTATAAAATTCAATTCAAAGGTCTTCTCAGAAAGGACTTCCTACACTCCCTCAGACCAAATTCTTGCTTTATTTCTGATCATAGAATGATTTTTACCATGGCAGAGTTTGTCATAGATATTCACATATCTCTATCTTTTATAAATATACTCAAGTCTAGCTGTCTCATAGAAGTTCCTTTAGGATGGGAAAAGCTACATTAGTGCTATCTGATATGATAGATGTCATCACACATGATGATTGAGCAGGTGGTATGTAGCCAGCACCATTGAATTTATTACAATTCAATTGACTTAATTTTAACTATAAACAGCCATACATGGCTAGTGGCTGTCATACTGGGTAGTGAAAGTCTTTAGTTTATAGGCCAAGATAGTTTCTCAAGAGTTCACTGAATAAATCATTGAGGAGAAACATAACTAGGCAGAAACAAAACACTTGTAGAACTTAATTTTTGTTTCTTATTTTTAACCATACATAAATTCACATAGTTTATTAATGATCATGTATACCAACAAATGTTCAAACAAATATATAGTGCCACAAAGATCCATCCCATGATTTATCTGTGTAATGTATACTCATATTAAATATAATTTCACTGTAAACATTTTAAAGGATTTTGAATTTTTCTTGCATATATATTTAAGTCAGAATGTTATGGAATTGGATATCTGGATCTCCATAATGATGTTGGAGAGAGGTTGGACACTGGTGAGCTTAGAATCCCCTGAACTGGTGGTTCTGAATTCTGCAGGTCTCTTGTACCTTTAACAAGGTATTAAAAAACCAAAAAATGAAAAAGAGAAGAGTAAGTTACGGAGGATTTATTAATGGGGGAATTGAAGTAAGAGGAAAAATGCAAGAATGCTCCAAAAATTAAGTGGTAGGCTTCAGAGGAACACTGACTCAGGAAGGCGCTGCCCATGGGTGCTATGTCCTAGAAAAGTTCAAGAAGGATCAGCAAGATTCAGGAAGCTCCTGCTGCTTTGGTCATCTTGGATGAGACCAATCAGACTGGAGTTGTCTTGCCAGGGCTCAGTGGCATCAGTGTTTCTCTAAGCCAATCCCTAGGTGATTATTTACAGAAAACAAAATAAAATAAAACAAACAAACAAAAAAAACAAAAGCAAAAGCTACCTTGCTCCTAATCCCTTATCAAGAATAGTCCATGCCCAGTCAACAATACTTTTTGAGTTTTCTGCATTACTTGCTGATCAATTCCAAGTATGTAGATGTGCTCCTGGCACAAGTATAGACTAAGATTTTTGTTCATTGAATGAATGAATCATGCATGTGCATACCAGGACATCTTGGTGATGCAAACAACGGCAACGTATAAATTGTTTTCAGATGTTACCTTGTTTTAATTGATGCTTGATGTAATAATTAGGAAATACGTATGTTAAATTAGGAAATAGGTATGTTAAAATTTGAAGATTTTTTTCCACCAGTTGGCTTATTAAAAAAAAAAAAAAGAAACAGAACAGAAAAACTACAAAAACTATAATAACAATAAAAATAAACCATAGATTCAAATTCCTAAGCAAAACTTTTCCTTGTCTTCTGGAGGTTTCTCACATCACCCCTAAAAATACTTGAGCAGTGGAAGCTGAGGATTGATCTTTGCCTTGCAGAAACCAGCATTTAATATATAAAATTTATGAACCAGGAGATAAAGAGAAAATAAATTTTTAAATTGGTTGCCAGTTGCGCCAAGTACAGCTAAACATGGAAGCGTTGACTAAGGTCGAAGTTCCCCCAGTGTCCCGGCACTCTGGGGCCAGAGAACTCTGCTCCCAACCCACGCGGGCCACTCCTAAACCTCAGCAACCCGAGACCCGCAATCCGCGAGCCTCGCTGCCGAGGCCCCGCCCCTTCCGTGACAGGCTCCGCCCCCGCCGTGGTTGCCATAGCAACCTGGAAAGTGCCATGGCTGCCGCCGGCCAGGCGGAAGAGAGCTTGATTCAGCCGGCGGCAGCGGGGTCCAAGTCTCCGTCAGAGGCGTCGCCGCCCGCAGCTCCCCTGCCGAGGAAGCCCCGGAGGTGTGTGGTGTACCCGCACCCGCCGCGGAGCTCGCGCCTGTCGCGCTCCGTGCTGCGCTGGCTGCAGAGCCTGGATCTCAGCTTCTTCCCCAGGAACGTGCACAGGTGCGTGGCGAGTCCTCGGCCTTTCGCCACCCAACACTCGCCCACCGGAACGCTGAAGGAGTGGGCCTGAAGAGATCCTGGAGCAAGCACTTGTGTTTATTCAGCCAGCCTTACATTTTGTAGACCCCTCAGGGCATTAAGGAATGCTGCCATTCTATACACAGTCGTGAAATAACGCTCAGCTATACTCGGTGTTAAAATTAGAGAGGATAAATTTACCCTCCCTTAGAATGACATCTTCTTTAAGCGTCACAAGGAGCTTAAAACGTTGCTGCTTAACTGTAGCTGCTCAAAATGTAATTGGCGGTTAATATGGAATGCACACCAAATTCCATGAAAATTAAGACCATGAGTTATTTGCAGGAAGGACTTTGCTTTAGGTATTCAGTTTTTCATGTAAACAAAACTTTCATATGAATCGCTCGGCGATCTTGTTAACTCCAATAATTTGGGTGCATTTAAACAACAACAAAGCCCTTGATCATTTCAGGCAACTGCTTTTCTATACTAGGTCTTCAGAGCAATGTGCCAACACTCTAGTTTTGCAAGATGTTTTGTCAGTATGGGGTAACAGACTAGCAAACTATATTACTAACTACCCGTTGTTTCATTTCCTTGTTATGGATCAGGGATTTTTCAAATGGCTACCTGGTTGCAGAAATATTATGCATATATTTCCCCTGGGACCTTAGATTAACATCCTTTCAAAACGGAACCTCTTTAAAAGTCAAGTTGGATAACTGGGCACAGATAGAGAAGGTAAATTACCATTTTCTGTGCAGCTGTATTTACAAGGTACATCCCTCAAGTCATAGATATCCCTGCGTGCGTGCGTGCGTGCGTGCATGCGTGTGCGTGTGTATGTGTCATGCGCAGAGGGGAGTGTGAGTACATATTCAGAAACAATGCTAATGACCTGGCAGCTTGCTTTCACAAACTACAGTTTATTAAATTCCAGTTGTTTATATCAAAAGTAAAATTTGAAATCATTTACTGTGGGATGCAATGGTGGTTTTTTTACAAAATAATATGTTTACATAATTAACATGGGAAGCACCAGAAATTTGAGTGAACAAAGGGATCATTAATGCATATGCATAGTATGTTTATTTTTATGTTTTTTTTTTTATTTTACTTTTCGAGGTAGGGTTTCACTCTAGCCCATGCTGGCCTGGAATTCACTATGTAGTTTAGTTTCAGGATGGTCTCAAACTCACAGCAGCCCTCTACCTCTGCCTCCTAAGTGCTGGGATTAAAGGCATGCACCACCACACCTGGCTAATTTTTTAAAAATATATTTTGTTTATTTATTTGAGAGAGAGCAAGACGGAGAGGGAAGGATGGAGGGAGGGGGAGAGAGAGAGAAAGAGACAGAGAGAGAGAGCACTAGCATGGGCTTGCCAGGGATCTCCAGCCACTGCAAATGAACTCCAGATGCAGGCGCCCCCTTGTGTATTTGGTTTATGTGGGGTCTGGGGGATGGAACAAGGATCTTTTGGTTTTGCAGGCAAATGCCTTAAACACTAGGCCATCTCTCCAGACCCAATATTTGGGGTTTTGGTAGAATTTCTTATGATAAAATAGTAACTTTCTGTTATTAAAGTTTCTAGCCAAAAAAAAGCTCAAGTTACCTAAAGAACTAATCCATGGAACAATTCACTGCAAAGTTGGAGTGCCTGAAATATTGATACAAGAGGTTTATACTTTACTAACACATCGAAAGTAAGTAACCTGAAATTTTCTAAGCATATCTATTGAAGATATTCATTGTATGAAACTTATTAATAAGATGTGGCTTGTCAATAATTTGTTTTGCTTATTTCCAGAATTAAGAGTATCCAGGATGACTTTGCGAATTTCACCGACTATAGTTACCAGATGTGTCTACCCCTGGTTCCCAGGTCTACAGCTTCAAAGACTATTAAAGATAATATTAGGCTATCAGAATTATTAAGTAATCCCAATATGCTCAGCAATGAACTTAAGATAGAGTTCCTCATCCTTTTACACATGTTGCGAAGAAAATTAAGCAGGAAAATGAATCCAGGTAAATTTTTGTGGAAACAGTCATCTGAGTTCTTCCAAGCGCAGAATATTCTTAAGTCCATCTTAAAGAAAAACCTGCCAGGCCACCACCCCATCTCTGTTTTCTTCTGACACTGGCTACATGGAAAACTTCCCTTATGCTAGCAGTAGGATGATTTGTTGTTCCTGAAGTGGCTTATGTGATAGTTTATTCCTTCTGATGGAAGCACAGGTTACATAGGGAATAGGGCACTCATTTTAGAAATGTTTGCCAGTCTGTTCATGTAAATTTTGGTGGGAAATAACTTGACGTATCAATTTATAACTGAAGAGAAAGGGAATGTTTAAGAGTCAAGCAGGATATCAGTCCTCTGGGAAGAGCTTGGATTACCATACTTCAGTCTGGTTACTATTTTAGACAGAATGGTCAGTATTCTCTGCAGCAGCCTGTTGACATGTAGTTAGTGGGGCCTTCATTCAGGTAATTATCAAAGAACCCACCAAACATCCCAGGGATGTGTCAGAAAGAATAAAAGTGATTTTCCTGGCACTGTCTGCCTCTCTTCTTGGAATCTTAAACTCCCTTGGGTCTAGATATCTATAGAAATCATTTCTGTGGCACTCTGTTCTTGAATCACATGCCATTAGTATTTCTTCCCCCTTTGAACTCTATTTCTTTTGGTTTTATCCGAGGTAGGGTCTCACTATGGCCCAGGCTGACTTGAAATTCACCATGTAGTCTCAGGGTGGCCTTGAACTCACAGCAATCCTTCTACCTCTGCCTCCCGAGTGGAATGCTGGGATTAAAGGCATGTGCCACCACGCCCGGCTGTACTCTATTTCTTGAGGAAAGAACAATTTTCTCTCTGAACAGAAGATAGCAGCTTGAACTCTTTCCCACAAGTTGTGAGAGACAATCTAGGTTTTTGTCTTCCCTAACTATATTTATTTTTCAGTATCTTATGTTTCTTGTTACTTTTCCTTGATTTATTTTGATAAATGGTTGTCTGCATAAACTTGTGCACAAAGAAACAATTCAATTTATTAATCCTTTTGCAGAATTTTGAATTAAAAATTTTGTTTATAAACTGGGTGTGGTGGCTCACACCTTTAATCCCAGCACTTGGGAGGCAGAGGCAGGAAGATCGCCATGAGTTCAAGGCCACCCTCAGACTACATAATGAATTGCAGGTCAGCCTGGGCTACAGTGACATCCTACCTCACCCCCCCCCAAAAAAAATTGTTTTTAAATATGATTTTTCAGTGAAATGTATCACACATTATGTATAGATGAACAGTTTAATTCTAACGATGAAAATACATTTACATGTCTTCATGCAGTTTAAAAAATAGAATGTTACCAATACCTTCCCCTTCCATGTGATTCCTTCTTGATTGCACTCACCACCCTCTTCTACAGAACTACTGCCCTGCTGCCTTTGTTTATAATGTTCTTGATTTTAAAAGTTTAAGCTTATCCATACAATGTTATTCTTAGTTCATATGTATTTCTCTCTCTGTCTTTCTCGGTATGTGTGTGTTAGTTACTGGGAACTGAATTCAGGGTCTCACATATACTGGACAAGTTTTCTTCCAGGGAGCTCTACCCCAGCCCTCATCTATATACTTTTAACTTTAGTTGTTCTTATCCAATTCATTTTTATTTTCTTTCTTTTTTGCTTTTTGTTTTTCTGAGGTAGGGTCTCACTTTAGCCCAGGCTGACCTGGAATTCACCCTGAGGTAGTCTCAAATTTACAGTTATTCTCCTACCTCTTGCCTCCCAAGTGCTGGGAATAAAGGCACGTGCCACCACGCCCGGCTTTGGCTCTTATCCAATTTTGTAGTATGCAGAATTATTCTACATGCTGTACCCCAATTCACAAAACCTGGATTTGTTATATTGCATTGCAAATGGACCTTTACAGATATAACTAATGTGTGGACCTTAAGATAGGAAGTGGGTACTACGTTTTTCAGATGGATGCAGTCTAAATCACGTGAACCCTTATAGGCAAAGATCTTTCTCCAGTTGGAATTAGAAGCATTCAGCAGCAGCAGATGAGAGGTGGGGAGTGTGACAGGATCTTAACCTGCCATTTTCATAGGGTGAACACAGGATTATGAGAAGATATGTGGTCCATCTTCTAAGTGTCAAGAAATACTTTTGGCTTATGGCTGGCAAAGAAACAGGGTCTGTCCTACAAATGCAAGAAAGCACATTCTGGCAGCAACTTGATTGAGGCTCAAGCAGATTAATCCTGACAGCTTCTAAAAAGGAATGAAAACCATGCCAATACTTAAATTTCATTCTTGTGAGATTCTAGAGGATCCAGATTCTGAGCAGAAATAAAAATGGTTATTGTAAATTGTGAGCAGTATGTAATGTGTTATGACAGAAATGAAGAATGAATCCAAAATGTAGTTAATCCTGTTGCCACTATTAGGGTATAAATGCAATCTTTTATATTTAAATACATATGGTGGAGATTTTCACATTCAACATGTTAATTCATTTGCAGTTCCTGTAAATCATTTGTTTCAGCCTCACAATTTGGTCTCTTATCACTAATTATCTGTGTGCTCAAGTTTCAACTTTCCATATACATGGGTCTTTCTGAGCTTTCTGTTCAACTTTGTGTAGATGGGTGTCCTACTTCAAAACCCACATTGTCGGGCTGGAGAGATGGCTTAGCGGTTAAACGCTTGCCTGTGAAGCCTAAGGACCCCGGTTTGAATCTTGGTTCCCCAGGTCCCATGTTAGCCAGATGCACAAGGGGGTGCATGCGTCTGGAGTTCGTTTGCAGAGGCTGGAAGCCCTGGCGCACCCATTCTCTCTCTCTCCCTCTATCTGACTTTCTCTCTGTGTCTGTCGCTCTCAAATAAATAAATTTAAAAAAAATTTAAAAAAAACCCACATTGTCTTAACCACTATTACTTTATAATTGCTGATAGCTCATAAAATACCCACATTTGTTCTATTAAGTGTATTGTTACGTGAAGCTTTGTGACTTTATTTACATGAACTTTTTTCAACTTTCATTGGTATGAGGTCACCAACATTGCCTATTGTCATGTATGTATCCATTCTGTATTTTTTGAGCTTTTTATTTGGAAATATAATAGAAATAAATGTTTAGATAATTTGCTTAGCTTAAAAACCTGTCTTGACAACTCCATTGTGACATTTAAAAAATTAACTTTTAAAAAATATTTTTATAGGATGGTTTGATGTCAAACCAACAGTGGGAGAAAAGACTCTTGATCATCTTCCTGCTCCAGGATTTGGGCTCAAACATTCAAAGATTTTAAGGGAAAAGGTTCCTTCTGTCTTATGTAAGTTTTAACTTTTTGTCTGCTGATATTTTTTTTCCATTAAAGTTTGAGACAGGTTAAAATATTGGTCTAGGCCAACATCCAAATGGAAACTATATATTAAATTGGTATGCTGCTGTGCTTCTTGACAGAATGAGGGTCATGCAGTCAAATGTTGCCTCCCTACTCCATTCTCATTTATCCCTAGGTGTATGAGTCTAAAACAGGTGAAGCTTTGGACAGAGCTCAAAACTCCATTCTTCTTACTCGAAAGATGAGTTAGTCTTAAACCCCATGTAGATACTTGCTTTCCCAGGTTCGCATCAGCATTATGACACAAAGCTGCTTGTTTAAACCCTGTCTGTTCCAAATGCATTTGTTCTACAAAACTATAGTCCATGTTCCAAATTCAGCCAATCACCTGCTTTCATATGACTCCAACATTAAGAATCATTTTTATGTTTTTGGTGGTTGAAAATATCAATAGCATTTTCTGACACATTAAATAATATTAGAGTTTGTATTTATACATTACACAGGACATAGTTGTACATGTTTATTTTATGCTTTGTGTATGGCTGCAGGGGTAGGGTCATTGCCAAAGAGATGGCTCACAGAGTAGAGGTGTCATAATTAGATACTAAAACCAAGGTAAGACAGTAAATGTCTTTTTTCATTTGTTTTCTGAGGTAGTACTTCACCTGTGTATCCCAGGATGGCCACAAATTCATGGCACTCTTTCTGCCCCAGCCTCCAGAGAGCTAGGATTACAGAAGTGTACTAACACAGCTGGTTACAATAATAATTTTGAGGACATATTTTGGGCACATTTTAACAAAAATTTAATATTTATTTGAAATTCAATGTTAACTGGGCAGCCCATATTTTATTTGACAATCCCAAAGTAATGTCCAAAATCAGTATCAGGGTCTGAAGAATTCCTTGTTTATATCAGTGCTGATAAATCAACATCAACAGATTTCCTTTTCTTATCTTCAAACGATTTATGACTTCTCAGAGCTTTTAATATAATATGCATTATAAATTTTTTAACAAACGAACTGTTTCACAAATGTTTCTAAATCATATATTGTTAGTGTTCAATTTTATTTTGTTTAATGGCCTTGAAGAATGATTGTCTTTCAGAGCCTAGTTTATAATATCTAAGTAGGCTGCCCATCAAAACCCCTATCATAAATGGAACATTGATAGGAGGAGGAGAGAAATAAATAGTAGAATGAAATGACTTTATTTTACTATGTTACCTTGGTTACAAGATCAATAAAACTATAAGCCGTTAATAGTAAAACAGGTTACCTTTTACAAATTTATTTAACTTTTTAGTTTCTCTTTTGATTTACCTAACAAAATTATGGGCTAACAGAAGATAGATTTCTTGGTTGCCTAGCCCTTCCTATTAGAACCAGGTGACCAAGAGTCTGGTACTGTGCCTGGATGCCTCAGTATCATCAAAGTTCCATAGCTGTATTACAAACCATGCATATTTGCCAACCTTAAGTAGAAAACCGTGCCTCTGTTGCTTCAGCTGCTTTCTGAAGCAACATCTAAAAATAGTTGAGCCATATCAGATGTACCAAAATAATCCCTGGATATTTTTAGGTCCTGTTGATGACTTTTGGAGATGGATAACATTAATGTTGTTTCTTTTAATCCCCAAATACTATAATGTATGATTTAAATATTCTGGCTATCAGGCCTTCAGATTAACTTGTACTAAGCCTATTGTCATTCTACACATATATGTTAGAAATACTTGTATATAAAAACTTCATAATCATGAAGTAATTTTAAATGTGTTTCCCAGCCAAAACAGGTAATTGTGGAAGTGCAAATAGGGAAACTCATGTGAAGCAAAATGGAAAACCTTCTTGTGCATCTATTAAAAAATCTATCAAAAGTATGGAAGAAACTTTGAAAGACACTTGCAAATGACACAGAACTGATATCACCATCTATTGTCATGCTACAAGGATATAATCATCTAATCTTAGATGTATTTCAGTAAAAAATAAGTTGGTGTCTTCTGCACAATTTGGCTACAGAGTGTTTCTTCTTTTCTAAAAATATTTTTATTTATTTATTTGACAGAGAGAGAGAGAAAGAGAGGAAGTGGGGGGGGGATATGAATGAGAATGGGTGTGCCAGGGCCTCCAGCCACTGCAAAGGAACTCCAGATGCATGTACATCCTTGTGCATCTGGCTTAAGTGGGTCCTGGGGAATTAAACATGGGTCCTTTGGCTTTGTAGGTAAGTGCCTTATGACTAAGCCATCTTTCCAGCCCAGAATATTTCTTTTTGATTTGATTCCACAATTATTTATTTAAAACCTACACCCAATACTGATACAAACACAAAATCAGATTAGTAAAGAATGAGCAAAAATAATTTTGAAGGTGCAGTGAAACTTAATTTGTCATGATGAGTAAGAGTTCTTTCTCCTAAGTTTGCAGAACTGATGAGTACATTCTAGTACATATTAGAAAGCAAGCTATTTTGTCTTGATATTACTTACATATTTACACATCACACTCACCAACAAAATTTTATTGAATACTTTTTATTATACATTAGTTCATAAAACATTTTGCTCATCTCCATGAGTAGTTTTAAATAATTTTTGAACAAGATGACCTTCCAGTTGATAAACAGTTGTAGGATAGCAAACTGTGCTTTTCTTGGAACTTGGTTCTGGTGTTTAAGCCATCCACTTAATTTAAAAATTCCTGTTTGTGGTTTCCAAATTCATTATTATTATTATTATTATTACTGAGGGGAAATAAAAGCATATCAATATCCTGAAAAACTAATTATTTCTCACACATAGTTAGTAATTTTATATTTACTAGTGTAAAATTTTTTCAACTAGAATTATTCATGTTTAATGTTTATTAACAGTCTCATTAGTCTTCCTAGATGAATTTTACTTATACTGAATTCCACAATATGAATACCAGTTTCAGATCCTGCTTATTAGTTTTCCTGATATTTTGAGGGTTCAGATGTCAGCTGGCATTTCTGCCTCCAGAGACTTTCTTCCTAACTTGTTTTTTTGGAAGATAATATTAAGGAAGAGAATTTAATGAGTCCTGGTAGGAATGTGGTTATAACTTAGTTTGATCCGAGTTAAGAGATCTGGTTTAAATGATATAATCAGATGTAAGTAATTTACCTGTTGTCATGCATTGTAATGGGAAAAATTTAAAGCATAATATTGGTGAATAATTTTAACTGATTAAAAATAGCCTCTGACCGATGTAGTAAAGTTCTACAGAAAACGAATAGCTTGAATCAACAGTTATGTAAGTGTTTCTTTTTTCTTGCGGTCTTGTGTTCAATCTCCTGAAAGAGCTAATCTCTCATGGCTATGAAGTTATAGATCAGGTTCATTACAGCTCTATCCTATGGTAAATTCCTAAACCTACTGTGGAATCCATGGAGAGTTGGAAAATATTAGAATTTTTCAGGCTTTATTATCAAGTGAGGCAGCAAATTAAAGTAGTAAGTAGTGTCACAGTGGGTAACTTAGAGATCCTGAGACTTGGGTCAAAAGACACCAATGATAGAGGTATATCTGAGGAAGACAACTTCAGAATAGGTCTTTAACATTGGAAGCAGTGAACATTTCTACATCTTACAGCAGTCCCTTTAGCAGCAGTAACATCTAAATCAGTTGGCAGAATGCTTGTAATGAGAACAGAAGCTACTGTGCTATGCTGTACACATTCATTAATAGGCACTATTCCTTCATCTCATACTAATTTTGGAGTATCCAGTAGTGAATACTTCTTAGAAGTGTTGATACAGCCTCTGGAAGCACCCAAATGAAGTGATTTTCCTGGTTTTCTGAGTCAACTAAGTGCATTATAACTTTGACAGTGGGACACTATTCTTTCAAGGTGCTTTTAGGAACAAGAACTCCGTTCATCTTAGTAATTAGCTATGCCACATTTGGGGTTTAATGGGAATATTAAAAGACATGGTATGCATAAATCCAGATGAAAATAAAATGTTACATGATAGCTCAACCATAAAGATTTAAATCCAGCATTAACGCACATATTTAAACTATGTAGTTTAGACATAAACGGTTCAAAGATTTGGTACAATAAGCATTTATGGGTAGTTGACTATAAAGATGTTTTTTCAATTACTGGTCCACTAAACACAGAATAATAAATTTTACAAATAATCTGTAGAGCCCCAAATATAATCAACATGCCCTCAAATGAGTAATTTTTTTTATTATAAGTTTATTAGCTTTTATGAAATTTTGTTACCCACCATGTAACTTTGATAAGCAAAGTATTTTTTAAAAAATATTTTATTTATTTGAGAGAGAGAGAGAGACAGAGAGACAGACAGAGAGAGAGGGAGAGAGGAAAATAGAGTGAATGGGCATTCCAGGGCTTCCAGCTACTACAAGTGAACTCCAGATGCATGTGCTATCTTGTGCACCTGGCTTTATGTGGGTACTGGGGCCTTTGGCTTTGCAGACAAGCACCTCAACTGCAAAGCCATCTTTCCAGCCTACAAAATATTTTTTTAATGCTTTAAAATCATTGTCTAATGGAAGTAACTCTCTTCATAGTGATATATTTAAAGCTTCAAAATAATTTTCCTTATTATTAAGTTATATGAATATCTTTCAATAGTAAAAATATTCATATTATTTGTTGGGGACTACATGCATATAAAATCTAAAAATGAAAAATATTCTTTGCAAGTTATTTTAGTTTTTAACTTTAAGGCACAATTTATACAGAATGACATGGTCAAGTGGTATTTGCAAATTAATATTAAGGTGTAGAAAACATTGGGGAGGTCAGATTATAAAACAATAGGACATAAATCAATCCAGTTTATATTTTACACAGAAATTCAGTTATGTTTTTAGTGTATTCATGTGTATAATTATTTTTTATATTTTATATCTAAAATATTATTTTACTTCACTTATTAAAATATGAGGTAATTAATTGCCTTATATATGCCAGTGGACCTTAGTACTAACCCTTGAAGTGTTTAAAGTAAAATTTAGAGAGGTATGTTGATCTGTTGTGAAGTAAAATTTTAAAACATGACAGTAGGATGTAGACTTTCATTCTTTTCAGTGTCAGATGTTAATACATATGAGCCAATTGATAGAGACAATTCTGAGTTACAGAAATCACTACAAATTAGAAACATTTTCTTAGGAATACATTAGGAATTGCATCATTGTGTTGACCATTTTACATGTTATCTATTATTGTTAGTTTTATAAAATTAAATTTCAGTCACTTGTTTTATGAAGAGTTAGAAGTGATTATTGTGATAGATAGCTCTATCAGTAAATGCTATCATTTTCAGTTTTAAGAAGCTTATTTAAGAATTAAGTAAATTTACATTAAGTAAATGAGAGAATATGAGGAATGAAGTGTTTCAGTGGAGAGAAGGGAGTGAGGAACAGACAATGGTGATGGGAGGGGATTATGTAAATTTTAATAAAGTTTTTAATTAAAAATTACAGCAAACTCAAGGATAATAAAAGCTATAATTATTTTAAACATATGATTTTACTCTCTAGACAGTCAGAAAACATCTATGTTATAAATTTTATAAGTAATATTACTTGAGTATGATGGTCCTATTTTTAATATGAATTAATTTAACAGAGTTAAAAGTCAAATTTACATTTTAATTAAAATATTTATATTCATATTAAGTTCATCTTAACTATATTTTCAATAAATATTTTTAAAAATAAATTCACGTAATTTTCTCAAAATTTATTTATTTATTTATTTTTCTTTTATTTATTTATTTTTTAATTTTTATTAGCATTTTCCATGATTATAAAAAAATCCCGTGTTAATTCCCTCCCTCTCAAAATTTAAACCAGCATTCCATTCAATTACAAAAATTTGTTTGCAACTAATTTGTATAAAGGATGATATTGGTACTTATTAACTAAAAATCAGATCTGTATACCTTATATTTCAATATTTCATGATAATCATTCAAATATTCCTATATATCAAGAACTCTTCCATGTGTTATACAATGTTTTATATGCTCTCACTCTTGCCCAAGCCAACCTGGAATTCACTATGGAGTCTCAGGCTGGCCTCAAACTCACCATAATCCTTTTACCTCTGTTGAGTGCTCAGATTAAAGGCATACACCACCAGGCCTGGCTTGTTTCTATGTTTTAACAATATAGTGTTTTGATACTTTTTATGCTTTGTGATTCCCTATATGCTTTTTAGATCAGTTAGTCCTTTATAATTTAAGTATCACCTTCTTTCTAAATGTTGGTATTACAATTATAAGAGATTTCTTTTTCCTTTGAAATTATATAAATATTTTATTTTGATAATTAATAAAAATTGATGTTATTTATCACTACTAAACAATGTTGTTATAACCTTTGGCTCATCAACAACCAAGAATAAGGTAATAAAGTTTAATAAAAGTAAAATAACAAAGTTTCTCTTTACAAAGAAACTAAACATGAAGAAAATTCTATCAAAATGGATTAAGTCGTATTCCAGTTCCTAAAGGTGAGAATGGATTCACCTTTGCCCACATCAAAGCATCATTCAGTGAAATAGTAGATTTCCCATCTTCAAGGAAATACACAGGGCCCTGGTACACAGCAAGAGTTGAGAAAAAGAATAAATTATAAATTTTCAACATTGTTTCAAATTCCAGAAACAAACACTACATTAAGAAGCCATTGGCAATACTGATAAATGAGTACAAGAAAAAATTTTTAGAACCAATTAAATGAAAATGTTCTAGTATCTTAGTGTTTTACCATTATTATCTGATGTTTGTCAAAAAAAGTTCATTCTATAATTTACATTCTTTCCATATGATGTTGCTATCAGTGACAATAGATACTGTTTATTAATTGCCACAGGTAGCTTATTTCATGAGAGGTAATAGACTTGAATACACTTTACTATATTAGTCATGTAGCTGATCAGCATAGCTATAGAAATTATTAAAGCCAGAAACTTCAATCCTAATCTCTAAAGATGAAACATGTGTTTCTATATGTATATTCTGAATTTAAAATAATTATGTGACTTAAGGGTCTACTATAATTCAGTCATGAATATATATATATATTCCCAAATCAGTTATAAAAATAGTCTTTCAGCCTATATTACTTAGTTCTCATGTGGAAAATTATAATATAAAACTAGAAAACATAGTGTAAGTTTTATTAATTGGGTTCTAAATACATCAAGGTTCACTGATGCATCAACAATTTTCAATGATAATTTTGCTGTTAGGAATTTATTTTCAGGAAATTCCTTCATGGGACTAATTAGCTTAATATTAGTAGAGGCCTGAAATTATATAATTATCCAACACATTAATTTCCTATTGAAAATGAAATATCTTAGAAAGGTAACATTTTATCCACATTAGTCTTGTGCATTAGTAAATAATTAGTAGATTTGTTCCTGAATGTAGGTTTGGGTCCAGCTCAGGTCTACTAGTCATTTGGCTATCCTAAATGGCCTGCATGTATTTTTGGTGTGTGTGTGTTCATATATTTGTATAGATTATGTGTCCTGTGGTTGTGATACGTGTATCTACATGTGTGTGCAGATGCAGATACCCTATGGGTGTGTATCTAGAGACTAGAGGAAAATATCAGGTATCTTCCACCATTGCTCATCTATGTATTTCCTTGAGATGGAAACCCAGAGCTACTAATTTTTGGTCATAGAACACCAGAAATTCTCCAATCTTCATTCCCTAAAGAATTGTTGTTGAAAATTGTGTGGCCATGCCTAGCTTTTTATGTGGGTGCTGGAGAGTCAAGCTCGGGTGATCTTAGACCCTCTCATGCACACGTAAGCCTTCTCTGTAGCCCTGACCTATAATTATTTTAAAGCATCTTTGTTACTAAGTACATATGTCATTTGTTGCTAAACATATATAATATATATATATGTATATATATATATCATAGTTGCTTCTGTAATATTTTTAACAACTATTCCTCCACTTAAACTCTCATGGAGGTACCAAGGACAATATTTTCTTACTGGGTCCCAAGCTTATTTGCAGTTATTTGTTTTACTTAATTTGTACTTATTTTAAGATATTTCAAAACCAGACATAAAAGCAAAAGAAATGAACAGTATATGTTTGACATTAGGTTGTACCTGGATTTTTAATCCTGTAAGACAGGAGATGTGGACATCTGAATGACTTGGAAGATTTGATCCAGTCACATAATCTGGTCCAATAAACCCTTTAAGTGGTTCTTCTTTCAGCCTTTTTAATAAGGTTTCATAAACCAATCTTTGAGAATCAGAAGGGGGTGTATAGGGGGACTCTTCTGATAACCTACATTTTAAACAGATGTTAAATTTTAATTTTGTAGAATCAGAATTATTGTGATTTACATTATTAGATAAATAGTTATTACTTGCAGATAGAGGCAAATTTCCTTTAAACTTAAGTTATAGAAAAACAAAGTGCTTTATGAAGGCAGGAAAATGTACCCCATAAATTATTACTGGATATATGCTAAAGAAATCATGATTCATTATTTTGCTGAAATTCATGGAGAACATTCATATCTCCAACAATTTAGTCTGTAACATTAAACTCTGTGCATTTCAATTTTTAATACCATATTCACTCACTGTTCATTGGCCAGGGTGCAAGCTCTCCATGCATCCAATTCCTCAGAAAGATGTTCAATGTTTAAAGGTACTGATACCACTCGACGTTTTAATAGCTGGCTGAAACATGTGAAAAATAAATTAGCATTTAACATAAAATAAGATGTTAGAAAAAGCCAGTGAACTTTTAATGACTACAACTTTGAATGTCATAATTATGGTTTAAAAATTATATAAACATAGGTATACATGTGCTCATTTATATATTTAAAATTTAAATCCCTTGCAACTCTAAGATTCTCAAGACACATGGTTAGGTGAGAAGAAAAGTATATAAATACACTACATTATATACAGAAAATAGACAACACAAATTTGGTAATATGAATATGAAGTGTCCCTCATAGACTGCTTGGTCCCTGGCTGGTAGCAATTTTGGAGGCAGAGCTTTGTTGGAGAAGGTGTCTTACTGGGGGCAGACCTTGAAATTCCTTAGCCCAGCTTGTCAGTGCTAGCTAGCTCATTTAGAACACTTCTACCCAGAGTTGTTATGCTCAGTTGTCTGCTCATGCCATCCTTTTCTTGCCACTATGAAGCTACCCCTGTGAACTTTAAGATGAAATAAGCTCTTTCTTCCCATCAGCTGGATGTTCTGACTCAGTAATGTGAAACTAACTATAAAACCCAATAATGCTGAATAATAGAGTGACAGAGAACACTTAACTGTAATGCTGATTATTTAATCCTGGATGACAAATACAAAGGCACCATTAGAAGAAACAGTAAAAAGGAGATTTGGTAAGAACAATCATTTTACTTATAAAAATTCTGAGATTAAGGCTGGAGTTTAGCACAGGGAGCTGGATATACAACAGGATATTAAGGAGTAGGTTATGGATGAATATTAAATGAGTCATTTCCATAGTACTGAAGGGTGGAGCTAAAACTGAAGTTTCTGTAGGACAGCACACAGAAAGGAGAGGGGAGAGGAGAGAAAACCTGGGAGTGGGGCAGGAAACAAGAAAAAAAAAAGTGGAGAAAAGGAGAAAAAGACAACACAACTGTGAAGAGTATACTTTAAGGGATTGATCATCTCTATAGTTCGAGAACACAGCTATGAAGAATTATTTATTTAGCAGATTATGGAAACAAATATAGACAGTAAGAAAAGGTAGCAAAGATAAGTCATGAACAAAGTTAACTTTAAAATGAAGAGCTCTTGAAGTTCTCTTTTACAAGTATGAGGTTTGCCTTAACCTAGACATTAAATTTTCACCACCTGCCTTGAATGTAAAAACTCCTTTCTCCCTCCCTTTTCTCTTCTTTACTCCTTCCTTCTTCCACTTTTCTTCATCTCTCCTTTTTTTTTTTTTTTTTTTTTTTTTGGCGATAGAGTTGTCTCATTCTGTAGCCTAAGCTATCCTGAAATTACATAGCCAGAGCTGGCTTTGAATCCATGGTAATCCTACTGCCTCAGATTCCTGCATGCTGGGATTACAGTGTAAGTCACTATGACTAGCTTCTTTCTCTTATTCTTGATATTATTTTTTAATACTCATTATTTATTTGGGTGGGGGGGGGGAGAGAGAGAAATAAAATGGGCACACCAGTGCCTTTAACCACTGCAAATAGACTCTAGATGCCTGCACTACTTTGTGCATCTGGCTTTACATAGGTGCCTGGGAATCAAACCAAGGCTGTCAGGCTTTTTAAGCAAGCACATTTAACCACGTAACAATCTCTCCAGTCCTTAAGCTTGATTTTTATTTTTTATTTTTTTGAGGTAAGGTCTTGCTCTAGCCCAGGCTCACCTGGAATTCACTGTGTAGTCTCAGGCTGGCCTCAAACTCATGGAGATCCTCATAACTCTGCCTCCCAAGTGCTGGGATTAAAGCTGTGGACCACCACCCCAGCTCTTATGATTGATTTTACAGGACCATTTTATACCTTCTTACTTTGATCATTACTTAAGTACCATTAACTAAATAGATTTATTATTTTAATTCTATGTGATCAATTCTATATTTTAATGGTAAGAGTTGGTTTTAAAGTTTGGTTTAATGCATGTATAAAAACAAGTATTTCTTGAGTTAATTCCTTAACGTATCTAGTATCCCAACTTCCTTTTTAAAAAAATTGCTTTTTATTGGCATATAGAGAATTAAAATTCCATGTGGTGTTTTTCAAACAGATTTTGTTTTACTCTTTTTTTTCCCTTCTCTTTCCCTCCACCCCTTTGCCCTCAGCTCTCTCCCCCACCTCCAGCCTCCAGTCAACTTTCATGTTAGCAGAGAATATTATTGCCCTTCTTCAATTCTCAAGCCTTCTTCTTCCCTTCTGAAGTCTCCTATCCACTGAAACTGGGAAAAATATACTGAGGAAAACTGGGCCCAGCAAAACAACAATAACAACAAAATGATGTTGTTCACACTAATTTTCAGATACTAAATTTTTAATGTTTCTATGTATGTAAATGGGGCATGTTAGAGTGAGGATAGACTGCTATCATCTTCTTTTAAAACAAGTGTTACACAAACCTGAGGGGCACATTTTTTTCCCGAATAAAAATGCTTTTGCCTGCAAAAGCTGTAATCTGTCTTTCACTGTTTCCTCTTTGTCGTTCTATGAGTAGAAACAATACCTATTGATGTCTGGAAGCTATCCTGCAACCATAGGAAGCACAAGAGAAAGAAAAGGAGCAAGAATCTCAGAGGGGAAAGACAGGAAGAATCCAGGTCCTTGATAGAATCAGTGAACAACTTCAACAGTTCTAAGACGCTTCTCTAATGTTGTCTGATAAGACTAACATACCTCGAGTATTTTCAGCTAGTATTAGGATCCCTGTTATATATATGCCTAATGTATTTGTAATTCATATACTTGTTGCTTTTTTACAAAGCATATGCTGAGTGAATGAATGGATGCTCATAAAAATACATTTGGTATGTTCTGATCTATGTAGACACTATCAAAGCAGAAAGAATCTCTCCAACATGATAAAATAAAATCAATTTTTACCTTGTGTATTCATAAAGTGCTGGAACAATGCTTTGATACTGTCTTCTGATAGCCAATAATGCACCAACATAGCCACACAATATAAGTAATTCATTTCTAGCTCTAAAAGACAATATGAAACATAGAACATTATGCTCTCATATATAATTCATGAAATTGTGTTCATTTTCTGATGGGTGATATTTATGTTTGGAAATATTTAGAAAATTTGTTTAGAAAACTTTTTGAAGTCAAATGAGATAATTTATCAGTTAATTCATAATTCCGACTCTTTCATTTTCCCATGTCATGTTATAATTTAAAACAAACTTAATTAAATAATATTTAACTTATGCTTAATTGCTTGGTTTTTTTATGTTTCCATAGTTTTTTCTCCTGTGCATGCTGAGGACTGAACGCACACCCTCACACATGCTAATTAAACAGGCAAGCATTCTACTACTCAAGGTTTACCCCCACCTCACAGCGCTCTCTTGGCCTTTTCTTTGTTATTTATCTCTAAGTAACTCTTTTCCTCAAGCTCAAGAAGTCAGGGAATATTGTGTAGGCTCTAGGAAAGAAAAATCAGCATCTGTTGGATTTCCTGTTGGATACATTTGCAAGTATCCCAGGCAGGCTGCTCCATATGTTTTTCCACATTGACATGAAAACAAATTCTAAAATATCTCTTACAAATCATTACCTAAATCTATGAGGACTTTAGTTATATGGGAAACCATTTACTTAAGCAGGACTTGAATTTAAAGATAGAGTATGTTTGTTGCTTTCTGGGTATGTTTGTTGCTTTCTGGCACTTGTATCCCTTTTTCCCTAGCCTGACATGAACATTAGTTTCTTGAAAACTTCAGGTCCACAACCATCTGAAAGTTTCAAGTCAGCCTTCCTTGAATCAGCTGTGTCTGGTTATGCATGCATGTGCACACCCTACTAGATATTATCCTTTCAAGCTTTTTGGTGTATTTCTCTTCAGAATATAACAAATAGTGGTATAAATTGTTGACAAGTGCAACTATTTGTCTAAGATGGTCGATCCTATTTCTTGATTTGAATACTAAAACAGCATTTCTTTGCATTGGTTCTCTTAGGTTTTGGAGAAAATGTACTCACTCAGTACATGTATGCAAGATTAATTTTTCAGTCCGAATATAACTCAATAAGTCAAGCACAGGGTAAATGCTATCCAATGTCCAGTTTGAGTTACTGATGTATTCTGGAAAAATAAAACCAAAGGAGATATTTTCTAATTTATAGTATAAAAACATCTTCATTCCATTTTTAAAAGTTATACAATCAGTTCTTTGCTATTCCATTCTATTTCTTTATTTTCTAGATTAGAAGTTTTCCATACACTGTTTCTAGATCCCCATAGCACAGGGCAGGAAAGATGCCACATTTTCCGTCATTTATCATTCTTATTTTAAAATTTGGGATGATTAGTACTTGATATTGCAGGCCAATTATCAAGATTAATGAAAATATCAAATAAATAATTAGATTTAAAAATTAAATTGCTGGGTAGAAACTTACCTTTGACAAAGTCAATACCAATAGGCAGAGCTTTTTCAGGTTCTTCACTCAGTAAGTAATACTTTATAGTTTCAAATACATTGCCATTTGCACGAGCAATTTCAGCTAACTTCATACATTCTTCTACTGTGGGTAGCTTGCACTAGAAAATAATCAATTGAATAGCAATATTAATAAGATTTATAGGAATAAAAACAATAGTATAAATACTGAATATTTCTGTATTCTCAACCAGTTTCACTTAAAAGTTGCTCAAAACTAAAATTATCTTTAAGATCTATGTATGGTAAGTGAGGTCATGAACGAATGAGTCAGTAGCTTTTTATCACACAAATGTCTAATAAAAGGTGCAAGATTAATGCTGGAAAGATAGCTTACTGGTCAAGGTGCTTGCCTGCAAATCTAAAGGACCCAGGTTCAATTCGCCAGGACCCATGTAAGCCAGATGTACAAGGGAATACATGTTTCTGGAGTTTGTTTGCAGTGGCTAGAGGCTCTGGTGTACCCATTTTCTCTCTCACTTGCTCTCTGCTTTATCTTTCTCTCTCAAATAATTTTTTTAAAGATGTAAAATTAAATTTCACTGATTGTACTGTTAGAATTTGTTCCCCAAAAAAATTCAGTACCAAACACTGAAATAACTATTTCAGAATAAGCCAATACTTTCAAAGCTATATTAAATGTAACAACCCTAGAAAGTTCACCATCCCATGTCCTTATTTCAGAATAAGCTGATAATTTCAAAACTATATTAAATGCAACAAACATAGAAAGTAAACCATCCCATGTCCTCTTACAATATAATTTTACCTCGCTTTTGAGGCTAAGTGAATTTATTTCAGAAAATCTAAAAAACAATATAGAGTCAATTTGGCAGTGAGATTCCTATGCTGTGGAATTCATGTTGTATGAAATTTAGTTATAACAAAATTTAAAACAATGCTTATTCTTATATTTTTTAAGTATATTTTTGTCTTAAAACTGATTCTTGTGGTTAGGAGATAGGTCAGTTGGTAAAGTGCTTGTCATGCAAGCATGAAGATCAGAGTTTGAAGCTCAGAACCCACATATGAAAGCCAGGAATCATGGTATGTATCTATAATCATAGTATTTGAGTGTCAGAAAAATGATCCCTGGAAATTGTTGGCCAGTCAGCTTAGCATAATTGGCCAGCTCCAGGTCAAAGAGAAACTGTCTCAAGAAAAGGTGGATAGTGTTCTTGAAGAATGACTCCTGAGTTTGCCTGCCTACCTTCAAAACTGATACACAAACATGTATATGCACCTACACATGCACACACTTCCCTGAAATCTGGTCATCTGTTAAGCAATCTCTTCTGTTTCCATTACAGCAATAGAGATACAGAGATTAAGTGGCTACTTATATCAAATTCCATTATACCTATAAATTTAAATATGCTGAATTAAATTTAAATATGTTCCTGCAAGGCCCCCAAAATAGGACAGGCTTTTGTAACAGCACTTGATTACCTACCTCAGGTAAAAGTAAGACCCTACTGCTGAAGACACCACATGCTCCTGACACAGATTCGACTGGAAGCTGGAAGGAAGCCAGTTCCCAGATGGCTAGCCCATATACTGTTGGACAGTGATATGTGATCTTCTTGGGGAAAATGACCAACAGTGTTGTGAGCAACCAGCCTGACAAGATGTACATACCATTGTATTGGTGGCACCCCATCTTGGTAGTTAACCAATGGCTTTCAGATTGGCTGAGGGACCTACTCAGTGGAAAGGCACCCATAGTTTCAAGTGAGAACCTAGTGGAGTCCTAGGGAGACCACGATTATGGTCTCCAACAACAAGCATCCACTGGCCTTTGGCCAAAAGATGGGCTACATCCATCAAAATCTCTCTAAATTAACAGTGCTTATCCTCTTTAGCCTATCTTGATCTCACTCTCTGTTGGAGAATCTGTTTTTCTTTTTTCAGAAGGCAGGAAAAACAAAGGAAAACCAAAATCTATCAAGAAGACAAGAAAAGATAAATGACATCCTGGCAAATGAACCACTCCTGGCATATTAGACAGGGACCAGCGGAAACCACAGAGGAATTGGCAAGATGACAAAGAATGCTGCTTCCATGACGAGCCTGATAGCCTGCACCAGCATGATGGAGATAGACACTTTCCATACTCAAAACATACTAAAGCAGAAATCTAGAAGCTGCTGAGAGCCCAACACTAAAGAAGACTTAAAACACATTCACCAAAGCTCAAGGAATTTTGTGGAAGAGGGGCAGAAAGACTATAAGAGCCGCAGGGTGGGAGGGAATATTCAGAGGTGTATCCCTCCATACACCATAGTGACTGACTGCTGCTCTCACAATTCATAACACAAAGCCCCATGGGGAATACCAGCAATCCCATTGAGTAGGGCCCTCAGTGGAATGGGGGAAGGCAGGAGGGAAATGATGGTACCAACACATGATGTGTCCATACAAATTTCCTAATAAAAAAAGGTGCCCCTAAATAGCAACAAAAGTTTGTTGCTTTTCAAATTTATGTATCAAAAATTCATTTAATAGATTCATATTTTATTATTTAAAAACTAAGACTAAATATTTGAGATCTTACATCCAAAAATTAGAAAATTCGGGCTGGAGAGATGACTTAGCAGTTAAGCACTTGCCTGTGAAGTCTAAGAAGCCCAGTTCAAGGCTCGATTCCTCAGGACCCATGTTAGCCAGATACACAAGGGGCCGCATTCGTCTGGAGTTCGTTGCAGTGGCTGAAGGCCTGGTGTACCCATTCTCTCTATCTGCCTTTTTCTCACTCTGTCACTCTCAAATAAATAAAATAAAAAATATAAAAAAATTAGAAAAATCATGAAGGAATTATTACATACAATTCTTCTCATATTTCTTCCCACCCTTACTCATAACTTACTGTGTATCTCGCTAACGTGGGTCCTGGGGTATTGAGCCTCGAACCGGGGTCCTTAGGCTTCACAGGCAAGCGCTTAACCGCTAAGCCATCTCTCCAGTCCTAAATAAATATTTTTAAAAACACTACATAATAAATGTAAAGTATAATTGAAACAAAAGCCCTCCTACTTCTTTCCATATATATTTTATAGTTAGCTGAATATTAAATGCACCCCATAGGCTCTTGTGTTTGAACACTTTGTCCTTAGTTTGGTGGTACAGTTTGGAAAGGTTGTAGAACCTTTAGGATGTGAAGTCTTGGTAGATGAGGTAGGTCACTGGGAGTGGACCTTTAGAGCTGGCCTTACGTCTTCACCCTCTGTTTCCTGACTACAGTATGACTAGCTCTGCTTCAGATTCCTGCCATCATGCCTTCCCCACCATAAAACATCCCTTCACAATGCAAGGGAAAATAAAGTTTTCTTTCTTGATACTGCTTCTGATAAGGTATTTGCTCACAGGAATGATAAAGTAACCAAACACATTGGGTCATAAACATAAAAAGAAATTTCTACTTATGTTTAGAAAAATAAACCATAACTATTTTTTAAAAGAATACAAAAACAGAAAGTGGACAGAGATGGTACAGTCTCCACTAATCTCACAAACTACTGATTACTTAGGACGTTAGTCCTTTCACAGTCTTCTCCTGACATCAAACACATACACACAGACACAGTTGCTCACATGCACACATTTATCCATACCTATCACTTATATATATACACTCTGAGTCCATCTGTATTAGTATAACAGTATGTTCTGAGTAATTAGGACCACTCCACAATTAGGAAAAAAAAAAAAAAAAACAATGCTAAGTTTCAAATAATTGAAATAAAATTTTATTACTTTGAAAGTTAAGAATGAGGAAATATTCTACTCATATTTTATCATTTGTTACTTACATTTTTATTATTTTGCTAAAGAAATTGTAGGTATTTTGTTAAATGTGCTAGGAATGTGTGTGGTGGCACACACCTTTAATCCCAACATTCGGGAGTCAGAGGTAGGAGGATTGGCATAAATTCAAGACTGAGACTACTTAGTGAATTTCAGGTCTGCCTGGATTAGAGTGAGACCATGCCTTGAAAAACAAACAAACAAAGAAGTGCTAGGAATAAGTATGTAGTTTATTGGTTATTTTCAAAATTAAATTATATGGCATATGGACTGTTTTGTGACCTAATTTCATTTTAATGATATTTTGTAGGTATCTGCTCATATCAACACAAATAATCTCATGATTTGGGGTTGCCTATTCATTTATTTTTATTTTTTGGCAGAATCTCATTCTAGCCCAGGTTCACCTGGAACTCAATCTGTAGCCTATGATGGACTTGGATTTAAGTTCTTCCCTCCCTCCTTACACTCTTAAGTCCTAGAATTAAAAGCATGTGCCATTATGCCTGGCTGGGTCTAATGATTTTTAATGGATTAATAGTATTGAAATAAAGAAATTTGTTATAATTTATATAATCCAACTATTAAGCATTTTGGCTGTTTTCATATATAATATTGATATGCATATTCCTATATTCTTAAATTAAGGACATTTGATAGCACTTTAGAGTAGTGCATATGAATTTCTTTATATATATTTTTTTGTTTATTGTAATTTATTTATTTGAGAGTGACAGAGAGAGAGAGAGGCAGATAGAAAGAGTACAGGTGCGCCAGGGCTTTCAGCTGCTGCAAACGAACTCCAGACTCATGTGCCCCCTTGTGCATATGGCTAATGTGGGTTCTAGGGAATGGAGCCTTGAACCAGGGTCCTTAGGCTTCACAGGCAAGTGCTTAACCACTAACCCATCTCTCTAGCCCTTCTTTATATAGTTTTTAACAGGTCTTAAGTTGAATACACACCTAATTGGAAAGGGATGTGGATTTGCTAAAAGTTGAAAGTCTCTTTGTGAAACTAATTTGTGTAAGTTCTTCTGTGACTTTTATTTCTTTGTAAAACTGATCAATATTCCAATCGTTTTATGAGAGTTAAGATACAAATACAGGTAAATACTTAGATCAGTGTCAAGCACATGATGGAAGCCAATAAATGTTCCTTCTTATAGTTATCATTTTTTGTTGAATTTATAGTATTCAAAAGTGACTACATGGCTATTTGTTTTTATGTATGGATTTATATTTGCTTAAACCTAAAATAGTCAAATAATAGCACTAATTTTTAAACAGGATTCATTAATATATTTTCAGCCTACCTTCTCATGAAGATCATTTATTTCTTCTATACACCCTGGATAGAAGGCACAGAGCTTCACTAAATTTAGATCATTATCAGGAGTCATCAGGAGAAGATCAGCTGCTAGATTCCTGTTCACAGAACAAAAAGGAAAACTCCACTGAGGAAATGACCTAAAAAGAGTTATAAATATTTCAAAAAAAGGACATATATACTATACTTCCCTAACTTTTATATCTACATAAACAGCACTAATCATGAAGATCCTTATATGTGAATTATAGAATCCAAAGAATATGAAGATTAAATTTACAATTTTTTGGTGTGTATGTGTGTGCGCATGTTCATGGATGTCTGAATGTGGATGTGGGAGCACACACGTTATAGTGCATGTGGAGACTAGAGGACAAACTGCAGTGTCAGTCCTCACATTACACCTTGATTTTTGGGACAGGTTTTCTTATCATGTGATTCACCGCTGCAGTTTTCAGGCTAGCTGGTTTGCATTCTTCAGGGTGATTCTCCTGTTTCCACCTCCCTCTCTCTATGCACACTGAGATTGCATACACTAATGCTATAGTACCTAGATTTATAAGGCATCTAGGGATGGGAATACAGTCATTTGTGCAGCACTTTACCCAATGAGCAATCTCCCCAGCCACTAAATTTTTAATAATCTAAATTGATATACCATGAGTCTTTATATATTTATACTCAGTCTCATTGTTATGGAATAATTCTCTATCAAATTAAGAAATTCAAGATACTTATTTTTTATTTACTATGTTATATGTATACAAATTTTTATACTGTAAAAATAATAATGGATATTTTGTAACATAATAGTATATGAATTTTTACAGAAACATATTAAAAATAAAACTAGATATTGGCCAGGGAGGTCACTCATACTCCCAAAACATTATAGTCTATTGTTGAAGCTCTTGGTTTCTCACCAGGAATAGATGGTAAGGCCCTATTGCTAAAGACTCCACATACTTGGGTTACAACGTCACCAAGAAATCCTCCTGGAGCTGAGCTGAAAACCTCCTCCCTATAGACTACCTGACAGAAAGCTGAAAAAAAGCTATGCTGCCATCAGTTCAGTGGGAGAGTAAGAAATCACCAGTGGAGATACTTAACACTGGACACTGAAAGACTTAAATTTGTCCAGCCTGGCCAAATGAGCCAACAGGTGCAATAGTAGCATGTCTGTTATGGGAGAAACCAGCTGCTCTCCAACTGGACTGGAGGCCTGCTCCATGGGAGGGAATACATCCCTGATACTGCAAACCTGCAACAGGGGGAGTCATGAACCCTAGGGGTATAACATCTGCTGGTGTCTAGCTAAATGTGTATACTATTCTAATGAAACTGTCTAGTAAGCACTTCTCCTAATGTTCATATCCATGTATTAATGCTACTCTCATTTTTGGTTAGAAAAACTTCTCTTTTCAGATAGCAGTGATCTTGGGATGACTCAGAAGTCATCATGGTGCTGAAAAGAAGTGACAGAGGAGTGCTCAGCACTGAAACATCTCTATCATATCTTTCAAGTCTCAGGGATCATTGCAGAAGAGGTGGCAGAAAGAATGTAAGGGCCGAAGGAAGGGTAGGACTCCTTATAATGTGCTCCTCCAGACACAAAATGACCTGGATAACCATGACCTCAAAGTGCCTGAAACTTGCTATCTACACAAGACCATCAAAATAGGAGGAAAAGATGATGACATGAAAATGAAAGAGAGACTTGTTGAGGGGGGAGAGGATATGATGGACAGTGGAGTTTCAAAGGGGAAAGTTGGGAGAGTCAGGGAATTACCATGGGTTATTGTCTACAATTATGGAAGTTGTCAATAAAAAATATAAATTAAATAAAAAAACTAGATAGTACCTGTATCCAACAGAAGGAAAGCTAAAAACAAGATATTGAACATGAATATCAAACACACAAATATCAAGAAGCCAACAAAACTTTATTAGTAAGTGTAAAAACATGAACTTTTTGTTTATAAAATGATGAGTCTATTTAAATTACATAGTTATTTTTGTTGATTTTCAATATGTAGGATTGTACTAATAGTCATGAAGATTACAGACTTTCTTAAAAATTAACACAATCAGACTACAGAGTGAATTCCAGGTCAGCCTGGGCTACAGTGAGACCCTACCTCGACAAAAAAAAAAAAAAAAAAGACATAATCAAGCTGGGCATGGTGGCACATGCGTTTAATCCCAGCACTTGGGAGGCAGAGGTAGGAGGGTTGCTGTGAGTTCAAAGCCACCCTGAGACTCCATAGTGAATTCCAGGTGAGCCTGGGCTAGAATGAGACCCTACCTCAAAAAACCAAACAAAAAAATTTGACATAATCAGCATGAATATATATATACAGAATTTGAACTTTTTCCTGGTGTTTGGTATACCTCTCTGTGGCTATGTAAAAGAACTCTTAGGGAGGAGTTACCAGGTAATAGAATACTTATTTTTATTAAAAGTTTTGAAGAGGGTTGGAAAGATCGCTTAGTAGTTAAGGTGCTTGCCTGCAAAACCAAAGAACTCATGTTTGATTTCCCAGGGACCACATAAGTCATACATACAACATGGCACATGTGTCTGGCATTCCTTTGCAGTTGTTGGAGGCACTACTCATTCTATGTCTGTCTGTCTGTCTGTCTGTATCCTATCTATCTATCTATCTATCTATCTATCTATCTATCTATCTATCTATCTATCTATCATCTATCATCTTCTATCTATCTCTGCATGTTTCTCAATCTTCCTCAATAAATAAATCAATTAAATAAAATATTTTAAAAACTATCCAAAGACAGAGAGCTCATTGAAAGATTTTTAAATATTTTAGCATAATAATAATTTACTACATTTACCTTCACTTTTTAAAGACAAATCCCACTTCACTAAGATTAGATGATAACTTCTCTAGCCATCAGCCTTGAATAAGCTACTTTTGTAAATAATGTGAGCTACATGTCAGATTTTGGAATAGGTTCAAGAAAAATCACAGTATCTGTGTAATTGACAACTTGACAGGAGGATAATTAGAAACTCTCAGGATGATCAGTACTATATTCATTTAAGTCTAAGGCTGATCGTGATATACTACTACATTTTATTTTGGTAGTGTAGGGAATGCTTCCATAATTGTAAGGCATGAGTTAAAACTAGAACAATCATAAGATTCTTGGTTTGCTATCACACGCTCAGATACACTCAGATTGGAAAGTAGAAAGTCTGTACTTTTCTAAGTTAGTCCCAGATGAGGATATGATATATGTGGTAGCTAAGAGCACAAATTTTAAAGCTAGCTCTTACAAATCAATACCAGTTTCACAAGTCCTAGTAGCTTATGACATACAAAGTCCTCAATATAGTGCTTGGCACTGAGTAAACAGTATAGAAATATATGTTAGCTATCACTAATTATCATTATCATCACCATAATTACCATGTGTGTAGCTCAATATTGATAGTCATGTATGAATTTTCATCTTATGGGTGTGTAGTGTGCACATGAAGTATGCAGTAGAGAGTTATCAAAATCCTTACAAACAAGCTTAATTAGAAATTTCTTGAGATCTTTCATATTTTGGGGAAAGAGAAAAAATAGATTTATACAATTATCTTTATCCAACAAACAACTGTCTACTGAATGAGACTAACTGATCTTTCTTAAAGTGACTCCCCAGTGACAAACTAACCAAAAATGGGCTCTGCAGTCAGATCTGAATGAGAATTGTTTGACCTTAGACTTCCCTGTAATCCCAGGGAATTATCAGAGTTCATCTCTTAAAAATACTGTCAGAGTTTGCAGACATGGTCTGTTGTAAGATTCAACAAAACAATCTTTGGTCCTTGTGGTCTTAAGAAGAGTGCATTTGTGTCTCCTGATACTTGATGTTTGAAGCCTTATGACTGACCTACCACAGAAGGGGTTGTGGTAGATTTCATTTATATTCATAGAAATTCATATCGTTGCTTCATTCCCATCTCACCACCATTTTCTCCCATCATACCTTGTATAAAGGTATGAACTTTTATGAGAAGATATATATTCTTAATGTATAATTTTTCAAACAATTTATATTATAGATCATCACTATAAAACTAGGTTTTCAATGCAAACATTCTTACCACATTGGTATCATCATGCATTTCCTTGCCAGTAGTTGTAGGGCATAGTGTGTTGCTGGTGCTGCAGATTCTCCAAGTACTGTGCCCACAGACACTGCCAACTCCAGTTCATTGCCACGGATCAGATATGCCATAGCCAGCTTGTTAAAGAAGAAAATAATTTCTTCAGTTTCATACATGTTTGGTAGGATCATCATTCCCCTCCATGTTCATAAAGTAAAGTAGTATTAATTTAGGTATTAATTATTCTTAAAATATTTATTTCAATATTCCTATATCATATTGCAACAGTAATTGTAATTTTCAGATGGAAAAGCTTATACTGGGGATTATAGCAAATTGCTTCAATTTAGAATTTAAAATGTTCCCTCCCTTCCTTCTTTCCTATTATGGTATTGAAGATGGAAGCCAGAATGTTGTATATATTAGAGCAGTGCTCTACAAATGAGCTACATTCCCAGTCACTCTAAATTCTACTAATGTAATTACTAATATTGTTCATTACACTCAACATGTCTTTTAGTCTATCAAAAGAGAATATAAAATCTGATTACACAACAATCATAAAATATTTTCCAGGTTGTTACAAATGTGATAAAACTATGAAAGAAGAAAACTTAGTCTATAGTATTTGTGTGTGCTGATTCATGATGTAATTATTTGGGCGTGGAAGCATGTAACATATGTCACCTAATCTTTCCCCCTCAAACATCATGGCACATCTGAAGAACTATTCAGTCACATGCATCAGTTTGAAATGCTGTACCTCAATATCATCAACAGCTAGATGGCAACATGCGGCAAGCACTGCTCGACCATCCTGAAAATACCATTCAGACAGCTCTTTAATGACACTGTGTAGGAGTCTAAAAGTAAAAATGATATTAACTCAATAAATACTGTATAAAATTCAGTTTATTTCCTTTGGTGGGTAATTGAGCGCCCAACAAAGATTTCATTTGATATTCTTATTTTACACTTAACCCTTATTTCTTTTGTGGAAAAAAAAAAACAAAACACCAGGAAATCAGTCTTTCCAAAATTGTGATCTTATTAATCCCTCCCCAGCCTTAGTCTCTTGACTGTCAGAATGACCCTGCATTGATTCCTGTTTCATAGCTAGATTTGCAGTGCAGTTCACTTTAGAAGAATTACAGGTGGAATTTTAGATGATATCTAAAATATGGCTTTTATGTACCTTTACAATGCTGAGGTTAAAAGAGCTAAAAGAATAGCCACACATATGTAGAAAAGAACACATTAGTCCTGGCTTGTTGTCTCCTTAACATTTCATGATGCCTTTCTACTTGGCAAGTTTCCTAAAAGTTTATTATTGTCTCGGACAATAACAGCAGACAACAGAAGGAATGTGGAGAATATTAGACAAAAAAGAGTTGCAACACTACAAAATTTTAACTTTTCCCCTTTGTGAAATAACTATTTTCATTTCTTCTTTAAAAGCATTAAAATTTTCATTCTAGAAACTAGTCCTTGTGTCATGAGGTTGTAAAAGAGTACTTGGATGTTGTATGTTCTGACTTACAGTGAAATATCAAGAAGCAGTGTAATTAATTTTTACCACCTATCCTCCATAACAGAATTTGATCAGTTTTAAGTATTTAGGTGTTTTAATTGTTAATGCACTACTAAATGTATTTTACCTTGCTGAAACTATATAGACTGCATATAGGCTAAGTCTACCTGCCTGACAGTTCTCTACTCACACAGGGATGGATGTTACCATTGGACTAAATTCATGGGAATACAGCTGAGCGTGAGGTGGCAAGTCCTCAGTCTACAAAGAATTATTAACTGCATCATCTCCAAACTCAGAAAAGGAAAGTAGTCCTAAAATGATGATCTCAAATGAAAAGTCTATCACTTACTCATTGAAGTCTTCTTTATAGATATCATCAGCATGTGAAGCTCCCTTAGGTGTAGAAACATGTAAGGTTTGCATATTTCCCTCACATGCAGCCTAGAATGCAATCAAATCTTTAATTAATCTTTAACTAATTGCTAATTACCAACCAGCTTCAAGTTTTTGTTTTGAGCAAATTTTATTTAAATAGATTGCAAATTATATTTTATTTGCATATAATCTTACTTTGAAAAGAAAACGCAAACTCCATTTTCAGTAGAAATATGAAGAGTCAAAATAATTGTTTACAAAATGTTTGCTTAACTCATGGTATATAACATTCAGCACTATTTGAAAAGATCAGAGTTAGGGATGCTTGTAAACTGTTAAAAAAAAAAATCTAAAGTTGGGCTGAAGAGATGGCTCAGCAATTAAAGGCACTTACTTGCAAAGCCTGACAGCCCTGGTTTAATTCTCCAGTACCCACGTAAAGCCACATGTATCTGGGGTTCATTTGCAGTGGGAGTAGGCCCTAGTTTTCCCATAATTACTCATTCTGTGTCCTTCTTTCTGTTTGTTCCCTGCCTTTCTCTCTCTCTCTCTCTCTCTCTCTCTCTCTCTCTCTCTCTCACACACACACACACACACACACAAATAAATGAATATTTTTCAAAAGTCAGTTCAATAGGACCTGTATAAAGACAGCATGACTGAAAGACTGAGACAGATGAGCCATCAATAATTTTCAATCACATGACAGCAAATCCATAAATTGGATTTTTCTCCCTCCTGTACATCTGCTCACCAATGTAGGCAGCTGGCATGCTTATGCAATTTTACCTGTGTCACAAGCAGAGCTTCTTTAAGTTGACCTCTGGATATAAAAAAATTGACAAGTTTTTTCACATCACCAATGGCTATACAGTATGGGATGACATCATCCTTATCTTCCTGGATTAATTGGTCAGCTCTTCTAAAGGCATAAAGATATACATATTATGGTAAATTTAAGTCAAATATTAATTTCAGGGTTTTTAGCTAGACTACCATTTTTTAGAAACATTTAAAATTTATAGTGGATTTTATAAATTTCTATGGCATGTTTAAACTGACTTAACTTTAAAAATCATATCATATAGAACACAAATAAAAATTGTATAAAATAATAACTACTGTATTTAATTTCTCTTAAATACATTTCTTATTTCAACTATAGCATACTGCTCAGTTCTTCAAACTGGTATTAAAATGGACATTTAACTTTTAATACACTATAAAGTTATAAAGCAGATAAATATGATGAGGTTATAAGCTCTAAATTGCTTTAGTCAAATGTGTGGTTATCTATATTATTAAAGAAGAAAATTTTAAGTATTTTCTTGAATACAGCATCGACTTTCCTTCTTTTCCCCCTTCACCATGTAAGGCTTATAGGCCACTGTCTTCTGATACGGTTATCTACATGCTAACTGGTCTTTTCATATCTGCTACGTGTCATCTCTAATCCACAAAGAAACCCCAAGAAAAGCACAAAACTGACTCCCTTAGAGCTTCCATACGGAAACAAATCTGCAAACAAACTGACTTTAGACTTTTAATCTCTAGAACTATGAGACAAGTAATTTCTATTTAAAGCCACTTAATTTATAGCTACTTGTTATAGTAACCCTAGGAAAATAGCATACCTGAAGGAAAGCTTTCTTGTTATCTTATTGTATTTTGAAATAAGAACCTTAAGTTTATCAGAACCTCCTTTGCTCTTCATCAAGGAAAATGGCAAGGATTAGTATCTCCAGAGAAAAAGTCCCACAATTATACATAGAATAGGATTCAACAATTATACAAAGAGTAGTATATGAACTATTGATTACTCTCAAATCTTTTCACTTAGATATACTGTTGATATGTATGCTGGGCTTTCTTTTTTCTATTGATAGGAAGAAATCTGTCTTCCTCCATTTTCTTTTCTTTTCTTTTCTTTTCTTTTCTTTTCTTTTCTTTTCTTTTCTTTTCTTTTCTTTTCTTTTCTTTTCTTTTCTTGTTTTTTCTTTTTTTCTAGGCTTCCTGCCTGCCAACAGCCCCTTGATTCTTTTTATTTTAAAAAATTATTTATTTATTTATTTGAGAGCGACAGACACAGAGAGAAAGACAGATAGAAAGAGAGAGAGAGAATGGGCGCGCCAGGGCTTCCAGCCTCTGCAAACGAACTCCAGACGCGTGCGCCCCCTTGTGCATCTGGCTAACGTGGGACCTGGGGAACCGAGCCTCGAACCGGGGTCCTTAGGCTTCACAGGCAAGCGCTTAACCGCTAAGCCATCTCTCCAGCCCTCTTCTTCCATTTTCATCAGAAGCCACAACAAATATAAGAATACCAAAATGATTTACAACTAATTTAGTTAACTTATTCTAGCAACAGATATAAAATTCATTAAGGGATCTCAATAGCTACTACCATGCTTCTAGATTGGTTTTCTTTTTTCTTTTTTTAATAGGTACCATCTCACTGTACCCGAGGCTGACTGGAATTCACTCTGTAGTCCCAGGCTGGCCTGGAACTCACAGTGATTCTCCTAACTCTGCCTCCTGAGTGTTGGGATTAAAAGTGTGTACAACCACTTCTGACTGATTTTATTTATTTATTTTTGTTTTTTTGAGATAGGGTCTCACTCTAGCCCAGGCTGACCTGGAATTCACCCTGAGTGAATTTTCAGGGTGGCCTTGAACTCACGATGATCATCCTACTTCTGCCTCCAGAGTGTTGGGATTAAAGGCTGCGCCACCACACCTGGCTTGATTGTTTTTATTTTAATATGACTTTCATGCATATTTCTGGGACTGACTTTCTCCCTTACCTCTGCATTAACTTCTTCCAGTATCTTACTGAGACCCCAGGTGCAACTGACAGGGCTTTGTCCCACTAGAATAACAGAAAAGAAGAGCAGAAACACATTCATTTGGATTGCATTCTATAATTTTTAACAGACTTTTTGTTGATTCTTACTTATAATGAAAATTTTTACAGTTTTTAGACTGCCAGGAATGTTTTTGTATGTTATTTAGTGCACTGTATACAAAATAAATCTTTTTGCGACAGGTTGTAAAAAAGATAAAAAAAAAAAAACTTCTGTGATTTAGAGGGGAAATCCAATTCCTCACAGAAAAAAAAAATTGCTATTACACTTATTATATAAACATAATTTCTTTCTATTTCATTTATCTAAATTATATTTATTTATTTATTTGTAATTAAAATACCAGTCATTTTCTTAATTGACTCTCAAAGAAGCTCATTACTAAATCAAATTTTATTATGACTATTACTTGGCTTTATGGATTTAAAATCAACAATACTGAAACGAAATATTCTGAAACAAATGAAAACATAATTTTCATTAAGGTTTACCAAAACACTAGGGTTATACTGTACTTAATGCTACAAAAATGGTAATTAACTTAAAATAATACATGAATTTTTAAATAGGTTATCTTTAAAAATGACATATCCTGTTATGTAAAAGGTACATTAAAATGCTTTCAGAGGCAATTTATCTTCAGTATAGTTGGAAAAATGGAAGAAAAAAGTTAACATGTTGGTTAAATTAAATTTGAATTCACTTAGCTATTTCATTGAAAAAATAAATCTTGTAAAAGGATGACATGTTTCCCATAGTATTAAGCTTAGTGTAATAGAAACTGCCTATAAAGAAGCAACCATGAGCACTTATAGGCACACCAAGAATTCTGCAGAGTTACAAGTGGAATTTTAGGAACCAAATATACAATTCAGTAAACAATTTTATTGTTCTACCAAAATGTATTTATTCATGTGTCCCCTTGACTCTTAATATATTTTTTTCTTTATCGTGTTAAAAAGAGTAACCTTTAAATCTAATCTTTATAAAAAGTTTACATCACTTTTAAAACAAATATTTTTTAGCTTAAATGTCATCTTCAATAATATTTTCAAGTGCCACATTTTATTATGATAAATCAAACTATCATTCATTGTTTCTAGGTATATGGAAAAGTGAAGAATGCAAAGTGGATTAAATTTAATTTTGATCTATTTTTATTTAACTACACTTCTTATTATATATAATTCAACTGCATTCTCTTATTATTTCCAAGTGTTCTTAGTATATTTTTCAATTAAAAGTTAAGTAACTTAGGCTGAAGAGATGGCTTAACTGTTAAGGTGCCTGGCTGCAAAGCCTAAGGACCCATGTTCCACTTTCCAGATCCCACAAAAACCAGGTGCACAAAGGTAATGCAAGCGCAAAGTGGGACATGCCCACTAGGTGTTCGATTTCAGGGGCTGAGGCCCTGGCACACCAATTTTCTCTCTCTCCCTCTTAAAATAAAATAAAAACATATTAAAAAAGTTAAGTAACTTATCCAGCATTTGTTTTTGTGGGGTGGAAAGCTAGAGAATTTCTCTGTTGATCTTTTTATTTTGTGATCTTTTGCAAAAAAGAGAAAAAGCCCACTGAATTTCCAAGGCCTATATATCTCCATGTAAACAACACCTAGGACACAGAAAGGAGAACACCTTCTCCATATGAGTGTTCTATCCTAGTTACTACCTCCCTTCCAAAGGAAGCTATAGTTAGGGTCTCACTCTAGCTCAGGCTGACCTAGAATTCACTAGGTAGTCTCAGGGTGGCCTGGAACTCATGGTAATCCTCCTACCTCTTCAATTAAAGGCATGCACCACCAGCTTTTCTAACAAATAGGTTTTTTTTTGTTTTTTTTTTTTTTTTTGCTTCAGTCCTTTTAAAAAAATCAGAATATGTCCTGTGAATATACTTAGGCAGACAATACTCAGTGAAATGCCATTTTCTGGCCAGGATGGAGTCTAGTTATGATAAGAAGGTGATTCCTTTATGAGCAAATCAGCTGGCACTGACATGCTGGCCAAGGCTCAGAGAACACTGCAGAAGACGGGGCAGAAGGACTGTAAGGAAACAGAGCAGAAAGATTTTAAGAGCCATAGGGTGAAAAGCTGTGTCCCGAGATATTGTCCCTTCGGTTGAGACTGCCTGGTGCATTCATGAGTCCACAATGAACACCAACAACCCCACTAGGGAGGGCCCTGAGTACAATGGGGGTGAGAGAGAGAGGGGATACAAGAGTATAAACCTATGAGAATATGACCGATATATAATATTTTCATATTGTAAAGTTCATAATAATAATCATTAAAAAATCATAGGCAGTGCTTTTCAAATTTGAACACCCATGAAAATACTCAGGAGGAATTAAGTACAAAAGCACAGATAGCTGGACATTATCCCCAGAACTGATGCTTCTGTTTGTTTGGGCTGGGGTATAATTATTTTTCAGGAGGGCTAGCTTGGAAGCTTCCCTTTATTAAACTGTTCTAGGGTATAAAGCTGATATCACTTTGGCAGGGAATCAACCAGGTGTGAAAAAAATTTGCTTCATATTTTTAATACATAGAACCAATTATATTCTTTTTTAAAAAATATTTTATTTATTTATTTGAGAGCGACAGACAGAGAGAGAGAGAGAGAGAGAGAGCGAGGGAGAGAGGGAGAGAGAGAATGGGTGTGCCAGGGCCTCCAGCCACTGCAAACGAACTCCAGATGTGTGCGCCACCTTGTGCCTCTGGCTAACATGGGTCCTGGGGAAATGAACCTTGAACCAGGGTCCTTAGGCTTCCCAGGCAAGCGCTTAACCACTAAGCCATCTCTCCAGCCCCCAATTATATTCTTAATGCTCATAATGCAGTACTATGTTAGTTGCACTGATTTTCCTTTAAAAGTAAATTACCTCTCCAAGTTCGACCATAAGTTCACAGTATCTCTGAATCTGTCCTAATCTTAAGTGTATTTCAGCAGCTTCCTTCAGTCTTTTCTCCTTAGTAGGTGCACCAATACCACCACCAAATTTAGACATCTTGACTGTTGTTAGTTCTTGTGCTTCAGACTGGATATAAAGAAAATAAAAAAATGAAGGTTTTTATATTAGGTCAATGTTTTAAAAGCACACAACACTATAAATCTAAAAGTATGACATATCTTTAAAAACATAATTGGATCTTCATGGAAATGTGGACTAGTAGAAGAAAATGCATCTTATTGTCCTTACACTCTCCAAATGTGGATTACTTAGAGTTCCAGGGATCAAGAGGGAGTGGTGAAAAACTGAAGACAAAAAAAAAATTTTTTTAAAGGTTTTTCACTTACAATCTCCAGGTGTTTACTTTGTTATATAAGAAAGTTCTCCCTCTTTATGAAGAGTACTATTATTGGGACCACCAAATCTACATTCCTATCACAATGTTTTTGATGTTCCAATGTTAACTATTGATATTTCATTGATAAGATACAAATGATTTTTTTCTTTCTGACCCAGAACAGGTTATTTTTCCTTAATACTGGATATTGTCTCTACCATAAGTTGAATAGTAATTATTTACTAACATTCATTAAAAGCTGCACAATCACTTTTAATTTAACATAACCCTGTATATAGCCTATATGTTCTCTGATAATAAATCACAGCACACCATATGACATAATCACTTTTAGGTAACATGGAAAAGATGAAACATTTTACAGTATCCCAGTGACCTTTGAAGAATATCATAATATTCAACCTCAGAAAACCTTAATTTGTTCTCAAATAATTCCTATTTCCATGACTTGTTTTCAAAATTTATCTCCCCAGTATTCATTTACTTCAAACTATCAACCAATAGTACAAATATACATAGTGAATGTAGCATAGTTTTCTTACTTAAACAGTGAAAAGGGAAACATGCGCTTGTGTACGTCATGCCTGGGAACTTCACTTACTGTTCTAAATTTGATCAGATGTTTCAAATGCATAATTCCTTTGCAGTAGTTCTGAGGCAGTAAGCTATCATCCAGTCCTTTTACCACAGAAACCAAGTTCCATAAATTGTCACTGCCACTTGGAGTCTAAAAAGTTGGTACACAATAACCAAAAAAAAAAAAAAAAAAAGTGAAGGAAATCCTCACAGTATTCTCCATATTCAAAAAATATTACAATGCTCAGTTATCTACATTGAAAACCAAAACAGTAACAGTATATCATGCTGTTAATCATTTCTAGTTTTAAATTTCCTTAAACAGATTAGGTTAAATTGAACACTTTTCACTATGTTGGGATCCTGAGTGTAAACAAGTGAAAAGTTAATGACAATAGTTATGACTCATTCTGGCTAATGGAATAATGTTCATCTTTAATTCCTATAATACTTACTGATAGACACTCTGAAAACCATCTTAGTTTTTTCAGTCGAGGATTACCCGCTAGCTTTTCTATTTCTTGTTTAATATCTCTTGATACTTTCCCACACAATAGAGGAGGAGTGCCTTTTTCTAGAGCATTATCTGAAGAAGAGACAGGACTCAGTAAGGAAAATTTTCTTATATAGTATTATTTAAAAATAAAATCAATAAAATCATATTCAATACCAGTATTCCCGATAATTTCTTCCCAACATCTGTCTGCCAGAATATTTATTTGTAAAGGGGTGATTAAAGGTATTAATGACCAGAGTCTCACAGTAGAATCACGGGAACAGGAAGCCATGGTGAAGGGACGACTTGGATGGCAGGTTAAACCTGATGGGGAAAAGAGCCTACTTTTACAACAATAAACACTTAAAAATCTTTTTATTTATATGTAGTTCATTCTACTTTTACAGCATTGAAGTTACAACAAAATTACATTTGGCTGCAAATATGGATACAAAATGCATGACTATGAGAAACCAAATGTGCCTAGTGAAAATACTGGACTTATATTTCATTTGGTTAAATGGCAAGTATAACATAATTCACCTAGAGTTTGAGACCACTCTGAGACTTCATAGTGAACTTCAGGTCAGCCTGGACTAAAGTGAAACCCTACCTGAAAGAACAACCAAAAAAAGAAAACAAATCACAAAAAAAGGGGGCTGGAGAGATGGCTTAGCAGTTAAGGCACTTGCCTGCAAAGTCTAAGAACCCAGGTTCGATTCCCCAGTACTCATGTAAGCCAGATGCACAAGTTGGCACCTATCTCTGGAGTTCACTTGAATTGGCTGGAGACCCTGGTGCACCTATTCTTTTTCTCTGCCTGCCTCATTTTGTCTTTCTCTCCCTCTCTCTGAAATAAATAAACAAACAAAATATTAAAGAAAAACTTCACTAAGTGCTTAAAAAACACAAAATAGGAGACTGGCTAAATAAGCAAAATTTATGCTACTATTATTCTTGTTCTACAGTTTACACTGGAATGATAGATTAGAAAGTGATAAACCCCAACTCAAACATGTACACATATGTGTATTTATGTATGCAGTGTGTGTGTGTGTGTGTGTGTGTGTGTGTGTGTGCATAGATAAACAGATGCCTGCCGATTAAATACCACAGTGATCACAAAAGTCATCTTCTGATAACATCCAGTAACTTCTTTGGTTATATTTTGTGATTATGATAGTTTAACAAGGAACATGTATTTGTTTCAAATGAACAAAATGTTATCTCAAAATGAAATACCATGAGTCCTTTAAAATATTGTTTTACTCATAAATTATATAAACATCATTAATCTGTCAAAATACCAAATGTATGAAAACCACTTACCATACACATCTGCACCATGATCATACACAGTATCCACACATACTCCTTCCCGAGTATCCCATACTTTTATAGTATAGTCCCAGCTGCCAGATATTAGCAGATATGGAATCTCAGGATTCCACATTAATCCCCTCACAGGAGCAGTATGTCCACTAAGAACATTTATGCAAGTATCTTGAGTATAATCCCAGATTCGAACAGAACTGAAAGTAGAATGTTATATATGTATTATAATTTAAGGATAAACACAGTCTCAATGGAGCACAGTGATTATTTCCTAACATATTTACAGATCATTTTATGTTTTAGGTATGCTTATATTCATTTCTTTATAGCAGACAGAAATGAATATCTTAACTATCTCAGCTAAATATTCCAGCATGTTTTCTTTCCTAACCTTTATTGGTCAGTTACTATACTGCTTCATAAATTATAGGTTGAAACATGGTTTTCTAAAAATAAAACATCAAGAAGAAATATAATTGAAGAGAAACTATGGCTGATAAGTTATGTTTTTATTAATACAGTAAATGATTTTATCATATATTTGTCAGTAAAATAAGTTGTTTGTTAAGTACAGAATCAGTCGCACCTCAACCAAAAATATTAAATGTAACTGAACTCATGATATTACTTTGATTACTAATTATATAAAATACAAAAAGTATTATAATAAGAAAATTAAAAAGAAAATTAATTTAAGACCTTCTAAATTCCCATTTCCTTTAGAACATTCACTATAGTATTTTAGTAACAAATACCAATCTGACAATATCAAAATATGCTAAGGTTTATTTACATTGAACTGTAAAATAGACTATTTTTATAATTTATACTGTTATATATTTAATGCTTACTTTTTTCTTTTGCCATAGTCATGCAACATTTTATAAAATAAATACTTATATTCAAACACTAATAGACCATACATGGCACCATTTGCAGCTAGGAGATATAAGCAAATACAAAGATGTAACACTAAATCACAGCTGCATAAAGTTTAACTGTAGTAATACTGAACTAGTATACTAATTTCATAGCCGTTACCTGCTACTGCAGCTTTATAAGTGTCATCTTAAAAGGCCAAGTGACACTCACAAACTTATTGACCCATTCTTGCTCCAGCACATGGTATACCATAGTACAAAGTGATCTCCCATAGTTCCTGTGTATTTTCACCATATACCAATTTATACAACATACATAACATGAGTTATTGATTATTTATTATATTGGTAAGTCTTCTAGTCAACAGCAGACTATTAGCAAAGTTTAGGGTTATCAAAAATCCTGTGTATTTAAAGTGTGTATGTGATTGGTAGAATTTGGTACCTTATCCTTATCTTGTTCAAGTATCACATGTAATACATAGGATGGTGATAATATGATCATGGGATTATTCTTTGTCAGTAATTTCATAGTATTTAGTAATTTGGAGTTTAGCTGCCTCTCACTTTGTATTAAAAAATGTTAAGCATCTACTAAATGCCAGGTGCTAGAGAGAAAGTAATCATTTTAAAGAGCTTTAAGAAAGTGGCATTTAAGATGCAAAAAATAGGCTAAGCATTTTGGAAACTAAGATGCAAAAAATAGGCTAAGCATTTTGGAAACAGAAAACTAAGCACTGAATTCTTTTAAAGACTTGGAAGGATGGGGGTAATCCAACAGTAATGGGCCAATTAACTTGGGCAGTTTTAAATGAAGACATGCAAAGGGCTAGCAAATAGTTGAAAAAAAGGCTAGTATTTCAGCCATCTGGGAATGTTAATTGAAGCTCCACCTCACCTCAGTCAGGACACCTACAATGAAGATATTCTGCAATAATAGAAGCTGGCAAGGATGCTGGAAAAAGGAAACCTTACTGTTGGTGGGAATGTACATGGAAATTAATATGAAATTTCTTGAAAAAATTAAAAGCAGAACTAGTAATTGAATTAGATATACATCTCCTTGGTATATACCCAAAGGAGTAAGAATCAACTTAATATTTTTCATTGTTTTATTAAGTACATAGGGACAAAGGGAGAGAAAGAGAGAGAGAGAGAGAGAGAGAGAGAGACACACAGAGAGAGAGACACAGAGAGAGAATAGGTATGCCTGGGCCTGTAGCCATTGCAAACGAACTCCAGATGCATGCATCATGATGTCCATCTGGCTAACGTGAGACCTAGAGAATGAAACCTGGGTCCTTAGGCTTCATAGGCAAGCACCTTAACCACTAAGCTATCTCTTCAGCCCAGCTTATTTTTTTTTTAAGACAAAGGTATTGCCATGTAGCCCATCCTGGCTTTAACTCATGGTCTTCTTAACTACCTCCCCAGTTCTAGGATTATAGTTGTGTACCACCATGCCTTGCAAAAACTGACTTGCTGTATACTCATATTTAACACTCTATTATTCACTATAATCAAGATACTGAATCAGCCCCTAAGGAATATGTATATGTGCATAAATCAGTATGATTCAGCCATAAAGAAAAATAAATTTATATGTTTCCAAAAACAATGGATGGAACTAATAATGAGCATGTTAAGTGTCAAAAGAAGTCATAGGTTTTTTTTTTCTGCCTTCTGTTGCACCATTTGCCTAAAACAGGTACCATAATCAGCCCTCAATATCTGTGGATTTATATATCCACAGATTCAACCAAGGATCAAGAGCACTTAAAAAAAATACATTTGGGGGCTGGAGAAATAGCTCAACAGTTAAGACTTGTCTGCAAAATCTAAGGACCCTGTTGCAATTTTCCAGTATCCACATAAAGCCAGATGTACAAGGTGGTGCATGTGTCTGGGGTTTGATTGTAATAACTAAAGGCCCTGGCACAACCACTCTCCCCACCTCATTTCTCTCTCTGCCTCTCTTCTCTCTCTCAAATAAATATTTTAAAAAATACATCTGTTATGAATATATACAGACTTGTGTTCTTGTCATTTTTGTGATTTACATAGTATTTAACTGTTTAGATAGTAAGGTAATTCAAAGCATGTGAAAGAAAAAATTCATATAGGTTTATATGCAAATATTACATGTTTTTTAATACTACTCTCCTTTTTTAAGGGTTATTTTTATTTATTAGAGACAGAGAGAGGGAAAGAGAAAGAGAGAGAGAGAGAATGGGTGCACTAGGGCCTCTAGCAACTGCAAATGAACTCTAGATGCTTGAGCCACCATGTGCTTCTGGCTTACATGGGACCTGGAGAATCGAACCTCAGTCCTCAGGCTTCATAGGCATGAACCTTAACCTCTAAGCCAACTCTCCAGCCTGCTACATGGTATTATACAAAAGATTGTGACATCCAATGAGACTGATAGCCCCATGGGGTCCTGGAATAAACCTCAGTGGACATCTATGGATGACTGTATACTCAAAAATAATATAAACTAATATTTTGATATTAATTGCTCATAAATGTTAGCATTTAGATGCTTTCAATTTCCAATCATGCTTGCTCATTTTTAACATATTAATATATTCTATAACATAATGTTATAAGGGCCACTAGAACAGGTGTCCCTCCTTTTATGACAATGGAATTCTGCTCAGGAATAAGAAAAAAATGACATAATGAAATTTGTAGCAAAATGACAGACTTGGAACAGATCATACTCAGTAAACTCACACAATATCAGAAAGACAAATGCCTCATGATCTAACTCATCTGCAGGTCCTAACCTGGATCAGCTCCAGTTGCTGACACACCAGTTAGGCAATTTGTCATCCACACAATAGGGATGGAAGGGTTTTGGGGAAGTGGAGGGTGATGGAAAAAACACAAAACTTCAAATGAACTGGTACCATAGAAACCTTTATCCTTGAAGTTAGACTAAAAGATTGAACACTCACATGACTATGGGGGAAGGGGCATACCTGAAAAGGGCCCTGGAGGGGGTGGGATGAAGCCTAACCTTAAAAAATTTTTTGGCTCTGACCTGTAACTACCAGTACCAGAAAGTGGATGCTACCCACAATGAGCTGTTGATTGGAGAGACCTACAAGGACCCCAACTTGACAGGCTTGTCAAAGCACTTAATTACACAACTGAGGTAAAAGGTAAGGCCCTATTGCTGAAGACACTATATGCTCCTGGCTCAGAACACAGAGAGACCTGGCTGGAACCTGGAACAGAGCTAGACCCCAGAGAGTTAGCCTGTCTAGTGCTGAAAAGTGCTGCATGAGCTACTTGAGGAAAGTGGCTATCAACAGTCCAAGCAACCAGGGGGTCTAAGCTACCCAGAAGCAAACACCCTGACAAGATGTACACACAGTGCAATACTGGAACATAGCCTTGGTGGGTAACCAATAGCTTTCTGATTGGCTTAGAGATCCACTCAGTGGAAAGGAACCCATATCTGGAATTGGGAACCAGGTCAGACTCCTATGGACACAAAGATAGCAAGCATTTTATGGAGTAAGATAATTTAAGTTTTTTTTTTAAGTTTACTTCCTTTTAAACTGTTTAGTTATTGACTGCATATTTTAAATATTTTTTATATGGAAAATACAAGTTTATCATTTAACAGGACAAGAAAATTCAAGTTCAGAAGTACATACCCATCATCCGAACCGCTGCAAAGAATTCCCTCCCTCAAAGGAGACCATTTAACATGAAACACTCTTGCTGTATGTCCACTGAATATTTTCAGTGGTTGATTAGAATTGGTGGCTAGATAGTAGACACGGACATTTTTATCTTCACAGCCGGTGGCTATCATGTCTCTGAAATGTCATTAGTGGAACATTAAATATAATAATTTTGAGATTATTTACTACCAATAATTTTTGAAATGTACAATAGTTCTAATTTCTAAATAAAGTATTTTTCTTCCTTGATATATAAACACGTAAAGATATATACCATGTATAATAAGGTGATTGTTTGCAGAAATTCAATATGAAGAGTTTCAAATCCTCAGTGTTCCATTTTAATTGATTGAATGTGTGTATCATTCACCTTATATAAAAGGCAATACATTTGTATTTCCATAAGATTTTTTAGTATCCCTAGATGTATAATTTCTTGAATATTTCTCAAACATTATATTTTTCTACTATCTTCTTTGTATGGAGGGCCCCAAATGGTGAGTGGTGAGGTTTTCTGCTGATTTGCTACTTGTAAAATTATTATTACACATCATATCAACTAGCAAAGAAGGACACTGGGAAAGGCCTCTGCACACTAGGGCTGTCTTAGTAAACAGTCAGTCATAGTGTGTCTTCCATTCTCCTTTAGTGTCTTACCTTCCTTAAATCCTTTAAGTATTATATGAAATTAAGAGTCTTCTGGTAGTGCAGTATGACTTCAATGTTTTCACTCATCATTCTAACCATGAGAGTAAAATATTTTTTATATCTTTTTGATAATATTTGATGGTGATAGGAAAAAAATTATGGATACTAAAAAAATATGAAGAAATTATGTGCCTGCCAGAAGTCTGTTTGAGAAACATCCATTCTAGCCATCATATAAACAGTCCTCTCTAAAGATGAAGAGAGAAAGTATACTTGTGGAATATTAAATATAAAGAGAGAAAACTATGCACTTTTGCCAAAAATGTTCTGCCAAATACAAAATAAGATAGCCTGTGATCTCCTAAGACTTACACTTTAGGATAAGATACCCATTATGAACTTAATTACACATGTAAAATTATAATATAACATATCCCAAGGGCACATTATAGGAGAATTCCACCTCACATAAAGGTTAAAGAAATGTTTCTTTTAAGCAGTTTTTTATCCTGCTAAGAGCCACAGATATACTATCTGCCTCCAACCTTAGGTGAGGGTATGGTGTATGGTAGGAAACAGAATGTTCAATAAAGACAGGTAAAAGTAAGTGAAAGTCTTGAGGTGAAAATCATGTGGTTGGTCCATGAAAGTGAAATCTAATGTGACTGCAAGTTTTGGAGCAAGAGTAAGGGACAGAATGAGATGAACAGAGTAGACAGAGAGATCTTCCTTACAGGGCTTACTAGTTTATACAGTTTTCCTACAATGGGAAATTACTGAGGGATTTATGCCCATGGATAGAAAGGTTCTCATTTTCTCTCTCCTTTACCTTCTCTCTTTCACTCTGTGGTGCTTGGTAGAAGCTAGAGCTCCAAGCACTCTAAGCAAGCACTTTACCACTAATCTATATCCCCAGCCCTCAGTCCTGTGTTTAAATATTCATTGATTGCAATATAGAGTAGGTGACATGGGGAGAGATAAAGTGGTAATACACAGTGTAAATTCTGAACATGATTTAAAAAAAAAATCCAAAACCAACTGAATAAAACATAAACATTATCACTTTTAGTGAACGGAAATGCTTAGAAGGAGCTATTTAGATGGAGAGTGCACTCTGCACTTATAGTTGACTAGAGGCAGAAATTGTGATTATAAGGTATCAAAAAAAATGCCAAAAACTCTTCCTTTAGAAGTTTTTGTTTTCAGCAATTATTTGTTCTTAAGACAAGAAATGTCAGGGGTAGGAAAGGCCTGGTAACCAGGTCCTGTTACTTATACAGTAAAAATGGACCAATAAATTCTTCTATATTTGCTGAAAGAAACATACAAGTGTGTTTATTATATTTTATGTGGCTGATTCAGAACCTAGGTATAAGATTTAAACTTTTATATGTGCTACAAAAAGGCATAAGAAAATTCCTATTTTTATTTTTAGTTTTTTGAGACAGGGTCTTGCTCTAGCCCAGGCTGACCAAGAATTCACTATGTAGTCTCCGGGTGGTCCCAAACTCATGATGATCCACCTACCTCTGACCCCAAGTGCTGGGGTTAAAGCTGTACACCACCACTATTGGCTTTCCTATTGTTTTGACAATATGCAAAGGAAGTATGAATTTCTAAGTATCATTTCTAGTTTCTATCATTTCAGAGAGAACACTGAAACAAAATTCTTAGAAATGCAGTGAGAAGAACATCTGACTTTAGCGCAGTTTTATTGAATTTAATTTTATATGTAAGCTCAGCTCTCAAGCTTGGCTTTTCCAACCCATCCACTTCAAGTAGAAATTATGCAATGTAGAGGCTGTAGTCTGGTACAGGTACTATGGGAAGCCAAGGTGAAGAAAACATTGCATAGACACTGAAAAGAAATTATAGCCAGGTGTGGTGTTGCGTGCCTTTACTACCAGCACTTGGGAGGCAAAGATGGGAGGATCGCTGTGAGTCTGAGGCCACCCTGAGGCTACATAGTGAATTCTAGGTTAGCCTGGGCTAGAGACCACCTCAAAAAAAGAAATTAGAGACATAAGTATATTTCTATAGAAGAAGCCACACATAGACCTATTGAATAAGCTTATATCCATTTTTCATTATTTAGCAATGTGCTTTTTTACAAAAGTATCACAATTGTATTTTCAAGACAGGAAGTCACTATTTCTAAAGTATGTGAAATAATCATACAACAGAAATAGCTAAAACAAATGAGCCATTTATTTACTATGAATCTCATCCTGTGGGGACTGCTTTTTTTTTTTTACAACAGCTGTGTTCAACCTGTGATCTGTAGGTCACATACATCCCAGAATAGCTATGAATAAGGCCCAGTACATTTATAGATGATGCTGCCATATTAAAATGTCATAAGGCTGGACATCCTGGTCTAAACTTTATGTTATTCTTAAAATCTCTGACATATAATTTAGGAAAAAATACTTACTTGTTGTTTTGGCTCCAATCACAACCAAACACTGCAGCTGGGTGCTTGTATTTATGTAGAACTTTACCATCAACTGTTCGAATAATACTGAAATTGATTGTAATATGTAAAAGAAGAAAAAAAAACATTCTAAGTATCTTGCTTAAGAGAAGAAATTCAGAATTACAAGTTTCAAGGATGAGTATTCTAGGACAGAAATCATGGGTTATATATGCTAATTACAAGTGATATCACTACTTCCAAATATATCTACATCATATGATATGTAGCATAATAATCAATTCAAATCACATCAAAAGTGATAACTGATATAGAAGTGGTTTTCTAAAAGATTTTTATTTAAAGAAAAAGGTAGCTTAATATATTTTAAAATATAATGCTAATATATTTTAAAATATAATGATGCAACATACACATTCAATTTTTTGGCTTCAACATTAAGTGCCTTAAAATTTATACTACTTATTTATAAAGTTGGCTCTATATATCATTTCACCAGGACTAAGACTCATATGCTATAATATTTTCATGGTATATCTTCAGTCATATGACTTAACTTCAGCAATTCTCAACTCCAATTATCAATAAAGGATCAATTAACTTAATTAGAAAAATAAAAGAAGCTCTACTCTATAATCACCACAATGTAAGTGTTACTGTACTGGCTCCATTAGAACAAAAAGAAGTTATCTATGTTGTATTTCATGATTCACAAGTCTTAGGAAAAGATACTTTTAAAAAACTTTAGGCCTTTCAAAACTAGCGAGGTTCCTGGGGAGTGGTGATAGCAAATTCTTACAAATCTTTAGCTAATGAATATAAACAAAGACTTGAAAATGCTTAGAAATTATTTATTATTTAATCCCAAACCCTTAGGCATATCTTTTGTAATTTGGTATACACAAAATTTCAGGGCTGGAGAGATGGCTCAGTGTTTAAGGCACTTGCCAGCAAAGCGTAAGGACTTAGGTTCAATTGCCCATAACCACATGAAGCTGCATGCATACAATTGAACTTTGTTTTATAGTTGCTGGAGGCCATGATACACCTATTCTCTCTATCTGCCTCTCTTTCTCTCAAATAAATAAATCAATAAAAATTTTTAAAAAATTAAAATCATTCCTTTTAAAAAAATTATTTATTCATTCATTTGTATATGAAAGAGAGAGAGCGACTATAGGCATGCTGAGGCCTCTAGACATTGAAAAAGAATTCCAGATGCATGTGCTGCACTGTGCATCTGGTTTTACATTGGGAAGAGGGAACTGAACCTGGGTCCTGGGTCCTTACACTTTGCAGGTAAGTGCCTTAACTGCTGAGCCATCTCTCCAGCTCTCAAATCTTTCCTTTTAAAGAAGAGATTTAATAATGTTGCTCTTCATGAACACATTGATTTTCTGGTTAAGAAAATTTGGTTTCCATATGTTGATTTTTTTCTATATAATTTAAAAACTGAGGATGGAAAAATTAAGACTGTGTATAGCACAGTCTAACAGAAGACAAACTGCCGAAGTCTCAACAGCTATGAATATGTCTCCCTCTCAAGCATGCATATTCTCAGCAAAACAGGTATGCTATCATTGATTTACAAAACAAAAACGCTTTAGATATATGGCAATTCCTTCCTTACACCTTTTTCCACAAGCCTAATTTTTCTTCTGTGACTTAGCACGTATTTCTGAAATACATGATCTGTGAAGTCACTCCAAAAACAGGCATTTCCTATTTGTATTGCCATTTTACCATTTGCAAAAGTTTTTTTTATCCTTTTATAAATAATCTATAAAACAGTGAACATGCTTCTGAAGTACTTGTTATTGTTTACTTTATTTGTGAAGCTGAATAACAATTCTACACAATTCAGTCCTTTAGTTAAAGTCCATGTAGCATTTTCATTTACAAGATACTGTCTGAGCCAGGCATGGAAGTGCATGCTTGTAACCACAGCTTGTGGGAAGTGAGTGTAGGAATGTCAGGAGTTGAACATCATCCTTGGCTACATAGTACATAATGAGTTTAAATCGAGTCTGGGAACATGAGAGCGTGTCTCAACAAAAGAAGAAAGATCAATATTTGTTTCATTTTATAATTTTAAAGAATAGTGCATTGTTTGTTATTATTATTTTGGTATATTGTAGCAATATAGCATGTATTTATATAATTTTTAAAGAATATTTATGGTGGTACAAATAAAATACAAAATTGAAATGATCAAATCTGTCTTTTCTAACAGGTTAAATTCAAAATATCATATCTATCACTTACCAAAAACCATCACCACTGCAGGTTGCTATTCTTTTGGAATCTTTATGACTCCAGGCAATGTAAAATATTCCATTTTTTCCATGCTTCAAATAAAACAGAATAGCTATCAATAAAAATGTTTTATCCCTTTTGTCTCTTATTTACTTATATTAGATTTCCCTTAGGAACATATTCTAGATGATCCTAAAAGAGATTACTGTCAAGAATAGAAATCTGAGCCAGGCATGGTGGCATACATCTTTAATTCCAGCACTTGGGAGGCAGAGGTAGGAGGATCACCATGAGTTTGAGGCCAACCTGAGATTACATAGTAAATTCCAGGTCAGCCTGAGCTACAGTGAAACCCTACCTTGAAAAACCAAAAAAAAAAAAAAAAGAATAGAAATCTGCATATATAGTTTAAGAATGATAAAACTATCACACTTAAAACCTGATTTTTGAAGGCATAGATTCAGTGGCTCTACTTCAAATTTTGCTTCCTCAGCCTCTTTTGAGTGCAAAATAGCCTAGCAGTGGTTGATAAAGCTTCCCTCTCTCTCTTCATTTGCCACATCACTGCCCCAGGAAACTGGGAGGTTGATTGTACCTAGAAGCTACATCCTCAAAGGGATAAAGTCTTTTCTATGAATGGGATTGAAGCCTCAAATATATAAGATATTTAGTATAATTTTATGTTTAATACATTTCAACAGCAGTTGTTTCAAATAAATGACATATCAAGGTAGTAAGAGACTATCCAAGATCAATTTCAGGTTACCCCTGTTGCATGTATAGCTAAAATACCACAACTTCATCACAAATATTTCTCAGATATCCATGGAATTCATTAAAACATGTGTTGGCTATTTAAGCCTAAGGATAAGTTCAACATGTGGACTTATAAATAGAAGAGTAACTGAGGTAGGATAGAAAGAAAGGAAGAACATGAGACACTGGAAGGTAAAGAGCCTTGCACCCCAGACTGAAAACTATCACCAGCTGAAAGTTGAGAGTCATGGAAGAAACAAGAAAATCTGCTATGAAGACTGAAAAATAAGATTTCAAACAAAAATGTTGAAACAGCAGTGGGCTATGTTTAAGGCCTAGGCATATAAGACCTTTCAACGTAACCTTAGTACTTTCTCAAATGTAAACCTATAACTTTTTGGGACTTACACAAAAAAGGTAAGTGTGGTAGTTTGAATGGATGTCCCCCAGTAGATTCAAGAGTTTGTTAAAGCCTGTGTCTTAGATATTCAACTGCTGACTGGAAGAGGTGTCACTATGGGCAGATCCTGGGGTCCAAACATAAGGTGTGTTTGCAGGCAGATCTGGAATTCCAGAATAAAGGTACGCAGAGTGCGTCAGCTCTGCCTTGAATTCCTGTCATGTGCTTACTTGTGGAACTGGTGGTGGTGTCACACTGGTGGACCTGTGAAAGGGGGCCAGCTTCTTTGGCCATTATGGAACTTCCCTGGGTCTGTAAATTTTAATAAATTCCATTCCTCCTATTAACTGAGTCTGGTTTGAAGGTTCATCCCAGCAAGGTGAAACAGACTATGACAGTAATTTTGTCTATAGTTAAAACATATCTTAACTCCCTTGAGGCCTGGTAGAGCACAGATTCCTTTGACTCTTGCTAGGCAGCTAGTTAGATATTAGCAGGATTGAATGTTTCCTCTACAGTGCTATCTCTACCCATTGGACACTCTCACTCTAATGGTATTCCCCTTTACTCTGTAACAAAATCTGCCTTTAAACTCTTCTAGTTGAATTATTTCAATAAAGATTATGACTGGGAAGCCTAGGGGAGGCAACAGTAAGATTCTATAACCATGGTGACATGGTCTTAGTCTTCTTCATCCTCTCCAATGCACCACAGGGGCCACCCAATGATCTCATATACTAAAGAAAAAGTTCCTGGTCCACAGCTTGGAGGAGTCTCCAGTTGTAGCAGCTGCTCTTGTCCTTGCAACAGCTCTCTCCTTTCCTTCCATCCTGGCCCGGTTCATGGAATTTACCCACTATGGCTTTAATCATTGCAGCAGCCTGGCTCTGGAGAGCCAAGGGAGAGCCCTTTCTGTTCCTGAACTGCTTGCTTCCATTTCAACAGTGCAATTGGAGTCTTTCAGGACCATACCATTGCAGTTTCTGTTAGAGGATTAGGACCCTCCCCTGCCAGCTCCTCTTTGACCTTGGGACTCTTACTCTTAACTCCCTATATAAGAGGAGCTTGGATGGGGTGGGACATTTCTGTAAAACCTCCTTCTTGATTATCATATATGACTGGAGCAAGAGCCAGATAGGTTGTTCTACCAAACTACAGGCCAATAATTGAAGATAATAAAGAGGTTGCATCCTGCCTTGTTCTTGCTCCTGGCATGCCAGAGCTTCTTCCACCAATTTAAAAGATGTGCTGGCCAATCTGATACCTAAAAAGTAGGTCAGAATTAAAGCCTTCAGACAGCAACATAGCAAGACAGTAGTGGGCCAAATCACCATGGACATGCTATATGGTGGCATGAGAGGCATGATGGGACTGATATATGAAACATCAGCTCTTGATCCTCATGAGAGCATCTGTTTCTGTGGCTACAGTATACCTGAATGTTGGGGTGGGGAAGAACCCCTGCCTGAAGGTTTATTTTGGCTGCTGGTAACTGGACGGATCCCAAGAGAGGAACAGGTATCTTGGCTCTCACAGGAAATGGCAAAAAGAGCAGCTCTACCTTCTCATGTGGTTACCATGTTGGACAACTTTTCTAGTAACCTACACCCCATGTCTCAGCTTAGTGCAGCCATTACAGCCCTCAGCAGTGAAAGTTACTTTGCCTGGGCATATGCTGAGGGAATCCACTGAACCAGTACTGGGAGTTGACTTATGAAGACTGTATGGACCTGATTGCCAAACTACCATGTGTTGCAGTAAAGATCTACTGGAATCTTTACTGGGAAGGCAGCATTACTGGGGCCATTACTCCAAGTTGGACTGGTTCCACAATTTCACCAACATGTTAGGCTATATTGATGCCCAGTTCACTGAGCTAATGTGTTTGTACCTCACTATCTACAGTGACCATGAAGGTGGCAATGTAAGTGCCAATATCAACCATTTGGTGGGTAGTGCCCTTTCAGACCCTTACCTGCTGCTTTGCAGCAGCTATGAATGGGCTAGCAGGGATTCTGCATGGACCTACAAATCAGGAAGTACTTGTCTGGCTAACAAAACTACAGAAGGGAGCTGGAGAGTGGATTTAGTGGTTAAGACATTTAACTGCAAAGCCAAAGGACCTCAGTTTGATTCCCCAGAACCACGTAAGCCAGATGCACAAGGGACCTTATGCACTTGGAGTTCGTTTACAGTGTCTGGAGGCCCTGGAGTCCTCCCTTTCTCTCAAAGAAATAAATACAAATAAAAGTATATTTAAAAAAAAAAACTACAGAAGAAAGTTGGTAACGATATGTCAGATGAAAAGTTATGAGACTACATTTGGCATACACTCAACTCAGGAGGGCTGTCCCAGGCTGTGGCCATGCATGGTAAGGAAGATGGATCCATGGTAGTCATGTCTGTGGGAGTTTGTTCTGAAACACCTGCCTAATGATCCCTGTTTAAGCTGATTGCTCAACTTTATAAGATTGTGCTCAATATCCTATTAGAGCAAGGAAAGGCTAAGAATCTTGGCCCAGTGTGATGCTCACAGTGGAGTACTGCTCTAGTACTATGGCATGGCAGAGATGAATTACTACAGTCTTAATTGGGGTGTCACAGCACTGGGTGTGCTGGCACAACTCATCTGGCGCTGAGCCATGGGTTTCCCTCTACAGAGGCCCAAGTCCATGAGCACAGATGGTCTGATGAAGTCTTTGGTATTTAAGGGTAAAATGGAATTTTGGGGAGGAACTGACTATACGAAAAGGTGGAAATTTAAAAATAAAGTATACTTTTTTTGTTTCAGAGGGCCTTAAAAGACTTAAGATTAAGCTGCATCTGAGGCACTGAAAATGTTTCAAGTTAAAATATAAATTAAGACTTTCAAAGGTGAAAAGTGAACTCTTTCTTCCCTAACCAGCTCCTTTCCCCTGCCTGGTATAAGCTGTAGGATGACCAGGAGTAACACATATGGTATGGGTTAGATTTTGCCATCCCATTGCTAGGATGAGTCTGGCTCCTCTATCCTTAGGTTCAAGCAAGTTCCAGAGAAGCTGTGGTCATGTGGAAACTTCTGCTTTCACTCTGCATGTCCCTCCAGATCAATACAGCAGTACTGTGGCCCCTGTTCCCATAGGAGTCATATCGGGTTTCCAGTTCTGTCCATCCCCATGGCCCTCAAACATGCACAGAAGTACCTCTTGTTGGTTGTCTGGGCATGCTTTGACAATTTTTTTTTTTTTTTTATGGTACCAGGCTACCAGAAAGGCATGGAAGTTATTGTGACTGGTATTTGCTTTTTCTTTCTTTTAAAAAATATGGAAGTGTTCTGTTTCTGACTGTATTAATACCTCCAGATTTCATACTTGCTGCGCCTCAAGCTGAGAGGCTCTGGGGCTCACCATGTTGGTCTCTATTGGGTCCTCTTTCAGCAGGTATGTGTGATCTGTGGTCTTCCCAGTCTTTTGGCTTTATCAGTACTTAATGTGAACTAGGCCTTTTCTTTCCATGGAATATAAGCCACTAGTCTGGCCTTGTTTTCTCCTCTATTATTATGCTATGGCAAATAGGACAGGGGCTCAGGAATGACCAGCCCCTTTATGGTCTGGTCCTAGGGGTTCTAGGATTTCTTTTTGAACTGAGAAATGATTCAAAATTGGATATGGTCATCTTTGAATATCAGATGGTCCTAGAGCTGGGGACATTCAAACTAGTTAACCTTCCATTTTCATCCTATACCAGAAAAAAGTTCTTATTTATTGATGTCTTTTGTTTGCCCCTTCTGTAAGAGTTTACCGTACAGTGTTTATTTCAGCAACCCAATTTGTACTGATTTTCAGTGACTCAGAATGCTCTACTGTCTTTTCTTTGCAGAAGGATTGAAGTACAGTCCTGCTATGCCCCTCCTCCCAAAAGTCTTCCCTATGTTTGTGTGGAACCCAAACCCCAGAACCATGATGTTGAGATCAACACACTGTAAACCCTTGGGTAATTGTTAAGTCACCATATAGATTTCAGGCTGTTCTGTATAAAATAAATAAATTGTTTTTATTAGCAATAAAGAAAAGAAAACATTCCTTAGAAACTTAAAACAGTGTGATTTCAGAAGCCACCAAAATCATATAGATGGCTATTGTCAAGAAACTTCAGCAACATCATTATGTCAAAACATCATTATACTCCAACCAGAAGAATGGTTTGCTACTAAATAAGCCCTGAAGCCAAAAGTACACTGGGAAGCCCCTAATGACACCTATTGGCTCTATGGTACCAACCTTTGGCCCTGTCTACCTCCAGAATAGATTTTAAAAGGTATTATCTAGGAGGCTATTATACAAAATTGGGCATATTTGCCATTATCAAGGTCAAATGTTGTGATAACTCTGCTAATACCTCATCTGTTTTACAAGCCATACAGGACACATTCAGACCATGTCAGACACAACTTTGCTATTTGGAAAGGTCATAATCAGCTCATGTTCAGATGGTCCTGAGATAATCTAACTCACTCCATCTACCTTGGTTCCTTCTAATGTTCTCCAAAGCCTAGAAGTCCACAAAAATGAAAACCCTAAAGGTGACCATTTTGCTATGTGCCACTTCCTATTAACTCCTTGCTTTTATTCTTTCTCCCCAGTTTTTTCTTCCAGAACTATCTTCTCGCACTCTATTAATACACTTTTAGGGTCCTTTGGAATAGGTCCCCCCTGTGGGAGAGACTCGAACTGCCATATTTCTACACCTTCATTTAGCTGGAAACACTTAAAAGACTGACCAATCATCCTACCTTCCTCTGGCAGCAGTTAAGAGCGTCTTCTCAAGAAAGGTGGTGATGAGAGGGAGTCAGATAGCTTTGTTGGGCAGTTAGGGTGACTGGGCCCCTGAAAGTAAGCAGCAGGAAGCCTTTGGGCCTATCCTTGCAGTCTCTACGCTGCTAGAGATCAAAGTATGATCTGACTTCTTACCTCTTCCCAGATCAGTTTTTCTCACAAACAACCTGGTTCCCTCCTGGGAGGGAGGACTTTCCTAGGATTTAAGCATTGTGGTTTGTCAAGTTCAGTACCCAGACCTTGGCATCATTGTTAGCCTTTGTCCTCAGACAGCTCCTAGCCCAGACCAATCACTGTCCCTCTGGCTCACCTGAGCCAGAAGATAGAGCCCACTACCATAAGGTTACAAATAGATTTGTGAGGGGAGAGCAAGCTTTCTGGGCTGCCTGACCACTCAGGCACCTCTGGCTTCTGGTGAGTTTATTCTTGGCTCAGCCCTTGGACCAAGGCAAGAGGAGAACCTCCTAACCCTTACTTTCCACATGTGCTCTTTATCCCTTCCTGCTCTCCCCAAGGCAGTAGCTCTTTGAACTTTCTTTTCTACTCTCTCCACGGTTCTCCCAGGCATACCATGTTGGTTCTTAGGCCACATCTTGGGTATCTTTTCTTGGTTTTGTATTTCCCTAAATAAATGTAATTTAATGAAAAAAAAGAAACACTTAAGCATGTTTGTATTTTACCCTTGTTTTTAGTATATATGGTCCTTTTCTTAAATCAGTCATCAATTCATCCGTGTGTCCCTTTCTGTCTCTCTTTGTGACTCCCTCTTTCTTCTCCCTCTTAATGCTCATATTTAAAAATCTTTGTTAAAGTCTTTATTTTTTTCTTAAAAAAAAAAAAAAACTAGCTTCCTTCATATAGACTTGGACTAAAATTCCTTTCTGCAGCAAAGTTAGGAAACAGAATTCTCAGAAAAGACCTTAGTGTGGTGCTCTGTGTGTGTCTCTCTCACTCCTGCTGCAGCTGACAGGACAGCTTTCAGTCTGATGATAAATTAACAGACTCTGAGCTATGTAGATAGCTTAGTTGGTTGAGTGCTTGTCTTGCAAGCATGATGATCTGAATTCAACCCCCCAGAATTCATGTAAAAATGCCAGTAGGGGCATACTTTTGTAATCCCAGTGCCAGGGAAGCAGAAGTAGGCAGATTGCAGAAGCTTGCTGGCCAGCCCATTAGCTTAATCAGTGAGCTTCAGTCCAATGAGAGGCCCTATCTCAAAGAGAAGTGAACTGCATGCCTGAGAAACAATAGACAAAGTTGTCTTCTGGTCTCTACACACATGAACTCAAATGTACATATACATGCACACATAAACTCACACATACACAAACATACATACACACATGCACAAATACCACACATTCAAACACATGCAAAACAAAGGGAGAATTTGATAACTAAAAAAAAATAATTAAAAAATCTAATTTCATCATTTTACAGATGAAGAAATAAGTTCAAGACAATACACAGTGTTTTCTTTATTTCAAGAGATATTGCTAACAGGACCAGGCATTACTGTGGGACGGCTGCAAGATGAACCATCATGCTAAGGGGGGAAACTTGCCACTCGAACATCTGTATTTTGAATCAGTCCTGTGTTTTAAGTAACCCCAATAAACTCATTGTTTTACAAAGCCTATTTGTATAGAATTCTTCCCTGGCTCCCTTGAGTATGAGTAAACATCTCTTTAATTCATGCAACACCAAAACTATACTTTGGAACTTTGAATTTAGTCTTCTTTTTATTTTTTAGTATTTGCTTGGATTTTATGAAAAGGATAAGTCAAAATTCTTTTGAATCTTTAATGCAATTTCAATGATTTTTTCCTAAGTATACCAAAAATTCCCAGAATTCATTTAGTATGAAAATATATTCTTGGATTTTCTTCTAATTGACAGAATATATTTATCATTGTGTTTTCACCTGTTAAGAGATAAAGAATTTACAACATACCAAGCACTATAAGACATAATATAACTAAATAGTAGTAAATTGGTCTTACCTCATTAAATCTCTGTACCATTTTGCTCTTTTGAATATCCCAAATAAAAGCACCATTTCGAGAAGTTGCACCAGCGATACAATTTAAACCACCTTTGGAAACATTTTTTGGGGGAAATTATATATTAATTGTTTGCCCCAAATATAATTTGTAAAACAGGCAAATTTCCAGATATGCAATATAATTCTTTAACTTTTTGTAATGAAACTATCAAATATATATTGTATAAATGTATCATAACACCAAATAGTAGAATGCAATGAATGTGTTTACTATGTAGGTTCCACACTTATGTGGTGAACCTTACTTTAGGTTCCCTTTGAATCAAATCTTTTGCCAACATATATACTGAAATGTTTTATTGATTAAATGAACATATTACTACTAGAACAAATAAATAAAGATTATTCATTGTGTGATAAGTAAAAAAAAATATTTGTTATAGAAAAAGCAATGTCTTAGCAGAAAGTTTCAAAGATTTTATGGATCATTACTTCTTTTTGAATAAGAAGGCATGAGAGAACATATTTCTAGGATTAAAGAAAAAAAGTACTGTGGCTTAAGACCTATGCAATTTGACATGTAAAATTATATAAAATTGAACTGGTACAAATAAATTGTCACTTGATATATAATTATTCATACATATAAAACATGTAGCAGGGAAAGTAATCTCTAATAATGTGTAGAAAATAAATTTTTGTTTTCACAAATCTAACTTGCATGAAAAATTTTATCATGAGAAATATTATACCTTTTAAAACATAGCAATACAAAGTTAGATAAAATTCAAGACCATCTATATTTACCATAGCTTTTCTACATGACTGTGTCATAGCAAAGGGCCCAGGAATCAAAGTAACTCTTACAGAGATGCTCACAAAAGCGGAGGCAACCAAATCCTGTTACTAATCTGCCTCTATAATCACATGGAACAAGATGAAATACAAAGGAAGAAATAATTCAAGTGTAAGTAAGGAAATTCACTTAATTTCAGTTTTGATTTATTACATTTCTTACCTGGAGCCCATGAAAGGGAAAAAATAACCCCTTCATTACCAGGGGAAGTATGTACTGCTGTTAATGTGTTTATATCCCAGACCTTTATAGTGCCATCAAAGGAAGCTGTTGCTAAAAGATTTGGATCATCAGGCTTGAATTTACAGTCAAATATAGTTTCCATGTGTCCCTAGGAATACATTATAACAATGTCACATTCTGGAGGTAAACCAGCATTATTAGTAAGCAAATCATAATACATAATTAAATTTATACATGCACTAGCTTTCCAAATATTATTTCAAAAATATACAGACAAGGAAATACATAAAACTGGAATATTTGCTATGTTTTAATGTTCTTTGCATTGCTATTTTTTGGATAGTCTATCCAAAATGTTTGGAACTAGCAGTATTCTGGTTGACAGATTTCTTTTAGATTTTAGAATATTTCCATACTTATAAGAGACATGATCCAAGTCTGAACAAAAAATACATTTATATTTCATAACACCATATATATACGTGTGTGTGTGTGCATGTATTCTGAAAATAAGTTTATATAATATTTTTGGTGTGCCTGTCTTTTTATAGCAATCCATTATATAATTTGAGCTGTGGAATTTCCCACTTGTGGCAATATTTCATCCTTCAACAAGTTTTAGTTTTGGAACAAACTTCAGATTTTAGAATTAGGGATGTTCATAGCCGGGCATGGTGGCACACACCTTTAATCCCAGCACTTGAGGATCACTGTGAGTTTGAGGCCACCCTGATAATACCTAGTGAATTCCAGGTCAGCCTGAGCTAGAGTGAGACCCTACCTCGAAAAACCAAAAATAAATAAATAAATAAAATTTTTAAAAATTAGGAATGTTCTACCAAGTATGTTTTAAAGATGTGGCTTTTGCTCAACCATAGACTTGTTTGGGAAGAGAGGAATGTGTAAATGTATGTGTGGTGTGCATGGAGTGCATACTCCTATGTGTATAGGTACATATATGTACGTGCATAGGGAGGCCAGAGGTCAATGTCAGGTATTTAAGTTTCACCTTTATTTTCTGAGACAAGGGTCTCTCATTGACCTGAATCTCACTGATTGGACTAGGCCAGCAAGCTGATAGGATCCTGAAGTTGGGGGAGGGAGATATGAGCCCTAAATTTAATTAGTTCTTTCTTAGCGAGTCTATTCTTTGTAACATGAGGTATATTTGTATTTCATTCCTGAGTGTACATTAATGATATATAATATATATCTTTAATATGTCACTTAATCATATATCTATGTGAACATCTGCTAAAGTCTAATATAAAGTCTGATTTAGCTAACCAATATTCCAATATTGGGAAATGGAAATTTGAACTTTTACTCTAAGCAGCCAAAACAGTAACGTGTTGGGATATAGGGGAGTTAAAAATGCAAGGATAGAGCTTTTTAGTAATCATCTAATGTGTAATGGTAGAGAAGAAAGTCCTTCAGAGTCTATGGAATTTCATTAACACCATGAATTATACCCCACTGAGAACATAAACCTTTCTGTTAGGTAACGATACAGGAAAGAAAAACTTCAAGAGTTAGCAAGTGGGAAAGAAAATAGTTATAGCTACTGGTTCATCTGGCAAGAGTTATTTTAGGTGGGTCATGGCCAATGGTAAGAGCACAATTAAGGCACTAGTTTTTTTCTACTTCTAAATGATATTCTACTGTTATACCTTAAAATAATATTTTTGGAAAATCTGAAAATCATATAGTAAAAATTCAAATATTTCTCCTTTGTTTCATCTGCCAAGAACAAAGAAGATATGAAGAAAATATAGCTTTTTTTCTCTTAACTTTAAACAGACTCATGTGTCAAACACTTGATCCCCAATGCAGTGTTATTCAGAGGGAAGGATTTCAGAGGGCAATTGAATCATGAAGTGTGTGACCTCATCAGTAGATGAATTTGTTAGTATTATTGGGATGTGGTAGAAACCTTAGAACACAGAACCTTATTGGAGAATATAGTCCACTGAGGCCATGTCTTAAGAGAATGTTTTGCCCCCTCCCCACTTGTTTTCTCTCTCTTTTTCTTGGCTGCCAGGAGCAAAGCAACATCTTCTGCCACATACCCCTACAAGCATCATGTTAGGCCTCAGCCCATAGGTACCCTTCCTCATGGTACCAGCTAACTATGAACTGAATTATCTCAAACTATAATCAAAAGGAAATCTTTGAATTTGTTTAGCTTAGCTATTTGACTAAACCAATGAAAAGCTTATTAACATGGAAAATTGGTACCAGAAATAGGGTCAGGGCTTCCATCAGCTTTCAGAGGAAGGCCAGAGATATTAGACAAGTGTCACTTGTTTGAAGTCACACAGGCCACCCATGAGAGGGTGACAAATGAACCTAGGAGAGTGATGCCTCAAGTGCAACAGAGATCCCAAGAAGGATGAGATGTAAGGAACATGAAATGTCACTAGAGTAAGTTTCATCCAGGAAAAGAGCCAGCCCAAAAGAGTGGTCATGTGGGCAGTAGTCAGCAAAGCAATGTATATGGAGATACCTTTGGGGCCTGTATTATCATACCAGATGCCCCAGGTGTCTGCTGTGAAGCTGCAGGATTTAATGTTTTTCCCTTTGGGCTTTGGCCTTGTGATTTTCTATGCCTGCATACCCTTCTTTTGTAGTGGAATTGTTTCCCCTGTGACTATCTCACCATTGTACATTGGCAGTATGCAACTTATTTGATTTTGATTTTTACAGGAACTAAAAGCTTTGAGTCTCAGAGCTATTGGAGATATATATATATATATGTATATAAAATTTCCTGGTACCTTTGAGATGCTGGAGACTCCTGGAAATGGACTAATAGGTACACAAGAGAAGGGGTTACTAACGCAGGAAGGAAACTACAGGAGGAAAGAGCCAGTTTGAGGCAGGGGGAACTTGGGGGGAGTGCTCTTTAGGGCTATATTTTGTCTCTACACTGCAATTCTTTCCATTTTGTTCTATTTATCTACTTTCAGCTGCCATATGCTTTTGAGCCACCACATGTTCCTGTGATGACATACTACCTCACCACAGCCAGAAGCCAGGTACCCAGGTGATAATGAAGTGATACACTTGAAACTATTAGTCCAAATAAACCCTTCTCTTTTAAGTTGATGTCTGTCAAGTATTTCATTACAGAAAGAGAAAACAAACCATTTCTTTTTCTAGGGGAAAATAATAGGAAAACAACTCTTAAATTTGTTACCTATCTAACATCATCAAATTTAAAGGTTGGAAAAAAACAAACAAACACATAAACTCTGACCTAGGAAGAACAAAGAGGACTACTCTTTAAAAACAGTAATATTTTTCAATAAAATAATAGTAATAGTAAACACAATATTCATTATTGCACACTTTCCTTTATCAATAAAGTACTGAAGTTTTGCTAGGTATAATGTAGCAATATAGATTCTACATATAAGACACAAAATAATGAGAGAAAAACGTGAGCTACAACTGAGTTGGTTGTACTTTACTAATATAGAGGCTTAACAATTACCAGAATAAAATTATTAGATTATTGCACTGAGTCAATAGAAATAAATCTTAGAACATATCTAATCTAACTGGTCTCATTTTACCACTGAGATGAGAACAAGGCATGGGATGACTTGAAGAAATTGTATTGTGTTGCCTTATTTTCTTTTTAATTTGTGTGAGTGTGTATATGTGTGTGTGTGTGTGTGTGTGTGTGTGTGTGTGTGTGCAACCGAAGCATGTGCCACATTTTGTCTGTCTTTATATGAAGGCTACAGAATTGAACCCAAGCCAGCAAACTTTGCAAGCAAGTACTTGTAATCACTTGACCATTTCTAAAGCCCCTGTCTTATCATCTTAAAAGCTATTTTAAACCAGTGTGGTGGCGCATGCCTTTAATCTAATCCCAGCACTCGGAAGGCAGAGGTAGGAGTATTGCTGTGAGTTCGAGGCCACCCTGAGACTACATAGTGAATTTCATTTCAGCCTGGGCTACAGCGAAACCCTACCTCAAAAAAGCCAAAAAACTATTGTACTCCTTTTTCATCCAAAAAGTCTACATCTATGTACCTTTTCTTTTCTTTTTCTAATTTTCTAAGGATTAAATGTAGGGTCTTACAAATGCCTGGCAGTAATGTGCAACTAAGTAACATACCCAGCCCCTGTGGTGTAGTTTTCTGTTAAATAAAACATAAGCTAAGTATGCTTTAATTAATATCTAAAAATTTAACTTTTGACTTTTGAAACTTTTAATGAGTTCTTCATGATTTTATGTATTTTTATAAAATTTATCAACCAACTTTGGAAAGTCAATATATTAATACATCAGAAATAATTTTAACAATATTGTACACAGATATGAGTACACTTAAAGTTTATACAAAACATAGGAATTATGCACTACAGAAGGAATGACTATAGGACATACCAAGTCCATGAGAAAATCCCACTTTTTGGCTCCCATATCATAAAGCCCAACTCCACCATCCAGGAAACAGCAAACAACATGACCAGGAGGAAGAGAAAATGCTTGATTCTGTGTCAAACTTGGGGGTGGAACTGCTTCACTTGTGGAGGAAGTATATAGATGTTTGGTTGGAATCTGGACTGAAACTAAAAAAGAAGGGAAAATAAAGTAAACACTTAAGTCAATAGTTTCCCACTGGGATGAAACCACAGGGCTTAGTTTATAAAGATGCTGTTTAAAAAAAATACCATAATGGGGCTGGAGAGATGGCTTAGCGGTTAAGTGCTTGCCTGTGAAGCCTAAGGACCCCGGTTCGAGGCTCGGTTCTCCAGGTCCCACGTTAGCCAGATGCACAAGGGGGCGCACGTGTCTGGAGTTCGTTTGCAGTGGCTGGAAGCCCTGGCGCGCCCATTCTCTCTCTCTCCCTCTATCTGTCTTTCTCTCTGTCACTCTCAAATAAATAAAAAAAAATGAACAAAAAATATTTAACAAAAATACCATAATGTATTAGTGATTGCAATGTCTTGTATTTTTGCATTTATTTCTTTTTTGGTGTGTATATGTCTTTGTGGTGTTTATACATGTTAGCATGTCTTTGTGTGTGATCACATGTGTATATGCAGGTGCTTATGTAATGTGTGTGCATACATGTGAAGGCCACAGGTTGACAGTATCTTTCTCAGATGTTCTCTACTTAATTTTGTGTGTATGTATATGTATGAGGTCTGCATTGCATGTGTGTATGCATGTGCATGTATGCATGTGTATGTGAGGTGTGTGTATATAAGTGTGGAGGCCAGTTACTGCATCCATTGTCTTACTCAATTGCTCTCCACCTTATTTTCTTTTTCTCAGTCACACATTGAACCTAGCACTCAGTGATTCAGCCCAACTAACTAGCCAACAAGTTCTGGGGAGATTCTAATACCTCTGTATCCCTAGTGCTGGAATTATAGGCATGTACCACCACTCCCCATTTTTAGTTGGATAGTTGTTTGGGATCTGAATTCTGGTTCTCATGTTTACTTGGCAATCCCTTTAATGAATGAGCAATTGTCCCAGTTCAGAGATCACAATTTCTATCATAGGAAAACTAATGCAGCATTACCCCAAAATGTGAAAGTACAATACAAGTATAAATGTGACTTTGATTTGAAGTGATATACAAAGTTACAGATGGCTGAAAATTAGGAAGAAACAAGATTATGTGAAAACTTGGCTGTTTATCTCACCATAAATTATAATATGATATAATTATTTTTTAACATAATCCTTCTTCAAAATACTGCCATAATAGCTTCTCCCCTTCTACATCCATATGTGCGTTTTTTTTCTCTCTAAGCAATTATCATTATGTCACTAATTTCCAAGTCAATGAGGACAATTATTTTCAGACTTGACATGACTATAAATTATTAGACCAACAATTAACGAGTAAAATACATAAATATTTATAAGTATCATATTAAAATATAATAAAGTCTTTCTTATTGCATTCATAATGAATATTTTATTCTATTTTTCAGAATCTGAGTTTGTCAAGAAGTCCAAGCTAGAATAAACAACTGATAATAAAAGAACTATTTGTTAGTCAATTTGATTCTTTAAAATACTGCTGCCAGATTAGTTAAAACTTTCATCATACATCACTTGTTTTTGTAATATCTTAGTAAATTTACTTATGGTGGTCTTTACAAGCTTTATACATTGATCTATTTGTGTTTAGAATGCTGGCTTGGGAGACTGCTACGTCCACGGCGACCTCGCCTGTGTAGCAAAGATGCCTCTCTAGCCTGTGTAGCAAAGATGCCTCTACACTGGTAGAGAGCTGAGGACAGAGGGCCAGCACTCCTCGGAGGGATGCCCCCGGTGACCCCTTGGCAGTCAGCTACTGCCATGGTTCCTGCTGCCTATAAGAAGTCACGACGACCTAATTGCTGGCGCCAGTGGGCTATTTTCTGTGCTTTATTTCTTTTCTGCTTTCTTCTGGTTGTTTGTCAAAGAACAGCTAGTTCTACGCTATGCTTACTGGTAATCATGCACACAATCAAAGTACAAGGAACAATTTGAGTATTGAATGTGCCCCTCCTATGATTAGGACAATGGAGAAAATGTATAACTCTACTAGGAATAAAAAGTTAACTCTAGGACAATTTTAGATGGTGTAGAGTAGAAACAGCTTATGATGACTGAAGACAATACGGATCCTGAGAAAGTGAAAGTAGAAATGTTAATTGGTAATGTTCATAAGAAGCATGATGATTCTGCAAAAAAGAAGTTACAAAAGTTGGGCATTCCCACCAGAACGCTTCCTGGGGGGTATGTTCAGTACTTGATCAAAGGCAGATGGTGGACTCCACCAAGGTGGACTCCCAGAGCTGGAAAATACCTAGATCCACTCCCTTATGAGGGAGGATATGATGAATTCGGTGACAGAGGGGTAAGTTATGAAGGGAAAAGGAGGCTATGGCATTCTCTTCCATTTATGGAACGCTTAGCAAGGACACATAAGCCTTGGTGCTTATACTCTAGATAAGAAAGAAAAGAATTCCTGGAAAGCATTAAACCAGCCTTAAAATATTGGTGGTCTTTTGGATACAAACACTTTTATAATAAATATGAGGATTATATAAATAATCTAATAAGTGGAAAGAGATGGCTCTCTGCTCGGTTTATAAGAAATAAATAACCTATTGTTCATCTTATACCTCTTGCCCCAAGCTTCTATTCATGTAAAGCTGTGGTCAGTGATGTGAGACATCCTCCTTAAAAAAAAAAAATGGGTACATTTCCTGCCTGATAAATATTACATGGGTGCTTAGAATAGAACAATACTTAAGATTGTTTAGATTAATGATTTCTGAGATCACTTGTTGGCTTGCTAAATTTCCTTGTTCAATCTGTATAAAACCTTCATAAAACCTTCAGTAAATTGCAGCAACATATTCAACTTAGAGTGTGTCTGTCTGTCATTTCCTCGCCGAATCCTGAGTTCTCCTTGAGCCTTCGCCCTTGTTCTCCCTCGGTCCTGATCTCCCCGAGAGTCAGTCCATGGCAGGAGACAGCTTAGTTAAAATGCCTGCTTCACAAGCAAGAGGATCTGAGTTTGATCTCAAGTATATACATCTGCTGGGAATAGTGCTGCATACTTGTAATAAAACCTCTGGAAGACAGAGGGATCACTGTAGTTCATTGGACAGCCATTCTAGCCAAATTTGTAAGTTCCAGGCCAATGAGAGACCCTGTCTCAGAGACAGGTGGAGTATACCTGAAGAATAATACCTAAGGATGTCACCTGGCTTCCACAAACATACCTACAAATGTACACATGCACGCACACACATACAAACACACCACACACTACAACATGCAAACTATAGGAAAAAGAATTAAGCATATCTGTATTTTAATTTGTTTCATATTCCTAATAATTCTTAGTCCACCTTCATATATTGAAATGCTAGAGGAACAAACCTAGAAGTCTAACAATAGGTCATCTGAAGACAGTACTCAAAAATGAAAATATTCATACATGTTTATTTTAATTTTTTTCTAATAGATATTGGTTACATTTATAGTAAGTAAGAAAAATATGATAGAAAAGGATCTGGGATATGTAAGTCATCCCAAGATACAAAGGCTTATAGACACTAAACAAAGTAACACTGACAGGAAAAAAAAAATGCGTGCATAAATAATGTCAAGCCTCCAACATTCTAGTCATAGTCAAGACATTTTTAAAGCCTCAAGTTCATAGTCTTTAAATGTTGCAATTTTGCCAAGTTTAAATTTATGGAAACTGGAGGTTCAAATGCAGTAGTTTCCCAATTCCCCTTAAATTATATAGCAAAGTAGAATTACTTTGAAGAGCTATTGTTATTTATGATGTTACAACAATAAATTGGCTTGAGTAAAAAGGTATTTATTAGTCTGGATTTTTCAATCATTGTTTTTTACTTTATGTATTTTATGACCCACACAAAATGTGCACAGTACTAACAATACAGAGTAATCATGGGAGACAGAACATGAGAGTCATTTTTTTTTTTTTATTCTAATTCTAAACACCCTACAGTGTTCCAGAGACTTTCATTTACAAGTATTAGGTCAGACAGGCTCTCAAAATGGAGTTACCAAGGACAACAGAAGGGCAAAAGAGACATAAGGAAATAGGTTACCCACATTCCTCAAGAAACCACCCAGCAATTATCCCTCCATTGCATAACAATACTCCTCTCCCCCACCCCTTTATCTCCTAAGTCACCTGCTCACTGTTCTGGTCTCACACCTAGCTTTTTGAAATGGCTAACATAAAGAACAAAGGAGTTCTTTTCCCTTCCTAACTAGCCCCCAACTGAAGAGCTCTATAAAACCCACTATCTGGAATCTCAGGTTGGCTGTGCTCTGCTGTAAAGAGTCAGTCCTGGCAGCTTGTACTTTTCCCAAATAAAAGCTTTCAAATTTACTTCAGAGTGCTTTGTGTGGTCTTGGTCACTTCTGAACCTAACATCTGATGCTCATGACTCGGAGAATGCTTTTGGTTGTCCTCTTGGGTGACCAGACCTCCTTTCTCCTGATCAGACCACTGAGCAGCCATTTGACCCTCTGAAGGCTTTGGACAATCACTGCCTGGTACCAACTTACACACCTACCACAATTTGGCCTTGTTCTTCTTCTCTGCTTTTTCCTCTTCTTTGTAAGTGTCCCTCTTGGGTTGGCCTGATCTCAGGTTTAATCCCTCCTCGTGGAAGCTGTGCTGGCATGCCAGGCTATACCCTAGGCTGCTTTTGGACCCCAACCCCAAGTATCAAGAAAGACATATTCTTGACACGTTGGGTCTCTTGCTCTCTGGTTTACCGTCCCCTAACGGGTGACTGTGGTTCAGTTGCACCATCTCAGGACACTCTTCTCCTCTCTCTCCCTCCTGAGGTCACATCTTTCACTGCCAGCTGCTTTTACCATCAGAAGCACAGTCACCTGTTTTGCCCATTAACAGGCTAAAAAGTCAACAGTTGCCCACATGGGAGGTGCAGGCCCTGTAAATCCTGATGGGCCAGGGGTTCATATTGGTGTTCTTGTAAACCCAGCTTAAACCCGGGTTTCTTTCTATCACCCTTGTTTTGCTCTTTCCCTATCTCCTTAAGAATTTAAAGCCTCTATGACTCTTGGACGACATCTTACCTTTTTCTGCAACTCTGCCTGGCCAGAATATAAGCTGGACAATGGATCCAAATGGCCTAAACACGGTATTTTTGATTTCCAAGTTCTCTCTGATTTAAAAAATCTTCTGCCAATGTACAGACAAATGGTCTGAATCACCATATTTTCACTGTGTGCATGGCCTTCTCTCTGCTCTACCTGCTCTTCTCACCAGGTTCTTCCAACCACCTTGCCCGAACAACTCCTCTGGCTTCTCCAGCTACCTCAGCCTGCCTGCTAACAAGCTTTGATTTTAGTCTCTGGAGTTGTAAATAGAATAAAAAATTTAAATGGGAATGCATAACTTCTGAATAAATGAATGAATGTCTGAAGGAAAATGGTTGTCTAGAGTCTATATGAAAAGTGCCCTTGAAATGAATGTGTGTGTGTACGAGTATGTTGCTCACAGCCCTAAGGCTACAGAAGGATTTCTTTTCTGAGCAGTGCTATTTCACTGTGGGGGATGTTCTCCACTAAGCCCACTGTACTAGATGACATAGCCAATTTTTACTATTGAGTGTCCCCAGAAGGAACACTAAAAGTAATTAAGATCAAAAGCCAAAAACAAAACAAAACAAAACAAAAAACCAAAACAAAGCAAGATTCTCCTACCCTTAAAGAGTTGTAAAGTGGCAGAATCAGAAAGCTACCTTATAGCCCCGAGAGAAGCACAAAACTCTTCCTGGAATTTACCCTGCCTTGAAGAGCCAGGGGGCTGCAAGCACAGGGAAACTCAAGATCCTGGCCCCAGCATGATGATGAATGAATGCCAAGTTTCTGCACACAGATGAGGACTTCTTATAAGAAATTTGTAACTATTTTACATTTACTTTATCTTTCTATGCTTCTATAAAACCACTAACAAACAACAGTGTCAAAATCTAAGTACCGAATACAGTTTTTTTTTTTTTTTTTAGAAAATCTAAATTTTTTGGTAATATTTGAATCTGCTTTCATATATTTTTAAAAAAATGTGTTTCAGGAAAGTTGTAAGAAACAAAGTTCCAAAATCAATAAATGATAAAATCTATTTATTCTGGGGAAATAGCGTAAGTCAAATCTGATCTGCTCTCTTAAAAAGTTATTTCAAAAGGCCTTTTGAGGAAAAAAAAAAATGGTCCTATTAAAAGTCTTATGATAAATACAATAAAAGATTTGTTGGTAGTTATGAGATGAACTAATTAAAGAAGATAAACTAGAGAGGAAACTTTAAATTGTAGATGTTAAATGTTTGAAAAAGACTGTTACAGACTACTTACATAAACTGTAAAGTAAAAGTATGTAGATGAAGGTATACGTAAAGTACGTAGATGAAAATGAGTAAGCTTAAACAGAAGGTTAAAGACTAAGTATTTAATCAGATTACAGACTTCTTGAAATATAGAATGACTATTAACCTAGGGTTTAAATTAGACTAACAAAGTATGACCCTGGCTGGTAGCAGGTTGCTATGGTAGTCAGGTTGTTAACTCATTGATGTTAATCTGGTCATAATAATAGCCATGAAATACTGAATTTAGGGTATCCATCCACATTAACTAGGTTCCTCTATTTGTTAACCTTTTAACTAAATTTTAAGGTTAAAATTGACTAGTTAATATTTAATTCTCTCCCAAGGTTATTATATTTAAAACCCTGCCTCAGAAAAACTCACAGAAATTATTTACTCTTTTTTCCTATTTTATAAGGTAAATAGACCACATTTAAAACATTAAACAGTATTTATCTATCACACACTTGAAAACTATTTACTTCATGGTGAACAGTAAAAGAAAATTCTAAAGAAAGTTATGTTGTGATTTAAGATGTATCTCCTCCATCCCTCCAACAATCAGTCTTAATATTTTAGATTTAATTTACATCAATACTGAACAAGGTTATCAAAGTATCACAGACAGAATCATAGAGTTGGTTAAGGTTTGAATAGTTACAGATTGTGTCACAAAATTTTGTGTATGTTTGGAATTCAATATAGTTCTATAAAATTGATTTGGAAGAGATTAAAAATATTTCCTTTTGGCTCAGCAGTTAAAGGTTCTTATTTGCAAAGCTAGATACACGTAGTGGAACACACATTTGGAAATTGTTTACAGTGACAAGTGGCCCTGGCATGCCTATTCTTTCTCTTTTCCATGAGACTTGTCTCCTTTTTCATTAGATCTTGGCAGCTTAATCCAGTTCCTCTATTCTTTGGTTATGTCAAATATAGCTAAATTAGTTTCAGAAACTGACTTATAGATTGGGTGGACATCTTACTTAGCTTTAAAAGTGCTAAGTCTGGGCTGGAGAGATGGCTTAGTGGTTAAGCGCTTGCCTGTGAAGCCTAAGGACCCCAGTTCAAGGCTCAGTTCCCCAGGTCCCACATTAGCCAGATGCACAAGGGGGCACACGCGTCTGGAGTTCATTTGCAGAGGCTGGAAGCCCTGGCGTACCCATTCTCTCTCTCTTCCTCTATCTGTCTTTCTCTCTGTGTCTGTCGCTCTCAAATAAAAAATAAATAAATAAATAAATAAATAAATAAATAAATAAATAAATAAATAAAAAATGCTAAGTCTGTCTTTCTATCTAATATATATATAAAGGTATACCAATTTTGATGAACTTTAAAAAAATGTAAAAATTTTCATATTTAAGCCAAAAATGTTACTACATAATAATATTACTTGCTTGTTTTAAATTCTGTTAGCAGATCTTTTGTTGATAGTTTCTCTGTAACCTCATGTGCCTTAAATATGTAAACACTACTTTTTGTTAATATCAGACTTTTCCAGCTATCTGAAAATTGTAATTTGGTTTATACAAACTCCATTATATTTGGTTATCAATAAGCATATATCACCATACCTGGCTAAAACTGTAATTTTAAGATGGTTATAGTTTGTTCATGCTGGTTTTGCTGGGTGATTATCACTGAGATTATAACATGTCTTATTAAACATGACTTATTATGATTTTGTTCTTAGAAAAACTAAAAAAGCTCCCCATGTCTTAGGAAAATCCACTATATACAAACAATGTTAATATAGTTTGTCTAAGCTTCATGTAATAGTCATAAATATATCTTTACTTAAGCCTTAAAATTGCTCAATGGTAAAAGGTACTTATTTAAGAAATTACTTTGTGTCTGTCATATTGTCTCTTGTATGCTAAAATGGGGCTTGCTTAACTCAACAATGACTATGTTTTATTTTATTCTTTTTTTCTTTTTTCTTTTGAGGTAGGGTTTCACTCTAGTCCAGGCTGCCCAGGAATTCACTATGGAGTCTCAGGGTGGCCTCAAACTCACGGCAATCCTCCTACCTCTGCCTCCCGAGTGCTGGGATTAAAGGTGTATACCACCACACCTGGCTTTACTCTTGAGCTATGTATAATCAGTCTCAGTCAAAGTTTCACTTAATTAATTGTCTTATTTCTGGTATCCTAAGTTCATTGTCTATAAAGATACTGATACTTAAAACCTGTTTCCTGCCCTAGAAAAATGATTTTACATTGCTGTGCTGCTTCGAGGTTGGGGGGTAATTGGTACTTACATTGATATACAGACTAACCAAAGATGTTTTCAAACACAGATGCCAAGTTTTTATCCCATCTTGTCTTTTTGCCTGGCATACAATTTCTAGATTAAAATCAATTACCTTAAAGTTATTGCCAAAATAATTGATAAAACATTTAAAGGTAGAATGTGCATGTTTTTTATGTCCCAGATAAAGCTTACAGTCACCTGACAACTAAATTTAATTATTAATCAGAATGATTTTAAACTATTGTGTCATTTTCTAACCAGATCTGCTTTGCTAACCAGATATATTGTGCACTTTTTTCTTTTTGAGGTAGGGTATCACTCCAGTCCAGGGTGACCTGGAATTCACTATGTATTCTTACGGTGCCCTTGAACTCACAGTGATCCTACTACTTCTGCCTCCCCTGGCTGGGATTAAAGGTGTGAGCCACTACACCCTTCCATTTTGCATCTTTTTCAATTAATCTGTTTTGTTAATCATATATGTGCATACACACACACACACACACACACACACACACACACACACACACACACATATGCCAAAATCAATTAGAAACATGGGAGTTAAAAGGATAACCAATATTTTGCTTCCTGCCCCCAAGTCAAAAGGCCACAGGAGATGATGGGTCACTTAAACTTCTAGCCTCTGGTAAGTTACCTGTCTTCTTAAAGAGGATGCAGAGACCCAGAAATGAATTCCAAGTCAGTGTATCTGCAACAGGAGAGTCAAATCAGAGGAAAATCAGTCCTCCAGGCTTCCCAAAAGAAGGAGAGCCAGTTGGTCAGCATGGTCTTGACTTATCCTAGTAGAGGAAAATGCTGAGAGTCACAGAACTCACAGGTCTCTAGAAGACTCTCCTACTGTGCCATCATTGACCTCCTAAATATACAGTTAATTCTGGCAGCCTACATGGTCTTAATCACCCAGTAAGAAAAATATAACTACAATATAAACAATGAGTCAAACTAATAGGCTCCCATGTCTGATGCTGACTTACAATACTAAACTCTAACATTTACTCATGCCTTCTACCTCTGATTGTCTCTGATTAACTTCACCTACCCTGACTCCAGCTACTCCCACTTGCCTTAGCCAAAATCAGAGATACTACTCACACCCCCTCCTTCCTTAGCCCTTACCCTATCTTATCCATGGATAAGTACACTGTAGCCCCAATGGGCACTTTCAAACTTAAACTCTCTTGTGTTCCTACTCTTCCCCTGATCCCAAAATTCCCTTTTTCCTCCTCTCTCTTCCCAAAGCTCTCTACCCCTCACCTCTGAATGCCCATTCTCCCTTTATGCCTGGCATTTTGACATTATAGCTGTTAACAAGAGTAACAAGTTCCTTTATTCTCCATTCTGTCTTCTCATGGGGTGCACAGAGCCCATCTCCCTCACCTTCTCCCTATCAGGTGTTACCAGCTACTGCCTTGAAGCCAGCGATGGTATGAGAGAAGTCTCTGTTTCACTCAGGACCAAGTAGTAAAATATGCTACACTGGTGCTATCTATCTCACCACTCTGCCATCTCTAGCCACCATGACAGTGATTCTTCATCACCTACCCTGAAAGGAGACCCATCAACTGAATTATCTAGCCTTTCCCATAATAACTCATCACTCCTATGGTCAGCATGAAAAAAATTAACCTTCATAACTTATCATTAACAAAAGGCTGGAATGTTAGGTCAGACAGGCTCCCAAAAGGGACTCACCAAGGACAGCAGAAGTGCAAAAGAGACATAAGGAAGTAGGCTACCCACATTCCTCAAGAAAATACCTAGTTATTATCCCTTCCTTGCCTAAAAGTGACCCACAGGTCTTGATTTCCTGCCCCCCCCCATCTCCTAAATCTCCTGTTCACTGTTCTGGTCTCACACCCTAGCTATTTGAAATGGCTAATATAAAGAACAAAGGAGACTTCCAGTCAAGATGCCGACCATCTAAATGTGCCGCACTTCCCCAGGAAAGAAAGGCAAGGAATTAGGGGTTCACTGAGTCTTTTAGGGGAGAGAAATCTCTAATAGATTGTCAGTGGGAGGGTGCAGAGGGGAAAACAAAGGGAATTGCTGATTCCCTCACTCGTGGGTAGCTCACCAGTCCCCTAATCCCCCCCAAGCAGCCACTGTACCCATGGTCCCAGCTTCAGGATACTCTTGTCCATACTGTATGAAAGGGGACCCAGGACAGCATAGTTCCACTTGCCTCACTGCACAGGGGTGATTGCCCTGCTACCCCTGCCCACGCATGACCTTGGGCAGGCTCTGCCTGCTGGCCCACACGAGATCAGGCTCCATCAGTCCATTAGCCCAACACACATGTGCCACCAATCTCAGCTTGTGCAAGCTTAGTCTGCTCTGCCCATTTGCCCACTTACTGCTCCAGCCACTGCCCATCCACTTGCAAGGTCAGGCCCATTCCACCTGCCCACGCGAGTTCAGGCTCACTCTGCCTGTACAATTCTGCCAGCTCAGGCACAATCCCTTGCCTGTCTGCTATGCTGGCCACCCAACAGTGTCCTGTTGCACATGAGCTCAGACTGCTTCTGTGTCCCAGTGTCCTGCCATGTGCGAGTTTAGGCTGCTTCAGTGCTTGGTGCTTCACTGTCTCTCTGAGTGTGAGCTCAAGCTGCTTTGTAGCATCACTACTTGAGAGCTCAGGCTACTTTGGTGCCTCTGCACTGCAGGAGCTCAGGCTGCATTGGCATTCTGCCAAGTGAGAGCTCAGACTGTTTACACATCCAGCCTTAGGCTGCTTCAGCTTCCCACTGTGCCTGAGCTCAGGCTGATCCACCCACCCAGGACCACTCTGCCCATCTGCTTGCCTGCAGGCTAGCTCAGGCCAGCTCCCCCAAGAAGTACTATTAGGAGCCATAGAGCAAAAGCCTCTCCATTTTGCCTGGGCCTGCTCATAAACTGACTCATTACTCAGAAAGCTGGTCCATCCAGCTTTCTGCTAGGTATTTCTGGAACTGGTTAGCAGACTACTTACAGAATCTTATCTTTTGCAAAAATCCAGTTTATGGTCAGGATGTGAAACCTGGTGCAGTCAGGATGTTAAGCCAGTTGGGCAAGATTAGATGAGCACCTAATTACATCCCCTCTAGGTTTCCTGACAACTCCTTGCCCTGGCCACATCCCCTTCCTCCTACAACTCCTTGCCCTGACCACGTCCCCTTCCCCCTACAACCCTATATAAACCTACATGTAAGAATAAACTCTCAAGGCCATGACAAATGTCTAGCATGGTCTCCTTCTTGTGTCTGTTTGCCTACTTTCATTCAGGTTGATTTTCACCTCGCTTCTTTGTTCGATTCCCCGCTGGCCAGGGCAAATGGCACTTGAACGTGAGGCTGAGGTATGAAGAAAGACCTGAACGTCGCTCGAGTGGACGGCCATCCTGGCCATTAGACCGCCACCCCACCAGAGGGGTGAGTGAAGGTCTGCATAGAGGTCACTACAGGCAATACACCTGTAAAACAGACCTGCACAGTGATCAACGCAGAAAAGCCCGCCTGTGAAACTGATCTGTTTGAGGTAAGGGACGAATTTTAGGCAATTAAAGTAAAGACTATTGAGTCATTTTTTTCAAGGCACAAGAACTGTGGGACTTCCTCTTTGCACTTCCTTTCCTCCTTTTAATTTCAGTTGGCGCCATCGCGTGGAATTGCAACATAGCGACAGGGCAACTGAAGCCTCTTGGCCAGGGCTACCCTGTGGCATTGGCTGAAGGCCCCTAGCTCCCTGTGCGAATCCCGACAGCCCATTTGGGTGTTGGCAAAGACCTCCTATCTAGCCTCTCTTCCTATCAACAAAACTGGGTACGCAACAGCCAGTAAATGCTCTTAGAGCGGCTGCCAGTTCTTAACATTGCGGTCAGGCTCATGGTAGGCCCACCGGGAACCCCCCTTCCCCCACCCCCCCCACCCCCCCGTGCCGGTACTCCCACCAGGAATGTTGCCCTTTGGTCTTGCTGTTTCTCCTCTTTCCTTTTCTATCATGGGACAGACCCTAAGTAAGCATAAATTGTTAAAGGGTTTAAAACTTCTCTCAAGGCATAAGGAACATGGGTTAAAAAAAAAATTAACAAAGAGTAAGAAGGAGCTAATTGCCATAGTAAAAGATATTTTAAAAACACAAGGAATTGAGATTGCTTCAAGTTCTTTTTAATTTTATCAGGAGGATTTGTTCTTTTTATGTGTGTGTATATGTGTTTATGTGTGCTCATTGTGCTTGCTAGTCATGTCATGTTTGTGACTGTTTGTAACTAAAGAGATGAGATGGACGCAGGTGATATTCCTTTCTCTTCTAGAGAACGATTTTAAGGAAATCAAAGACCTAAGCATAGAAATTAAAAGGGAAAAGTTAAATGTCTTTTAAGGAGTAAATTTGCCAGATATTTGTTCTAGGTCAAGTTCACCTTACATAGAGGATCATTAAAAGCAACAAAACTTCCTCTAAAGAGGTAACTTATAATTTGTCAGATATTTTTTAAAAAGCTTGTAATGTCCTGTTAACTTAAAAGGAGGAGGTAACTGACCTGACTTCTAGGCCAGCCTGCCTCAAGATAACAACAATATTTGCCTGAATTTAGTGTCTTATTGATATTAATGACATAAAATTTTGTTAGACTACTCACTTGTTAGTGAGTAATAGGATTAATTTGGTGTAATTTTTAATAGCCTTATAAGAAAGATAATCGCTTCTCGGCCTTTTGGCTAAGATCACATGTAGTATCTATTCTTATCAGTTTAATATCTGATACGTCCGCTATCCAAGGACAATACATTAAATGGATTTTTGGAGCTTGGAGTTGGAATAGGAGCTTACTCCATCCACTCCACGCATCCACCTGGTATTGCAGTACTTCCAGGAATGGTGCACCCCCTCAGGGGAGAAAAAAAAAAAGACAGAAAGAGAGAGAGAGAGAGAAAAGATAATTAACGATGGGGTGAGATGAATTGATTGAAGGAACTGGAAAAGAATTTTTCAATGTTGGGACATAGAATGCTCATTAAAAATGCTTTTTGAGTGGTACTAAGAATGTTAAAGTATGTGGATAAAGATGTGCGTATGTAGGAAAGAATTTTCAGGCTAAACCTAAATGCCATGCCTAAAGTTAGAGATTCTTCAACTGTTTACAGACTCTTAAGGATACTCTTAAAGTTTTATATAGGGACATAGTCTTAATCTAAATTCACCTTACATTAGACACAGGTGATGCCTATGTTAGGTGGGTCACAAAGTCATAAGTACAGATGTAAGTGGAGGTTTAACCAGGTTAAATATAGACAAGAGTTTATCACCTTGTGTTTTGCAAATGGGTAAATTTGCTATGTAAAAACAAGCAACTTCAGAATAGAAAAGAAATCTCATCTCTCTGCTCTGTAATTTCATTTTGCTCTTGCTTTCCAACATATGCTACTTAAATTCATGGAAAGCTGGACTCTAAAAACACAAAAACAAACAAACAAAAACAACAGGTGGAACCCCCTTTATCTCAAGCCCCATGCAAGTTTAAGCCATGTGTCCCCCCAGACTCTTGACTAGAGACAAAAATGGCCAATTGTCTCTTGACAAGGAAAAAGGAATACAGCTGATAACTGTGGTTCTCTTTAGTTCATCTCTTATGAACACCTAAAGTCACATCTGTTAGATAAAGTCTCTCACTGGACAAAATGTTAAATAGATAAACTGAGTCTTATGATAAGGCCTCACTCATTAACAGGTCACTGATGCTAATTTGTTATGATTTAAGGCTTATAAAACTGGCTTTAAGACTCTCTCAGTAAAGTAAATTAGGTTCCTCTTTTCATCAAGGTTTTAACTATTCTAAAGATAAAGGCTCACATAGAAATGGCTAATTTTTAAAGGTGAAGTACTCATACCTAAAGACATTGTGACTTTACAGATAACTTCTGTCTTATTTATGCTAATTTTATTGAATGGTCACAACTAGGTTTAAACACTTAGGTTTAAGTGATTTAATTTCAGTAATAATAACTTTCATCTTCCTTGGATTTGTTGGGATAGCTTACTTAAACTTTATCAAATTTAAGTCATGGGTAAAACATAAAATTGTTTTATGTTAATAAAAATTTATGTGGTACATAAAATCAATAGCTATCAAGTTTAAGCTAAAATCATTGGTTGTCAAATAATGTTTTTTCTTTCAAAAAGTTTTTATCAAGGGTTATACAAATATTTAGCTAGCTATTTTGGATCAGGAAAAACCAAATTATATTCTATTGTATGCAAAGTAACTGTCTCAATTTTTACATCTTAAGTCCAGTGCTTATAACAAAATTAACTCTTAAGACATATTCCCTACTTTAGGGTACAGCCTCATGCTCAAACAATGGTTCTCATCTAAAATATATATCTATATATAAAATTCAAGCTCCATGGTTCTGTTTCCAATGTTTTCTGAGTAATTTATACCCACACAGGTATCTAAACTAATCAAAGATGTTTTCACACAGGTGCTAAGACCTTATACTGTCTTACTCGTTCTTTTCTGATAATTTCTAGGTTAAATTAGTTAAGTTTATAAATCAATTGGTACTGTTTTCAAGACTGGTAACAGGTTCTGCCTATATTTATAAATGTTAGATATTTAAAATATGAGATGTGCCTACTTCCTATGCCTCAGATATATGGCTTATGCTGCCACAGTACAACAAAAATTTTTAAAGATAGGGCAAAATGATTTTAGAAGCCCTTGTGCCATTCTTTAACTAAGTCTATTTCAGTAATCAAATGTGCTCTATATGTACATACATCCAGGCTGGTTTAACTTCCTTTCTGATTGTGTTAATCACCTATGTATAAGCCAAAGCCAACTGGAATCATTAAAGTAAAAAGTGTCAATATTTTGGTCTGTACTCCCATGTCATGAGGCCACTGGAGATGATGGGACACTTCTACACTGGCCCCCTGGTAAGTCACCTGTCTTCCTGAACAGGGAGGATATGAAGACCCAAACAAAATTGGTGTACAGGCTAAAACAGGAGAGTCACAATTGAAGAACAATCGGCCCTCCTGACTTCCCGAAAAAGGGAAAATTACTTGGCCAGCATGGCCCTGACTCATCCTAACAGGCAAGACACCAGTAAACTGTGGGGCTACTCCTGTGTCCCTGAAGTCTCTTTGGAGAGCCATTAATGACCTCTAAAATTAATCCTTAATTAACTTTTGGCTATCTGCATGGTCTTAAATACTCAGAGTGAAATCTGTAACCAAAGATTAAAAAAAAATACCTTAAATGTATAAATGGCCCTTAACTTCTGAAATTAGCTACAGCCACGATATTAGTGCAGGAACAACTTGCAGCAGGCCATATTGAACCTACTACCTCTCCTTGGAATACTCCTATCTTCGTTATAAAGAAAAAGTCTGGAAAATGGAGATTGCTCCAGGACCTCAGAGAAATTAATAAGGCCATGGTACCTATGGGGGCCCTACAACCAGGCCTCCCCACTCCAGTAGCAATTCCTGCAGGATATTGTAAAATCATTATTGACCTAAAGGATTGCTTTTTTACAATTCCCCTGCACCCTGAAGATCAACAGCATTTTGCATTTAGCTTACCTGTGGTAAATTTTAGAGGCCCTATGCAGAGATTCCAATGGAAAGTGTTGCCCCAGGGGATAGCTAACAGCCCTACACTGTGTCAAAAATTTGTGGCCCAAATTATAGATCCATTTCGACATAAATGGCCTTCTTTGTATGTCATTCATTATATGGATGACATCCTCTTGGCTGGTCCTGATCGCACTGAACTCCTTATTTGCTCTCAAGAGCTTTCTGAGGCCCTTACCGGGGCTGGTCTTCAGATAGCTCCTGATAAAATTCAATTAAAACCCCTTACTTATTCTTAGGCTTTGAACTTTTTCATAACAAAATTCTTTCACAAAAGATTCAACTTAGGACTAACCATCTAAAAACTTTAAATGATCTTCAAAAACTCATAGGAGATATCAATTGGCTCAGGCCTTATCTTAAGCTAACTACTGGAGAGCTTAAACCCTTGTTTGACATCCTAAAAGGAGACCCAGATCCTGCTTCAGGCCGCTCATTAACAGCCCCCGCCCTAGAATCCCTAAAGATAGTGGAAGCTGCAATTCTGAGCCAAAGGGTCACTTTCATCTCTTATGAGAATCCTCTTCTCCTGGTCATTTGTGCCACTGACTTTACACCCACTGGGGTGTTCTGGCAGGAGGGGCCCCTCTTCTGGATCCATTTACCCTCCAAAAGTTAAAAACGGGGGATTTATATCCCATAAAAGGCTCTCCAAGAAATATCCTTCATCATGCACTGTTTATCCTAAACTTTTTAACCCTTGATGCTCAAGGAAAATCAGCAGCTGATTGCTTTTAGCACACAAATACAAAAAATACCTTTGCCAAAGCCATTTGGAAAGATCCTTTAACTTTAAAATGGAATGGCCCAGACCCAGTACTCATTTGGGGCCAAGGATCAGTATGTTTGTCTGACCAGAGAGACTTGTAAAACAAGCTGATGATCCTCCAGTGACATCTCACATATCCAGGGAAGAAACACTTCCCTGAGAGAATCTCCTTTTTTTTCCCTAACAGGACAAAGCTGGAAGGACCTCTACTTATCTTAATCCTCTCACTCACAATCGGACCCATTATTATAATTAAAAGCTTGTCTTTTATATGTCAACAGATTAAAGCCATTAAGGTGCAGCCTTTACAGGTCCATTATCACAGACTGCAGTTGGCGGATCGAGGCGTTGCCACTGAAGACCTACCACCTGCAGCTGTCACTCTCCCTTGATTTTACATTCTGTACTCATTTACTATACTGCTGTCCTCTACACCTCTGCTATTGCTGCGGTCTACCTGTCATGGCCAAATAGCTACCCCTCCTACGGGAGCTGCATGAGGTCCAGACCTATACATGTCAGCTCACAATGAAGTGAGTGTGATATGGGCACCAACGTGGGTGTGAGGCAAAGCACTGCAGGGGAAGGTCCTTATCTGACCGCTTCTGGATTCCCTGAGAGGTATACCTGGCTTGCATGGAGGTTGGTACCATAACTGTTATCACTAAGGCCGTGCCTCACTCTCTGGCCACATAGGCCCTGCCTCCCCTCCCCAAAAGGTACCAAGGGCCAAAGATTGTGGGAAAAAGACATCCCATGGGAGGAGTTGGGGCCCTACTCCCCCAGTTGGTCAATGCCCACCACTGCAAAGTGGGCCTCCCCCGAGGAGATGTTGGGAGCTATGAATCAAACCTTGGCCATGTTAACAGAAACTGCCATATAGCAAGTTAAGTTTCTTCTTCCTCACCTAATATTCAACTACCAGGGGATTGTACGCTTGGCTGAATACTCTCCAATGCTGTCGGTAGCTGATGAAGAAATAAAGGCATTGCAGCCCACCACTGAATAGCAGGCCTCCCCCTCTTTTGTATAAAAGAAGGGAGGAGATGTCGGGAGCCATAGAGCAAAAGCTTCTCCATTTTACCTGGGCCTGCTCATAAACTGACTCATTACTCAGAAAGCTGGTCCATCCAGCTTTCTGCTAGGTATTTCTGGAACTGGTCAGCAAACTACTTACAGAATCTTATCTTTTGCAAAAATCCAGTTTATGGTCAGGATGTGAAACCTGGTGCAGTCAGGATGTTAAGCCAGTTGGGCAAGATTAGATGAGCACCTAATTACATCCCCTCTAGGTTTCCTGACAACTCCTTGCCCTGGCCATGTCCCCTTCCCCCTACAACCCTATATAAACCTACATGTAAGAATAAACTCTCGAGGCTGTGACAAATGTCTAGCATGGTCTCCTTCTTGTGTCTGTTTGCCTACTTTCATTCAGGTTGATTTTCACCTCGCTTCTTTGTTCGATTCCCCGCTGGCCGGGGCAAAGTACCATTTCCCCCGCCCATTGAGACCACAGTCCTACTCTCCCTGCCCATACACTGTGATGGGAAGACCACAGTGCAAAAGAAATAACATGAAAAATCAAATGCAAGTAAATCCAGTAAGATTACCCAGTCCTATAATAAACATCTCAAATCAAAACAAAGAAGATACATTAGGATCAGAACACCAAAATGAAGCCACAAGCAATGCAACCCTGACCAATATACTGGTTCTACTTGCAGAAAAGCAACAAAGGACTGATAATCATGTGGTTGCTGCCATCACTAGATTAGACATAATAGATAAGATAATGGAAGGAATTCAAAGACAGTTAAGAGATAGGAAGGAGAGTGGGAAAAAAAAGAGGACCTCAAAAATCAGCTGGCAATGCTAAATAAAGAAATGCTAGGATGAATTCCAAGAAGCAACAAGAAAATGAGTAAAGATGTGAAAAGGAAGCTTGACAAAGGGATGGAAATTATACATAGAAAAGTAGTAGAGAATGCAAATGTAGTTGAACAAGTCCAAAACTATCTAGACTGTCAAGAATAGAGTCAGCCATGTGAAGGATAGAAACTCCAATCTGTAAGACAAGACAGAAGAAACAGTTTAGAGTTCAAAACTTTGAATACGTTCAAAATTTTTGTGAACAGAACATGAGGGAATTGTGGGATACCCTTAAATGTCCTAATATCCGGGTCATGGGAATACCAGAAGGGGAAGAAATTCAGACTAAAGGCATGGAGAAATTATTTAACAAAATAATCGAAGAAAACTTTCCCACTTTCTCAAAAGAAAGTCCCATCAAGATACAAGAAGCTAACAGAACTCCAAACAGATTGGACCAAAGGAGGAACTCTCCAAGACATGTTGTTACTAAGACTCTAAACATTGACACCAAAGAGAAAATCCTAAAAGCAGCTAGGAAAAACAGCATGTCCCTTTTAAAGGTAACCCCATCATAATTACATCAGACTTCTCAATGGAAATGCTGAAAGCCAGAATGGCCTAAAATGAAACACTGCAAAGTCTAAGAAACTACAGCTTCCAACCCAAACTACTTTATCCAGCAAAAGTATCCCTCATAATATATGGTGAAAGAAAACCTTTCCATGACAAAACTTAGCTTTACAATTATATGAACACAAAACCAAACCTACAGAGAGTATTTTAGGAAATTCTCCACACAGAAGAATCAAATGATCAGTGGCAAAGGTCTACAAGAAACAGATCACAATAACGAAACTCAGAGAAGGCACAAAAAATTTCATAGTCCATGAAAACACCAAACCACATATACCAACACAATATGGCAGGGATCAAATCAAACCTCACAGTTATTACCCTAAATATTAATGGCCTTAATTCACCCATCAAGAGACAAAAGCTAACAGGATGGATCAGAAAATTAGACCCCTCAATCTGTTGTCTTCAAGAAAGCCATCTCACCACTAAAGACAGACACCTCCTCAGGGTGAAAGGGTGGAAAACAAAATTCCAAGCAAATGGGAATAAGAAACAAGCAGGCATAGCTATATTAATACTGGATAAAATACACTTCAAACCAAAAATAATAATAAAAAAAAGACAAAGAAGGCCACTTCCTACCTACTTATCAAGGGAATGATCCATCAAGATTTCACAGGGCTGGAGAGATGGCTTAGCAGTTAAGTGCTTGTCTGTGAAGCCTAAGGACCCCAGTTCAAGATGCAATTCCCCAGGACCCACGTTAGCCAGATGCACAAGGGGGCGCACGCATCTGGAGTTCGTTTGCAGTGGCTGGAAGCCCTGGAATGCCCACTCTCCTCTCTCTCTCTCTCTCTCTGCCTCTTTCTCTCTGTGTCGCTCTCAAATAAATAAATAAATAAAAAAGACTCACAATCATAAATCTTTATGCACCAAAACACAGAGGCACCACAGTTCATAACACAAAACCCACATGACAATAAAACAGAAATAAGCACCAACACCATCATAGTTGGGGACTTTAATACAGCATTATCAGTAATAGACAGATCATTCAAACAGAAACGCAACAGGGAAGTACTAGAGCTCAACACAAACATAGATCACCTACACCTAATGGACATATAGAGGACATTCCATCCCAAATCCACAGACTACACATTCTTCTTCTCAGCAGCCCATGGAACATTCTCTAAAATAGATCATATACTGGGTCACAAAACCTGCCTCCATATATTTAGGAACATTGACATAATTCCCTGCATGAACAAAAGACCCACCAAGAATACCATCAGTGCCTGGAAACTAAAGAGCACACTTTAAAACAATAAATGGATAGAGGATGAAATAAAAATGAAATCGTGAAATTTCTAGAAGTGACAGACAATGAGAACACATCGCACCAAAACTTATGGCACATAATGAAGGCAGTCCTCAGGGGAAAATTTATAGCACTAAACGCCTTCATAACAAAGACAGAGTGATCCAAAATCAATAACCTAATCATCCACCTAAAGGCACTGGAAAAGCAAAAATAAAATCCAACCCAAAAAGCTCCAGAAGGAAAGAAATAATTAAGTTCCGAGCAGAAATTAATGAATTGGAAAATAAGAAAGCAATTAAGTAAGTTGACAAAACAAAGGGCTGGTTATTTGAAAAAATAAACAAGATTGACAAACTCCTGACCAATTTGATCAAGCAAAAGAGAGAGAGAGAGAGAGAGAGATGCTTCAAATTAACAAAATTCAAAATGAAAAATGAGAGATCACATGCACATACGTGAAATTGGGAGACTCATCAGGACTTATTTCAAAAACCTTTACTGCACAAATCTGGATAATATGGAGGAAATGGATAAATTCCTGGACACATAACATCTATCAAAGCTAAACTAAGAGCAGATCAATCTCCTAAACAAACCTATCACACTTATTGAGATTGAAAAAGTAATAGAAACCTCCCCAAAAGAAAACTTTAGGACCAGATGGCTTCTCAGCTGAATTCTATCAAACCTTCAATGAAGAACTCAAAGCAAAATTTAACAAACTATGCCACACAATTTGAGAACAGGGAAAGCTCCCCAACTCCATCTATGAAGCTAATATCACCCTAATTCCAAAACCAGGAAGTGATGCTACAAGAACAGAAAACTACTGGCCCATTTCCCTGATGAACTTAGACACAAAGATTCTGAATAAAATCCTCGCAAACTGAATCCATCAAAAGCATTATCCACCTCGAACAAGTAGGATTCATTCCAGGAATGCAGGGGTGGTTCAACATATAGAAATCTGTCAATGGAACGCACCACATAAACAAGGTTAAACACAAAAACAACATGATAATTTCGATAGATGCCAAAAAGGCCTTTGGAAAACTACATCACTTCATGATCAAAACACTGGAGAGAATTGGCATGGTTGGTTCATGTCTTAACATAATAAAGGTAATATACAAAGCTCCTAAGGCCCAACTAATACTTAATAGAGAGAGACTGGAGGAATTCCCATTGAGATCAAGAACAAGACAGGGATGGCCACTCTCACCTCTGCTAATCAATATAGTACTGGAAGTCCTAGCTCAAGCAATAAGACAGGAGAAAGAAATAAAAGGGATACAATTTGGAAAGGAAGAAGTTAGGTTAGCTCTATGACAGCATGATTGTATACATAAGAGACCTGAGAAACTTCATCCCAAAACTCTTGAAAGTGGTTAACTCCTATAGCAAAGTAGCAGGATACAAAATCAATGCACAAAAATCAGTAGCCTTTCTATATGCAAATGATAAAGATACAGAGAAAGAAATAAGGAACATGGTCCCATTTTCAATAGCAACAAAAATACCTTGGAATAACGTCAACCAAGGAAGTGAAAGATCTATGAAATGAAAACATAAAAACACTCAAAAAAGAAATTGAGGAGGACTTGAGAAAATGGAAAGACCTCCCATGCTCCTGAATATGCAGAATTAACATTGTAAAGATGGTAATCCTACCAAAGGCAATATACAGATTTAATGCAATTACAATTAAAATACCAATATTGCTCTTCACAGAGATAGAAAAAAATGATCCGAGGCTTCATATGGAAAGGCAGAAGGCCTCAGATAACCAACCATATCCTCAGCAAAAGAAATACCTCTGGAAGCATCACTATACCTGATCTAAAGCTATATTACAAATCCATGGTAATAAAAACACCATGGTACTGGCATAAAAACAGGAGTATAGACAAATGGAATAGAATTGAGGACCCAAACTTTGTTTCAAGCAACTACAGCTACATGATATCTGACAAAGGCCCTAACAATATAGGCTGGAAAAAAGACAGCATCTTCAACAAATGGTGCTGGATAAACTGGATAACCATATGCAGGAAATTGAAACTTAATCCACACATCTCGCCATGCACAACACTCAAGCCCAGTGGATCAAAGACAATATAAGATCAGAAACTCAGCTACTACAGGAAGAAGATATAGGAGGAATTTTCAATGATATAGGAGTGGAAAAAGACTTCCTGAACAAAGCTCCAGTAGCACAATATCTTAAACAGTCATTCAACTAGTGGGATCACACAAAGCTGAAGTGTTTCTTCACAGACAAGCATACAATAAGCAAAGCCAATAGATTACCCACAGAATGGGAGAAAATATTTGTGGGTTATCCAACTGACAGAGGCCTAATCTCTGGAATCTACAAAGAACACTAAAACTTAAACAATAAAAAGTCAAGCAACCCACTCACAAAATGGGGCAAAGAGCTGGACAGGCAGTTCACAGAGGAAGAAATAAAAGTGGCAAACACACACTTAAGAAAATGTTCATCATCCCTAATCATCAGGAAAATGCAAACTAAAACAACTGTAAGATTCCACCTTACCCCAGTAAGGATAGCAAACATTAAACAATCAAATGAAAATAAATGCTGGTGAGGATGTGGAGAAATAGGAACCCTCATCTGTTGTGGGTGGGAATGTAAAATGGTACAACCACTTTGGAAAGCAAAATGGAGACTCCTAAAAAATCTGACTATACAGTTACCAACAGACTCAGTTTTATCCTTACTGGGCATGTACCCTAAAACCTTTAAACCTCAGTCTAGAGAGATTTGCTCAACCATGTTTATAATGGCTCAATTCATAATAGCTAAGAACTGGAATGAACCCAGATGTCCATCACTAGAAAAATGGATAACGAAGATGTTGGATATCTACACAATAGAATTCTACAGAGCAGTGAGAAAAAAAGACGATGAAATTTGAAGAAAAATAGTTGAACCTGGAACAGATCATTGTCAGTGAACTTACCCAATCACAGAAAGATAATTACCACATAGTCTCATTCATCTACAGCAGCTAGCCTGAATCTACCCAAGATGTGGACATGCTCAGCAAGCATCTGGAGGACTAGAAAATAGGGTGGGTGGGGAGGGAATGAAGGACAAGGGAGGGGGTGGGGGACACAAATCCAGACCCAAATGGCAATGGTGCCATAAAATTCTACATCCTAAAGGGCACACCAAATGGTTGACTCTTCAACAGGCCATTAAAGGGAACACCTGAGTCACAAGTCACTGGAGAGGGTACAATAAAGACTGACTTAGTCTTCTACAGCCTCTCTCTCTCTCTCCTCTCTAAGTCTTTTATATTAGTTACCTTTTTCTTTCTTCTCTTAGTGGCACTGACTGGTAACTCCCAGTACCAGCATGTAGCTATCATCCACAATGAGCTTTTGATCAGACAGACCTACAAGGTTTCCTAAAAGAAAGACAGATTTCTGTCAGAGTACTTGATGACCCACCAAAGGTTAGTGGTAAGACCCTACTGCTGAAGCCAACATATGTGGTTGACACTTAAAATGGAATGGCATGGCTGGAAGCTGGAAGAGAGTCAGTCCCCAGACAGTCAGCGCGTCTAGTACCAGAAGGTGCTACATGGGTGACTGGGAGAAAATAACTAACATCTGTCCAAGAAACTCATGGTCTAACCTACTTAGCAGCAAATAACCTGTCATGATGCCCACACAAGTGCAATAGTGGCACACAGCCATGGTGGGAAACTAACTGCTCTTGATTTGGCTAACTGGTCTGCTCAGTGGTATGGGACCCATAGATGGAGCTGGGAAACAATTCAGAACCATATCCAAACATAAGCCCACTCTCCATTATCAAGCTACCACCAATCATGGGCTACAAGAGGGCCTACACCTATTAAATTCTCTATAAAAAAGTAAGCTGCAGCTCATGTCAAAGTCTAAATATATCAAAACAAACAATTTTTCATTGAAAAAAGAATAAGTGTACAGTTAAAAGCCAGATGTATAAAGTGGTACATATGTCTGGAGTTCTTTTGCCCTGGAAAACCCATTCTCAGTCTCTCTCCCTGAGAATAAATAAAAATATTTTTGAAAACTAAAACTATGCTTTGGAAAGTTAGCATTATAAGTATTAATTCAAAGTTGCTCCTACTGAAGGTAAATCATGGTATAAATACACACTCACTGTGATAAAATTTATATAAAATAAATGAGCAAATGCCTGCAGCTGTGCTATTTGTTGGAAGGATCACAGTGCCCTCTGCAGTGTCAGTATAAGTAAGACACTTCAGAGGAAAAAAATATCAGCAGACCTCCAAAATGTTCTTTTCCTTCATGAACATAATGAAAATACCTACATAAGACCACATTTTAAGCAGAGTGTATCATTGTAATCATACGCACACATATCTATGTAAAATTATGCAATGTAAAATAAAATACATATACATGAATATCTATCAAAACATACTTAGAAAATGGAGACAAAATTAACAATTTTTTTTTTACTATGATTGTTGTACTGTCTGAAATTTCACTATATACATGCATTAAGCTACTAGCAGGAAAAAATTAATAAAAGTTTAACTACCTATTAAGAAAAAAAAGAACAAAGCAGTTCTTTTCCGTTCTTCACCTTACCCCAACTGAAGAGTTCTATAAAGCCCACTATCTGGAATCTCAGGTTGGCTGTGCTCCACTTTTGAGTCATTCCCGAACCTTACAATAGCATATGTTTTATTCTTTATTACACTACAGAATTCATGAATATGACTCAGCAAAAATAGCATAAAAATGAAGTGAAGATAGTGAACTCTTAATTCCAACTCATAGCTCAGGAACCACTGATCATCAAACATAAAGTACATCTTCTAGATTCTAGAATTTGAATATTTAGATTTTCTTAATTTTGTTGTTAATGAGTCATATTTAAAATACAAATTCTCCTAGTCAGAAAAATTTCACTTAATCTCATCATTCTTGTTTTTTTTTTTTTTTTTGTTGTTGTTGTTGTTTGTTTCTTTTTGTTTTTTTTGTGAGGTAGGGTCTCGCTGAATTCCAGGCTGACCTGGAATTCACTATGTAGTCTCAGGGTGGCCTTGAACTCATGGCAATCCTCCTACTTCTGCCTCCCAAGTGCTGGGATTAAAGGTGTGAACACCACACCTGGCTCCAATCTCAGGATTCTTTTTTATTTTTTTCATTTTTTGTTTGTTTTTATTTATTTGAGAGTGACAGAGAGGAAGCAGAGAGAGAGAGAGAGAGAGAGAGAGAGAGAGAGAAAGAATGGGTGTGCCAGGGTTTTCAGCCACTGCAAATGAACTCCAGATGTGTGCATCTGGCTAACATGGGTCCTGGGGAATTGAGCCTCAAACCAGGATCCTTAGGCTTCACAGGCAAGCACTTAGCTGCTAAGCCACATCTCCAGCACTAATCTGATGATTCTTGATAATTCTCACCAATATCATCATTTCATCTTTCTCAGAGAGATTATTTAATGTTATCTGAATATTCTCATTTAGTGGCATTTAACAAAATGTAAACTAACTCTTAATTATTTCTTTTCAGGAATATTTGTTATTCTGTGGTTTTGATAGGCTTTTTAGTATATAAAAATATCAGTGATATTCCCCAAAACACTGCTTCCTAGTAACATGGGGTTTCATACATCTATATTATTATATGCCATGCTATTTTTAGAAAATACAGTATTTTAAAATATTAAATTTTTTAATGTTTTTACTTACATTTTTTCTTCGGTGGAGAGTTAAGTACATGCAAACAATGAAATCCTGTTTTCTTTAATTTAAAATTATCAATAGGTGTTGTTCTTGAAACATTCCAAATGCGTAAAACACCCACTTGGGAATCTAATCAGACCATCAGAAATGCAAATGTTAACAAATTTTGCTTGAAACTAAAATTTCCAGTAATAAATCCAACAACAAACACCATTTGTCTGGGTTTCAATAGTAATTATTTAAGGCAATTATCAAAGAAAATGTTGGAATGCTGTTCAATTTTAAAATTTTTGGCATTTTTTTGCAATTATAGACCCCTTCACAGGGTGAAAACTCCCTATCTTAGGAGATTCTTACTATGAAAATCATTCTAACAATATGATCACAAAAGCATGTCGTCATTCATTGACACACTGATTTTAGGAAATGGTCAAGGCTGGAGAAGTGGTTTAGTGGTTAAGGCACTTGTCTGTGAAGCCTAAGGACCTGGGTTCACTTCTTTAGTATCCATGTAAGCCAGAAGCACAAGGAAGCACATGCATCTGGAGTTTGTTTGCAGTGACTACAGGCTCAGGTGTGCTCATTCTCTTTCTCTTCCTCCCTCCCTCTATCCCTCCCTCCCTCCCTTCCTGTTTCTCTCTCTTAAATAAATGAATATGCAAACAAACAAACAAATATATATATATTTTTTTCAAATTGAAGCAAGCTTTTTATTTTATTATTTTATTTTTTAATTGTTTGGTTTTATTTATTTATTTATTTGAAAGCAACAGAGAGAAAGAGAGAGAGAGAGAATGGGCACTGCAAATGAACTCCAGATGCCTGTGCCCCGTGTGCATATGGCTAACGTGGGTCCTGGGGAATCAAACCTCAAACCAGAGTCCTTATGCTTCACAGACAAGCCCTTAACCGCTAAGCCATCTTTCCAGTACAAATAAAATATATTTTGAAAAGGAAATGATCATCCAAGAAAGGTATACATTTTTAACATTAAGGAAGCCTTCGTATTTTGAAATCTATGAAAATTGCTCAATACTGACTTTCAGAAAATAAAGAAAATATGCCTGAAGGCAATTAGTTAATTGCCTTTATCCTCCAAATCTCACTCCAATAGCTGCTCTGAAGAATACTATGGCCAGGAATGGTGGCACATGCCTTTAATCCCAGCACTTGGGAGTCTGAGGTAGGAGGATCATTGTGAGTTTGAGGCTGGACTGAGACTATATAGTGAATTCCAGGTCAGCCTGAGCTACAGCAAGACCCTATCTTGAAAAACCAAAAAATAAAATAAAAAATTTTAAAAATAAGGAATAAATAAATAGAGACTGACAATTACCAATTTACTACAAAAAAGTCTGATAGTTCATCCATCAAACATAAAATCACTGTATGGCCCAGCAAGTACACTCAGAGTGTTTACAACTCAGGAGATTTGAAGTATATATCCACTCAAATACTTGTACATTAATGTATACATCAAAATATTCATAATTGCTGTATAAAAGTAGGAACAGTACAAATATCTATACATGAGAAAAATCTGCTAAATCCACATCATGGAAGGTTATCCATCCATAACAAGGAACAATGTAATTGATCCATGCTCCACCAAAAATGAATCTTGAATACAATGTTAAGTGAAAGAAGCAAGGCACATGAGGATGCATGTGTAATAATTCCCTGAAATGTCCTTAGTAGGCAAATCCAGATAGTAGATTACCAGAGGTTGTACGTGCATGTGTGAGGCATGGGCAGGAATAGTAGAACCTGATCATTAATGTACTGAGTTTTTTTTTTGTTTGTTTGTTTGTTTGTTTTTGAGGTAGTGTCTCACTCTAGATCAGGCTGACCTGGAATTCACTATGTAGTCTCAGGGTGGGGTGGCCTCGAACTCATGGAGATCCTCTTACCTCTGCCTCCTAACTGCTGGGATTAAAGGCATATGCCACTATGTCTGGCTGTGTTGAGTTTTTAGTGGGAAATGGTATGTTCTGAGGGCAGATAATGGTAGTGGTTTTCAAACTTATGCAAATGCTAAAAACCACTGAACTCTCCTTTAAAATTGTGAATTTTAGAAGTTTATCTTTTTTTTAAAATTTTTATTAGCATTTTCCATGATTATAAAAAAATCCCGTGTTAATTCCCTCCCTCCCCCCCCACACTTTTTCCTTTGAAATTCCATTCTCCAGAGAAGTTTGTCTTGATAACAATAATAGGTATATTTTAAGTTTCCCATGCCTACAAATCACCAAATCCTGTGAAATTAAAGGCTATAAGATTTACAATTTACTAATTAACTTCTGTGTTTAAATTAAGTATCAAGAAAGTTAAGAAATCCTTCTTAACTGAGATAATAATGATACTTATTATTTCATACGCATAAATATGGCTTTTATAAGTATTTGTGTTCTTTCTCCAAAGGCCCTTCCCTTTGAACCTAAGTAAATGGTAAAGTAGAAAATCACTTAATTCCTAATCACTATTCTTATAGTCACTCATCTTCCCTGACTTCATCATTACTTAGCTTTGTAACTTCTTTCATGATGGAGCAAGCATCCTTTCAACACAAAGAATTAAGTACTGCTTTCATTTTTAACTTCTGCTGAAAATATTTAGTACCATCTTAGCATATCTAGCAATGACCTGTCAAAAGTATTAGTGAGTATAATAGGGCTCATATCCAGGCCAATTGTTTTTTTGGCCAATTCCTTCATTATCCTCTTGTCGCATCTGAAATTCCATTGTCTATCATTTATGCAACAATCATAGACAAATGCAAATATGTGTATTACAATGTATTTACAGAAATCTGGAACTTTAGGGCCTTAATTCTATGTTTATTTCTAATTATGCCAATGGAATATTTTATAAATTAGGCATCCACTATAACAAATGATATTTATGTGTTTATAAGTTTTACAAACAAATAAGTATACAATTTCCCTAATTTAGTTAAAGTATACACACATATTTGAAACTTCAGGGAATAGGGGCACTTTTACCTCCAGTTATAAACATTCCAGGGGCACTTGCAACCCAGGCTAAGCATTGTACAGAAGCTGCTGTGCTTGGAAAATTAAATGTTGTTATGCAATTAAGTGATTCACAATCTACTAGGCGAATTCCATAATGTAAATTAGCCACAAGAAGATAATCTGTAGAGAGTGGGTCCCATTCAAGGGCTGTAATTGGGTCCTCTTCATCTGTTCCTTCAAGAGATTCTGGTCTCAGAACATGTTTTTGATTTTTATTACCTATTAAATACAAAAAAAATGGTTTCAAAAAGTCATAAAAAGATCAATGATTTCATTCATCTTAATATTCCCCTTGTATGTCACTAACCTCTGCTTGTCCTGAGAATACAAACCTGACATTTTTATGCAGAAGGCACAACAACGTGAATGCAAGGGAATTACTATATGCTAAGGATAAAAGTCAAATTCAACTTTGATAATCTCTATTGTTCTAAGGGTTTCTCCTATTTGTTACTGAAAAAGTGTAAGAAAAAGATAGCAGTGAGGAATACACTTGATCCTGTCAGCAGGAAATTTCACTTAGCTATGAGAGCATAGGAGTAAAGAAGAGCTTATGGACCTGATGCATACTAGGTAGTGATTAAAAGCTGGTTGTTTAGGCCCACATCCTAGCTTCACCACTGACAGCTCTGTTCTCCGAACACACATAACTTTTCTCTAAGTTTCTTTGTTTTGGTAATGAAGGACTCAATGCTTACATCTCAGAGGTTTTAAAAAGATTAAATGAGCAGTTCCTTAAAGTGATTACAAACGTGAGATGTGTTATAAATAATATTATCAGGGTTTACTGTAATTCCTTCCTCATAATGTATACCTGAGTAGCAAAAGAAACAAAAAAGCCAAAAATAAATGAAATTAAATGAAACAAATGATTATCAATATTCTTTTGCTTGGTTGTTACAAGTTATAACACAACAAAGAACAGGAAAAAGATGCTTTTATTGATGATCTACAACGAAGCTCCACTGAGCCAATCCTCCCTTTCTTAAGAGCAGAGATGCAATTATATTAGGACTGTGCAATCTTCACATAAAGCACCAATTACTCCTAAGTGTTAGAAACTTAACAGGAAGTGTTTATTAAAACACAGTGAAAGCTGCCATGGCTGTTGCTACAGCCCCATGATTACACATCGTTTCTCAATACATCAGATCATAAAAGCAGAAAGAAGATAGTTTTCTTTAGATATATATCTGAAAAGTAAATTGAAAATCTTATCATTTCTGGCTTAATTAGATTCATCAGGTCACTTTCTTTTTTAATAAATTGTTTAAATAGCATTGTGTTTAGAATTTTTGTATGTATATTCACAGAAGATGGATTGAAATTTCATTTATTTAGTTTTATTTAATTCACATATAATTAAGAAAGGCTTAAATTTTTTTTTTTACCATAACAAGTATCTACTAAACTGTTATTTTAATTTATTTATTCATTTAATTCATTTATTTTTGTTTTTTGAGGTAGGGTCTCACTCTAGCCCAGGCTGACCCGTAATGCACTCTGTATTCTCTGGTGGCCTCCTACTCACAGCGATCCTCCTACCTCTGCCTACTGAGTGCTGGGACTAAAGGCATATGCCACCACACATGGCTAAACTGTTATTTGATATGATAAAAAGTAGTGCACAGGACTTTGGGCCAAGATGGCAACCACCTAGCTGCACTGCAGATCCCAGGGAAAGGCAAGACATTAAGGGTTCACTGAGTCTTTTAGGGGAGACCAATCTCCAATAGATAGTCAGTGGGAGGGCACGGGGGGGGGGGGACGGAATTGCCGATCCCCTCATGGGCAGGTAGACATCCCTCCACCCACTCGCCCACTTACTGTTCCAGCCACCACATGTTCAGCAAGTCCTGGCAATAACAGGGAATCCCCGATTCCCTCGTGGGTGGGTAGCCCACTCCTCCCCCCAAGTAGCTACTGTACCCATGGGGCCACCGCACACCAATCCCTGCATGTGGAAGATTAGACTGCTCCGCCCACTCACCCTCTTACTGCTCCGGCCACCACCTGTTCAGGGAGTCCTGGCAATAACAGGGAATACCTGATTCCCTCAGGAGTAGGTAGCCTGCCCCTTCCCCCAAGTAGCCACTGTATCCACAGCACAGCTGCGCACAGATGGATCCCTGTGTGTGGAAGCTTAGACTGCTCCACCCACTCGCTCACTTACTGTTCCTGCCTCTGCACGTTCTACGAGCCCAGGTCCACAGCAACTGCCACATAAGCTCAGACTGTGTCTCTCGCTTGAGCTAGCTCAGGTGCCATCCCCTACCTGTCTTATGTGCTGGCTGTCCACCATTCTCCGGTGGCGGGGGAGCACAGACTGCTTCTGGGTCCCAGTGTTCCCATCCAGTTTGGGCTGCTCCAGTGCTTGGTGCCTCAGTGTCCTTCCTACCTCAAATGCAGGTAGCTTTGGCACCTTACTGCTTGAGAATTCAGACAACTTTGGTGACCCTGCCAGGCAGTAAATCAGGCAGCTTTGGCAAGTGACAGCCAAAGCCCAGGCTGTTTGGCAACTGCCCTAGGCTGCCTCAGATTCCCATTGTGCTTGAGCCCAGGCTGATCCACCCACCTATGTGCCCATACATGGTCATGGGTAGACCACAGTGCAAAGCAAATAACATGAAAAATCAAATGCAAGAAAATCCAGTTTGATCACGCAGTCCGACAATGAATATATCTAACCAAAACACAGAAGAGTCTTTAGGATCAGAACATCAAATTGAAACTATGAGTAATGCAACCCTGACCAACCTACTGGTAGAACTTGCAGGAAAGCAACAAAGGACCAGTAGTCGTGTGGAAGCTGCCATCTCTAAACCAGAACTGATAGATAAGATACTGGAGGCAGTTCAAACAGATTTGAGGGAGAGTGAAAAAAAAAAAAAGAAGACCTTAAAAATCAGCTGGCCATGCTAAAGGAACACATAAAGAAATGCAAGGATGAAATCGAAGAATCATCAAGAAAATCAGAAAATGATGTGAAAAGGGAGCTTGACAGAGGGATGGAAATTATACATAGAAAAGTAGTAGAAAATGCAAAATTAATTGAACAAGTCCAAAACTCTCTAGAAGCTGTCAAGAATAGAGTCAGCCAAGTGGAGGATAGAAACTGTGATCTGGAAGACAAGATGGAAGAAACAGTTCGAGAGTTCAAAAATTTCAGTAAGTTCAAAAGTTCCTGTGAACAGAACATGAGGGAATTGTGGGACACACTTGAACATCCTAACATAAGGATCATTGGAATACCAGAAAGAAGAAATTCAGGCCAAAGGCATGGAGAATTTATTTAACAAAATAATTGAAGAAAACTTCTTCAGTCTCTTACAAGAAAGGCCCATCAAGATAAAGAAGCCAACAGAACTCCAAACAGACTGGACCAAAGGAGTAACTCTCCAAGACATTGTCATTAAGCCTCTAAACAATTACACCAAAGAGAAAATCCTAAAAGCAGCTAAGGAAAACCAGCACACCACTTTCAAAGGTAACCACATCAGAATTACTTCAGACATCTCAATGGACTCCCTGAAAGCTAAAAGGGCCTGGAATGAAACACTTCAAAGTCTAAGAACCCATGGCTTCCAACCCAAACTACTCTACCCAGAAAAAGTATCCCTCATAAGAGATGGTGAAAGAAAACCTTTCCATGACAAAACTCAGCTTTACAATTATATGAACGTAAAACCAAACCTACAGAGAATATTTCAGGAAATTCTCCACAGAGAAGAAACAAATAACCAAACTCAAATGCCTACAAGAAGCAGATCACAATAACCAACTCAAAGAAGGCACAAAACTTCAAAGTCCATAAAAACACCAACCAACATTTACCATCACAATATGGCAGATACTAAATCAAATCTCAGTCATTACCCTAAATATTAATGGCCTTAATTCGCCCATCAAGAGACACAAGCTAAAAGGATGAATCAAAAAATAATACCCCTTAATCGGCTGCCTTCCAGAAACCCACCTTACCACTAAAGACAGACACTTCCTCAGGGTGAAAGGATGGAAAACAATATTCCAAGCAAACGGGAATAAGAAATAAGCAGGTGTAGCTATATAAATATCAGATAAAATAGATTTCAAACCAAAACAATCAAAAAAGACAAAGAAGGCTACTTTCTACTTATCAAGGGAACAATCCATCAAGAGGATATTACAATCATAAATCTGTATGCAGCAAACACAGGGGCACCACACTTCATAAAACAAAACCTACATGACAATAAAACAGAAATAACCACCAACACCATCATAGCTGGGGACTTCAATACACCATTATCAGTAATAGACAGATCATCCAAACAGAAGCTCAACAGGGAAGTAAGAGAGCTCAACAAAACCATAGATCACTTAGACCTAATGGACATCTACAGAACATTCCACCCCAAATCCACAGACTACACATTCTTCTCAGCAGCCCATGGAACATTTTCTAAAATAGACCATACACTGGGTCACAAAGCATGCCTCCACATATTTAGGAAGATTGATATAATTCCTGTATGATATCAGATAACAATGCTATATTGCTAGAAATCAACAACAAAAGACCCACCAAGAAGCCCAACAGTACCTGGAAACTGAACAGCACACTTAAACAATAAAGGGATAGTGGATGAAATAAAAAATGAAATTGCAAAATTTCTGGAATTGAACAACAAGGAGAACACATCATACTCAAACTTATGGGACACAATGAAGGCAGTCCTCAGGGGAAAATTCATAGCACTCAGTGCCTTCATAAAAAAGACAGAGAGATCCCAAATCAAAAACATAACCATCCACTTAAAGGCACTGGGAAAAAAAGTAAAATCCAACCCAAAGAGCTCCAGAAGGAAAGAAATTATTAAAATCAGAGCAGAAATTAATGAATTAGAAACCAAGGAAACAATTAAGACAATTGACATAACAAAGAGCTGGTTCTTTGAAAAACAAGATTGACAAACCCCTGGCTAATTTGATCAAGCAAAAAAAGGAGAAGCTTCAAATTAACAATATTCAAAATGAAAAAGGAAAGATCACAACAGACATAAGTGAAATTGGGAAAATCATCAGGACTTATTTCAAAAGCCTCTACTCCACAAAACTGGATAATGTGGAGGAGATGGATAAATTCTTGGACGCATACCATGTATCAAAGCTAAACTCAGCACATTAATCACCTCAATGAACCCATCACACTCTTGGAGATTGAAAAAGTAATAGAAACCTCCCCAAAAAGAAGAGTGCAGGACTAGATGGCTTCTCAGCTGCATTCTATCAAACCTTCATGGAAAAACTCAAACCAATCTTCCTCAAACTGTGCCACACAACTGGAGAACAAGGAAAGCTACCCAACTCCTTTTATGAAGCTAGTATCACCCTAATTCCAAAACCAGGCAGAGATGCCACAAGAAAACTACCAGCCTATTTCCCTGAGGAACTTAGATGCAAATATCCTGAACAAAATCTTCGCAAACCGAATTCAACAACACATCAAAAGCATTATTCACCATGATCAAGTGGGATTCATGCCAGGAACACAGGGGTGGTTCAACATATGGAAATCTGTCAATGTAATACACCACATAAACAAGGTTAAACATGAAAACCACATGATCACTTCAACAGATGCCGAAAAGGCCTTTGACAAGATACAACATCACTTCATGATCAAAACACTGGAGAGAATTGGCATGGTTGGTTCACATCTTAACATAATAAAGGCAATATACAAAGCTCTGAAGGTCCAAATAATACTTAATGGAGAGAGACTGGAGGAATTTGCATTAAGATCAGGAACAAGACAGGGTTGTCCACTCTCACCTCTACTTTTCAATATAGTACTAGAAGTCCAAGCTCAAGCAATAAGATAGGAGAAGGAAATAAAAGTGATACAATTTGGAAAGGAAGAACTTAAGTTAGCTCTATTCGCTGATAACATGATTGTATATGTAAGAGACCCGAGAGACTCCATCCCAAAACTCCTGAATGTGATTAACTCCTATAGCAAAGTAGCAGGAAACAAAATTAATGCACACAAATCAGTAGCCTTTCTATATGCAAATGATAAAGATACAGAGAAAGAAATAAGGGACATACTACCATTTTCAATTGCAACAAAAAAAAAATACCTTGGAATAACGTTAACCAAGGAAGTGAAGGATCTATGAAATGAAAACATAAAAACACTCAAAAAGAAATTGAGGAGGACTTCATAAAATGGAAAGACTTCCCATGCTCCTGGATAGGCAGAATTAACATTGTGAAGATGACAATTCTACCAAAGGTAATATACATATTTAATGCAGTTCCAATTAAAATCCCTACAGTGTTCTTCATAGTGATAGAAAAAAAGATCTCAAATTTCATATGGAAAGACAGAGGCCTCATATATCCAAACATATCCTCAGCAAAAGAAATACCTCTGGAGGCATCACCATACCTGATCTAAAGCTATATTACAAAGCCATACTAATAAAAACAGCCTGGTACTGGCATAAAAACAGGAGTATAGTCCAATGGAATAGACTTGAGGACCTGGATTTTGGGTCAAGCAACTATAGCTACTTGATATTTGACAAAGGCCAGAACAATATAGGCTGGAAAAAGACAGCATCTTCAACAAATGGTGCTGGACAAACTGGATGCAAGAAACTGAAACTTGATCCACACATTTCGCCTTGCACTACATTCAAGTCCAAATGGATGAAAGACCTCAATATAAGACCAGAAACTCGAATACTACTGGAAGAAAATTTAGGAAGCATTTTCCATGATATCGAATGGAAAAAGTCTTCCTGATCAAAACCCCAGTAGCTCACGATCTCAAACAGTCACGCAACCATTGGGATCACATGAAGCTGAGTTTCTTTATAGACAAGCATACAAAAAGCAAAGCCAATAGATTATCCACAGAATGGGAGAAAATATTTGCAGTTTATCCAACTGATAGAGGCCTAATCTCTAGAATCTACAAAGAACTCAAAAATCTAAACAGTAAGAAGTCAAACACCCCACTCACAAAATGGGGCAAAGAGCTGGACAGGCAGTTCACAGAGGAAGAAATACAAATGGAAAACAAACACTTAAGAAAATGTTCATCATCTGTAATCATCAGAGAAATGCAAATCAAAACAACTATGAGATTCCACCTTACCCCAATAAGGATAGCAAACATCAAAAAATCAAATGAACATAAATGCTGGTGAGGATGTGGAGAAGTAGGGACAGTCTTCCACTGTTGGTGGGAATGTAAGATGGCACAAAAACTTTGGAAAGCAATATGGAAACTCCTGAAAAAGCTGACTATAGAGATACCAACAAACCCAGTTATTCCCCTACTGGATATCTACCCTAAAACCTTCAAACCACAGGCCAGAGAGATATGCTCAACCATGTTTGTAGCAGCTCAATTTGTAATAGCTAATGGCTGGAATCAACCCAGATGTCCATCACTAGAAGAATGGATAACTAAGATGTGGTATATCAACACAATGGAATTCTATACAGCAGTAAGAAAAATAACACAATGAAATTTGAGGAAAAATTGTTGAATCTGGAACAGATCATTGTCAGTGAACTTACCCAACCACAGAAAAAAAATCGCCACATAGTCTAACACATCTACAGCACCTAATCTGAATCTCCTCAAGATATCTTACATATCCAGCAAGCATCTCGTGAACTAGACAATAGGAAGGGTGAGGAGGGAAGGGAAGGGCAATCGAGGGGTGGGAAACACAAATCTAGACCCAAACGGCAATGGTACCATAACATTTTACTTCCTAAAAGGTAGACCAAATGGCTGAACCTTCACCTGGCCCTTACAGGAAACACCTGAACCACAAGACACTTGAGAGGGTATAATGGAGTCTCACTTAATCTTCTACATCTTCCCTCCCTCTTCTCCCTCTCCCTCTCCCTCTCCCTCCCTCCCTCTCTCTCTCTCTCTTCTCTCTAACTCTTGTATATTAGTTATCTTTTTCTTCCTTTTCTTAGTGGGCACTTACCTGTAACTCCCAGTACCAGCATGTGGCTATCATCCACAATGAGTTTTGATCAGACAGACCTACAAGTTTTCCTAAGAGACAGACAGATTTCTGTCAGAGTACTTGATGACCCACCAAAGGTTAGTGGCAAGACCCTGCTGCTTAAAACACCTCATGTGGTTGACAGGTAAAATGAAATGGCATGGCTAGAAGTTGGAAGAGAGTCAGTCCCCAGACAATCAGCACGTCTAGTGCCAGAGGCTGCTACATGGGCGACTGGGGGAAAATGACCAATATCTGTCCAAGTAACTCATGGTCTACCCTACTTAGCAGCAAATAACCTGTTGTGATGCCCACACAAGTGCAATAGTGGCACACAGCTATGGTGGGAAACCAACTGCCCTCAAATCGGCTAACTGATCCACTCAGTGGTACGAGACCCATAGCTGGAGCTGGGAAACAATTCAGAACCATGTCCAAACATAAGCCCACGTTTTATTATCTAGCTACCATCAATCATGGGCTACAAGAGGGCCTACACCTATTAAATTCTCTATAAAAAAAAAAAAAGTAAGGGTTATCTCATTTGTCCTGGTGCTAACTTATTCTCCGTTGGAGAATCTGCTTCTCTTTTTTGGATAGATGTAGATCCTAAGGAGAGAGCCACACCATCATACTTCAAAAGGGCCCCGGCTGAAACTAAGAAAAATTGGTGAAACAAGCACAGGTGCTGTTTTCCTGATGAACCGAATATCAGCTCAAGAGTGAAGGAGATCAACACAGAGAAAAGTCAACTCCTACCAAATCAGAGCCCCAGAAGCCCCTAACACCTCATCACTGAAGCAGACCAAAAATGAACCCAACATGGCTTAGGAAAATTTTGCAGAAGAGGAGGGCAGAAAGAATATCAGAGCCATATGTTGCGTTATGATATGCAGAGACATTTATCTTACCCATAACTATGGGCTAACTCCACAATGCATGACCTATATACCTCACCAAGGAGGGACCAAGGGTCACAGATGAGCCTAATAATAGTACCAATGACTGTATTTGCTGAATACAAAACTAGTTAATAAAAGATAAAAAAAGAAGAGTGGACAAAAAAAGTAGTGCACATAAGTAACATTATTGAAAAAAGAAAAAAATGACTTAAGAGAAATATTTACTAGCTGTTTCTTAAATAATTTAGGTATTTGCTTATTCCAGTTAATATTTGTACCCTAATAAAGTAGTCCTAACAGAAAACAATCAGAACAACACCAGCACAAACAGGCAAGAAAGTACAATGTTCATGCTGTAATATCAAAACCATATCATTTAAAAAATTTTTCTGTTTATTTTTATTTATTTATTTCAGAGTGACTGACAGAGAGAAAGAGGGAGAGAGAGAGGGAGAGAAAGGGAGAGAGAATGGGCACTCCAGGGCCTCCAGCCACTGCAAACGATATGCATCTGGCTAACATGGGTCCTGAGGAATCGAGCCTCGAACTGCGGTCCTTAGGCGTCACAGGCTAGCACTTAATCGCTAAGCCATCTATCCAGCCCCAAAACCATATTATTTTAAAGCCTTACGCTTTTAGTCAAGATGATGATGCAGTGCATTCCTCATTTCATTTTCTATCTGGGATTCTAATGTTTTTATTACAAAATATAGAGGATAAATTTATAGTTTTATAGCAAGTCATTAAAACAGTGGCTGAACTGTTTTTATTTATAAGTTGTTAATGTTGTATTTTCTCTTACATATCAGATAACAAGAGTTGTCAGATAAAGGAAGAAGCAATGACTGAAGTAATTCAATTGCATTGTCAACTTCTATGTTAAAGAACAAATACTAGGACAGGTAAAAAGTTCAAGAATATATATATATATATGTTTTTTTTGGTTTTTGAGGTAGGGCCTCCAAGGCTATATATAACTATGGAGCAATTCAATTTTTGATTAAAAAAAAGAAAAAAATATATTAGTTACAGTATATATAAAATAAAAACAAAATAAAAATGCTAAACAAAGAATGTGCTGAGGACAACTTTTCCGAGACTTGAGATTTGAAATAAATGTATCCTGTGTGCTTCTAGAAGACACTGGGACAAAATGACAATATTACATAGGGGCAATGTCAATAATATTTCTTGAGTAAAATGTAAATTTGAATATGGCATATTTAAGGAATGTACCTCTGAGCTCTATCCATTCCTTTAAAAGAGAATATCCCAGCTTAGAAATTACTACTCAGAAACCTGTGACTATGTTCTTACTTTGAAATAGGGTCTTTGTAGATGAGAAATGTGAGATCAAGCTCTTGGAGTAGATCCTAATCAAACTGGATTGCATCTTTATAAAAAGAAAATTTTAGACATGAACATGGGGCAATAGTCATGTGAAGACTAAAAACTGGTGTTATGCTGCTAATGTTTAAGGAACTACTAAAAGCTATATAGCAGCCTGGATCAAGCCTTTTCTTTCTACCTTTAGAGAAAACATAACCTATCAATAATTTCACACTTCTGTTCTCAAAACTTGAGAGATGGTGAGTTCCTGCGTTTCTAAGATACCCCATCTTTATATGTCTGACTTTGGCCCTAGTAAACAAAAAAGAAACATGACTTGACTATATAAAGAAACACAAATCACTTCATTTAATAGGAAGATTTGGAAAATGCTAGTGCCTCCTAGAAGCTACCTAGCTTACACTGTTACATATTATACATTCCATCTTGATATAAACCTAGGATAGAGAAGAGTAAAGGATATCTTTATTCTTCCCTATCCTCTACTAACATATATATGTATAAATTATTTACATACTGGATAAACAATAAAATGTTTCAATGTCTTATAGTGCCATATATTCAAATATTCCTAGTAATAATAATATCAAAGGACATAAATAACCATTTATCAATGAAAAAGGATATAACTCTAATGATAACTCACAACATAAAAATATCAAGACTACATTGTAGACCAAAATACAAGCACACTCCTTACAGTGTTCTTGAAATCTTAGGCAGTGCATATGAAGTACCTTAAAAAGTGCCACAGACAGAGGATAGGGGGGAGGCCTATCTAATGCGATTTGGGTAAGCAGAAAAAACAAAATAAGGAACCCCTGAGAACAGGCTTTTTTTCTTTTAATTACCCACATATTAATCCTTTACAATAAGGCATAGATAAAGAGTACAGGAGACAGAAATGATACTCACCTTTTGAAAGGAGAACCAGTCTGTGAATGATGTTGTGTAACTCTGAGCTTTAAGACAGAATCTGCACTCACTGTGGCTGATGGAACTGACAGACTGACAACTAGATTACACTAACCCCAAATTAGTACAACTGAGAAAGACAGCAGAGGTGGAGAAATTGGTAAAGAAGCATATGTGTACATATTTTTTGCTTCCTTAAAAGAGAAATAATTTGTCTTTTTTAAACTTTATTTAAGTTATAGTGGTGTGAATGTTGAAGGAGTTACTGTTCTTTTATCTATGGGATTTAAAACCTTTGATGAAGGACTGTGTTACTACAAATGGTTCCTTTATAAAGAAAAAGGAAATCCTATGGTATAGTATCAGATACTCAGTGAGGGGATAGGAAGGTTTTCTGATACTATTTTCTTAGTAAATGTGCAGATAGAAAGAACTGATGTGAAAATTACAAACAGCGGGCAGATAACTGGTTTGCGTTATCTCAAAGAAAGAGATCCACACCTGAGATAAGTGAGTAAATGTCTGTAATCAACAGTTACTTCAAATGAGCATTTACAATCAGCACAATACTGGATAATATTTTTGTAGCTGTTAGTTTAAAATTAAAATTATGTTACCTGAGGGCTGAAGAGAGGCTTACCAGTTAAGGCACTTGCCTGTGAAGTTTAAGGACCCAGGTTTGATTCCCTAGTACTCATGTAAGCCAGATGCACAAGGTGATGCATGCGTCTGGAGTTCATTTACAGTGGCTAGAGGCCCTGGCACAACTTTTCTCTCACTTTCTTTTAAAAATTATGTTACTTGGGCTGGAGAGAAGGCTTAAGCATCCGCCAGCAATGCCAAAGAACCAAAATCCGATTTCCCAGTGCCCACAAATGCACAAAGTGGTGTAGGCAGCTCCAGTTCATCTGCAGTGGCTAGAAGCTCTCGTATGCCCATTCGCTTTCTCTCTCACGCTTTCTCTCATAAATAAATCAATAAAACATTTTAAAAACGCATGTTCTTTCTGACTTTACTACTGGAGATTAGGTTTGAAATGTCCTTCAAAGTCCCGTATGTTGAAGGCTTAGTCTCCACCCTTTTGGCGTCACTTTGGGGTGATGGAGCCTTTAAAAGCTTGGTCTTAGGTCATTATGCACATACCCCTGAAGACAATCATAAGATTCTGTCTCTTCCCTCATGTCTTCTATGCATTCAGCCATGAGGTGAGTAGCACTCCTCTGCCACATGGTTCCTACAGACGCACTATGTCCACACAACCCCCTCCGCAAATTGACCCCTTCCAAAGTGTGAGACAAATAAAACTTCCTTCTTTGTAAGTTTCTTATCTCAAGTATATGTTATAGTAACAGAAAATACACTGATATATTCATGTGAATAATAAAATCTACCTGCTAAGAAAGAGAGAAAGAGAGAGAGACAGAGGCAGAGAGAGATCTGATTAATTACATTCCTACCTGGCTGAAAAAGTGATATGCTTCCATCAATATGGCCAAATACAACTTTCCCCTTTTTCTGTGTATGCCATCTGAATATGCAGACATCTGATATGAAACTATGGGCATCTTTGTGCACAGAAACTCCATTATCCTGTCCTGAGATGGTCCAAATGAACAGTGGGCCTTTATGGGAAATAAATGCAATAGCATCATCTGTATTCCAGCACCAGCTAAGACAGGCAGGTATCCCTGGAAAAATTAAACATAGATACAAAATAAAAATACATAAGATTGTAAGCTAAAAGCCATCCACATTGTACAATATAAAATAAATTATTTTAAAAACAATTTCTTACTTGGAAATTTGGCTTAAAGAAAACACCCTAAGGATTACAGGAAATATATAGGGAACAGAGTGAGGAAACATTACTAAACTGACCATATAGTCAAAGAAACTATTTCTTTATTTAAGTAGATTGTATATGGCAAGATACCTCCTCAGTGACCTGGCTGTATACCTGTCACGTGTGCATGAGATGTGCTGATCATACCATTGAGAGCAATGAATATTAAAAGAAACAAATTGCCCACAAGAATGCAGAAAACAACAGGTGAACTTAGAGTAACAACATCTGTGAATGGTGTGTCTTGGATTCGCAGAATTCAACTGGTCCTGCCTCTAAATCCCCTTTTTTTTAAGTGACTATTTAGGAATTTTTAGAGCCAAAGTTCCTTGTCTCTCACTCACTTGTTGCTGATTTTTCATGTAACTTGCCCACAGATTGCTTTTTTCTGCTCAATAAAAACAGCAAGTGGGTGCCTGCCAGCAGAAGCAACAGTCATGGGATGTACCAGAAGCAAAAATCAGCAGGTCCATTCTTGGTTTAAATGGCTCCAAGAGTTAGTTACTTTATTTCATGCTTTGTTCCAGGAAGTATTCTTGAGTAAACAACTCCATGGGTCAGTGTCTGTATTTCTTGGCAGGCAGCAAAGGATTGATTGATGGAAGAAGACTTTCCAGTGTGCACAGCCCATCCAGTGGCAGATTACATACAAAAAAAGCTTCAGGCAAACACTGGGCCTTATGTCTGGCTGCCCTTGCTGCTTGCTAGTATTTGTATCTATCCTGACGTTGATATCCTTTGTTGACATTGGAACCTAGCAACCTTCCAAGGTGAACTGAAGATCACAGACTTTCCAAGAATCTTTGAGGCCTTCGGTGCCAGACTGGGACAACTGAGAGATACAGTCTATTGGACTGAGCAGCTACCAGGTTCCCTGACACTCAGACAGATATTTTTTGACTGCCTAGCCCATATCCTGTAATCTAATCTAATAAATCTCCATTATAATATGTATTTTCTCTATTGGTTTTATTCCTTGTTTATAAAGAAACCCTGTCACAATAAGAAATAACCACATAAAAAATTATAAATTACTTTATACCAGATTAAGTCACCACAGCACAGTTGAAAGAAGGATAAGAATGCTGACTCTGAGGGCACAGTAAAGAAAAGAGCAAAGGGACCACAAGAATGTCAAGCAATATGTATTGAAAATATGTCTATCAGTGGCTTAGTATATGTGGGTACTTCTAATAGTTCTGAAAAAAGGATGAGAAAGCTATTGGTAAGTTTAACATTTTTCAAATAAAAAAAGATGACATTTACTAAAACTGTTACCTGAATTAGAGAGAGAGAGAGAGGAAGAATGGGTGCACCAGGGCCTTTCAGCCTCTGTGAACAAACTCCAGACACGTATTCCCCCTTGTGCACATGAGCAACATTGCTCACTTGTGTCACCATGCATGTGGCTACGTGGTACCTGGATATTCGAACATGTGTTCTTAGGCTTCACAGGCAAGCTCTTTAACTGCTAAGCCATCTCTCCAGCCTGCAGCCTGATAAAGTCTTTTTTAATTATCTATACAATATCAGAGGAAACTATGGTCCCCAGAGCTGATGAGCTAAAATAGGTCTCTACTACAAATGCCTGTGATGTGTATGGTGTTTAATAATTAATACTTGACAACATTAGGTAATATAGTAATATCTTTGTCTAATCTGTGCTTCTGAATATCATTTAAAATTTTATTTTTTAGCTATAGGAAGTATAGATTTTGTTTCATGACTTTATGAAAACAAAACTGACATATGTTTAGTTTATTTCTCACAAAATATAAATGAATTTTAAGTGGATTTTTTTTGTGTTATTTCAGCTCAGTTTCACAAAAAGGTACATCAGGAAAATGCATTGTTATCAATGTAAACAATACTGGTATAATCCTATTTTGGTTGGGAGAGAAAGAAAAATTACCAGAACACATTGGAAAGACAGAGGAAATCTTGACTGAGGCTACCAAAAACTGCATATATATCACATAGATCATTGCCAAAAGTAACTTGGATTTTTCTCATTGGTGTACTAAAAATATAAAATAAAACAATTAAATTAATGGAATAACTCTAAATGGTTGACTTAAGATATTTTTCTCCCAGGTAGGTTGTAACAAACTTTACTCACTGGTTATTGAAAATGAAAATAAAAGAAACAAGACATATGAATTTGGGAATAAAATTTACTTTTTAAATTGAAAATTAATCTTATTTATAAAATAAGATTATAGCTGAGTACCAAAATATATTTTACAGGCATTTTTACAATCTTTTTTTGACCTAATTTGAAAAGACAAGTAAAAGGCAAGCATGTTACATATATCTAAAACTTTCAAAAGTTATTACTATTATCAACAAGAAAGTAAATCTAAAGATACTTGTCTATGAATTCCCAATACTGAAGTCACATGTTAGAATCTTATAAAGAAACACTAAACAAAATAAAATTAGTGAGATTGTTGTGTCTGTTTTCTACATCAAAGTTATGTTTAAAAAACTGAATATGAGCATTATATCTAGAAATATTTTACATAACCATAATTAATAACTGAACTATTCTTGGTATTAAAAAACTCTCAATCATTGTGTTATTTAAAATAGAAAAAATGGTTGCATAATTACATCATCATTATGGGGCACAGTTAAGCAAGACTTCCCAATGCTAAAGCGTATAATGATATTATTTAAATTCACAAAGACCTATTTATTTAAGTAGGACTTTTAAAATTCAACATACACACACACACACACACACACACATTTGTACAACACTATCACAATAAGGTATCAAATACATGCAAATGGTTGTCATTATATGTCAAAGATTAGAACACCCTAATGAATAGGCAAGGCAAAGTACTTAACTCATTAAAAAAAAACTTTCTTAATTATTGTTTTATATTTACTGTGGAAATGTTTATATTAAATTTAAATATGAATGAAATTGTTAATGACTATGTTTTTACTTAATATATGTTCCAAATATAATCATATCATGAAAAATATTTATATATTTCATTTATTTATTTATTTGAGAGAAGGAGGGGGAGAGAGGGAGAGAGAGATAGAGAGAAAGAGAGAGAGAGAGAATGGGCATGCCAGAGCCTCCAGCCACTGCAAATGAACTCCAGATGTATGCATACCCCCTTGTGCATCTGGCTTACATGGGTCCTGGAGATTTGAACCAGGATCCTTTGGCTTTGCAGGCAAATGCCTTAACCGCTAAGCCATCTTTCCAGCCCCTCATGAAATTGTTTTTCAGGCTTGTACACATGTCAAGATGTGAAATGCATTTCTTACATAGGTTAGTTACTGTTAAGAAATTCTAAATACTACTTTAAAAATCTAATTAACAAAATTAATAGTGATTGTTGGATTCAACATATTTGGTGAAATGAAAAACAAATCACTGATAAGTGAGTATACCTTTTGTATTGTCGAGCTTAGCAGTGACTTTTTGTTCTACAACATTCCAAATGATCACTAAGTTATCAGAACTGCCACTTGCAATCAGATCAGGGTTATGAGGACACCAAGAGATTGCTGTAATTGTTTTCTTGTGTTCAGACATAATTGCATGAAGTTTAAATTCATTGTAACGGTGATCCAACTAAAACAAAATACATACATAAAGCATTTCAGAGCTCCATTAAAGACAATTTATCCATTAATAATCACATGAGACAAAACAAAATCTATATATCAGAAAGTTAGTTCACCTAATAGTAAAGACTTGAACACATTTCAAGCCTTGTTTTTCATTTAAGTGCATTCAGTCAACTTGAAAGAAACTTGAAAGATCTGAAATAAGAATTATCTATTAAAACTAGTAAAATAAATGAATTATACATATGCACACCTCAGAACTTAATTAGACTTTCCATAATAATCTTATAAGATCTAAAATTCATTGATTTTGGAATAGATTTTGTTAAAATTTATACCTACATTTTAATAAAAATTAGGTTAGATAAACCTAATATAAATATTACTAAGATGCCCTATACTTTCAAAACAATGGTATGAATGACCTTTTTTGTTATTACTGTTTTTCAAATGGTTGATTATGTTGTATTTTTATTTGGAAGTGAATGAAGCAATTACATTATTTTCCTACTTCAGTTACAAATGCAGTTTGTTACTTAGTGGATTAATTAATTTCTCATATTTATTTCTATATAATTTTAGTCATTTTGCTTTATGTATGACAAACCTTTCATAGTATTATTTAAAGTTTTAAAGATCTTTATATCAAATAATTTATCAATCTTTCTTTAACCATACACTTACAGTAAATCATAACTGTTAATATGGACTGTCTTTGGCTTCCTCCATTATTACATCTCTACTCTCTTGTCAAAGTAGTGTGATACCGAAATCCTCTGTGTACATGTTACAGTTCTATATGCAATTGAGTTGTGAATAAAAACTGAAAACATTCTCATAATTTTTAAAGTAAATATATGTTTCTGTGTTGGGATGCAACCATATCTATCCTACATCCCATGAGGCACATGGACTGCAGGTTGCAGAAGCCTGGGCGTGAGATTGTTGGACTTTCTATAGTGCGCATTGCCACCAGGTACTGTTTAGTAAACACATCCTCTGCAAATAATTTTAACACTTTCTATTTATGCAGCATGATTTTCATATACTCCGATTATCCAATTTAAAATTACAACCTTAAATGAAGCTATTGTTATTATTTGGTAATGTAATTTTATTTGCATATGTTGAAAGGGGTATTATAGTGAACACTATACTGAACTGCCACATTACTTCCTTTGCATTAACTACTAGATGAATATAAATTTTAGTTTGTTTCAACTGGGTGAAAATGTTCTTCATAGGTTCATTATATTAAATTTTTCAGCTTAGTCCTCCTAAAATTTGTGATAAAATAACATAGCATTTCAGCTACAAATGCAGAAAAAAGTCTACATGTTTCCTTTATCTACTCAGTTTCTTATCTTCCTTACCTGTGAGAAAAGTCTGCCTTGACTGGCAAGTTGGTTTTTTGTTTTGTTTTGTTTTTGTTATTTTGAGGTAGGGTCTCACTCTAGCCAGGCTGACCTGGAATTCACTATGTAGTCTCAGGGTGGCCTCGAATTTATGGCAATCCTACTACCCTTGCCTCCTGAGTGCTGGGATTAAAGGCGTGCACCACCATGCCTGGCTGGCAAGTTGTTTTTTAAAAAAGGAAATAAAAGAAAAACAAATAAGAGACTTTTGGAGAGAAATTTTATAAGAATAATTTGAAAGTGAGAAGTATGAGGAGAATGGATACAGATAAAGGGGTAAGTGGAAAGTAAAGAAGCATTTAAAAAGCTTGCTGCTGTCTTACGTAAGGAAATTTTACTGTCAATGCTTGATGTCTCCAGACAAGATGAGTGGACAACACAAACATTTTATTCTCCATTGTGGAAACTAAATCATTTTATAAATTAATACTATTATTTATTCAATTTTCAGTAAACTATATTACTAATAGTAAGGAAATACTAGGCAATGGTAAAGATGTATTTTTATTTCAGAATAAATATATTTTTGAGCAACTGAAATGAATTGATGACTCAAGATTTTTAAAAAATCTAATTCATTCAAAAACTTAATGAACATTGAATGAGGGCTAGACAGTGCACAAATTTAAGAATTCAGTGAGGAAGACTCATTTACAGTGAATGAAAGTATATACAGTCTTTATATCTGATGAGATCCTTCACTAATAAGAAAGGGGAGAAGCAGGATATGAAACAACGTCCATGCTTACACTGATTAGAAAAATGAGAAAATATTCTCCAGAAAGGCAGAGTAGACAAACTGAAAAATCTGTGAAAAAAAATAGGAAAGAGTCTGAAATGGCTTAGAAAATATCTCAAATACAAAGTAAAGGAGAAACAGGAAAGAAGATTACCAAAAACCGGCAAAGTTATCCTGTGATGTCTGGATGCCAATATTATACAATGAGGAGCAACGGAAAAATTTATTTATTTTTATTTATTTATTTGACAGGAATAAAAGAGAGAGAGAGACAGAGAGAAAATAGACACGCCAGGGCCTCCAGCCACTGCTAATGAAATCCAGACACACGTGCCCCCTTGTACATCTGGCTAACGTGGGTGCTGGGGATTTGAACCTGGGTTCTTTGGCTTTGCAGGCAAATGCCTTAACTGCTAAGCCATCCCTCCAGCCCTAATATTTTTATTTTTATTTATTTATTTATTTGACAGAGGCCGAGAGAGAGAGGAACTGAAAAATTTAAAATTTAGGTTTGTTTTACAGATGATTACACTAACAGACAAATTACAAGGAAAGAAGTTTCCTGTAGAGAGACTTGCAAAATGAGATAAGAAGGATGTAAAGAAGATATTAAAAGGCACAAAGGCAGCTAGCTGAGCATGGTGGCACATGCCTTTAATCCCAGTATTTGGGAGGCAGAGGTACAGGACTGCCATGAGTTCAAGGCCAATCTGAGAGTACATAATAATAAACTCTAGGTCAACCTGGGCTAGAGTGAAAACCTACCTCAAAAAAAAAAAAAAATTAAATTCAATTAAAGACACAAAGTACTAAAATTGACCTATGTTATGAAGGGCAGAGTGTGTATTCAATGTGACCACAACTCTGGTTTAAATAAAAGTTAGCTGGTAATACTGAAATTTTGGTGTAGCTTGTTTTTCTGGTGTTGCTTTTGTTTTTTGCAAGGCAGGGTTTCACTCTAGCCCAGGCTGACCTGGAATTCACTCTGCAGTCTGTGCTGCTCTCTAACTCACGTCGAACCTCCTACCTCAGCCTCCTGAGTGTTGGAATTAAAGGCATGCACCAACACACCCAGTCTGACAGTGAGTTTTTGGCTCTGGGTTTAAAAACAAAATGGACTTTTAAAAAGATGTTTATGGCTCCTCAATATGAAGAAATTCAGGAAGGCTTTGAGTTTATAAACTGGGAAACAGAAGAATTGACTGAATAAGCTGGTGTGTACAAATTCATGAAAGCTTTTCTCCCAAGCATAGCTTCAAAATACAGCCACTAAATTTTAACAATTTTAATTTCAATCCCGAGCTCTACATGAAAATTAAGTCACATGATAAATGTCTGTTACCCCAGCACTTGTGAGCTCATATGGGCAAAAGGATCAGAAGCACAAAGCCATCCTGACTACATAATGAATTCTAGAACATCCTGAAATACATGAGACCCTATCTCAAAAAGCAAACAAAGAAATAATAATAATAATAAACCCTATACAGTAAATAGAAAAAAAAACAGAAAACATAAACATCAAGGCAGTTTTTCATGTGACATGAAATTGCCATAAGCATTGATTAATAATAATTGAACCTACTCTATTAAAAATTGACAACAATTTGTCTTATTTTACCTGGTAAATATAGATGGCAAGAGTTGCACAGTATGCAAACCGGTCTCCATTGGCAGCACACACATCTTTGTTCCAAGGCTGGCACCCAGCAGCCAGCAATCCCACTTGCCTGACTTGGGACATGGTTGCCTTAAAAACAAATTTAAAGAAATGTCAGCCATTTTCATTATTTGACAAATTCCATCATCATTTTGCATGCCTTTCCCAATACTTACCTTTATGCTCTAAAAGTGCTTTTATTAATACAATGAATCTCACTTCTGCAGAGTTGTTAAAATTGTCAAATTTATATAGACGTGATAAAATCGGGTAATTTAAATTAAAGAAGCAGCAGACCCGCCAAGTGAAGAATGATATGTGACACAGCCGCAGACAGGAAACCTATCACAGGTAACTGGGCGGTAGTTACAAGAAGGCACATTTCCTACCTATAGGGTTATGGTGTCACTGGATTAATGGCACTTCCCAGGAAAACTGACATATCCAAGTCTTTCTGTGACACATAACTTTAAAATACTGGCACTTCAAGGCAGTAAATTCAAATTTAAAGTACTACATGCCCATGTTGGGAAAATTGTGACCTCTTTCTCTGAAATTTTTGTTTTACGTTTTCACAAATTTATCCCTTTTAAACGCCATTTTTTTATTTAGGTGATTTTCTTATCTGATTTTTCAAATAAAGGAAAACTGTAAGCAGCAATTATAACATTAAATTATTTTGCTTCAGAAAATTCAATAGAAAACTGAACAATATGATAAATTTGGTTTTATCCAAATAATGTAATACTCAATATTTAGTCAACAGTTAGTAATGCTGATCAAAAGCTTTATAGCATTTTCAAAAAAATGTTAAATGTCAAAACCACATGCAAAATATCACATGCACAAAGCATACACACACATCTGCACCTCTGTGCAGGTCTCCAAGCTGCTGAGTTGAATGTATTCTCTCAACCCCTCCAGTTCCATTTATCCACCTGTTCCTCTTCCTACTCTGCTACACAACAGTTTACACAGAAATGATATCCTGAAATGATAGTTGCTATTGCTCAAAGTTGCCTTTGAAATCCCTCTAATGATTTCTAATTTTAGTTATTGCACATTTTAATTCCAGGATTACTTTCATCTAAGGTTTGTATGAATATTAATGCTTCCACATTGTTCATCTGTTGTATTCCTAGTTTCCTCCATATCTTCATTTAGTTTATTGAACATCTTTAAGATAGTTACTTTAAGGTCATTGTCTAATAATAATCTGCCATCATAACTTTTTGGGAAAAAAAGTGTTTTGTTTTTTTACTTTTTCTCAGTATTGGGGATTGAACACGGGTGCTCAAATGTGTTAGGTAAGTGCTCTAGCACTATGCCACATCTATCCCTGGACCACTTTTGACTTTTTATTTTGAGACAGGGTCTCACTCAGTTGCCTAGGTAGGCCTTGAACTTACAAACCTCCTGCTTTACCTTCTCATGTAACTGTGATTATACACCTGCACCGTGTATTTACCTTTAGGCCTTGAGACTATTTCTTAAAAATTGAACATTAGAACTGGAGGGATTGCTTAGTGGTTAAAGAGCTTAACTGCAAAGTCAAGCGGCCCAGGTTTGATTCCCCAGGACCCAAGTTACCTAGATGCACAAGGGGGCACATGCATCTGGAGTTTGGATTCAGTGGCTAGAGGCCCTGGTGCACCCATTCTCTCCCCCCCCCCCACTTTCTCTGTCAAATAAATACATAAATAAAAATAAAATATTGAAAAAAACTGAACATTAGAACCAAATGATACAATATTGCTGAAAAGCAGTCTCCTTCTTCCCCAAGATTTGGTGACTTTTCTTTCTTTCTTTCTTTCTTTCTTTCTTTCTTTCTTTCTTTCTTTCTTTCTTTCTTTCTTTCTTTTTCTTTTTTTCTTTCTTCCTTCCTTTCTTCCTTTCTTTCTTTTTTCTTTTATTTCTTCCCTCCCCTCCCCTCCCCTCCCCTCCCCTCCCCTCCCCTCCCCTCCCCTCCCCTCCCCTCCCCTCCCCTCTCCTTTCCTTTCCTTTCCTTTCCTCTCTTCCCTTCCCTTTCCTCTCTTTCCTTTCCTTTCCTTTTTTAATCTGTGTCAGTGGATAAGACTTGGGTGCAAGCTTAGCCTGAGTATTGGTTAAGCCTGTGTCTTTCTGTCAGCATAACAGTAATTTTCTTTGCATATATGGTTACTCCCAAATGCCCTTGTCTTTTAAGAGCTGGCTCCCATATGTTAAAAGAGTCAGGGATAAGAGACAGGCACCAGGTATTTAAATACTCTTGAAATCACTTCAGTTAGAAAGGCCAGGGCTTCCTATCTTGTACATGGGAGCGTGGAGGGGGTTGGGAATAACTGCTGCTTGCCTTTATTTCTTCCTCCAATAGAGGTAACAGTTAGTGATCCTAGTACAGGTCCCTCTTATTTAAGGGATGGTATAGGTTTTGTCTACCTTGGCTCATGCAAGCTACATCCAGGCTACTGGAGAAGAGTTTCATGGCCTGGGATTTAAAGCTGGAAGCATCCAGCTGCAACTAGGCTAAAAACTGAAACTCATTGAGATTAACACTTAGCCTTTTTTCTTCACATTGAAAGACTTTGCAGAATCCTACACTCCAAAACAATTATATCAGACAGATTCTGCTAGCGTAGTTGTCTAGGTAAGGTGAGAGATTCCTAATGTCTTTCATGGGTTGATGGCATTTAGCTTTAAATGTAGAACAAGAGTGTGTGAGGTAGGGTCTTACTCTAGCTCAGGCTGACCTGGAATTCACTATGTAGTCTCAGGCATGTAACAGTTTATTTATCTACCACTCTACCAAAGGAATTATTGATTGTTACACATTGGTTTACTACTTTTCAGTTTCCGAAGATTAGTATTTCAGTGTTATTGTAAAATTGGTGTACCTTTCCTCTTAAATAGCTTTTGCAAGTCTGTGGTCTAGTATCTAGCCCAGAATTATCTGGGACTCACTAAAAGCCTATGCATACTTCAAATATGCAGTGATTCTCTTGCCTCGGCCTCCAGAGTGCTAGGATTATAGGTATATGTCCCCCCACTCACAACATCAAATTTTTTTTTTTTTTTTTTTGGTTTTTCGATTGGAGGTAGGGTCTCACTCTAGCCCAGGCTGACCTGGAATTCACTATGGAGTCTCAGGGTGGCCTCGAACTCACAGCGATCTTCCTACCTCTGCCTCCCGAGTGCTGGGATTAAAGGCATGCGCCACCACACCCATCCTTAAATCTTTTTTTAAAAAAATTATTCAAGCAAGTTCCTAAATTTTTATGTGACAGTTCTAGAATAGTTTTTCAGAAAGATTATAATATAGATATAAGACATACATAGCTTTAACTAAATTATATCTGTTGCTAAGAAGATGAGATGAACATCCAATAAGATTTTGTTATCTTTGTTATCAACAAAGACTACAAATGACTACAGGATTAATGTTTCTGCATTACTTAAATAGAAAATATTTAGCTAAATTTAGGTAAATTTTAAGATATATATTTATGACATATTAAAGTATAAACTTAATATATGATATATTTAAGTATAAATTTCACAAACATCACCCAGAAAATGAAATAAAGATTCCTTTGTGGCAAGAAAAACATTGCACTTCAGAATGCTGCATGGTCTGGGAAACATGTAAGAGTTTCATGTGCATTCCAAACATATGTTACTTCAGAGAATAATCCTCATTGGTGCAGAAATAAAATATATACTTTACTGTTGAGTACTAAACACTGCAGCTCACTAAAAATGGAAAGTTAGAATGGATTGAAGAAGAGAGCCCCAGCATTGTGTCAACTGCTAAGCAATTGGCAATGACAGTAGCTCGAACTGCATCTTTCCCATGACATTATTTTCACCTTTGTTAACAGATTTCTGCTCTGTTTTCAATCTTACATCATACAAATAATGCAAATGTGTATACACACTAATAATAGTACTTTCTTCTTGCACAGGCAGTAAATGAAATGTAAACAAACACATTAGTTTTACACAGATAACAATGATCAGTTTTTTTTTTTTCAATGTTCAATAATGTCAAGTTTATTCAGTGAATTGTTTGACATAGTATAAGTGACAGTACTACCACAGGGTGGAAGGCGTTCAAGAATCCTTGTTGTATTTTGGTCAAGCTCTTGTAGCCATGTCTGACCTTGAATTCCTGATCCTCCTCCGTTACCCCGAGATTACCGGGATTACAAGTGTGCATCACATTCTCTGCCCCTTGGGACTCAAAAATCTCAAATGACAGGACTTAAAAGACCCATAGACTCATTGTCCTTGAATTTGCAAAATTATTTGCTTTTCAACCTAACTAAATGTAAACTATGCGTATCATCCAAAGGTCTTCCCGTCTGTCCACACGCTTGCTCTTCTGATTACATGTGAGCTGGAAATGCGCCTGAGCAGCCCTTTCTCCTGTCTGTGCTGCCCTCTGCTGGACTGTGTACGGTATGCAGCTAATAGGACAAGGTAACTTGGTAACATGGCAGATGAAAATACAAACATCCCATACCCCAGGTTCTCTGAATAAGTTAACCCCTCAAAGTAACAAAATTTTTAGTAAATTAACTTTACCATGGAAAAAAATCAGCAGAGTGTCAATTGTACAAGTAAACATTTCAGTCATCTTGACAAACAGCTCTAGTCTCCCGTTTAGCCTTGGACAGATCTGAAACAGTAATTTGGAAGGAGCAATGGGCATCTCTAATATCAATCTTTATGATGATTTTCATATTAACAAATTTGTGAGTCCATTAACTCTAGAGCTGTTTACTTGGGTATAAACATGAGTCATAGTAGATACATGCTGAAGAGCTGATATCCATGAATTCTCTTCCCACAACAGAACATTTTGGAGCTGTTTCTTTTGTGAGAATACCAAGTTGTAACACGTTGCTCTCCAGGACTCATCCCCAAGCTTGAGATTTGCAATAATGAAGGACCAGTTTGCTACCAAAGCACTCATACAGAGTTCCAACTTCCTGATCCGGAGAAGGGGCAAAAGACTGATTCACATAAAAAACTGTTTCGAGGCTACAAGTTTAAGAAACTTTTTGATGAAGTCGATGAGTGCTTGGATGGTTCGGGTTCGTTCGACAGCCCATTTCTTTGTTTTCATTATAGGGGTGTCTCCCACAGCCTTTAGCAGGATGTCAATTTTCTTCTTGGTGTCGCCAGCAGGTTCCTCTGTCCCCGGCGAGACTGCAGCAGAGGACGGGGGCTCCGGAGTGACAGTTTCTCGGGAGGTCTCCGAGAGCCCCTCGCCGCCGGCAGCGGCAGAGGAAGGAGGGAGCTGCAGCACCGCATCCGGGTCCTCCAACAATGCTCATTTTTGAACATGAAAAATTATTATGAAATGAACATACTAAAATTAAAATATAAATAAAATAGAATTACAATATTGCCAAAGCCAAGTTACAAAAGTAATTCAAAATAAAGTTTGTGTATTTATGAACATGTGTGACATCAATATTAATTATGTTAATGTATGAATGCCAACTTACTGTTCTGAGAGTCAAATTTACAATTGTATGTGATTTTCTAAACATAACATTAACATTTTATAAATTAAAACTCAAATATCTGTCTTTTCTTATAATCATTTATTTAAAAAAAATCTCAAGCTGCCTGTGGTGGCGCAGTCCTTTAATCCCAGCACTTGGGAGGCAGAGGCTAAGAGTTCGAGGCCACCCTGAGACTACATAGTGAATACCAGGTCTGCCTGAGCTAGAGTGAGATCCTACCTTGAAAACCAAAAATAAGCAAACAAACAAACAAAAAAATCTCAAAAAACCCTGATTATACTGATTATAGGATATACATGCATATGTATGCACATCCTGAGTAATGTAGATGGATAGAAGATGTTACAGCCAATACTGGCATTCTCATCTATTTCTGTAAGAGTGGATCAAAATTTGAACAAGAAAGCATTCAAACTCATAAATGATATAATCAATTTCTATATTTCAATATATCCCCTTTTTTCAATATGTCTCAGAACCAGGCAATTGATAAAGGCTAACGGTGGTAACAAAGAGCATTTTACAATTTTTAATATTTTATTTATTTGTTTGAGAGAGAAAGAGAGGCATGTATAGAGAAAGAATGTGCATGCCAGGGTCTCCAGAAACTGCAAATAAATGCAGATGTGTGTGCCACCTTGTAAATCAGGTTTTACATGAGTACTGGGAAATCAAATCTTTGGTCCTTTGGCTTCACTGACAAGCACCTTAACTGCTAAGCCATCTCTCCAGACCTGCCTTTTATACTGTATTAACACATATTTTTTTAAATTAAAATCTGTTCTTTTCCCCCAAAGTATTCTGATTTTGCTGTCCTTTCTTATGGACAACATATGGACTACACTTGACAAAGAAACCTGTTTTAAGGGTCTGGAGTGATTGCTCAGTGTTTATAGTCACTTGCTTGCAAAGCCTGCCAGCCCAGGTTCAATTCCACAGCACACATATATAGCCAGATGCAAAGTGGTGTGTGCATCTATGATTCCAAAGTACCTATTACAAAAGGAGATGCAGCCAGGAAACCCGAAGCTCTAGCAAGCTAGCTGATGTACACTTGTTCGCAATCTGAAAATACCTCTTCAGCAGTAAGAGGCACTGTCTCAAAGAAAGTGGAGAACAGATGCCTCCAAGTGGTCTTCTGACCTTCACATGCACACTAAAGCATGCATGCTTCCATACACATAAGTAAAATTTCAATTTTAAAAAAGAAATGCTCAAAATGCTTTAAAATGAACTCACTATTGCAAAGGGTAACACAGGTTTGTGTTCAGTGAAGAATTCTATTAAACCCATTACCTGAAATACTTCCACCACTTACTGTTCCATTATTCCATTACTTATGATTAGAATTACAGATGCAACGATACTCACTAATCCATTGTCGGACAAAGGCAGGGTCCTGGATTAAAGCAAACCTAAACTGTCTGACACAAAGGCCCCAGGCTATGGAGGGGTCCCAGCAGCCTGAACTGCAGGTCATATATGAGACACCAGACAGGCAGGGGAGCTACTACCCCCATTCTTGGGGGTTGCAGTGAGCCTGGACCCCCAGACAAAATCTCGACCCTGAGATTGGCAGGAAGTAAGGCCACTCTGTCTCCAAACACAGGATACCTGGACATTCAGATAAGACATAGGCTTTGCCCATAACCCTGTGACATTTGGCCAATTGCCTAGGAAACTCCTTATATGGTATCAGCTTGCAACCTTTGCACAGTCCATCCCCTGTACCATATATCATTGCCTATATGCTGGGATGTATGTCCCCATATGCTAATTAGGCATTAGCAAGCAACTTTGTACATCCAATCCCCTTAGGACCCTCTTCCCACCCTCAATTGCCTATAAACCCATTTCTCTGACAATAAACTGAGCTGCTCACTGTGACTGTCACTCAAAAGTGAATATTTCATCATTGAAATTGTTGCCTAAGCACGTTCGGGGGAACTGTGGCCAGCACAGAGGACCCCAGAACCCACAGCTGGCACCTGAACAAGTACCCACTGAGATGCGCCAAGGTAAGTGTGTGCTCTCCCAGCCAGATGATTGTCATTTGGGGGAATCAGGCCTTTGCCTCCACCCTTTTGAGGGCCGGCAGGTTTCTCTTTTTCTTCCTTTATTTTTGGTTCGCACCATCGTGAGGGACCAGACATGAGGAACTGGCAACTGATGGCTCTTGGCTGAGGCCACTCTTTGGTATTGACTGAAAGCCACCCATCCTCTGCCTGGACCCCGAAATCCCATTGGGCATTGGCAAAAATGCTCTATTTCTCTTCAACAGAAAAAAATGGTAACACTTTGACCTCTTAAAAGCCAATAGGGCAGTTCGCCGATTTCTTAAATTTGTGGACAGGCTTCTGTCCAGATTATTGGAAAACCCCCATGGTGTTAATCAGCCCTTGGGAATGTTGCTCTCTGCTCTTAGCATTTCCACTTTTTCTATCATGGGTGACATTGCTGCCCACCAAAAGAAATCACAGATTCATTGATTAAGGGTTCTCCTGAAAGTTAGGGGAATTAAGCTCTCCCAGAAAGAGGTTATCTCACTTTGGAAAGAAGTTTTCCAGGCCACCCTGTGGATAATTTATGGGGACACATGAACCCACATAGTTTATCTAGACAGGATACAGGAGGGTCAGGAAGGACACCCTCCTCTCTCTTTTCTCCCAATCATGGCAGCTGTTAGGCAATGCATTTAGCACCCCTAAAACCACTTCTACTCAAAAACCAGATGATGACTCTGATGAGAGGAGTACTGAGGACCAGCCAATGGCAGACCTCAGTTCTGTTGAAAAACCAATAAAAGAAATTAGAGAAAAATGACCCCAAACTCCCCTACAGCCACTCCTCTTTATCCACCTTTACCACCATACCCGCCTCCCAATCTGGACTGTTACCCTCCAGGTTGCCCCCCTTTGGACTCATGTAACACAGGCGAAAAAAATTCTAACATGGTAAATTCCTCTGGCCAGGACCCCCCTCCATCCACTTCCGCACTTATGATCACACAACAACTATGTGAATCCTGAGATAACAATAAAAAAAGCATTCAGTCAGGAAGTAGCAGCCTTTCCTGTTAATGTTCAACCAACTTAGGCTCAGCCCCTAGATTGGTATCCCTATCAAGCTGGGAATCTTAAAAGAACTCAGACAGGCTGTTAGGAAGGATGGCCATGGACTACATACCTCCTCCTGAGCCTAAGGAGCTTACTGGCATAATATCTGACAGTACTCACTGCCTAGTCTCCTGTTCCTTCCATGGGAAGCCCTCAGAGACAAATACCTCCAACAAGTGAAAAGAAACCAAAATCAACAGAACATCCCCGGAGATTTCATGAATTATTCAGACAGGGCAATTTCTCTACAGGCCTTCAACAGACCCAATAGCCCCCAGGGTACTATAACCAAGTTTGCCTCTGTGCCCTCCAGGCATGGGATAGAATACCCCTCGCCCCCCCAGCACCCAGGATACTACTTCTTCCTTACTGTCTCTTCATCAGAAGCCAGAGGAGACCCTCTCTGATTTTATATTAAGGGCAAGAACAAATTTCGAGAGAAAAATCCCCAACCCAATGGCCAGGGACCTCCTTCTCAAAAACAATTTTTGGGAAGGTGTGTGGTTGTTTGATTTAGGTGCCCCCATAAACTTAGGTGTCCTGAATGCTAGGTTCCCAGCTGATGGAGATTTGAGAATTAAAGCCTCCTGGAAGGAGTGTATTGTTGTGGGCAGGCTTATGGGTATTATAGCCAGTTTCCCCTTGCCAGTGTTTGGCATACTCTCCTGCTCCTGTTGTCTACCTTTATGTTGGCCAGGGGGTGATGTACACCCTCTGGTCATGCCATCGTTTTCCCTTGCCATCGTGGAGCTTCCCCTCGAGCCTGTAAGGCAATATAAACCTCTTTTTTCCACAAGCTGCTCTTGGTTGGGTGATTTCTACCAGCAATGTGAACCTGAGTGCAACAGTAAAGTGGTACCTAGGAGTAGGATTGCGGCTAGACACCTGAGAGTGTGGATTTGGCCTTTTTCAAGAGGAATGTGGAAGGATTTGAAACCTTGGCCTAAGAGATGCCTTGCAGTGCTGTAAGTACAGCTTGATGGACTATTCAGGTCAGAGTTGAAAGATCCAAATACAGAAAGAACTATGGACTGTGAAGTTTGGCTTATGAGGGTGAGAAAGAGCTTTGCTTGGACTGAGCTAGCAGTTTGTGTAAGTAGCTTGCTGTTATGCCTGTGTCCTGAGAAGTTGTGCAGGGTTGCTTTGCGTAGAAATAAGTTGGTGTGAGCAGAGGGATAGTGCACAGAAAAAATGAAATCTTTGGGCCTAAACTTCTGCCCGTTCACTTGCAAATTGAGAGATTACCAATTTTGAGACTGGGCCAGCTAACCTACACTGGGGTAACAGGAAGAATGTAGACCCTTTTGAAGGGGCCTGAGTGCTCAAGGAGTGCCCTGCTCTTCAAAGTCTGCTTTATTCCCCCTCTGGATTAACAAATTCTCACCCTACCTGGTATTGTGAATTATGAGAAATTCTGGAAAGAGAGGGTCATTGAATTTGCAACATGGTCTGGTGTTTTGGAAATGCCCATGGGCAGTGTGAAGCAGGTTTGCTGGATTCCTGAATGGAGACCCTATGGAGCCATGAAGATGACCTGTAGATTGCAGTGGAGAACCAGTGGAGATGCTGGGACCACAAGATGGCTGCTAAGGAAAGCTGCCAGCCCCAATGAAGTTTTCCAGGACTGTGAGTAGCCTAACTGGAGGGGCGGAACTGGAATGCCGGAGACTTATTGCTGGTTAGATGTATTGGACTTGGAGATTTGTCACTGGCTATAGTTGTTGGACTTGAAGCTACAAAGTTTGATGTTTGTTCTGGTTGTTTTAAATCTTGTATTGGCTGAATGTTTTTTTTTGCTATGACCAATGCCATCTTCTGCAGTGTGAATGTTTATTCTGTGCCATTATGGGTTTTGGGGGGTGTTATTGGTATTATGGCTCAGTTAAAAGACCTTGGACTATGGGGTTATATGAACATCATTGGGATTTTAAAAAGGGAGGGGAACTTTTAAAGTTGGACTGAATGCATTCTATTTTACATCATGTATGGTTAGGTTATGGAGGCTGGGGAAGAATGTGGTGGTTTGATTCAGGTGTCCCCCATAAACTTAGGTGTTCTGAATGCTAGGTTCCCAGCTGATGGAGATTTGGAAATTAAAGCCTTTTGGAGGGAGTGTATTGTTCGGGTGGGCTTATGAATGTTATAGCCAGTTTCTCCTTGCCAGTTTTTGGCACACTCTCCTGTTGCTATTGTCCACCTTATGTTGGCCAGGGGTGATGTTCACCGTCTACTCATCCCATTGTTTCCTCTGCCATCACAGACCTTCCCCTCACACCTGTAAGCCAAAATAAACTTCTTTTTCCAACAAGCTGCTCTTTGTTGGGTGATTTCTACCAGCAATGCAAACCTGACTGTAACAGTATGACTTCAGAACGTAGGCTGATTTGCCAAAGCCTAAAGGATGAGCGTTGTGATAAATGGATAGTCGCCACTCAGGATATAAGGACTGCCTCTCTGGCACAGGTCTTCACAGCAGCCTTAAAACCCAGAGGCAAATACTTCAATTGTGGAGAAGGACATTGGAGAGGAGAATGCCCTGACTATCAGGCCACTAAAGGCACCCTCCCAAAAAACAATTTGCCCTAGATGTTGCCAGGGGTATCATTGAAAAAAAGTCTACTGCTCTATTTATGAGAAAGAGGCCAAACCCCTAGAGCCTTTAAACTCCAAAAGGGACAAATCTCAGTCCTGCCAATAAGAGGGAAAACCCATAATATACAATGGGTAACAAGTATCCTAGAGGGAGCCCACCCAAGGCTGGCCTTAGAGGTTGGAGGAAAAATTTTCAAATGTCTAATTGATACTGGGGCAGATAAAACAATCCTAAAGAGATCTGAATTTCCCCAACACTGGGAATTAATTCCAAGGCCCCAATTAATGGGGATAGGCAGTCCTTCACAAGCCTGCTACCAAAGAAACTTTTAAGTGGAAGGACCCAGATGGAACTACAGGTCTCATCTGACCCCTAGTGGCAGCTGTAACAACTAACCTGCTAGGGCGAGACATCCTTGAGGCCCTAGATGTAGCTGTCACCACTAATATAGAAGGAGAATGCATGGAGATAGAAGAATATGAGAGATACCTTCGCCAATGTCACCCCCAATCCTAAAGGCCATTGTTAAGTATGAAACTCCCTGCCTAGAATGGCTCTCTGATGAGCCAACCTGGGTTGAACAGTGGCCTCTCCCCAGGGAGAAACTTGAAATCCTAAATCAGTTAATACCAGAACAACTCCAACTTAATCACATCCACCCTTCATGGAACCCATGGAACACTCCTGTGTTTGTAATCTGTAAGGGCTCAGGAGGATGGAGGTTACTACAAGATCTTAGGGCCATCAATAAAGCCATGCTCATTTGGGGAGCCCCTCAGAGGGGACTGTCCCTTGTGTCAGCCATTCCAGCCAACACATCCCTCCTTGATATTGATATTAAGGATTGTTTCTTTTCTATCCACCTGCACCCCCAATACAGACAATGCTTTGAATTCTCGGTCCCCTCTATCAATAACGCGGTACCTGACAAAAGCTTTGAGTGGATGGTCCTGCCCCAACGTATGGCTAATCATCCTATTTTATGCCAAGAAGCAGTTGCTATGGCATGAAGGCCACATTTAGATCAAGTACTTAATATCTATCATTACATGGATGGCATCCTAGTATGGAAAGACTCCTCCAATTCACCAGCTAAGCTAAGAGATCAATTAATACCTTCCCTCACTGAGGCTTCAAAATTGCCCCAAATAAATTCCAACTTGTCCCACGCATAGCTTTCCTGGGGACAGAACTCTCCCTCACCTCTGCCCAGCCTCTTAAACTCATGCTCTCCTTTCCCCAGAATCTTACATCGGCCTTGCTTCAGAGCTTTCTGAGGAACCTCATTTGGCTCTGGCCATGGCTTCCCATCCCCACCAGTGATTTACAAACCTTATTTGATATGTAACAAGATGACAACGACTCATCCTCCCTCCCCCTCCTAAGCCCAGAGGCAAAACAGACATTAACTAAGATTAATAACATATTTTCTGATATGGCACTTACCTGGTACTTACCAGACAAGCCCATTCAGCTTATGATATTTAACTCCTCCCAACTGTCATGGGAGTGCTATTCCAACCCCAAGGAGTCCTGGAATGGCTCCACACCTCCATTGGCTGTGCCCCACATATGTTAACAGAGATTGACACCCTTGCAGCCATGATCAAAACCAGGTGAGACCGAGCTCTCCAAACCTTGGGCAAAGAACCTGACACTACCATAACCCCTTTCTCCCTCGCTGACATACAGTGGCTATTTAAGAACCATTACCGATTTGCCATTAGCCTAGTGGGCTTCCCTGGTCAAAATGACAACCACTACCCTAATGAAGAATGGATTCCTGCAATACCCCTTCTAAAATGGCTCCCACCTCTTTTCAAAAAAAACAATCCCTGGACCCCTCCCCCCCATTTAGTTTTTTTTTCCCTGATATTTATTTATTTATTTCAAAGAGGGAAGCAAGGCCAATGTAAGATTCTGGGGAAAGGAGAGCATGAGTTTAGGAGGCTGAACAGAGGTGAGGGAGAGTTCTGTCCCCAGGAAAGCTATGTGTGGGATAAGTTGGAATTTATTTGGGGCAATTTTGAAGCCTCAGTGAGGGAAGGTATTAATTGATCTCTTAGCTCAGCTGGTGAATTGGAGGAGTCTTTCCATACTAGGATGCCATCCATGTGATGATAGATATTAAGTACTTGATCTAAATGTGGCCTTAATGCCATAACAACTGCTTCTTGGCATATAATAGGACGATTAACCATACATTGGGGCAGGACCATCCACTCAAAGCTTTTGACAGATCCTGCGTTATTGATAGAGGGGACCGAGAATTCAAAGCATTGTCAGTACTGGGGGTGCAGGTGGATAGAAAAGAAACAATCCTTAATATCAATATTTACAAAAAGAGGGAGGGAGAGAGAGAGAGAGAGAGAGAGAGAGGGAGAGGGAGAGAGAGAGAGAGAGTATGGGCACACTAGGGCCTCTAGCCACTGCAAATGAGCTCCAGACGCATGTACCACCATGTGCATCTGGCTTATGTGGGACCTGGAAAACCGAACTGAGATGTTTATGCTTCACAGGCAAGCACCTTAACTGCTAAGCCATCTCTCCAGCCCTTTTTTAAAATCCCTCCCCCATTTCTACATATGGGGGAAACAGAGGAGCAGTGGTAGTTCTTTACCACCCAAGAGATCAACCTCCCACCATCATTTTTAAGGAACTTCCTGGCAGATCCCCACAATATAAGAAACTATATACCATCTACCTGGCACTCCTTGAGGAAGAAGGCCCCTTTAATCTCTTTTCAGATAGCATCTATGCTATAAACTTACTCCCCTGGCTTGCAACCCCTGGCTTGCTCACTCACATATCCAATTAGATGAAAACCCTCTTTTGCCCTTGCTGATAAAGGTCTCCAACCTCATTTGCAAAAGGGCCCCCCTGTTTGTGCAACACATAAGGTCTTACAGCTCCTTACCTGGCCCCCTCACTAAGGAAAATGCATTAGCAGAGCAGATGGCCTCCTATGGAGACCCAACAGACATCTTCCTGGCCACTCTTGAGGAAGTAGAAACATTTTGTTAATGAATCAAATGTTGAAAAAGATTTTATTTTATTTTATTTTTTAAATTATTTATTTATGTATTTATTTATTTATTTGAGAGCAACAGACACAGAGAGAAAGACAGATAGAGGGAGAGAGAGAGACTGGGCATGCCAGGGCTTCCAGCCTCTGCAAACGAACTCCAGATGCGTGCGCCCCCTTGTGCATCTGGCTAACGTGGGATCTGGGGAACCGAGCCTCGAACCGGGGTCCTTAGGCTTCACAGGCAAGCGCTTAACCGCTAAGCCATCTCTCCATCCCTGAACAAGATTTTAAAACTCTCAAAAACTCCACAAGGAGCTCCTTGACTGTTACAAGCCTGACGACCCCATCACATGGTTTTCTAACCCTTTAGTCACTTGGCTTCTCCCTCTCCTTGCTATAGAAACCCTATTGCTTGTACCCCTGCCTCATCAAATTTCTCAGACAACAAATAACTAATATTGCTAAGGTTGCTGCTAATCAGGTTCTAGTGCACCATCTAGCCCTATCTGAGACTATGATAGACGATAAGGATTTCACTCAATATGATGATACCACCCCATCATAAAAACAAAGGGGGAGCTGTCAGACATAGGCAGGGCCCTGGGTTAAAGCAAACCTAAGCTGTCTGACACGAAGGCCCCAGGCTATAGAGAGGTCCCAGCAGCTTGGACTGCCAGTCATATCTCGGGGACCAGACAGACAGGGGACCTCCTCCCCCATTCTCAGGTGTTGCACTGAGCCAGGGTCCTCGCCTCATTCTTGGGGATCTTAGTGAGCCTGGGCCCCAGACAAAATCTTGGACCCTGAGATCAGCAGGAAGTAAGGCCACTCCCTCTGCAAGCACAGATATCTGGACATTCAGATAAAACAGGCTTTGCCCATAACCCTGTGACCTTTGCTCAGTTGCCTAGGAGACTCCTTATATGGTATCAGCCAGCAACCTTTGCACAGCCCATCCTGTGTACCATATACCATTGCCAACATGCTGGAATGTATGTCTCCATATGCTAATTAGGCATTAGCAAGCAACCTTGTACATCCAATCCCCTTAGGACCCTCTTCCCACCCTCAACTGCTTATAAACCCATTTCCCTGACAATAAACCAAGCTGTTCACAGAGACTGTCTCCTGAAAGTGAATCTTTTTTCATCATGCTTACCACCATGGTTGACTGGGCACCTTTGGGGGAACTGTGGCCAGCCCAGAGGACCAGGAACCCACAATCCATAACCTCTTTTCTAAAGAATGCTATAGGAGTCACAATATGAATGCCAATCACCAGATTCAGGTACCTATTGGTTCCAGAGATGTTTATCAGTTTGTTCCACAGCTTAGAAAAAGTATCTGAAAAAAGTTTGAGAGGATTTGTAATTTAAAAATTAAAAATGGGCTGAAGAGATGGGTAAGTGGCTATGGTGCTTGCCTGCAAAGCCTAATGAGCTGGATTTGATTTCCCAGTACCCATGTAAAGCCAGCTGCACAAAGTGGCACATGTGTCTGGAGTTCATTTGCAATGGCTAGAGGCCCTAGTATGTCCATTCTTTCGCTCTATTTCTCTCTCACACCTTGTAAATAAATAAAAAATATTTTGGTTTTTTTTTTTTTTTTTTTTTTTTTTTTCTCCCCGAGGTGGGGTCTCACTCTGGTCCAGGCTGGCCTGGAATTAGCTATGTAGTCTCAGGGTGCCCTTGAACTCTCAGCAATCCTCCTACCTCTGCCTCCCAAGTGCTGAGATTAAAGGCGTGCGCCACCATGCCTGGCTAAAAAATGCTTTTTAAAGAAGTAAAAGAATAAGCTGAGAGATGGCTCAACAAGTAAGAACACTTGTGCAAGCTTGAGGACCTAAATTTGGAGCCCCTGCAGCCACATAAAATGCAGGCATGACTATACATGCCTGTAATTACAGTGCTGAGGGCGGGGTGCAGAAAAGAAGACCCCTGGGGCTCACTGGCTAGACAACCTAACCACTAAACAGTGAGTTCTAGGTTCAGTGAAAGAACTTGCCTCAGGGAAACAGAGTAAAGGAGCACATCTGCTGTTCGCCTCAGGTCACATGGGTATGCATGGGCACACACAAAGCACGGGCAACACACACAAATATACTCATGCATACATGCATATGTCATGCAGAAAAGTTAACTCATGAAAAATACATGATTTATTTGATTACAATAGATCAAAAATATGCAAAATAGAAAAAAATAAGCTACTGCCTATATTTAATAGCATACATGCTTGGAAAATAAGAAAAATATAGTTAAGGCACATAAAGATATTCTGGGCCTTTTGTTCACAATATAATGAAAAAAACATTCATATAGTCTAAATATTAATAAATAGTGTATTAAAATTAAGCAGAAAACCTATATTTTAATAAACTAAATAAATTCTTACATGGTACATATTAAATAGTATTTTACCTATTGCAATAATAATCCAAAAGCTATTTTAAAAATACTATGTAGGGGTTGCCATGGTAACAAAGCAATTCCCTTTTAAAGTTAATTAATTAGCACAATTAATTAGCTACAACTTTCAGATATAAAATGGCACCTCTCTTCACAAGTTTTTTTTTTTTTGCTTTCCCTCTCATAATAGTATTATACTCCACAATACCATCATAATCTAACTTTTATTTAAATGTTTTATTTATAATACAGAACTATATCACCATTATTGCTAGTTTCATATATTTATAAACATAAAACATGCTGGTTTACATTCCAAGCCTAAAGACAATCTGAAAACATTATTAAGAATTCATGTAGTTGGCCCTGGAGACTCAGGCATATAATTCTAGCTACTTGGAAATCTGAGGCAGGAGGATCACAGGTTCAAGGCCTGGCTAGACCACAAAGTTAATTCAAAGCAATCAGGGGTAATTTGATGAGACTGTGTCAAAACAACTTAGTTTTTAAAATGGCTGGATATGGACCTCAGTGTTAGGGCACATGCCTAGAATGCCTGAGGCCCATAGTTTAATCTCCATTGTCCAAAGGGGGAAAAAAATCATTTACAATTAAGTTGTGGAGGGGAAAAATCCTTTTGGCCAATATGTAGTCACAAATTATATTCTTACTTCTGCTTTAAAATCTACCAAATATTTTACCCTCCAAATTTTGTAATGCAAAAAAGTCCTTAATAGCAATGACAGAACAGAAAGCTCTATGACAAGAAAAGTAGAAAAAAAAATACAGAAAATCATAATTATAAATATATCTTACTCGTTGTAGTCCTTCATACCAATCATCTTGTTCAAACCAATGTGAAATGTAAGTCATCCAAGCCATAGAGCATTTCTACTTTAATCAAGGCAATTGGAAGCTCAGCACCAGAATAACCAGCACCTAAAGTGACAATAATGTGTTTCAACCAAACAATCTTTACCACAATCTCCTTTGTTCAGTACAAGAAGCTAATAATATACAATCATTTTAACTGAAACAGTTTTAATTATCTACAAATATCCATAAAAAGAATATTGAGTCAGAAAATAAAAGCCTATATTCAGTAAGAAAAAAATAATTATTCTCTATAGTTCCAGAAAATTCAACTACTTTCACTCGAAATAAAAAGCACTTAACATTTTCAGGAAATAAACATTTTTTTTTCTAAAATTTAACAAGTTAAAATAATCCAGAAATTTAATAGGCAACAGATCAATTCTTACTTCAGCTTCTTGAATAGTGCATATAAATGCACTTATATAAGCTTTAGAACAGTCATGTGCTTTGTTTCCTTCCAGCTCAGTAGGAGTTAAATCATCCTACAGGTAGCCACTGCTAATTGTCTGTTGCAAAAATTGTAAAGATCCTTCATCACTCAATATAGTGTTAGTATGTTCAATTGAATGAAAATCATGTAAATTGAATTTACTCCTTTCTGTAAGGAATTATTTACTAGCTCTGATATGTAAGAAATTTTGAGAGACTGCAAAACACTAAGTGTTTTCTCCTTCCCATCAAAATGCTTAAGGTTGTATTGGTATAGAAAGATGCACTTTGTAGAAATATCAGGTAGTTGAGAACATTCTGGTGCTTGCTGTGATTCTTTATTTATTATTATCTGCTTGAAATTGCAGGTGGAAGGTCTGGGGCATAGGTTTTTGCTGCTACAGGAAGCTCGAGTAGCCTTTTCCTCCCATCTCCTCGGGTTGGAATCTGCTGCCTTCTCCAACCCTCTGGATTTGTTCCTTGCTCATTGTCTCATTTATCCACTGCTTATCTATTTTGTCTTGCAGTTCTTCATCCAAGTCTTGCCATGTCTTTTTGTTAATTCTAATTTCATCTGTATCCAGCATTAATTCGCCACTACACTTACCTGGACATTGCTTTCCTGGTTCCAATTCCTCTACTAGCCAGGGACTGCACTCTACCATGCCAAGTTTCATTTCAAGCTCCCCACTGAACTTGGAACTCTCAGATTCCAGTCTGGTCATTTCAGTATTAACATTAAAAAAAGTAAAAACCCTTCATTTTTCAAGGTAAGATTCAATTTCCACCACATCAAACATTTTTTCTGTTGAATTCCCTACTGGGGTTACTGTTACAATCTAGAAAATGCCCTGATACAAAAAATTCCAGGTTTTATGTTTTAATTTTCACAAAGATGTCACTTCCCCCCATTATATTAAATCTGCAAGTATTATAAAACTACCTTTACAAAGCCCTCCTCACCATCCTAAAGCCACTCCTTTTAATGAAACCTTAACTCATCTCTTCCAGACTAGTGCAATAGTTTAATTACTAGTACTATGATCTTATTGTGATTCCCAAACATGCACTATTATGTATACTCTGAAGCTTTTAAGTGCTCTTCCTTAAATTTTTCTCTTTCATTCTCTTTCCCTGTAAATAATGGGCTCTTTCATTTTTCAAGACCCAGCTTACAAACCCTGTAAACCTCACAATTATTCATCTGTCTCAAAGCCTATATTTGTGAAGATAATGATTACAAATTGTGAATCCACCAAAACAAAGAATCAATCATGTGTACTCATCATTAGGTAGAAGATGTAGAATATCTGTGAGGCAAATTGTCATGCATAGTACTTTAAAAGTTTGGCACCTAGTGTCTTTACAGCAACAAAAACACATATTACTTGGAAAGGAAATAAAGTATTCAAGTAAAATTGAATAGTAAAAATTGTGTGTGTGTGTGTGTGTGTGTGTGTTGCTATGGATTGAGCCCAGGGCCCTCTGCATGTTAGACAAGCATGCTACCACTGCGAAACACCTCAGCTCCAACTTGAGAATAAATTTTAAGGGTTGAAACACAAATTTGAATTGGTAAATATATTTGTAATCATTTCAGACACCAAATATGTATTTATTATACTGTTATAAACCCAATGAAGTTACAAATCAAAAGCTTATGGGCATATAATAGCTATTTCTTATTTCCTAATACATTTTAAAAATATTTTATTTTAATTTATTTATTTGAGAGAGAGAGAGAGAGAATGGGCATGCTAGGGCCTCCAGCCACTGCAAATGAACTCCAGACACATGTGCCCCCTTGTACATCTGGCTTATGTGGAGCCTGGGGAATCAAACTTGGGTCCTTTGGCTTTGCAGACGAACACCTTAACTGCTAAGCCATCTCTCTAACCCTCTGAATACATTTTTAACAACACTAAGATATTTACAAAAATTAAAGAAAAATATTACAAATATTATCTTACCAATTTTTTTAAGTATATTTTTGGTTTTGCTCCAGGCACATTGATTATCAGACAGAAAATAACATCTGTTGCATTTAATGTAAGAATGGTAGAGTTGAACTCACAACTTCTTTGGGTGGCATTTTTGCTTACTTTCTTTTCCATCATTTCTGTTTTGATTCTACATTTAGATTTTCTGTCCAATTTTACATGATATTCAGACCCAGATACTGACTTAATTCTCTGGAATTTTGTTTTTCTGTTTATTTGCCTTTCCTCATTGAGCTATATCTACTTATCTATCCACAGTTGTGATATCCACAGTTCTTAGACCATCTTGATCAGCTTTGAGCTCATGTATCTTATAGCATATTATATTTATATTTATTTATATTATATTTAAAATTTCCTAACAAACTAAGTGACCATGTAAGAATAAATAGGTCATTGCTTATTCAACTAACCAAATATGAAATATGTGACAGATTGGAAACCATCTTCTTTCATGTAGTTGCACCTATACTGTTTGGTTATCTGTTCCTCAGCACCTTAAAAAAGCCATTCCATTGTCATTCATACCTGAATCCATGCAACCTTAATATTTAAGCAAAATAGCATATAGAAAATTTTAAGCTATTCTAATATAAATTTTGAGAATAAAAGCTTTCATTTTGGTAATTTAATAAATCTAAAATGTCTGGCACATGTAGTAGAGGCCCCATAAATGATTTTAATTTATATATGATAAAATGGAATTCTGAGCTACCTAGTATTTAATAAAATTTGGTTTTCAAAGGAAATCTATTTTAAGTACATACTAAATACACTGCTCTTCTAAAAAATATAATGCATTCTATCAAAACTTAAAGAAACACATTTCACTTTTTATGAATACATACAATAAGCTGTTTAAAAGCGTATTTGTTTTTTGATAACAGTACGTTTCCCTGTCTCAAATTAATTCACAGCCTCTTTTGCTACTTCAAACACTGGAGTAAATAAATTCAAGATGTCTTCTGAAAAGTAGAAACCAATTTAAAGATATAAAAAAGTGTGTTGTTAAATACATACTTCTTTTGTTTGTTTATTTTTATTTATTTATTTGTGAGTGACAGACAGAGACAGAAAGAGGCAGATGAGGCAAGAGAGAATGGGTGCACCAGGGCCTCCAGCCACTGCAAATGAACTCCAGATGCATGCACCCCCTTGTTCATCTGGCTAATGTGGGTCCTGGGGAATCGAGCCTTGAACCAGGGTCCTAAGGCTTCACAGGCAAGTGCTTAACCACTAAGCCATCTCTCCAGACCAAATATATATTTTGTTTATACTAAATTGCACTAAGAATGTCTTTCACACTAATTGTAAAGATGTATCATTTCCAGATCACCCTGTTTCTGCCACCAAGAATGTGTTCCTATCTGCTGAAGCCCCAGAAAATATCTTAGACCATAAGCTTAAGGGAAATATCCAAGTATGCCAAAACAATGAAAGGGAAGAAGTCTGGATACTTGAAAACATGGACTTCCAATCATAGTTTGTTAATATGAAGGAGAATATAACTTTCATATTTTAAATCAAATATTATTTTATATTTTCTCTGCCATGGGCAGAAAAACCTCACATAGGATCTGAAACTGCATGACTTCAAAAAGCAGCTGAGGAAGAACAGTGAAAGAGACACAGAGAACACTCAACTCCTACCAAACCAGATATCCAGAGACACAGAGGCTCCCAAGCCCTCATCACTGAAGTAGACGTAAAATGAACCCAACGTGGTTCAGAGAAATTCATGGAAGAGGGGGACAGAAAGATTGTTAGAGCCACAAGTTGGGACATTATGCACAGAGACATTGCCTCTTCCCCATAACTGATGGCTAACCCCACAATGCATGACCTATATTCCCCAACAAGGAGGGTTCGTTCAGAGTGGGGAGGACAGAGAGGAGGCTAACAATGGTAACAACATGGCCGTTTACACACTGAATATGTACATAACTAATAAAGACAAAAATCTCAGAAATGAGAGGAACATTTTAAAATACACCCATGCAGCTATTCAGAAAACACTGACTAATGATATTCTATGTATAGCATTGAAAAAAAAAACTCCTGATAGCACTGAAAATAATAAAATATGACCTTATATAAGAGAGAAAATGAGAAAACACATTCCTAAATATACATAACTTCAGGCTGAATCTCACTGGAAGGGTCAATTGACTCTTCAACTTCCGGGCTTGCTGGCTTGGTTCACATGATAGGTAATGAGTTTTAAATTTTGTAATCATTTATTACTTGTCACAAACGACTTTTCCTTTAGTAGTGTCAGTGTTTCATGAGAAAATCATTCGTTTTTATTTTATAAAAGGAGAGGAATTTCCTTAAAAGACAGAAGAAAATTTTATCTCACAATGGTTAGGTTATTTTTTTTTTTTTCTGCTAACTTATACGAAGAAATAGAAGAGGTAACACCTTTTCACCAAAGGACAGAGGGACAGAACTTTTCTTTTTTTTTTTTCAACGTTTCCATAAAATATATGCAGAACTATGTCTCCCTTTTGAACCCACAAATAAATATGGAAGAAAAACTAAAGTAGCTGAGGAAGCACAAGCAGTCAGTCCATAATGTCAAATGCCAGAGCATTTGTCTTCAAATACATGTTACTAGCATGTTCTTTACTCTAAGCATACACTCATAAAATTGTTTCTATGTAATATAACAAACAGGTTTTGTACTATTTTGGCTAACTCTAGTATTTATCTATGAATTTACCTCATTAATATTACAAGGGGTTTAGTAAAAATCATATGTTTCCATATATATTTGCTACATTTTATTTCATCCTGTTTAGTAAATAGTAAGTACACATTATATCTAGACAGTAGAGGTAGTTTTTAAAAACAAAGATACATAAGAGCAAAAGCCCTTGCTTCAAAGGCCGGGCGTGGTGGCGCAGGCCTTTAATCCCAGCACTTGGGAGGCAGAGGTAGGAGAATTGCCATGAGTTCAAGGCCACCCTGAGACTACAGAGTTAATTCCAGGTCAGCCTGGACCAGAGTGAGACCCTACCTCGAAAAACAAAAAAAAAAAAAAAAAAAAAAAAGCCCCGCTTCAGGAAATTTATATAGAACCTAAACATGGGGCAGACACTGTGTTTGTTGTCTAGTCAAAAATCACTCTCGACCAGCAGTTTCTAACTGTGCCCCAAATGACTTTGATATAGATGGAATCAAACTAAACAGAAAAATCAGGCTCTTTGTCCATTTCCAAACTCTAAGCAAGCAATAATGATTTCATCTCCCATGAACAATTTGTATCCTCTGTATGGGTGTTTAGCCCAACTTCAGGTAATGTAAGTGGAAATCTGTGGTGCCATTTTCCCACTCTTCATTTTAGACATTGATGTAATGCTGCTGCTGAAAAGCTATTGTATACTCATGCAAGACAAGCCAGAACATTACAGAGATGATGTGATTCTATCAATACTCAGATACACTGTTTTCATTCATCTAGTGTGAAGGTTTGAATGCAAATATATGTCCCCCACTGACTCAGGTATTATTTTAATTTTTTTTTTTTTTGAGGTCTCACTCTAGCTCAGGCTGACCTGGAATTCACTATATAGTCTTAGAGTAGCCTTGAACTCATAGCAATCCCCCTACCTCTGCCTCTTGAGTGCTGGGATTAAAGACATGCACCACTACTCCCAGAATGACTCAGGTATTTCTTATTAAGTTTCATACTTAACATAGCCCTGCTGGACGAGGTGTGTCACTGGGGACAGATATTCAATTCAGCCCTAAGGTGTGTAGAAAGCCAGTTTGATTTTGCTGTTTGTGCTTGTAGATGTTGCCACTCTCCCCCGCCCCATCTGTGCTGTGGATGCTAGGGTGAGCCCGCTTCTGCCATGCTAAAACCTATCCTGGAATCTATAAACCTGAAATAAACCTTCCTCCCACATGCTGCTTCTGCTAGGATGTTTGTCTAGCAACAAAAGGGCAATTGCAACAATTAGCTTTATAAAAAATGTTTTTCATTCCTCATTTTTCTGTCAGGACTACTTGACTTCATTTCTAGTGATACAAATACATTCATAAAACAACACAGAATAGCCATTACAATGGAGAATCAGCAAGGGCTTAAAGAAACAAACAGAAAATGAAAACAAAAAGTCCTAACCTACTTTAGGTGGTCAAAAGGGTATACAAAAATAAAAAGGTAAGGTTTAAACTTTCAGCTAAAAAAAATTCTTCTGGGTCTAACATGTAATTGTATATGAGAAGAAATAGTAAATTATGAAAAAAGACAGGTAATCAGAGATAAAATGTCAAATTGTCTATATCATGTCAAGAATTAGATCTTTTATGTTATACATGATGGCAAGCATGATACATCTTAAACATGGTGATGCTAGCACCTGATATTTTGGGTTATAGCTATTATCCTAACACTATATTAAATACTTTTGGGGGGACAGAGTGACATAATAAGAGGTTGGTAGAAAATAGGTAGAGGGATAAACTAATGAAACATTAAGGAAAAGTAAAGTATAGGGAAGACAAGCTAAGGTAAAAGAGTTGCACAGTGACACAACTAAAATAATGATTCTGAAGAAAATGAAATGAAACAGAAGAATAAAACAATGCCTTCAATAAAGAGCCAGGTATGGTGGTGCTCACCTTAAATCCCAGCAGTCAGGATGGCAATATAGGAGGTTAAACATGAGTTTAGGGCCATCCTGAGAGTACATACTGAATTCCAGGTCAGCCTGGGTTACATCAAGACCTACTAGAGGAGCTGTTGAAAGAAAAATGTCATCAAGAGAATGAGTAAGTAGGTGACCCTGTAGACTATAAAATCCTCCAGCCAGACAGAAGTACATACTTGTACAATAGTGACACACAGCCTCTGTGAGTAACAATTTTCTGATTGGATGTGAGGCCTGCTCAGTGGGAGAAAACTCATACCTGGTACTGTAAACCAAGTAAGATTCCCATAGTTAGGATACTATACTTCAGTAATGGACATCAGAGAGAAGCCCCCACTGTTCTCTAGAGATGCACAGTGAGCTTGTGTACCAAAATGCTCTCAAATAACTTTGTATACCCCCCTTTAGCCCAAGATGCTCTCACTCTTGGTTGGATCTGTTTATACAGATGGCAGAAAAAGACAGTGGTGAGTTGAGATCCATTGGTAAGACAAGAAGATAGCCAACTGCCCACCATGAGACTTGCCACATCGTCCATATCTACCGGGACCCAGAACGTACAGTGGAAGTGGTACTATGAACACTGCTCTTACTGCTAGCCTGACAACCAGCTCCAGGACGATGGTGACAGATGCAGTGAACAAGCAAAATCAATCAAAGCAGAAATCCAGAGGCTACAAAGACCTCAATGCTAAATCAGACTGCCAATGGGTCTGCCATGGCTCAGAGAACACTGCAGAAGTGGGGAGGGAGGGAAATTGTAAAAACCACAGAATGGGTGGGAATACCCTGAGGCAGAGTCCCCCCATCATCCCATTAGGAATAACTGAGGCCTTCATGTTCTCACAGTGAATTGCACAACCCCACTGAGGAAGATCCCAGGGAACTGGGAACAGGGGAGAGGGAATAAAAGACTACAATCTGTAAATAAATAAACAAATAAGGTAATAAAGGGCAGAAGTAAAATTTAAAAAAATCAATAAATCATAACCATGGTTAAGAATATAATGTTTTAACTTATAAAATTATTAGGAAATGATAGGAGCTGAAAGCTCAAAGTAAATACATGAAATAAACATTTTAGAGATAAAAAGTAAAATAATAGAAGCAAACCAAAAACCATGTAGTAAAAATGCTTCTTAAGATTGATGAAGATATTAATTAAGTAGATCAAAATGCTTGGTTGATGTGCTAGTTAAGTTTGTGCCAACTTGATCTGTTTAAGAATCCACAGACATTCCTCATAAGTGGGTCTCTGAGATTGCTTCCAGGAAGGATTAACTAAGGGACAAATCCTCCCCCTCCCCCCCCTCCCGGGGCAAGCCCTTCTGCCAGAGTGGGTAGCCTATCTTGGGGAGGGTGTGGCTTTATCTAAAGAAGCTCTATGAAGGAAAGGATCCCCTCCTCCTATCTGCCTGCCAGGGTTGCTTGCTGCTTTCCAATGTGGACTGGAGAACAGCATTTCTCCAGGATGCCTCTAGGACTTCAGTGCTGAATTAGGACGGCTGAGGCATCCAGCCTCGTGTACTGAGCAGCTACCAGGTTCCTTGACTCTCAGGCCTGCCACCTGCTATTGTTGGACTGCCATAAAATAATCCAATAAATTCCCTTTTAATACAATTCATTCTTTCTATCAGTTCTGTTCCTAGAGAGAACCCTAATACAAATTGTGGTACCAGGAGTGGTTCTAGAGAAACAGAATTGTAAGGATGGATTTCCATAGTGGTCCTCTCTGGAAATGGTTCTCCAACCTCAGTGCCACTAAAGGTTCTACTGGTAATAAGGACAGCAATTTTACTGGTAATAAGGAGGTCACTAATAATCCAGGGTGTGAACTGTTTAAAGAACTCCATTTGGTGATCTTGGGTCATATCTTGTGAAGAGTAGGGAATTTAGTGACTGTATCTAGAACTTTTGAGTATTTGTGGAAAAGTAAGACAAATGATGATGCTGGATGGTTACTTCTAGCATCTCTGGATAAACTATTGAGAGAAAAGCAGAAGCTCCGAAAGGAAATTTCTAAGCTTAAGACCCGCATATATGATCTGAAGGGTTCTAAGGGTGCCTTGGAAGAGAGTCTCCTCTCTAGCCAGAATAGGGCTCAAATTTCCGAAAACCAAACTGAAGCTCTTATTTTAAGATTGGCGAACTTGCAATGTAAGCTCAATTCCCAGGCTCACAGGCTATCAGAAGTTAAAATGAGAGCACTGATTGGAAGAGTGGGACCCTATTACTTGGGATGGGGATGGGTGGGAAGACCCTGGAGAATCTGGGAACATTGAGCTGTCAGATTCTGAAGAAGTTGTTTTGCATAAGAATGTGGCCCCCCCTCCCGTAGGGACAGTTGCATCCCCACCCCCACCCCCTGAAATATTGCCCTCTCCACTCTTGCCTGAGGGTATTACTTTCTTTGTCTGAGGAACCAGCAATGACTCTCCCTGAAGGAGGTGCTGATACTTCTCAGTGCCCACCCATCTTTGCCTCTAGGCCTATAAAAAGGTGGAAGGGTAGGCATGCTCCTAAATGTGAGATAGAAAGCATGACTCGAGGAGGTGAGGTATACCCCTAAAGAACTTCAAGAGCTTTCTAACTTGTACAGACAGAAACATAGGGAATATGTGTGGGAATGGATTTTAAGGGTGTGGGATGACAGCAGAAGGAATACAATATTAGATCAGGCTGAATTTACTGAAATGGGCTCACTGAGCAGAGATTTTAGATTTAACAATGCAGCTCATGCAGTTGGAAGAGGTATCAAGAAGTATTTGATTGGTTGGCTGAAGAATGGATCCAAAGATGGCCTGCTGTGAATGAGCTCGAGCTGCCTGATATACCTTGGTTTAATGTTGATGAAGGCTCAAAGAACTTAGAATGCTGGAGTGGATGTGCCATGTAAACTCATCCTTGCCCCAACCATGGGAGCATCCAGAAGATGTGCCCTTCACTAAAACTATAAGAAACACATTTGTGAGGGAGCAGCAGCATACTTAAAGGCCCCCAATGAAGACATTACCATGGGAGCTGCACTTGCTGCATTAGGTGAGTTAGATGAAATGGGTCTAACTGGATCTTGGAGTAACAAGGGCCAAGTAGCAGTACAGAATTGCCAAAGGCAATGTGAGCATGTTTACTGTAACAGACAGCATAGGCAAAACAATGCTTCTAACAGTATGACTCGTGTAGACCTTTGGTACTGGCTGATTAATCATGGTGTTCCCAGAATTGAAATGGATTAAAAGCCTTCTAAGTTCTATCTTGATCTGTATAAGAGCAAAGGAACAAAGAGTCAAGGCCTCTTAACCAGTTTTCAGACTTGAGCCAGTTTACAGATCCTGAGCCCCTTGATTGAAGGTGTGGCCAGGTCTCCTTGAAGAAGGACTCTACCACATTCCCCCAAAGTTTCAATATTAAGCTTAGTCCTACTCTTCCTTAGAGGGACCTTTGGCTTTTTGCTAGGGTAATTGTACACTGTGGAAAAGGAAATTATCAGACATTTCAGGGTGCACTGGACACTGGCTCCAAGTTGACACTGATTCCAGGAGACCCCAAAAAGCAGTGTGGCCCTCCAGTTAAAGTAGGTGCTTACAGAGGTCAAGTGGTCAATGGAGTTTTGGCAAATGTTAGACTGACAGTGGATCCAGTGGGTCCCTGAACTCATCCTGTGGTTATTTCCCCAGTTCCAGAATGCATAGTTGGGAAAAATATGCTTAGGAGTTGGCAGCACACCACATTGGTTCTCTGACTTGTGGAGTGAGGGATATTATGGTTGGAAAGGCCAAATGGAAGTCACTGGAGCTCCCTCCACCAGGGAAAATAGTTAACCAAAAACAGTATTGCTTCCCTGGAGGAACCGCAGAAATTCATGTCACTAAAAGGGACTTGAAGGATGCAGGGATGGTGGATCCCACCACATCTCTGTCAGTGGCACATAGGGATGCCATTTGGAGCCTTTCGCAGGACCCCATAGGTGAATCACAGTGGAGGCCCTTGGAATTCTGGAGCAAGACCCTGCTATCATCTGCAGACAATTATTCTCCCTTTAAGAGACAGCTCTTGGCCTGCTATTGGGCCTTAGTAGAAACTCAATGCTTGACAATGGGCTATCAAGTACTATGAGACCTGAGTTTCCCATAGTGAGCTGGGTGTTACCTGACCCACTAGGCCATAAAGTTGGACTGTGCACAGCAGCAGTCCATCATCAAGTGGAAGTAGTATATCCGTGATTGGGCTCAAGCAAGCCCTGAAGGTACAAGTATGTTACATGAGGAACTTTCCCAAATGTCTATGCTTGCTACTCCTGTTACACTGCCTTCTGTCCCCAAGCATGCACCTATGGCTTCATGGGGTGTGCCCTATGATAAACTGACTGAAGAGGAGAAGACTAGGGCATGGTTTACAGACAGTTGAGCACATTATACAGGCACCTCCCAGAAGTGGACAGCTGCAGCATTTCAGCCCCTTTCTGGGACAACTCTGAAAGATTGAAGTGAAGGGAAATCTTCCCAATGGGCAGAACTTCAGGCAGTGTACATGGATATGCATTTTGCTTGGAAGGAAAAATGGCCAGGTATGTGGTTATACACTGATTCATGGGGTATGAGCAATGGTTTGGCTGAATGATCTGAGACTTGGAAGGAGCATAATTGGAAAATTGGTGAGAAGGACACTTGGGGAAGGTGTATGTGGATAGAGCTATCTTAATGGTCAAAGAATATAAAGATTCTTGTGTTCCATGTGTTAATGCTCATCAGAAGGTGACCTCATCAGAGGATGACTTTAATAATCAAGTAGATAAGCTGAACCATTTGGTAATAGTGGTCAACTTCTTTCCTCCACCTTCCCTGTCATTGCCCAATGGGCCTATGAACAAAGTGGCCATGGTGACAAAGATGCAGGCTGTGCATGGGCCCAACAACATGGACTTACACTAACTAAGGCTAACCTGGCAATGGCTGTTGCTGACCACCAAATGTGCCAGCAGCAAAAACCAACTCTGAGCCCCTGATATGATAGCATTCCTTGGGGTGACCATCCAGCAACTTGGTGGCAAGTGGACTATATTGGGCCTCTTCCATCATGGAAAGGGCATCATTTTGTCCTTACTGGAATAGACGCTTAGTCTGGGTATTCATTTGCTTTTCCTGCATGCAATGTTTCTGCCAAAACTACCATCAGTGGGCTTACAGAATGGCTTATCTACCATCATGGTATTGCATACAGCATTGCTTCTGACCAAGAAATTCACTTCATAACCAAGGAAGTATGGTAGTAGTTCATAATTGTGGTGGTTTGATTCAGGTGTCCCCCATAAACTTAGGTGTTCTGAATGCTAGGTTCCCAGCTGATGGATATTTGGGAATTAATGCCTCCTGGAGGGAGTGTATTGTTGGGGGCGGGCTTATGGGCTTTATAGCCAGTTTCCCCATGCCAGTGTTTGGCACACCCTCCTGTTGCTGTGGTCCATCTTCTGTTGGCCAGGGGGTGATGTCCACCCTCTGCTCATGCCATCGTTTTCCCCTACCATCGTGGAGCTTCCCCTCGAGCCTGTAAGTCAAATAGACCTCTTTTTCCCAGAAGCTGCTCTTTGTTGGGTGATTTCTACCAGCAATGCGAACCGGACTGCAACAATAATTATGGAATTCACTGGTCTTACCATGTGCCCCACCACCATAACTTAATAGAATGGTGGAATGGCCTTTTAAAGAAACAGCTACTGTGCCAACTAGGTGGCAACAGGTTGGAGGGCTGGGGGAGTGTCCTCCAGCAGGCTGTATATGCTCTGAATCAGCATCCTATATATGGTGCTATTTCTCCTATAGCCCAGATTCACAGGTCCCAGAATCAAGGGGTGGAAATGGGAATGGTACACAATGGTGACCCATGAGCCAAATTTTTGCTTCCTGTTCCCACAATATTATGTTCTGCTGGCCTAGAGGTCTTGGTTCCAGAAGGGAGAGTGCTTTTGCCAAGAGGCACAAAGAATATTCCATTTAATTACAAGCTAAGACTTCCCCCTAGCAACTTTGGGCTCCTGATGCCCTTGAGTGAACAGGCTGAGAAAGGAGTTACATTGTTGGTAGGGGTGATTGATCCATATTACCAGGGGGAAATTGGACTGCTCCTCTACAACAGACATAAGGAAGAGTGTGTCTGGAGTACAGGAGATCCTTTAGGGCATCTCTTGACATTACCATGCTATGTTACCAAAGTCAATGAACAACTGAAACAACACAATAAAGGCAGTATGATAAATGGCCCAGATCCTTCAGGAATGAAGGTATGGGTCACCCCTCCAGGTAAAGAACCAAGACCTGCTGAAGTTCTTGCTGACGGTGGAGGAAATACAGAATGGGTAGTAGAAGAAGGCAGTTACAAATACCAGCTAAGACCATGTGATTAGGTACAAAAAATGAGGACTTCAATTGCTATGTTTCTGTCTTATCTTGTTAAGAGTATTTGTTCATATCTACACCAATATTAAGATGCTTTTGTTCTTCCTCTATTTATTAGATAATTAATACTTATTACTATCATATCACTAGTTCATTACTGTTGAATTTATATTTGACTTATTATATTAGTGACTAAGCATTCCTCAAGGAACCTTGCTTTGTATGGGGGTGAAGATTGAGTATTTCCAGTTGTATGAGGGACAGTTATATCATGTTAGGCAGAATTATGACCTTGTTACTATCTTCATTTGGAAATTAAATATGATGTAAAGAGATAGAGTTTGGTGTCAAGGTGACAAGGGGTAGACTTATAATGGTTAAGTTTGTGACAACTTGATCTAATAAGGAGTTCACAGACATTTCCTCATAAGTGGGTCTCTGACTTGCTTCCATGAAGGATTAACTAAAGGATGAATCCTTCCCCTAGAGAGGGTAGCCCCTCTGGGGTGGAGGCTTTATGTAAAGAAGGGAAGGAAGGATCCCCTCCTCCTATCTGGCTGCCAGTGCTGCTTGCTGCTTTCCCATGTGGACTGAAAAGCAGCATTTCTCCAGGATGCCTCTAGGCCTTCAGTGATGGATTGGGAAGGCTGAGGCATCCAGCCTCATGGACTAAGCAGCTACCAGGTTCCTTGACTGTCAGGCCTGCAACCTGCTATTGCTAGACTTCCATAAGATAATCCAATAAATTTCCTTTAATACAATTCATTATATTGGTTCTGTTCCTCTAGAGAACCCTGCCTAAAACAGTTGATTACCCAAAGAACTCCAAGTAATATAGCACAGAAATAATGAGCATCAAGATTATTATACTGCTATTCATAATAGTTAAACTATAAAACTAACCTAGATGTCCATCAAAAAATGAATGGTTGGGTTGGAGAGATGGTTTAGGGGTTAAGGTGCTTACCTAAGAAGCTTAAGGAGTCACATTTGACTCCCTAGGTCCCACATAAACCAGACACACAGTGACACAAGTACACAAGGTCACACAAGCACACAAGATTGTGCACACATCTAGAATTTGATTTCAAAGGCTGGAGGCCCTGGTATGCCAATTATCTCTCTCTCTTTTTCTCTATCTCTTGCTCTCTCTCTCTGATGAGAAATAAAAATAAATTAATGAATAAGGGAATGGTATGTATACACAATAGAATTTTTCATCCATAAAGGAATATGAAGTTTTGTTGTTTGCAAAAAATGGATGTAGCCAGGCATGGTGGCACATGCTTTTAACCCTAGCTCTCAGGCAGAGGAGGATTACTGTGAGTTTAAGGTCAATTTAGGTCTACAGAGTAAGTGCCAGATAAGCCTGGGCTAGTGTGAGACCCTACTCGAAAAAAGAAAACAAATAAGATGGAGAAAAATGGAGATAATCATATTGAGCAAATTAATTCAGTCTCATAGAGACAAATCTCACAAGTTTTCCCTCATTTGTGGTTCCTAGATTTTATATAGATGCATAAAATCATGGGTAGATGGATGAACAGACAGAAAGATAGATATGTTATGGAAATAGAAACAAGTTTCTGGGTGAACAAAGGACATGGAGGGGAAGGAAGGGATATGTGGAGGAATATCATCAAAGTACATATGAACCTGTATAGAAATGTCCTTATGTAACCAGGTACCATATACAATGAATATCCACCAATGAAATAAAATTAAGTGAGTAGAGTTGGTTTCAGACTATATATGTGTATGTGTGTGTGTGTGTGTGTGTGTGTGTGTGTGTGTGTGTGTACTTGTATGTATGTATGTGTGTGTGTATATATATACACATACATACATACATATATATATATACACATATACATATATACACACACACACACATATACATATATATATACATATTCAAAATACATACATGGATATATTAAAGCCAATTCAGAGGGTAGTTAATTTGTTTAAAATCTTCTGAGAATTCAAATAGAAAACAGTCATACTGGCATCAATTATCACTATTGTAGTAACTTGAAAATTTAGAGGCCTGGAGAGATTGCTTAGTGGTTAAAGCACTTGCCTACAAAGCCTAAGGATCCAGGTTCAATTCCCTAGTACTCACATGTACAAGGTGGCACATGCACCTGGAGTTTGTTTGCAGTAACTGTAGCATACCCATTCTCTCTATCTCTCTCTTAAGTAAATAAATAATTTAAGAATTTAGAGATATATACAGGTCAGGGTTTGCAGGTCTGTGCTCCCAGCTACTTTGTTGGCAAGGCAAGATCTTAAGTTTAAGAACTGCCTGGGATATAGAGTGAGTTCAAAGCCAACTTGGGCAATTGCTGAGATTCAGGCTCAAAATAAGTGTAAAAATACCTGCTAATGTAGCTCAGCACAAAAGTGATTGCATAGCATGTATGAGGCTCTAAGTTCAGTCACCAAAACCACAAAATTGTAATATTAATGCATTTCCTTCACTATGAAAAAATAAACATAAATGATTCTCATTGAAAGTCAGTGTTTTGTTTTATTTTTCAAAATATTTATTCATTTATTTGTGATCAGAAGACAGACACACAGATAGAAATAATTATAATGGAAATGAAAATGGGTACACAGAGTCTTTTGCCACTACAAAGTAACTCCAGAGGCCTGAGATACTTGTTTTGGTATTGGGAAATATTTGTAAAACACAGAAACTTAGATTTTTTTTTGAATGTTTTATTTTTTAATCAGTTATTATGTCACAAAGGTGAAATCTTCTTGTTTGAAATATCCATAATGTTTATTAGCACCATTTGTATTATGATATGTATAGTCATATTTTATTAAGCATAATTAGAATTTTATAAATCTCTAAATCAGTTAATTTCAACATGTGTTTTTCTCAGGTGATTTGCAATATAATTAACTTAGAGACTTACTACAAGTGCAGATATTGAGTCAGATCCTTAAACCTAATGGAATCAGAGTGTTATGGTAGAGTATGTTAACATCATCCCAGATGATTTACCTGTACATAAGGTATGACCTAGTTGAACAGTAGTGCCAGAATTTATCACCAAACTACATTTGGTATCTTCTGAGAGCAAATATGAATTTAACTTTCATTCATTCATAATTTACTTTTTGCTTGCATGTCACTGCATTTTGTATGAGCCTTCTCAGTAGTTGTCATATGTTCTTAAAAGCTTAGATGATAAAGTAGGCCACCAGTACAGTATTAACCTACATTAAAAATCCTGGATTAGGTGGGGAGTAGGAAAGAATAAGGTTATCATGGTAGTTTTAGTTTGGGCTTTCAAAGTGACCACTTGTACCACTATAAATCCCAATTTTTTCAGCAAACCCCAGCAATTACAGATCAGACCCAAGTATTGTGTATCAATCAGAAAAAACAAGATACTGCTTTAGAGAGGTTTAAATGCAAATTCAGCTATCTTAACCATCCATCTAAATATCCTTATTTTTCAGTCCTTCCTATATTTTAGCCTTCAAAAGCATAAAGGACGGAAGGGGCCCTAGGCTGCCTGAATTCAAATCTCCAGAACCCACTGTTAAATAGCTGTGTGTGGCTACATCAGTAATCCCAGTTCCATAGTAGAACAGTGACCAAGAAATCACTAAAGCTCAAAAAAATCTTCAAGTAATACTCCAGCTCAAACAAGAATGGGTGGAAGAACAATGGAGTAGGACACCTTATATTCTGTTCTGGCCACAGCAGGAGAGGGAACCCTGCTTCAGGCGAAGGCATAGAGCACCAATAAGAGCACACACATCACACACACATACCACATCACACTACAAGCAAGCAAACAAACAAACAAAAATAACGATCTAGGATTATTTCTTTAATAGGGTTTAAACTAAAATAGAACCTTGTTTTGATCAGTTGGATCATTCTCAATTAAAGAACACTAAGGCAACTATAATATAATTTACTCTATAAAGTAGAAGGGCCCTGTTTCTCTTCAAAGGAATCGAGCTTGTAAATTGGGTTTTCAAAGCAAAATGAGCCATTGTGCTGAACTGTTTGTGATCATCATGATTCCCATTTGGAATAATGTCACTTTTACATTCTGGGCAAATGGTGTGTTAAGTATTATATCTAAGTCAACTGGGAAAAACTAGAAAAGAACTTAAATGGAGCCCTGAATATCAAAAATTAAAATAACCTATGCTATTTCAGGAAGTTCTTCAATGTATGCATCCAATGTTAGCAAAGCCCCCAAGTAAGTAAAAGATCTCAAGTAAAGGGCTATATAGGATAGTACAGAACCCATACATTTCAAGTAGTTTGCTAATCTAGATAATTTGTCAAAATTTTATTTTAGCCAATATATAATTCTCTTTAAATGAATTTATTTAATTAATTATACAACTGAGACATTATGGCCATAGAGCTACTATTAAAATATAATGTTTTATATTTATTGCTTTGTTTTTTGAGTTCTTTGTAAATTTTAGATATTAAGGCTTTGCTAGAGGTATACTTGGTGAAGATTTTCTCCCATTATGTTGCTTGTCTGTACAGCAGCTTTTTAGTTTCCTGAGGTCCCAGTGGTTTGGTATTGATCTAATTTCCAGTGTTACTGGTATCTTATTCAGGAAGTCTTTCCCTATGCCTATATCATGGAGTATACTCCATGTTTTTTCTTCTAGTTGTTTTATAGTTTCAGGTCATATATTGAGGTCTTTAATCTATTTAGTGTTGACTTCTGTGCAGGGTGAGAGAAGTGGATCTAATTAAAATGGGGTAGAGGGCTGGAGGGAAGGCTTAGCAGTTAAGGCAAATGCCTGTGAAGCCTAAGAACACTGGTTTGAATCTCCAGGCCCCACTTATAGCCAGATGCAGAAGTGACACAAGCACACGATGTCACTTGAATGAAGTCTTTATTAGACCTGATGTCACAGAAGAAGAGGTAGTATAAGAGAATATTTCCAGCAGATACTGAATGAGCCTGAGCAGCTTCCTTATATACTAAGACAGGTGTTTGGACCAATAACAGGCATCCATACATTTGAACAAATCACAAGCACTAAAATTTATGCTTTGGATCAATCACAGCCTTGATACAGAAGGTTAGTAGTCCTGAGACCAAAGATAATTATTCCTCTTCTGACCAAGTTGGAAATGGTTTATGGAGGCTTGTGTTGCAAAATGTCTGGTACAAATCGACCTGGCTGGGGGCTGGGCCTGTAGGAACCAGGGAAATCTGCTACAATCTTGCATGGATGTCTCCAAATGTCAGTGTTCAAGTGTTCAAGATGACTTGTGCTGCCATAAGGGGCATCTGGCTGCATGTTAGACTAACAGTTCTTTTGGTACTGGTAACTGGGCAGGGAGAGGCAAATTGTCCACTACCCAATGTTTTGGAGAAAAAGAGAGGTTGATTTCTTACATACATAGCATGCATACATCAAAGTTAGTCATTTTATAGTATATCCCTACTAATTTTTATTACTGAAATTACAGGTCATTTTGGAACCTTGTAAGTAAACTCAAATGAGAAAATAATTTTCTCTAGGTTTTGTCACTCCAGAGTAGATTCTCTGGGGCAATTTCTAAAATTCTCTTTAGGTTTTCATATGCAATTTCTTGCTCCCAAATCTCAAAAGTATTGTCTTGCCAACAATGAACAAATAATGGCCATGTTATTAGCTTGTATACTGTAGAGTAACATAAAACTCATAGCTTAATATGCTTCTGATACAAAAGGTGCCAAGTTAGTAGGAAATCTTTCTCTTTCTCCTAATAAGAGTTCTATGAATTAGAATACTCTGAACTAAATCTCTTTTCCTGAATATACTCTGTAAGTACATGACTTAATATTTCAATCTTCCCATGAATTTATATATATAATATACACCATTACCAAGAATGACTGGCTAAACTGGTCATTCGAGAAACCTGAAATATCTTTATTGGATACATCAGATTTCAACTAAATTCTAGACTATAGATGAAAATGTAAATCATTGTAAGTTGATAGAAATTTAATTTTAGTCTTCATTTCAATGGTTAAGGAAATAAAATTTGGCAATTTGGAGAAGTTAAACATTTTATTAATAATGATAACATACTCATTCATGTTGGGTTTCTACTACCTCGCACAGTGAAACAAGCCATGCACAGAGCAAACAAGCATAGAGTAATTTAAAAACTGCTTCTGGCCAATCCACTTTAAGTCATGAGCTACAAGTGTAGAAAATGGCAACAACAAAAGCAGTCTAGTCTGGCTCTAAATGTCCATTAATGGGGAACAGAAAATTTTAAAATGTTTTTTTCTAAGTTAAATTCATATGTGGGTTACCAATACATATTACTAAGTGACTGAAGAACATCTTAGAAAATTTAATATATCAACTTTTAATTACACAAACAAAGAGAACAAAGTATTTTAAAGTGCTCAAGTACACATATTTTCTCAGATGTCCCTAATTCTTTAAACAAGTCTATTAATATTAAAATAGAGGAAAATCATTATAAATAATAAAATTTAACACAGCATTTAATATAACATATTTGTACAGCACACTCAAGAACCACATGTTCTTTCTTTATATATATAATCCATGTCTTTTGAAATAGGTTATTGCTTCATTTCAAGTCTGAAAACTCTTCAGGAACTCTTCATTCAACATCCTAAAAGTACCAATTGTTGTAGTAATCCTAAGTAATCCACTGAAGCATGTTCCCCAGAATTTTCTTGAACAGAAAACTTTTTATAGCTGCTTAATTACTACATTGAACTTGGAATCACAGATCACAAAAAAGCTGTCAAGACTCTCAGATTTTTACCCTCCAACTTATGAGAATACTTGCCCACATAGGGTGCAATCAACCCCCACACAGTATAAGCTTTTTTCATGCAGGGAAATGACAAGACAATTCATGAACTGACAAGTATGTATAATAATGAGACCAAACATTGTTGATTGAGTTCAAGCTAATAAATCCTTACAAACTTGCTTTTTATTTTCGTTACTACAACCTAAAGTATATCAATGTGGTAAAATAGCTATTATAATCTTATACTGCTAAATTCTAAATGGACTCTAACTTACACGTCTTAATGAACTTGTTTTGCTTTTTAAGGTTTCTTTAAATATTTCTGAGTGAATTAGAAATGGAGTATCTTCAAATTTGTGTTAAAGACATACATATGAAAGAAATGTGACTTTTTAAATACATAATCAAAATTTTCACTAAATTCCATTCTAATTGATTACTTTTAATTAACATAGTTTGAACGACGCTTATTTTGTTCTTGTCAGTATTTGCATACAAAGAACTAGATATTTGAAGAGGAGGACAAGAAAGATAATGTTTTCATGATTTACTTAATATACAATGTACTTTTCTTAGAAGAGATATATATATATGTGTGTATATATATATATATATATAGAATATATATATAAGAAATATATATATATCTTATATATTAGATATTTATATATATATCTTATATATATAAGAAATATATATATATTTATTATATATTATACATTACAATTTTAATAATTATATTTATATATTTATAATTATATATTATATATATTTATATATATTTATAATTATATATTATATATATTATATTTATATATTTATAATTATAATATTATTATATATTATATATATAAGAAATATATATATATATATATTTCTTAAGAGCACATTTCTCTTTTAATCAAAGCTTTCTTGTTTCAACCCTAAAGTTCAAATGATTTCAAAGAGGAGCAAAGTAATCTATGCTGAAGGGGCTCGCAGGCTCTCTGTAGACATCCATATAGTTAATAGCCTTAAAACTAGAACAATGTGTCTAGGCACAGGCATCACTTACATCCAGTGAAGTTCAGATACATGAATGTGGGTTTCTGCCAGCGCCTTGTAATAAACAGATGTGAGACTGTAAAACTCAGGGGATTAGCCCTAGATGCAGCATCTTGTGCTTAGCGCTGTGGGAGGCTCCGAACCTGGGTCTACAATGTCAGGGGCGGCTGGAGGCCCCTAGACAAGACGACAAAAGCATCCGAGAATCACCCTCCTGCAGCAGGACCCCGCAACCCCAGCGGCTCCTTACCTGGAGGAGGCTGCTGCTGCAGCTGCTGATAACCGAAGGCGCTTGAGGAACGACCGCGGAGAGCCCGGCCCACGCGCCGGCCCGCCCTTCCTCCTCCCGGCTCCCGGCTCCTTCCCCCGCCTCCCCGCCGGCTCAGGGGCCCGACGCGCTTTCTTTGGGTACCGCTCCGGTACTACACGTGACACCCACGCTAGTCACTGATTGGAGCACCTGCTCCTGGAAGGTGGAAATAGCGGGCGATCAGTGGAAACAAGACTAAGTGATGTGGTTACTTAGCAACCAGGCTGCTGTGCGGAAGAACGGGTTTCTAGGCAGGAGCATTAGGTCAGTGATGGAAAGGTGGGGGCGGGGCACCTGTGAGCCATGGGAGAGATCACTTGCTGCCGTTCCACACCGAGGGTGTACAGTCTCTAGGAACATGAGTCAAACCACAAGCAAATCACCTGAGGTCCTGCACTGGTCTTGACCCACTACCCAGACTGAGGTCAGAATGCTGTCTCTCTGGGTATTCCAGTAGTCTGTGGATGAGTTCTTTGATGAGATCATCCACCTGAAAGTAGTTCATGTATCTGCCCTCACAGTGTGCTAAACTGGTGTTTTCCCTGTGGAATCTGGCTGAATGAAAATGCTTGGTGCTGTTATTCATATTACATTATTCATATTGTTGAATTCTTGTCTACCTATGGCGCTTTCCAGCACAATCAAGAAAATAGACTTGCTTTCATATACTCCAAAACATTCACTCAGAGCGTAGCTCTCACTACAAAAGGAATATGACAGTTTATTTTAAGCAAAATATGCAATAACATGTTCACAAGGAAGTGGTTACTCAAACATTTTATAGTCAAAGAACAAGACTGACATCATGATTTTACTTCAATTCATTTTTCCCCTTGCCCTGATTTGGTTCCATGGTTTTCAACAGATTTGAACAATCACAGCCATATTTAGATCCTCAAAAGCTATACAATCTTATTTCTAAAGGAAAGGTCTTTTAATTCTAATTTTCACTCTTACTCAAAAAAAATTTGATGCGATGTTTTCATTTTCAAGGATAAAAAAATGTCAGTAATTCAGGCTGACTGACAATTTTAGAGCAATTATTGCTTCTTAACACTGTAAGTACATGGTGTTCTTTATCATTAGATTTAAAGACAGAGCCACACAACTCTAGTGAATTAATCTTCAAGGCTAAGCTTGTTCTGTAAGAGCTGTGGCATTGAAATGGTGATCAATGCAATTTCATGTGGCAAGGGCCTTTTTAGTGGCTAGCTTAAATTTAAAATAGCCAGAAAAAAAACTTCTTAGCAAACTTGTATGAAATAAGTACACACAGATCTGAAACTTTTACTATATGTAAAAACACTTAAAATTGAAATGCTTTTAACTAGTGATATAATTTTCAAGTACAATATAAGCTATATGTTATAAATTAATATAGCAACATATGAATATTAGTTTGTTTTACAATTTTACTAAAAATTCATAAGTTAATAATTATATAATATTTTAGATTTTATCTTTAACCCAATATTGAATAATTAACTTTGAGAGATAGCATACAAACAGGTTTCATTCTGTCATTTTCATACATACTTTTTTTCTTATTCTTGCCTTTCCTCCATTGCTCTCCACAGCCCCTCTTTTCTATTCTTGCTGGTCCCCTTTGCCCCCAAATAGTTCCTCTTTTGCTTTCATGTCACTCATTTTTTCCTTCCCTCATCTCCACAGCTCCTCTTATGAACCCCTTGTTAGTTTCAATACACACACACATACACACACATTAAAATGTAGGTTCCATATGTTAGAAAAAGCATGCTGTGCACTATTTGTATTTATATTTGTAGTTTTTAAATTTTTATTTTCAAGGTAGGGTTTCACTCTAGCCCAGGCTGTCCTAGAATTCACTACAGAGTCTCAGGGTGTCCTCAAACTCACAATGATCCTCCTACCTCTACCTCCCAAGTGCTGGGATTAAAGGCATGCACCAAAATACCCGGCTTGTTTTTGTTTTTTGTATTTCAAGGGAAGGTCTCTATCCCAGAATGGCCTTGAACTAGTCTCTGTCAGGCTGGCCTCAAATTCATGGTGATCCTCCTACCTCAGCCTCCTGTTGCTAAGATTAAATACATGCACCACCAATCCTAATCAGTATTTGTATTTCTGACTGCACTTTTTTTTAAAAAACATGATTTCTGGTTGTATCCATTTTCCTACAAAGATCACATTTCCTTTTTCCTTGTGGCTGAATAAACTTTTATTGTGTAGATGTATTACCTGTCCTTGGTCCATTCATCTGTTGATGGACATCTAATTCTAGAACAGAACTGATTGAATTCATTACTTAATTAATGAATATTAAAAACAGGCAACTTTTAAAAACTACACAAAATAGGATCTCCCAAAACAAACAAGACAGACTTCTATCAAAGCACTTGATTACTCACCAGAAGTTAATGGTAAGACCCTACTCCTGAAGACACCATACATTGTTGGCATGAACCATAGAGAGACCTGGTTGGAATCTAGAAGACAGCCTGTACCCAGACAATTAGCCCATCAAGTGCTGGAGGGCATTACATGAGCTACCAGGGGAAAGTGGCCAACATCTGTCCAAGCAACTCAAATCTAAGTGACTTAGAAGCAAATAACATGATGTGAAGCTAACACAAGTGTAATAGTGGCACACAACCATGGTGACTAACCAACTACTCTTGGATTGGTTAACAGATCCATTCAGTGGAAAGGAAACCATATCTGGAACTGGGAAACAAGTCAGAATCATGTCTGGATAATGATTCTGCTTTTCATTGTCAAGCTCCCATTAATCTTGGGCTATAAGAGGGTCTACACCCCTAAATTGTCTTTAAATTAATAATGGTTATCCCATTTAACTTGCACTGACTTCATTCTCCATTGGAGAATCTGTTTCTCATTTTCAGAATAGAAGCTGGACCTGAGGAGATAAGTGACCCAGCACACTTCACCCCAGACCCAGCTGAAACCATAGAGGAATTGGGAAAATGAGCAAAAGTGCTGCTTTCTTAGTGAATCTGATATCAGCTCAAGGGTGAAGGAGATAGACACTGAGGACACTCAGCACATACCAAAACAGAGATCCAGAGGCTCCTAAGTGCCTATCACTGACGTAGACTTAAAATGCTCCCAGCTTGGCTCAGGGAATTTTGCAGAAGAGGTGGGGGGGAGATTGTTAGAGCCACAAGTTGGGGCATGGCCCACAGTCCCCATGAGGTTGTCCTGCATCCCCAACAAGGAAGACCTCTTCAGAAAAGGGGCAGGGAGAAAGGAAAGGATGGTACCAACATGTGCTGTTTACATGCTAAATACATCCATATTTAATAAAAAGGAAAAAAGCTACACAAAATATTTAAATTTAATAAATTTTAATTTTCTTCCATATTCACTTTTTTTTCTTTGTTAAAATTATAGGTTACAATCAGTGTTTAATTTTCTCTTAGTATTTGATTGTTTCATTTTACTCAAATGTGACTACATTCAAATATATTATACAATTTTTTAATTTCCTGTCATTATTTTTAAATTTAAAAATGTTGGCACATATAGGTATAATTTCAGTCATTTTGATTGATACATAATTTAGATTATATAATCTTTTCTTTTATTGTCTTTTTTTTTTTTGAAGTAGGGTCTCACTGTAGCTTAGGCTGACCTTGAATTCACAATGTAGTCTCAGGGTGGTCTTGAACTTGTGGCCATCCTCCAACCTCTGCCTCCCAAGTGCTGGGATTAAAGGCATGTGCCACCACACCTGGCTAATACATAATTTAGTAATAATATAGTAGATATCATCACTATTATTTATTTGCTTGCTGAAATGTACGTGGACTTATCCATATAATAAAATACAACCAGCTTCACTGTATATGCATTGTTTTGATTATAAAGCAGAATTGCTGGATATATATACCATTGCTAAATTTTCCACTTATTGCAGCCAGAATAGGTGAATGCTTCAGGTTCACTCACTCCAGACCAGGCACAGTTATGGAGGAAGGGATTTATTGAAGCTTACAGATCCAGGGGAAGTTCCATAAGTGTCACAAGAAACTGGCCTGCCTTCACAGGACCAAGCAGAGAGAAAGAAGAGCACAAGCTACAAGGTCAAAAGCCACAGCACACTTCAGGAACTCCTGCTAGGCACACTTTGCATATCTTTAGATTGAAATCTGAAACCCACCACCACAATTTAAGATCCACCCAGTGACATTGCCTCCAGCCAGGTATCCAGCAGATGCAAACTACAAACAACTGAATATATTGGGGGCCATCTATTCTATTCAAACCACTCCAGAGAACAAGTGAATAGAGAATGGTGGCCAGCCCCATTCTGCTGTTTTGAGGCTGTGATGACCAAAGCATCTGAGATGGATATTTAAAGGAAGGACCAAACAGGGCAGATAATAGGGGAACTGAGAGGGGAATGGGGTGTAATAGGGCAATTTCCTTTGTTGACTTGTTTTCCCTTGTAGGACTCTTGGGTTTTGACTAGTTCTTGAGGACAGTGGGTTTGCATGACTACTGTGTCATGGTGACCATATCAGGTCGTGGTTTGAGAAGTTATTTATAACCCAAAAGAATTTCCTCCATGCTAAAGCCTGTTGCAGGGCCAGCATGTCCCAGTAATTTATGTGATTCTAATGATTGGTGGGACCCCAGACTTATTAACTGTTACAATATACACAATGAAATTCTGTCTAAACATAAAATTATGAACTTTTCAGGAAAACTGATGGAACTAGAAAAATTATATTGTGAGGTAACCCAGGTACAGAAAGAAAAATACTACATATTCTCTCTCATATGTGGATCCCAGTTTTAAATCTTTGTATATGTGTGTTTACTTTGGAATGAGACTGAAGATGCCCAAAGCTAAAAAGTGGCCCATAAGAAGTGATAAAGTGCTTCAATGAAGAGATTCAAGTGACATGAAAGTCAAAAAGATAATACTGGGTGTAAGGGACAGAAGTGGGAGCAAGAAGGAGGGAGATGGGGAGAGGACAGGGAGGAGAAGCCAAAACTAATTATTAATTATAAATAAAAATATTTAAAGCCAAATTTTATATCCTATATGTTTTACATTATGACCAAGTTGTTTTCAACCCAAGGATGAAAGATTGGGTAAGATAACATACACAAATCAACAAATCTAATAAGCAGACTTAAAGATAAAGAGTACATCATTGTTTCAATCCACATAGAAAAGGCATTTAATAAAGTCCAAAATGCCTTCATGATAAAAGACTAGACAGGAAGGAACAAATCTCAAAAAGATAAACATATGGATCCCAGACCCTAAGCTTCAGTAGTACTGCTCTTATTGCTGAATAATCTTCCCTCTTACAGAAAGAGGGAGAATATGGAGGTCTTGTTCAATCAGTATGGTATTTATTTCCTCATTTGTAAACCTTTTATGTATATAAAATGGAATCAAGCAGATGTTATAAGCAGTTCCAAGAAAAATCCAGTACCTCACAGATTTACATATTGTGTGAGGAAATTTTGACATGAATTTAAAATGGAGGCAAAAAAGTGTTTGCTGCATTATTATTATTTTATTTTTAAAACTAAGTTTATAGTCTTATATCCCCTCTAACCCAGACCCACTTTCCATAAGGGATTCCTCAGTGTGGTTGTTTACATTCACTATTGGGTAATTAAGGTCTCAGTCTATCTGTGTATGTGTGTGGGGGGGGTGCCTCAGAATATTTCTACCTACCCTGTGGCTCTTACAGTCTTCCTGCTTCCCTTTTCCACAATGATCCCCAAGCCTTAGTGGATCTGCGAGGAGTTTGGTTTAGTGCTGAATTCTCTGTAGCCTTTGGGTTTCTGATTCATTGCGTGTTAGTTAACCACAGTGTCTGTCACCATTCTCTAGAGCTGGTTGCTAAGCTAATACTGGAAGCAATACTTGTGTCTGCTTCTACGCAATATCTCACAGGGCCGTGGTAGAGGCTTCTTTCTGGAGTCTATGAGTTTCCTCTCCATGGGACTGTGACTTGATTTCTAGTACCAGATATGAGTTCTTTCCCACTGATCAAGCCTTACGTCCGACTGAAGAACAGTTGGTCACTATCAAAGTCTATGTGCCACTATTGCACAAGTATGCATTTTTTGCCTGTGTGGTTGATTTTATAGCTTTCAGGTTCCCCTGCTTCTTCATGCTATTGGTAAACATTGTTCCCATAGCACCTTCTATAACTATGATGGCTAGCCAGGAGGGAACTGGTTTTCTTTTTAGTTCTAGTGGGGTATTTTGATGTCCTGTGTCAGCAGTTTGTGGTGTCTTTAGAAGTAGGGTCTTACCTTTTAGCTCTGGCTGGTAATAAAGTGTTATGGAAAAGACCAGCATTGCTTTGGGCACTTCATGTTCTCCCTGGTAAACAGCTGACTGTGGAGGCTAACTCATTTCTGGGCCTGGGATTAACCAGCCAAAGCTTATGTTTTTAGGGTTAAGCTTTTTATTTTTATTTTTAATTTTTTACCTTCTACAGACTTACCCCACCATTTTATTTTTGGTTATATTTTGAAGAATGCTATTCAGAGGAGGGTTTATATGGAAGAGTCTTGTTGTCTTAAGATATGTGTAATTCCCCTCCTAACCCTCCATATCCCCTAACCCTCCAACATCCTCTCACCACCTATATTCTTTCTCTCACTTAGCCTGTTAAGTATTTTCTCCTCTCCTTCCTCCCTATTTCTTTTTCTGCTGGGCTCATTCTAGTTTTATGCCCACATTCCTGATGCTTACTACCATATGCTGTTTTGTTTTGTTGTTTTTGCAGCAAGAAGTAGAAGAGAGGGTAAAACCTTTATCTGAGAGGCCAGAGTTCATATATCTATCATTACCCTACAATTAAATACAAAACTGATTTGTAAAAATGAACAGCTGGAGTGTGATCTACAGTTGATGAATAGAATTCTATTGTGTTTCTAAGAGTTTGGGTTGGTGATATTTGTGTAACTAGATATGGATACACAGCACACTCCTAAGTTGGCAAATATGCACACTTTAACTTATGTTGAATTTATTGATTCCTTATAATTTGTGTTCATTACTTTTCTTTTTGCTGTGACCAAATACTTGAAAAACAACTTAGAGGAGAAATTTATTTTGTATCAAAGTTTGAGGGCATTGACTCCAACAAGTTAGGGAAGGAGATGATCACTTGCTCTTATCTGACTGGATCAGGAAATTGGGGCTGTGCTATTAAATCTCAAGGCCCATCTATGACTGATCCTTTTCCTCCAGGTTGTTCCCACCTTCCGAAGATTCCATTTCCTCCAACAGCCACCAGGTGGGGACCAAGTGGCCAATCACCTGAGTCTGGAGGGGATATTTTACATTTAAATTGTAACACAATATCAAATAGAAACTTACTGAAGGAGAGAGATATCTTCAGAATGCATGAGGGCTGAAATGACATTTGAAGTTTAGCTTAAGTATTGGCATGATTTGTAAATTAAAATCATTTAACAGCTATCAAGACATTCAAAGAAGATTTAAATCCAAGTATTTTCTATTGCTATTCCCAAATCTCTATTGTGAACCTTAATATGGACTCTAGCTAAGATCTTTTGGTGGGCACAAGGGATCAGGAATATGGGGGATGCACTATATTTAATGTTAAAAGAGCTAAATTCTTAATACTAAAAATTGTGGTTGGTCTTTACTTGGCCAAAATATGGAGCTTATAAAACAATGTTTCATATATTACCTGAACAATCCAGTTTTTTAAATGATTTTAAGTGAGAAACAATTTTAACTTGCCACTAGATGACACTATTGCCTTAGTAGAATTAACATAAAAGTTGATTTGTACTGGTAAATATGACGGAAATGCAAGTTCAGTCAGGATATGATGAATATTTAGCTCATTTATTTGATTCTGCTTACTTGTTCATAAATCTTCACTTAAACCAGCAATCAAGTAGAACTTGTTGATATTCCAACCTTGAAAGGATATAGTGATTACTGAAACCAATAATCATGGTAAATCAATATAATCTAAGCATTAATCTCTTCTGTTCCAAAGGTCATCTTTTTATAAAAGAATGTGTGAGAAGTGGGGTTTACATACCATAGCATCTGTATGATGGTCAGAAGAGTTATTGGTGCCCTACCTTTTTTGAGACAGATCTTTTGTTCCTGCAAGTGAGTCTGAGATCCAAGTCCCACCATGCTGGAATCACAGACATATAAACAACATTGCATCTGGCTTTAAATGGGTGCTGGGGAATTGAATTCAGGCAGGCTTTTAGAGCAAGTTCCTTTGTCCACTGAGCCCTCTCTCCACTGAACCATCCCCCTTCCACCCTTCCAAAAGACATCTTGTTTGGTACTATGTACACATGTAAAGCAGTAGGCTGTACCTGTGTCTGGTTGGTTGTCTATGTGGGCCATTCTCCCATTGCTTGCCACTCTAATAACCACTGACTGGAAAGCGAAGGAAGGGCACTCTGGTGGAATGGATCTCCTTCTACTTCTCCAGTAGCAAAGCACTCTTGACATACCTCTTAGTTATGCACCATTTTCCTTTATTGTCCACCCTATTCATCTTACTCCTGTTGCTATAAACCAGGTGTCTGTTTGGGGTTTGTGATGCTTTGATATGAAGTATTGATGTATTTTTTTTTTTCATGCAAAATATCTCAACCATTGTTGGGTGTGACCATCCTGTAAGTCAACTGCTGGCTTTGAATGTTGTTCCCTTCCACTTATTATATAACTATAAGACCATTTCATAGTAAAATCCACACCCACTGCTTAGGAGAATATTTCAGAAGTTTTTTTCTTTTAGCTACATGAACAGCATGTTGATGTTGAAGCAAATGTAAAGAAATTTTATTTCCATGGTTGGTCAGTGTAGAGAGCTGCATCAATAGATTCCTGGGGACTTGCCAGCTATGTAAACAGGACCTACTTACTTGCTTCATAAGAATCCTTAATAAGTAACTAAGATAACTTAGGTGAATACATATTTACCACAATTTGTTCACTTTATCAAGGCTATTTGTATTATTTTGTTGTTGTCACATATAAATACTAGAACAGGTTAAAATACCAAGCATGAATGGGGTAGTTGGAGATACCAAAACTTTGATTAATTATTTATCCATGCTATATGTGTCTAATTTAGGAAATCAACTATACCTGATATTTCCTAAATAAGACTAAAATTAAATAAAGATAATAACAAGTATGATCAACAAAGATTCCTTGAAAAGGTGATATTTGCTCAAAGATATGATGGAAAAATGGAGAATTATGGATGGGAATTAGGGGAGAAATATATTATAAAATTACAGGGGGGCTTCCTTCCTGCTGTGTGCTCACTGCTGGCTGTTGAAATGGGCAAGTTCATGAAACCCAGGAAAGTGGTGCTGGTTCTGGTTGGCTGCTACTCCGGACGCAAAGCCGTCATCATGAAGAATATTGATGATGACACCTCTGACCATACCTACAGCCATGCTCTGGTGGCTGGAATTGACCACTATCCATGCAAAGTGACAGTTGCCATGAACAAGAAGAAAATTGCCAAAAGATCAAAGATCAAGTCTTTTGTGAAGGTTTATAATTATAATCACCTCATAAACACAAAATATTGTGTGGATATCACATTGGACAAAACTGTTGTCAATAAAGATATCTTCAGAAACCCAGCTCTGAAATGTAAGGCCAGAGGTGAGGCCAAGGTCAAGTTCGAGGAGATATACAAGACAGTCAAGAACAAGTGGTTCTTACAGAAACTTTGGTTTTAGATGTGTGGTATTTTTCCCCATCATTAAAAATAAAACAATAAAAAAATTACAGGGGGGCTGGAGAGATAGCTTAGTGGTTAAACACTTGCCTGTGAGGCCTATAGACCCTGACTCAAGGCTCAATTCCCCAGGACCTACATAAGCCAGATGCACAAGGTAGCACATCTGGAGTTCCTTTGCAGTGGCTGGAGGCCCTGGAGCACCCATTCCTCTCTATTTATCTGCCTCTTTCTCTGTCTGTCACTCTCAAATAAATAAAAAATAAATAAAATAAACAAAAAAAATTACAGGAAGGTACCCAGATAAGAAGGTAAGTGTTTTAGGATTTTCTGTTAAATTATCATTCTTGTTATGGATTTCACAGTAAAGAATATCTTCTTACTACTTCCAATATGAACAAAATTTCCAGCAATTAAATCAGCACGATAATGTACATCTACAGTATAATTACAGAATATATTATAGTAGAAACTTTGTATGAAACATATGTCATCCCACATAAACAGAAAAAGAAATAAAAAATCTTAAAGATATCATTGACTAACAGTATTCACTTTCATATAATCATTGTCAAAAGTATATTCCCACCAGATGTCAGGGTTACCATAAGAAGGGTTCAAAGCAAACTGGACTTGAACCTTTATAAAATATATTTATACTGAAACTGTGACTAAAATCTCTTTGTTTCTTGTTATTTTCAAAAAGGAAGAGAGTTAGTGCCCAGATAATCAGTGCGTCTAGTGCCAGAAGGTGCTACATAGGCAACTGAGGAAAAATGACCAATATCTGTCCAAGCAACTCATGGTCTAACCTACTTAGCAGCAAATAACCTGTTGTGATGCTCACTCAAGTGCAATAGTGGCACACAGCCATGGTGGGAAACCAACTGCTCTTGATTTGGCTAACTGATCCCCTCAGTGATAGAGGACCCATAGCTGGAGCTGGGAAACAAGTCAGAACCATATCCAAACATAAGCCCGCTCTCCATTAACAAGCTACCTCCAATCATGGGCTACAAGAGGGCCTACACCTATTAAATTCTCTATAAAAAAGTAAGGGTTATCTCATTTGTCTGGTGCTAACTTACTCTCTGTTAGAGAATCTGCTTCTCTTTTTCAGATAGATGTAGATCCTAAGGAGAGAGCCAACCCATGATACCTGAAAAGGGCCCTGACTGAAACTAAGAACAATTGGCAAAACAAGTAAGGGTGCTGTTTTCTTGGTGAACTGAGTACCAGCACAAGGATGAAGGAGATTGACACAGAGAAAAATCAACTCCTACCAAATCAGAAAGCCAGAACCTCAGAGGCCCCCAACAACCCATCACTGAAGCAGACCAAAAATGAACCCAACATGGCTCAGGGAAATTTTGCAGAAGAGGAGGGCAGAAAGAATATCAGAGCCATATGTTGGGTCATGATATGCAGAGATATTTATCCTAACCATTGGTCTCTAATCCTGTTCTTATGTCAGTACCATGCTGATATTATTAGTATGGCTTTGTAACATAGCCTTAGATCAGGCATGGTGATGCCTCCAGAAGTTTCTTTTGCTGAGGATATGCCTGGACATGCGAGGCCTTCTGCCATTCCATAAGAATTTTGAGATCATTTTTTATATCTCTGTGAAGAACAATGTTGGGATTTTATTGGTACTCCATTAAATCTGTATATTGCCTTTGATAAGATTGCCATTTTCACAATGCTCATTCTGCCTATCCAGAAGCATGGAAAGTCCATTTTTTCAAGTACTCCTCAATTTCTTTCTTGAGTGCTTTTATATTTTCATTATATAGGTCTTTCACGTCCTTGGTTAATGTTATTCAAAGTTTTTTATTGAAAATGGGGCAATATTGCTCATTTCTTTCTCTGTATCTTTGTTTTTTTGCATATAGAAAGGCTACTGATTTTTGCATGCTGATTTTGCATCCTGATACTTTGCTGAAGGAGTTAATCATCTTTAAGAGTTTTGAGATGGAGGTTCTCAGATCTTTTATGTATGGAATCATGCCATCTGTGAATAGAGCTAAATTAACTTCTTCCTTTCCAATTTTTATCCATTTTGTTTTTTTCTCCTGTCCTATTGCTTGATCTAGGACTTCCAGTACTATGTGGAAGAATAGAGGTGAGCGTGGATACTCCTGTCTTGTTCCTGATCTCAATGGTAATTCCTTCAGTCTCTCTCCATTAAGTATTATTTGGGCTTTAGGAGAATTATATGTAGCCTTTATTTTGTTGAGATACAAATCATCCATACCTATTCTCTCCAATGTTTTAATCATGAAGTGATGTTATATTTTGCCAGAGGCCTTTTCTGCATCTATTGAAATAATCATGTGGTTTTTGTGTTTAAGCTCATTAATGTGGTATATTACATTGACAGATTTCCATATGTCGAACCCCCTCCCCTACCCCTGCATTCCTGGGATGAAGCCCACTTGATCAAGGTGGATTTTGTTTTTGATGTGTTGTTGGATTCGGTTTGTGAGGATTTTGTTCATAATCTTTGAGTCTACATTCACTGGGGAAATAGGCCTAAGGTTTTCTTTTCTTGTGGGATCTCTGTCTGGTTTTGGTATTAGGGTGATAGTATCTTCATAGAAGGAGTTGCCACACTTTCTATGTTCTCCGATTGTGTGGCACAGTTTGAGAAAAGTTGGTTTCAGTTCTTCCATGAAGGTTTGACAGAATTCAGCTGAGAAGCCATCTGGTCCTGGACTCTTCTTTTTGGGAAGGTTTTTGATTACCTTTTCAATCTTGCAGGGTGTGATATCTTTGTTTTGGAGATTAATCTGCTCTGACTTTAGCTTTGGTAGGTGGTATGTGTCTAGGAATTCATCCATTTCCTCCATATTATCCCGTTTTGTGGAGTAGAGGTTTTTGCAATAAGTACTGATGATTCTCCCAATTTCACTTATGTCTTTTGTGATCTTTCCTTTTTCATTTCTAATTTTGTTAACTTGAACCTTGATCAAATTGGCCATGGGTTTATCAATCTTGTTTATTTCTTCAAAAAAACTAGCTCCGGGCTGGAGAGATGGCTTAGCGATTAAGCGCTTGCCTATGAAGCCTCAGGACCCAGGTTCAAGGCTCGATTCCCCAGGACCCACGTTAGCCAGATGCACAAGGGGGCACATGCATCTGGAGTTCGTTTGCAGTGGCTGGAGGCCCTGGCGCGCCCATTCTCTCTCTCTCTCTGCCTCTTTGTCTGTTGCTCTCAAATAAATAAATAAAAATAACAACAACAACAAAAATACTAACTCCATGTTTCACCAATTTTCTTAATTTTTTATTAGTTTTCAATTCCTTAATTTCTGCTCTGATCTTAATTATTTTTTTCCATCTGGAGTTTTCAGGGTTGGATCTTCTTGTTTTTCCAGTGCCTTTAGGTAGATGGTTAGGTTATTGATTTGGGATCTCTTTGTCTTTGTTATGAAGGCATTTAGTGCTATGAACTTTCCCTTGAGGATTGCCTTCATTGTGTTCCCTAAATTTTGGTGCACTGTCTTCTCTTTGTCATTCATTTCTAGAAATTTTGGAGTTTTGGTTTTTTTATTTTGTCCACTACTGATTTATTGTTTAAAAGTGTGTTGTTCAGTTTCCAGTGGGTGATGGGATTCCTGGTGTATCTTTTGCTGTTAATTTCTAGCAATAAAGCATTGTGATCTGATATCATGCAAGAAATTTTATCAATCTTTCTAAATATATGGAGGCAGGCTTTATGACCCATCATATGATCTGTTTTAGAGAAGGTTACATGGGCTGCTGAGAAGAATGTATAATCTGTGGATTTGGAGTAGAATGTTCTGTAGATGTCCATTAGGTCTAATTGATCTATAGTGTTGTTGAGCTCTCTCACTTCCCTGTTAATTTTCTGTTTGGATGATCTATCTATTGCTGATAGTGGAGTATTGAAGTCCCCAACTATGATGATGTTGGTGGTTATTTCTATTTGTTGTCAAGTAGTTTTTGTTTTATGAATTGTGGTACACCCTTGTTTGGTGCATAAAGATTGATGATTATGATATCCTGTTGTTGGATAATTCCCTTGATAAGTAAAAATTGCCCTTCTTTGTCTTTTTTGATTACTTTTGGTTTGAAGTCTATTTTGTCTGATATCAGTATAGCTACATCTGCTTGTTTATTTCTGTTTGCTTAGAATTTTATTGCCTACCATTTCATGCTGAGGAGGTGTCTGTCTTTATTGCTGATGTGGGTTTCTTGAAGACAACAGATTGAGGGGTTCTCAATTTCTGATCCACCCTGTTAGCTTATGTCTCTTGATGGGTGTATTAAGGCCATTTAAGGTAACTACTGTGAGGGTTGATTTGAACCCTTCTATATTGTGTTGGTTTATGTGGTTTGGTTTTTTTCTTGTATTTTGTATTTTTTTTGGTACCTTCTCTGAGTTTGGTTATTGTGATCTGCTTGTAAGCATTTGATGTTGGTTATTTGATTCTTCTGTGCGGACAATTTTCTGAAATACTCTCTGCAGGTTTGACTTTGTTTCCATATAGTTTAAAGCTGCGTTTTATTGTGGTTTTTCTTTTACCATATACAATGAGGGATACTTTTGCTGGGTAAAATAGTTTGGGTTGGAAGCCATAGATTCTTAGACTTTGCAATGTTCCAATCCAGGCCCTTCTGGCTTTCAGGGTTTGAAGTAATTCTGATGAGGTTACCTTTATATGTAATGTGTTGTTTTTCCCTAGCTGCTTTTAGGACTTTCTCTTTGGTATCAATGTTTAGAGTCTTAATGATAATATGTCTTGGAGAGTTTCTCCTTTGGTCCAGTATGTTTGGAGTTCTGTTAGCTTCTTGTAACTTGATGGGACTTCCTTTTGAGAGAGTAGGAAAGTTTTCTTTGATAATTTTGTTGAATAAGTTTTCCATGCCTTTGGTCTGAATTTCTTCCCCTTCTGGTATTCTCATGATCTGAATGCTGGAGCATTTAAGGGTATCCCACAGTTCCCTCATGTTCTGTTCACAGAAATTTTTGAACTTAATGAAACATTTGGACTCATTAACTGTTACTTCTGTTTTGTCTTCCAGTTCTGAGTTTCCATCCTCCACATGGCTGACTTTATTCTTGAGAGTTTCTGTAGAGTTTTTGGACTTGTTCAATTTGGTTTGTATATTATACCACTTTTTAAAAAATTTGATTTATTAGTTTTCTTTTCATCAAATACAGGCAGTTTGGTACCATTGTTTAGGCTCATCTATGATCTACCCCCTCCCATTAGACCCTCCTTGTTGATGTAAATGGGTCGTGCATTGTGGAGTTAGTCCCCAGTTATTGGTATGATAAATGTCTCTGCAAATCATGACCCAACATGTGACTCTGACATTCTTTCCGCCCCTCTACCACTTTTTAATGTATAGTTTCCATCTCTCTGCCAAGTTCCCTTTCAACATCATTTTCTGATTTTCTTAATGCTTCTTAGAATTCATCCTTGCATTTCTCTATGTCTCCATTGAGGTTAGCCAGCTGGCTATTGAGGTCCTCTTTATTTTCTGCTCTCCTTCAGATCATTTAACTGTCTTTGAAACCCTTCCTGGTTCTTATCTATTAAGTCTAATCTAGCAAGGACAGCATTCATATGAATATTGTCCCTTTGTTGCTTTCCTGCATGTTCTGCTATTTATTTGGTCAGGGTTGCATAGCTTACATCTTCATTTTGTGGTTCTGATCCTAATGTCTCTTCCGTGTTTTGGTTAGAGACATCCATTGTGGGATTGGGAGATCTTATTGGATTTACTTGAATTTGATTTTTCATTGTGCATTTGATTTGTGCTATGGTCTGCCCATCATATTGTAGGAGTCTTATTTAATTTAGGAGAAAGCTACAGTCTACCCTTAAAGTGTTTTCAGTGATTGTTTAGTTTTATATTTGCTTCCACTTGGTTTCTGGTGGCAATTGGGCCTGCCTGCTCAGAGGGAAGCAGCCTGTGAAGCTCTGGTGGGATCTCAGGGACCTGATGTAGTGGCTTATTGTTCCATGATTGGGGGTATGGGACTGCATGGTCAGGTGACTCAAGGGGACAGAGGGTAGAGAGGAATGGGACAAAGCAGACTGGTGTTGTGGTTAGGTTCCAGAAGCAGGAAGATGGGAATGTGTAGTGGCTCCACAGTTCTGAAGGGTGAAGGGATGGGACAGCAGGTCTCTTGAGACCCTGTAGCAGGAGGTGAATGGGATTTCCAGGTCTTGTGACAGGGCATCTTGGGGATATGGGACTGCTTTGGGTCAAGTGGCACATGGGTGGGGGAGCGGGGGAGAGTTCTGTGGTGGGAGCTCCTAGGGAGGGGGGAATTCTAGCCTGCTGACCTGGATCCATGCACAGAGGGGTAGTAGCATGTGGAGGTCCCTGGGGTGGTGGCCAGTGGAGTGCTAGCCTCTTGACTTGCATTGGCACATTGGGTGGTGGGTGGCAGCAAGTGAGACAGTGGTCCGGGGTGGAGGTCCCCTGGAGGAACACAAGCCTGCTTGCTTGGGTACACACACGGGAATGGGGTGGGGGCTGTGGAGTTCTCCTGTGGATCTCTGTGGTGGCAGGGATGCCTTGTTGGGTGACGCTAGCTTGCTTGTCTGGGTCCACACATGGGGGTGGGGGCAGCTGTGAGTGGGATGGCATTTGCGAGTCTGGAGGCACAGGTGGAGCTATGCTGGCCTCCTGGCTTGGATATGTGCACGGAGGTAGGGGGCATCAGCAAGTGGGATGGCATTGCCAAGCAAGGGGGCACACATGGAGCTATGCTGGCTTGCTGGCCTGGGTCCCCTTGCCTGTCGTTATTAGGAGTAGTCTGCAGTTGAGACTATGTCTAGGATGGTTGCTTGAGGGGCTGGGGGACTGGTGGGCTACTCGACAGCCTGGGAATCAGCCAAGTCCCTTCTTTGCCCCTCTGCGCCCTCCCACTGGAGGTCTATTAGAGTTTGTTATCCCCTAGCAGATCCAACGAACCCTCAATGTCCTGCCTTTCCTTCCCCTGGAGGTGCAGTGTGGTTAGGCAGGCACCATCTTGACCAGAAGTCCTTGAAAAGAAGTTTTGTCAGGAGCTATTGTCCCTAACTAACAAGAAACTGAGAGGAAGACTCTCATGTGACAAAAGACTATCATATTGGAAAGGGCAATAACTTCTAAAATGCTGTCATTTCTATTTATATCATACCCATATATCAGAATTATTGCTTCAGAAAGTTTTGGATAATAATCCATCTATTTTTATTTCTGTAGGACTAAGATATTCCAGATAAGAGCAAGAAAGGGGATAAAAAAGAGGAAGAACCATGTAGTAGACAACTTCATGTTGCTGGGATGCATTTCCAAACTAGGCACAGTTTATAGGAGGAATGGACTTTATTTGAAGCTTACAGAAGCAAGGGAAGTTCCACAATGAGTGAAGAAGCTGGCCCCCTTTCACAAGTGCACACACAGAAGTGCCACCACTATCACCATAACGAAGCGCACAGCAGAAAACCCAGACAGAGCTTAAATACTCTACATATCTTGGGCTGGATATTTTGCCCCTAAACACAGCGTAGGGCTGGACCCCAGGATCTTCCCATAGTGACGACTCTTTGAGCCAGGAAGCCAGAAAGGCAAGAAGCTCTAATAAAAGCAAATCTATTGGAGGACATCCATTCAAAGTACCACAAATCACATAAGCGCAAACGTGTGAAGAGCAGGTATGCTGCCTGTGTAATTGATATGAAAAGATGAAGAGCATTACAATTTTTTAACGAAATAAAATGTTTTAAAGTAAATCATTCAGGCTTCCTTTATCATTTCATTTAATTAAAATATTTGGAAAGTAAGGAAACTTTGTAATGACACTAGGTTTCTCTCAGTAGACAACCCGTTCTTACCAAATCCTCTTATATTTCCAGAAATCCACAAGCTGATTTTGGTATAACACTTATCACACTGATGTAGAGTTATCTTTCAGTGTGACCATTAAACTCTGACATGATTGAACCCAGAAAATTAGTCTTTTCTAGTTTATTATCTCACAGACCTAAGTCACAGTCATTAGTCAAGAATCTAGAAAAATAAAGAATGAATAAATGAATATGACAGTATGGGGTCAGTACAGATTAAAAGCAATGCACTCTACTCAACATTTTCAAAATTAGAAAGGGGTTACTCTAGTTCTACTACTGTATGTTCTACTGTAATCATATAATTTTATAAAATTAAATCTTCCAGGTCTTTTCTTCAAAAAAAAAACAAAACACCTCTACCAATTATTTCTGAGTGGACCTGAATATATGCATGAAAATACCATGAGATGGATTTAGGAATTACCAATATAAAATTCATTAGCCTTTATTTATTCAATATTTTTAAAATGTCTGGTAACTTAGGGGATGGTCATTCCTGAGAACAGCTGTAATTATTTTATGTCAACAATACTAACTCATTAACCAACCATGTCCAAACATATTCCACAAAACTGGAGCATTTTCGACTTGCCTCTTCTTAAAGTACATGTATAGTATTAACCTGATTTTGCCCAAAATTTTCTAAGTAATGTAAAGAATAAGAGTTTCTGATGTTCCTTCTCTAGAAGTTTTCCTTTATTCAGTTTATTTGCCACCATATCTTTCTTTCCCTACAAAAGAAGAATAAATACTACTATTCAAGATTCCAAATTTTTAGATTTCAGAACAATTCTATCAATCATTTTAGCTCTTCCTGGTGTTTCATAAGACTAAATTTAGTGATATAGAATGTTTTATTGAATTAGAAAGAAAATCAATTGGAAGTAGTTCTACTGTTCAACCACACATAATGCTAGAAGTAAATCAGTCTTAAAATTGTACCAAGTTACAAAAAATTAAAAAGAGTGGCTGAGGAGATGTCTCAGATGTTAAAGCTACTTGGTTGCAAAGCCTGCCTGCCCAGGTTCAATTCCCAAGCCACCCATGTATATCTACCATTCATTTGTAGCAGCAATAGACCCCAGCCCCATCTACATAAGCAAATAATTTTTTAATTTGTTTTGTTTATTTTTATTTATTTATTTGAGAGTGACAGAGAGAAAGAGAGAGAGAATGGGTGTGTCAGGGCCTCCAGCCACTGCAAACGAACTCAGGATGCATGCGCCCCTTGTGCATCTGGCTTATGTGGGTCTGTGGGGAATAGAGCCTCAAACTGGGGTCCTTAGGCTTCACAGGCAAGCACTTAACCACTAAGCCATCTCTACAGCTTGCACATAATTTTTTAAGTACAAAGAATTCAGGTTGTTGTTTGAATGAAATGAGGAAAAGAGTATACATTCTGTTATAGTTATAAGTTGTTTATGACAACATTAGTAATAAAGATGATCTAAGATAACTCCAGGGAAAACAATAATCTGTTTTTTTTATCTGTCTGAAAATAGCTGCAAAGGGTACAAGTGTTAGCAAAAATTACCCCAATTAGAATGCAGGATGGTACAACCACTTTGGAAAGCAATATGGAGACTCCTGAAAAAGCTGACTATAGAAATACCAACAGACCCAGTTATACCATTACTGGGCATGTACCCTAAAACCTCCAAACCAAAAGCCAGAGAGATTTGCTCAACCATGTTTGTAGCAGCTCAATTCGTAATAGCTAAAAGCTGGAATCAACCCAGATGTCCATCATTAGAAGAATGGATAACAAAGATGTGGTATATCTACACAATGGAATTCTATACAGCAGTAAGAAAAAATGACATAAAGAAATTTGAGGAAAAATGGTTGAACCTGGAACAGATCATTCTCAGCGAACTTAGCCAATCACAGAAAAAAAATCGACACATAGTCTCACTCATCTGCCACACCTAAACTGAATCTGCCCAAGATGCCTTACATACCCAGCAAGCACCTCATAGACTAGACAATAAGATGGATGGGAGGGCGGGGAGGGAATCAAAGAGTGGAAAACAGTAATCTGGACCCAAACGGCAATGGTACCATAAAATTCTACTTCCTAAAAGACAGACCAAATGGCTGAACCTTCACTAGACCCTTACAGGAAACACCTGAACCATAAGACACTGGAGAGGGTAGGATCAAGACTGACCTAAATCTGCTACATCTTCCCTCCCTCCCTCTCCCCCTCTCCCCTCTATCTCTCTCCTCTCTAACTCTTGTATATTAGTTATCTTTTTCCTCAATTTCTTAGTGGACACTGACCTGTAACCCCCACTTCCAGCTTGGGCCTACCATCCACAATGAGCTTTTGATCAGAGAAACCTACAAGGTTTCCCAAAACAATGACAGACTTCTGTCAGAGTACTTGATGACCCACCAAAGGCCAGTGATAAGACCCTATTGCTGAAGACTCCATACACAGCTGACGCGTAAAATGGAATGACATGGCTGGAAGCCAGGAGAGAGTTGGTCCCCAGACAGTCAGCATGTCTAGTGCCAGAAGGCGCTACATAGGCGACTGGGGGAAATGACCAAGATCTGTCCAAGCAACACATTGTTTAACCTAATTAGCAACAAATAACCGGATGTGATGCCCACACAAGTGCAATAGTGGTACACAGCCATGGTGAGGAATCAATTGCTCTTGATTTGGCTAACTGATCCACTCAGTGGTACTAGACCCTTAGCTGGAGCTGGGAAACAAGTCAGAACCATACCCAAACACAAGCCCACTCTACAATATCAAGCTACCATCAATCACGGGGTATAAGAGGGCCTACACCTATCAAACTGTCCATCAAAAAAGTAAGTGTTATCTCAATTTTCCGGGTGCTAACTTACTCTCCGTTGGAGAATCTGCTTCTCTTTTCCAGATAGATGCAGATGCTAAGAAGAGAGCTGCCCCAACATACCTCAAAAGGGGCCCAACTGAAACTACTGGTGAAATAAGCAAGGGTGATGTTTTCCTGTGAACTGGATACCAGCACAAAGGGGAAGGAGATCAATGCAGAGAAAAATCAACTCCTACCAAATCAGAGAGCCAAAGCCTCAGAGGTCCCCAACACCTCAGCACTGAATCAGACCAAAAATGAACCCAACATGGCTCAGGGAAATCTTGCGGAAGAGGGGGCGGAAAGAATGTCAGAGTTACATGTTGGGTCATGATTTGCAGAGACATTTATCATACTAATACCTGGGGCTATCTCCACAATGCACGACCCATTTTCATTAACAAGGAGGGTCTAATGGGAGGGGGTAGATCACAGATGAGCCTAAATAATGGTACCAAACTGCCTGTATTCACTGAAATGAAAACTAATAAATTAAATTAAAAAAAAACCCCAATTGAATATTAGTAATTTTTCATTTAATATACATCAAGTAGAGTAAGAAATAACAGACTATTTACTACTCTACTGTGACTTATTTCTTATCACTGGATACTTATCTGAATCTAGGATTTAACTCACTTCTCAACAAAGCTACTGAAAGAGTGATTTTGGAAGTCCAAACACTCAGCACATGTATACCTAATTGATATTTATTATAATATATTATTATATGCTGCCAAATTGAAGACACTGGCAACTGAAAGTCTTCATGGGATGCATATACTTTTATAGATCAATAGAATTCAGTTAATATGGAAAAGACTGGCACAGTTTTAGAGTGATTGCTTGGTAGGTGTGAACTATTGTTTTGTGTCCCTAGCAGAAAGAGGGGTGGGGAGAAGGTGAGGAGGATGAAGAGGAGAAGGAAAGAAAGGGAAGGAGGAAGAAGAAGAGGGAAGAGAGAAGAGAAGGAGCAAGAAGGGAGCAAGTGATAGATGGAGAGAAAATAAATGAGACCGACTAATGAATAGTCATTCTCACTATCACAAAATGCTTAGTTGCAGTTGTTTATAGCAAAACAATACATATGTTGCACCTATGTAGTTTGACTTAAATGTATAACTATATATGGTATTTAAGTGGGCTTTAATAATAAGTATACAATCAAATCCATACATCATAAACTGGGAGAAAACACTTGTGAAAACATGTCTGACAAAAGAGTGTTGTTCAAGCTGTATAAAAAAACCTCTAAAATTTGAAAAATAAAAATATCTTAGTTAAAAATTATACAGCAGATCCAAATAAAACATGTCCAAAGTAATATTATTGTGAAATGACATATAAAAAGGTATTTCATGTGATACACTCATAATTACCATTTACTATTATAAAATTTTAAGTTGAAACAGAAAGATATTTTTATATACCTGTGAGACTGACTGAAATTGAAAAAGTGGAAAGGTACTATGGAGCAATGGGGGCTGTCTCTCATTGCTGATTGTAACACAAAATAGTACAACCACTTTGAAAGACAGTTTAACAGTTTCTTACAAAAGTATCTAGACTTTTTTTTTTGTACATACCAGCAATTGAATTCCTTTGTATTTACCCAAATGTGTTAAATACTTTTGTCTTCATAGAAACATGGGAATAGCTACTATATTTATTTGTAATTGGCCTGATGTGGAAGCAACTAGATTGCCCTTCAGAGGTACATGGTACACAAACTAAGCTATATACAAACAGAGGAGTGCTGGTGGCAGGAGGCATGTAGGGTCTCTAATGTTGTTTAGTTTACTATAGATCTAAAACTGTGCTAAGAATAAAAGTCCATTAAGGCTGAAACAGAGAAACAAGAAGTAATAAAGGATGGAAAGAAGACAAGAAGGAAGGAAAGAAAATTGGGTCATGAAAAAGGAATTTCTCAAATGAAATGAGAAAACTAGATGAGAAATAAGAATATAATGAAAGCTATATTCTCTTCTGCTTTATAGAACATACTTACAGTTTTGCAGAATAGTATCTCTTAGGGTATCTTCTGTTTCAGAACCTTAGGGTATAGTTTTATGCTCTTAGATGAACTGTACAATCTTCCAGATCCTAAAGCAAATAAATTGTACATTTTAATATAGATACTTTGAATTCACTAAATTCACAAATTATTATGGCTTTCTAAAGCAGAAATGAAGTGGTCACTGAGACACCCTGCATTCTTTCGTTTCTGATAGGGTAAGTATTGGTTAATAAACTACATTGAACAAAAGTATTTTGGAGCCTTCCAAACAAATATACCTATGAGTTTGGGAGATTAAACTGTGAGAAAGCAGGACTACTTTGTGTTATAACCCTATGTGTAGTCATTTTTCATGGAATTTGAATATCTGGCTTAAATAACTGGTTGGGTCTATTTATTTGATCCCTGCAGTCAGGAAACAAGTTTTCTAGGACCTGAAAGACTTGAACCAATGTTGGTTTTTCTCTTTGACTATTTAGTTATCTTGCTTATTAAATTTTCTTTTTCTATTAGCACATTTTTAATTTTCTAGACTTTCCTTTGTCTATTTTTTCTTTTCGAATGTTTCATTGTTTATTGTTTATTTTCTAAACTTTGCTGTTTTCCCATTTTCTTTTGCATTTATTACTTTTCCATTTTATTATTGTTTTATTTATTCATTATTTATTTATTTATTATTAACAACATATTTCATATGGATAACTCATATGTTGGTACCCTTCTTTCCCTCATCCCTGCCCCCAGTCCATTGGGGATCCTCTTCAATGGAGTTGCAGGTATTCCTCATAGGGTTGTGGGAGTAGCAGTCAGCATTCTGGGGGAGGAAATGTCTCTGGGCATGATGTCTTTTCCTGTGCCTCTTACATTCTTTCTACTCCCTCTTCTCTAAAGTTCCCTGAGTTGTGGTGAATGTGTTTTAAATCTACTTCAGTGATGAGTCCCTAGGAGTCTCTGGTTTGGTAGTGGTTGAGTATCCTCAGGGTCTGTCTCCTTCACTCTGGCACTGATTGTCAGGTTCACCATGGAAGCAGAATTTTGTGTTTTTAAGGTTAGGCTTTATCCCACTCTCTGCAAGGCCCTTCTTACAGGTGTTTCCCCCTCCCCCCCCACTCCTGTTGAGGGTTATATGTTTTAGTCTATCTTGAAAAATATATGTTTTTATGGTTCCAGTTCATTTTGGATTTAGTTTTGTGTTTGCTTTTCCCCACCTTACCTCCACACAAGCTTGTCCATTCCTATGGTCTGGGCCTTGAGTTATCTATCAGGTATATGAGCAACTTGAGCTGGTTCAGGTTAGGAACCACAGGTGAGTGAGACCATCTGGCATTTGTCTTTGTATGATTGTGTGAGTTGGTTGAGTATGATCTGTTCTAAGTGCACCCATTTTCTACAAATTTCATATATCATGTTTTTTTCTTACTGCTAAGTAGAATTCCATTGTGTAAATGTCCCACAGCTTTATTATCTATACATCTAATGATGGCTAACTGGGTTGATTCCAGTTCTTAGCTATTATGAATTGAGCAGCTATAAACATGGTTGAGCAAATATGTCTGTAGCAAAACATGGAAGATTTAGGATAAATGTCCAGTAAGGGAAAAACTGGGTCTGTTTTCACCTCTATATTCATCCGTTTCAGGAATTGCCATGTTGATTTCCTTAGTGGTTGTGACATTTTTACATTCCCACCAGCAGTGAATGAGGGTGCCTCTTTCCACACATCCTTACCAATATTCATTGTTGTTTTATTTTTTTATTATTTTTCTTTTTTTTTTAATTTTTATTAACATTTTCCATGATTATAAAATATATCCCATGGTAATTCCCTCCCTCCCCACCCCCACACTTTCCCATTTGAAATTCCATTCTCCATCATATTACCTCCCCGTTAACAATCATTGTAATTACATATATACAATATCAACCTATTAAGTATCCTCCTCCCTTCCTTTCTCCACCCTTTATGTCTCCTTTTCAACTTACTGGCCTCTGCTACTAAGTATTTTCATTCTCACACAGAAGCCCAGTCATCTGTAGCTAGGATCCACATACGAGAGAGAACATGTGGCGCTTGGCTTTCTGGGTCTGGGTTACCTGACTTAGTATAATACTTTCCAGGTCCATCCATTTTTCTGCAAATTTCATAACTTCATTTTTCTTTACCGCTGAGTAGAACTCCATTGTATAAATGTACCACATCTTCATTATCCACTCACCTGTTGAGGGACATCTAGGCTGGTTCCATTTCCCAGCTATTATAAATTGAGCAGCAGAAAACATGGTTGAGCATGTACTTCTAAGGAAATGAGATGAGTCCTTTGGATATATGCCTAGGAGTGCTATAGCTGGGTCATATGGTAGATCAATCTCCAGCTGTTTTAGGAACCTCCACACTGTTTTCCACAATGGCTGGACCAGATTACATTCCCACCAGCAGTGCAGAAGGGTTCCTTTTTTTCCACATCCCCGCCAACATTTATGATCATTTGTTTTCATGATGGTGGCCAATCTGACAGGAGTGAGATGGAATCTCAATGTAGTTTTAATCTGCATTTCCCTGATGACTAGTGACGTAGAACATTTTTTTAGATGCTTATATGCCATTCGTATTTCTTCCTTTGAGAATGCTCTATTTAGCTCCATAGCCCATTTTTTGATTGGCTTGTTTGATTCCTTATTATTTAACTTTTTGAGTTCTTTGTATATCCTAGATATTAATCCTCTATCAGATATATAGCTGGCGAAGATTTTTTCCCATTCTGTAGGTTGCCTCTTTGCTTTTTTCACTGTGTCCTTTGCGGTGCAAAATCTTTGTAATTTCATTAGGTCCCAGTGGTTAATCTGTGGTTTTATTGCCTGAGCAATTGGGGTTGTATTCAGAAAGTCTTTGCCAAGACCAATATGTTGAAGGGTTTCCCCTACTTTTTCCTCTAGCAGTTTCAAAGTTTCAGGTCTGATGTTAAGGTCTTTAATCCATTTGGACTTAATTCTTGTGCATGGCGAGAGAGAAGAATCTATTTTCATCCTTCTACAGATATTTATCCAGTTTTCAAAACACCATTTGCTGAAGAGGCTGTCTCTTCTCCAATGAGTATTTTTGGCATTTTTATCGAGTATCAGGTGGCTTTAGCTACTTGGGCTTACATCTGGGTCCTCTATTCTGTTCCACTGATCTACATGTCTGTTTTTGTGCCAGTACCATGCTGTTTTTGTTACCCTGGCTCTGTAGTATAGGTTAAAATCAGGTATGGTGATACCACCAGCCTCTTTTTTGTTGCTCAGTATTATTTTAGATATTCGAGGTTTTTTGTGATTCCAAATGAATTTTTGGATTGTTTTTTCTATTTCCATGAAGAAAGCCTTTGGAATTTTGATAGGGATTGCATTAAATGTGTAGATTGCTTTAGGTAAGATTGCCATTTTCATGATATTGATTCTTCCAATCCAGGAACAAGGGATGTTTCTCCACTTTCTAGTGTCTTCTGCAATTTCTCGCTTGAGTGTTTTAAAATTCTCATTGTAGAGATTCTTTACTTCCTTGGTTAGGTTTATTCCAAGGTATTTTATTTTTTTTTGATGCAATTGTGAATGGGAGTGATTGTCTGATTTCATCCTCTGAGTGTTTGTTGTTAGCATATATGAAGGCTACTGATTTCTGTGTATTTATTTTGTATCCTGCTACATTGCTGTAGGTTTTGATCAGCTCTAACAGCTTGCTAGTAGAGTCTTTAGGGTCCTTTATGTATAGAATCATGTCATCTGCAAATAATGATAACTTGATTTCTTCCTTTCCAATTTGTATCCCTTTTATGTGTATCTCTTGCCTTATTGCTATGGCTAAGACTTCCAAAACTATATTAAATAGAAGTGGGGACAGTGGACACCCTTGTCTTGTTCCTGATTTTAGTGGAAAAGCTTCCAGTTTTTCCCCATTTAGTAATATGTTGGCTGTAGGCTTGTCATAAATAGCCTTTATTATATTGAGATATGTTCCTTCTATTCCCAGTCTCTGTAGGACGTTTATCATGAAGGGATGTTGGATTTTGTCAAATGCTTTCTCTGCATCTAATGAGATGATCATGTGATTTTTGTCCTTCAACCCGTTTATGTAATGTATTACATTTATAGATTTGCGTATGTTGAACCATCCCTGCATCTCTGGGATAAAGCCTACTTGGTCAGGGTGAATGATCTTTTTGATATACTCTTGTATTCTGTTTGCCAATATTTTGTTGAGAATTTTTGCATTTATGTTCATGAGGGAGATTGGTCTGTAATTTTCTTTTTTTGTTCTATCTTTGCCTGGTTTTGGTATCAGGGTGATGCTGGCCTCATAGAAGGAGTTTGGTAGAATTCCTTCTTTTTCTATTTCCTGGAAAAGCTTAAGAAGCAATGGTGTTAGCTCTTCCTTAAAAGTCTGGTAAAATTCAGCAGTGAATCCATCCGGGCCTGGGCTTTTTTTAGTTGGGAGATTATTGATAACTGTTCGGATCTCCATGTTTGTTATAGGTCTATTTAAGTGATTAATCTCATTTTGATTTAATTTAGGTAGGTCATATAAATCAAGAAAATCATCCATTTCTTTCAGATTTTCATACTTTGTGGAGTATATGCTTTTATAGTATGTCCCTATGATTTTTTGAATTTCTCTGGAATCTGTTGTGATGTTACCTTGTTCATCTCTGATTTTATTAATTTGTGTCTCTTCTCTCTTTCTTTTGGTCAGATTTGCTAAGGGTTTATCAATCTTGTTTATCCTTTCAAAGAACCAACTCTTTGTTTCATTAATTCTTTGGATTGTTCTTTTTGTTTCTATTTCATTAATTTCTGCCCTAATCTTTATTATTTCTTCCCATTTACTGATTTTTGGTTTGCCTTGTTCTTCTTTTTCCAAGGCTTTAAGGCGAAGCATTAGGTCGTTTACTTGTGACCTTTCTAATTTCTTAATATAGGCACTTAAGGCTATAAATTTACCTCTTAGAACTGCCTTCATTGTGTCCCAGAGATTTTGGTATGTTGTGTTCTCATTATCATTTGACTCTATGTATTTTTTGATTTCCTTTTTGATTTCTTTATTGACCCACTCATCATTTAGTAGTATATTGTTTAGTTTCCATGATTTTGTGTATGCTCTATAGCCTTTCTTGCTACTGATTTGTAGTTTAATTCCATTGTGGTCAGATAGAATGCAAGGAATTATTTCAATTTTCCTGAATTTGTTAAGATTTGCTTTGTGTCCTAATATATGGTCTATTTTAGAGAATGTTCCATGTGCTGCTGAAAAGAATGTATATTCTGCAGCCTTTGGATGAAATGTCCTGTATATATCTGTTAGGTCCATTCCTTCTATGACCTCATTTAGTCCAGATGCCTCTCTGTTTATTCTTTCCCTGGATGACCTGTCAATTGATGAGAGTGGGGTGTTAAAGTCACCCACCACCACTGTGTTTGGTGTTATCTGTGACCTTAGTTCTAATAGTGTTTGTTTGACGAATTTGGGAGCCCCCATGTTAGGTGCATATATGTTTAGGAATGTAATGTCCTCCTGTTGGAGTGTGCCCTTAATCAATATAAAGTGACCTTCCTTATCTTTCTTGACTAACGTCGGACTAACGTCTACCCTGTCTGATATTAGGATAGCAACCCCTGCTTGTTTTCTAGGCCCATTTGCTTGAAACACCGTCTTCCAACCTTTCACCCTAAGATAATGTCTATCCTTTGTAGAAAGGTGAGTTTCTTGGAGACAACAAATTGTAGGATCCTGCTTTTTAACCCAGTCTGCAAATCTATGTCTTTTCGTTGGGGCATTGAGACCGTTGATATTAAGAGATATTGTTGAAAGGTGTGTATTTATGTTTGCCATTTTTGTGTGTGTGTGTGTTTCTCGTTCTACCTGTGCTCTCTTCTGTTAACTGGTATTTGAGTATAGCTTGTTTTTTCTAGGTTCCTTATATGTGTGCTTTTCCCTTTGTTCAGTATGGAGGATTCTAACAAGTATTTTCTGTAGAGGTGGTTTTGTCTTCAAATACTCCTTTAACCTGCTTTTGTCATGGAATGTCTTTATTTCTCCATCTATTTGAATGGATAACTTTGCAGGATAAAATAACCTTGGTTGACAGTTGTTATCTTTCAGAACTTGGAATATATCACTCCAAGCCCTTCTGGCTTTAAAAGTTTGTGTTGAATAATCTGCTGTAATCCTGATGGGCTTGCTTTTGTAGGTAACTTGATTTTTCTCTCTAACTGCTTTCGATATTTTTTCTTTGGTGTGTGTGTTTGGAAGTTTGATTATAATATGGCGAGGAGAGGTTCTTTCTGGGTTTTGTCTGGCTGGGGTTCTAAAGGCTTCCTGTATCTGTATTGGCACCTCTTTCCCAATTTGGGGGAAATTTTCCTCTATGATTTTGTTGAAGATGCCTACTATGCCTCTGGAGTGGAGTTCTTCTCCTTCTCCTATGCCCTGAAGTCTTTTATTGGATCTTTTCATAGTGTCCCGAATATCTTGAAATTCCCACTCATATTTTTCTATAAGTTTGTCTTTCTCTTTGTTAGACTGCATTAGGTCTGCCACCTGGTCTTCTAGCTTAGATATTCTGTCCTCTCCCTCATCCATCCTACTGGTGAGATTTTCTACAGAGTTTTTTATTTCATTAACTGTGTTCTTCATTGCTAGTAATTCTGACTGGTTTTTCTTTATTATTTCTATTTCCCTATTTATGTCTTGTATTGCCTTCTTTATTTCATTAAATCGGTGTCCTGCCTCTTCTTTGATTCCTTTGATTTCCTCTTTGATTTCCTCTTTGATTTCTTCTTTGATTGTTTTCATGTTTTCTTTGACCTCTTTGAACATATTTATAATTATTCTTTTGAACTCTTTCTCAGGCATTTCCTCTAACTCTTTCTCATTGGAGGACATTTCTGATGCATTAATACTTTTAGGTGGATTTATATCGTCTTGCTTTTTAGTGTTTCTTGTGTTATAATGTATATATTTTTGCATCTTGGATTAAGTTAATGCTTGGATTTTCTAGCTAGCTGTGTATTCTTAGCTGTATCAATTGATTTGATGTAATATATTTTCAGGGTAGGACCTTAAGGTATTAGGTGTGGCTCTTAAGACTCTCAGAGTATCTACAAAGATGTTCTTAGGGGTTGAGTTTCCCTGCTATAGGAGTATTCAAGCAGGCTGAGTGGAATAAAATACAGGTAGATTCTAAAATTTAACTAAACACTGTACACATTCAATCAAAAACAGCCCCGAGTATGTATGCAAGAGTAGTTATTATAATGACCAGATCCTCTGTCAACAAAGAGGTTTAGATTTCTGGTCTGTTGAGGGATCCAAGTCAGCTTGTGACCAAGTGAGACCCTTCCCTGGTGTAATCCCAGTTACCTTGGGTGATTTTGGTCTCAGTCAAGTTTCTGCCTGGGTCGTTGGGCTGCTGTTCTGATTTCTGAAGCTGGGCACTTGCTTTTCCAACAGGGCAAACCGAGCTGCTGCTGCTGCCTCTGCTGCTGCCGTAGCTGCCACCACCGGAGCCACCACCACTGCTGAAGCTGCCGCTGCCATATCCACCGCTGCTGCTCCCCCCGAAGCCGCTGCTGCGGGATCTGCCGCCGCTGCCGCTCCTGGGTCCGCTGCTGCTGGGGCCGCTGGTACCGGTGCTGGAGCCACTGAAGTTGCTGCCGAACTCTGCTCCTGCTTGGGTCCCACTGTCAGCCCAAGTTGGCGTGGCCGGGTCCCGGGCCGCTGCTGTGTTCGCTGGAGCTGGGCTCAGGCGGTGGGGGAGGGGAGGGAGCCGCGGCTGCTCTGGTCGTCTCGCTGCTCCACGTGTTCTTCTACCTCGCGGTCTGCTCCTCCGCTGCTCACTGCCGCTCTCCCCTCATGTGTCCCGAGTTGCGGAGAGCGTGGTGTGAGGAGAAAATCCCGCACCTGGCTTTTCCTGCGGCTCGAGCCGAGTCTGGCGGTTTTCTGCTGCGCCGCAGCCGTGGCGGTTGGCTGAGCTGCCGTAGCCACTTTTCCCGCCTGTGCAGGCTCTGGATGCTCTATAGCTCTTCTACTTCTCCACTGCCGCTTCAATTTCCTATACACCTCAGTTTTTAGTAAAAGTGTGTATTTTGCTGAGTTTTTTGGGTCTTTTTCCCCCCTAGGCTGCTTTGGCGTGGTACCTACGCCGCCATCTTAACCGGAAGTCTCCTGTTTTATTTTTTTGATGATTGACATCCTTACTGGAGTAGGGTGGAATCTCATAGTTGTTTTAATTTGCATTTTCTTAATAGTTAGGGATGTTGAACATTTCCTTAAGTATATGTTAGTCCTTTGTCAAGGAGAGGTTCTTTCATTACCTCATCTTCACAGAAGCCATTGTGTACATTTTCATCCCAGTTGGACAGGATCCTTGGAGTCTTGTTTTCAGAGCAACTGCGATCCACAATGCATGCTCACAAGATTGGACATAGTATCGCCCTCTTGGTGATGTGCAGGGAGGACAGAGGCTCATAAGACTCATAAGCCTTGTAAAACACCATTTCTCCTCAGGCATTATATGCAATAAATAATGGTTAGGGGTGCTGGAGTATATAGAGATAGAAGGTAGGCTGGAATTGGGATTCCAATGGTGCCTCATTGCTGAATCATCTGTGCTCCTGAACTTTCTTTTTCTTTCCAGTTTTGCTAGTTAAATCCTGTTGTCACCTTAATCCAATTAGGAATCAAGTAAAAGACATGCCTTTTGGATGAGTCTGTGAGGGCATTTCTAAGAAAAATTGCAAAGGGAGGAAGACCTTCACCCACAATGAGTGGCCCTTCTGGTGGTAGACTACATAGAACCAAACTTCAGTAAAACACAGAACCTTTTGCCTGGCTGCTTATGCTACTACTTTCTGGTATGAGTATCTTCTTTGTTGTTGCTAGCCTTATCAACATTGGAACCAAATTTTATCAAGCTTCCAACATGGACTGAAGAAAAACAGCTCTCCAGATATTTGCCAGACCTTCAGTACCAGATTGTGACTTCTGAGGCAGCCAATTTCGGGACTCAGCAGCTACTGAGTTTTCTGACACTTTAGCCTGCAGGCAATAATTGTTAGACTGCCCAGCCTGTATTGTAAACTAATCTAATAAATCTACTTGATAATACACATTGTGCAGATTATATTTTATTAATTAAATTATAATACACAAGTATATGTTCTATGCATTCTATTTTTCTAGAGAATTCTAATACATCTGTTGTGTGGGACATAAGTAAGTTTGTAAGCATAACCACAATTATAAAAATATATGCTAAATGTGCTTAAATCTTAAATTAAAACTCCCACTGGAATTATGGCTAATAGCTGTCACTAGATACTTAATTATAACTTCACAAACAGAAGGCCTAAAATTTGAAAATTTTTTTGCAATACAAATGAACAATAAAAAAAAACACTTTGTTCATGAGAAATCTTCCTATGAATGGAACAAATATCGAGGTAATAATAGTTGTACAGAGAGTTGCTTCTTTTTTCTTGCTGAGAAAATAAAGCCTGAGAGTGAGCTGTATGTTAAATATTGCTATGAAACAACTTGCATGGCTTGGGTCTGGTGATTCCCTCAAAGTTTTTCATGTTATCGGCTTGGTCCACAATGTGTGGCACTATTCAGAAGTGCTGGAAACTTTAGACAAAGGGTCTAGTGGGAGGAAAGGCATGCCACCTTTGTCTTTCTTTCTTCTTCTTTGCTGCCATGATATGAGGTGGAACCTCCTTTTCCCTGCTAAGATATAGTGTCTTCATACAAACCAAAGGAAAGGAATTCACAAGACAATGGACTAAAATGTCTAAAATTGCCATGTGGAGAAATATGCATTTCTTTATTAAGTTGATTTTGCAAGGCATTGTGCCATAGCAACAAAAAGCTAACACAAAAATTACCCCAATATTTATAAGACTAAAAAAAATGAATGAAAAGGAGAAATAAAACAAAATAAAAATGTCTTATAGGTGGAACTTCTTCCTAGAATGTCAGGTTTATTTCTGTACAACACTTCATTCACATGTATTATGTTGTGCAAGGATCAATAGTTTATCTTTCTTCCTTCCTCCCCTCCCTCCCTCCCTCCCTCCCTCCCTCCCTCCCTCCCTCCCTCCCTCCCTCCTTCCTTCATTTCTTCCTTCCTTCTTTACTTCTTCCATCTGTCCACCATCTGTCTTTCATTGTGTACAGGTATACGCATACCACCGTGCTTATGTAGAAGTCAGAGGACAACCTCTGGGTGTTAATACTCTCCTTCACCTTTTCTTTCTTTCATTTTTTTTTTTTTTTGAGATAGGTTTTTTGTTGTTGTTGTTTTGTTTCTAGGCAGACCAATATAGCTGTCTCACAAGCTTTGAGATTTTCCTGGCTTGGCCTCCATTGTTATGAGTTGGGATGACAAATCCATGTGCCACTTTGCATCTGGCTTTAGGTAGTTGCTAGGGATTAAACTAGGAGCAAGTGCTTTCAGCCACTGAGTCATTTACCCAATTACCTTCTTTATTTATCATACATAAAATATGATAGCTTTTAATTGACTCCTATGGCCACCAATAGACTTTCCAGTCATAAACTCTAGTAATATTCAATATTGTAATTAACATTTGTATACTTTTAAACTTCTGTCTTTCAGATATATTTTGTTACTTAAATAGTACTTAGGATTTTTTTTCTTTCTATCACTGTGGTGTAATGTACATTAGATAACACTACCAATACCCATATATAAGGTCTTGCCTCAATAAAGGGATCATCACATCTACTGATCTTTATAAACACACTCCTTTGATCTTATTTTTGGCCTCACTAATATTCAAGTTACTCAGCCTCAAATATCTTAAGTCCTAATGTAGTAATAGTTGAGTATCAACTAATGTCAATTTTCATTCAGCCCAGTCTTTCATAGTTTATTTCCACTAAATATGCTTTTAAATTTCAATTATAGCTTTAGTATTTTGATCCATCTTTTATACTCTGTTGATATTGTCATAGGATTCTCTTCTTTCTTTTGTCCAGATTCAAATGAATTAGTTAACATACACACACAAACACACATACATATAGATATATTTATTTTACTTTTGAGAACATGCCTAAATATATAGTTCAGGCTGGCCTTGAACTTGTTATGTAAACCAGCCTGTGTTCTCAAACTTATGACCCTCCTGCCTCAGGCTCTTCACAGGTAGTATTGAACTATGTTTTTTTTTGTTCAGAATTATGACTTTTCTCTAGTATCTCTATAACAGCCTCCACAAAGGTTCTCAGCTGTTGGATACCCAAGTTACCTGCTTTATCCTTTCTATATTTAGGTTACTATGCAGGGATAACAAGAACACAAAGATAGATTTCTTCCCTATAAATTTATATTCATTCTCAGCTGGGGCCTCAGTGCTACCAGGAATTTTTTTCTTTTCTTTTTATATATTTCTTTATGAGAAAGAGGGAGAGAGAAATAGAATGGGTACATCAGGGCTTCCAGCCAATGGAAACAAGCTCCAGATGTATGTACCACCCTGTGCATCTGACTTATGTGGGTACTGGGGAATTGAATCTGGGGTCTTAGGGTTTACAGGCAAGCATCTTAACTGCTATGCCATCTCTCCAGCCCAGAAATTTCTTTTATATACCATGATCAATTCCCTTTCCTGTTCTCTATAGCAGCTTTGATGAACTTCATTATTTCCTATAAGTGTATCAGCAGCACAAATTTGTTCTTTCTCAGTATTCCTTTTTCCTATTGCCTGAACAATACTCAATCATGCCTCTATAATCCACATTTGCCTCAAAGTTTACATGTATACTTACTTAAGTTTTCCTTTCTTTTACCTTCCACTTTGTAATTCTTCCTCTATCTGAAATGATTAGATTTTATTTTCTCACTAGATTCATCTACACTAATAACATTTCTAAGAACACCATCTCTGCCATTAAACATACTAATACTTCTTTTGTAATTTATAAATATATATATATATATAATGTTTTAATATATATAAATATATATAATGTTTTCTTGATCCTATGTGCCACATACAAAATGCTCTAACTATGTGCCTGCAAATTCTTATGCTAGTGTGTATTCCAATGTGCTTTGTTTCAGTTTGAGCTTTGTGATGCAGATAGGGCAGGCACACTGGCATTCCTGCCTACCATCTCTGTAACACCTTAATGACACAAGCTAAATGAACCCCAAAGTATCTCCACTCAGCATTTCCTCCTTTTGAACATGTGTTTCATAAATCAGAACTATCTGCCCTCTTTCCTTCTTGAACTATGATCTCAATCTGAGCATGCTAAGAATGAACTCTTTAAATACATTCTAGCCACTTAAGTGCTCTTATATGATTAGTCACAGGCTCCCTAAATATAGTGCATATACTTCCTCTGTTCTAGGAGGCCATTGTTTTGGATATCTCATGATTTTCTTACCTGCTGTAGGAATAAATATTTCTTAATTTTTTTTTTTTTTTAAATTGCTCAGCTATGCTTGTTTAGGCTTAGCACTTATAAAGATGCCAACCCACCGTGTTTGGTTACAAACATCCTTGCTAATGTTTCACACATAACTTAATTGCCCATCTAAGTCAAAGTTGCCAGTCCTCATCTAAATTTGCCTCCTCAGTGATATCTAGTCTAGGTGACAACTTCTTTCTGCTTGAACCTCTCCTCTAGGACTTTCTGTGGATTCTGTCTGTAGCCTGCAGACATTTGTTGCATTATTTCTTATCAGCTCCTCTGGTGTACAAGTTACTCTATGTGTTCTGACTTCCCACTACTGGTATTCTTTATTCATTCATTATTCTACCTCAACGTACTTAAAAATTGAGTAGCATTGAAAGGATATCTGGCTGGACATAAAATGTTCAATTAATAACCTATGCTCACTCAAATAAATCCCTTTACTCTGCAAGAATTTGTGTAATGAAATTTTCATTTCACAATTTAGAATTTTGTCTCAAACTTCAACTTTGAGTTCAGTGGTTGCCAAGAGTTTTCACAGTTTAGTTTAGAAATGGGAGTTTCTTGTCAGACTGGCTGATGAGGTGCTCCAGGCAATAAGGATGAAGGTAAGAATGTGGAAGTTTATTGAAGACAGCACCTTAATGCATAACTGGTAGAAGGGGATGTACAAGCAGAAATACAGAGGATCAGTCATGTATTTACCATGTCTATGACTTAATTGACTAATTGTTAAATCTCAAGTTAGATGATTTTACATTTTTATGTATTTATAAGGTAGCATACCCATTAAACTTTGAATATATTTGCTTGTAACAGGTCAGAGGAGAAACAATATGACAATTTTGATTAATCAATGTTCAGTTTTGATGTGTTATATATTTAATATATTCATAATTCTTACAGTTTACTGAGGATATTAAAAATAGTTATGAATTATACTCTTAAAAATATGCAATATTTTTTTAATCAGGTGGCAATCTACCTATATACTGAGGTAATGTATTATGAACTGATTAAGGTCTTGATTTCTGGAGCATTTCTGCTTGGGTGTAAATTTTATTTTCCTGTTTTTTTGCCTCAGCGGGCTTAGAATATTGCTTGATGGTTTTACTCAGTTTACCCTATGATTATTATTTCACATTTTAGAATCATAGTGGAATTCCACTAGAAATCCCCAAGTACTTTTAATATTACCTTGGAATAGGACCCTGGGAGACAAGTAGTAAGTTTCATGAGGTGAATTCTAAATCAGAGGTTATGAATTAATCTCCAAAATTCACCATTTATTTTTCCTAAACTAATGTAGGAATGCTAAGTTTTGCTGAAATCACATCCTCTGTGTGGTGGTTTGATTCAGGTGTCCCCCATAAACTTGAGTGTTCTGAATGCTAGGTCCCCAGCTGATGGAGATTTGGGAATTAATGCCTTCTGGAGGGGGTGTATTGTTGGGAGCGGGCTTATGGGTGTTATAGCCCATTTCCCCATGCAAGTGTTTGGCGCACCCTCCTGTTGCTGTGGTCCACCTTATGTTGGCCAGGGGGTGATGTCCACCCTCTGCTCATGCCATCATTTTCCCCTGCCATCATGGAGCTTCCCCTCGAGCCTGTAAGCCAAAATAAACCTCTTTATCCCAGAAGCTGCTCTTGGTTGGGTGATTTCTACCAGCAATGCGAACCGGACTGCAACATTATGTTTGGCAGTTTTCAGAATGGTGATGCATTTCTGAATAAAATGTTGTATACTAGGGACATTTATCAAACAAGTACTTCCTTTCCCTCCCCACAAAAATGGTTTTCTATTGGCACTTCTCTGAAATGCATTCACAGCACCTCTCAGGAGTACACTTTTTCCATTACATGAGAGATGGCCTTGCAAATGCTTTTGTGCAGTTTTAGAGAGATGCTCTGCTTGTTTCCCTGTATCCTGATAATGCTATTCCTATTTATTTCAGTGAAAGGCTTTGCCTGTTTCCCTGTATACTATTAACATCACTATTGGTATTGTTATTCACTTTTCATATTGTGTCTTCTTCATTAGATAGAAATTTCCTCAAAGTTAGTAACCAGGTCCATTTTCTTCTCCCTTGCTCATGGAGTAGATTCTCAAGAACTTTACAGTGTGCTGTGTATGAAAGGAAGCTTAAATATTCTGGGGACTGACTGAAATGACTTCAATATAAACTTTGAGAGAGCTAAAGCAAAAAAAAAATCATAAAATTATATGATTTTAGTTTGAAGGAAATTTAGTAATCAGATTTCTGCATCTTTTATCTTACAAATTAGTAAACCAAGTACCAGAGCTGAACACTGGTAGAGCCAGAACCACAGCTCTGGTCTTTGGACTAACAAACCCAGCCCTCATTTCAGCAGGATTCACTCTCTTGGCTAGATTTATTTATTTTCCAGGTAATTTCTGAATAATTTGCATTGTTATTCTCTTGCTTTCTCTATATATTTAGAATTTTTAGAACCATGGAAAACAAACATTTACCATGTTACAAACATTTTAGTATAGAAGGAAGAAGAAATAGAGCAGTATTCATAAAGGGAGATTTTTCTCTTTCTTTTGTTTTATTAACATTGTTATGAGAAAAATGGTAGTACTGAAGATCAGAGGGGGAAAACAAAATACAAATTGATCTCATCAAACCCTGTCATTTCTTCTGGAATAATTCCTTTCAGGACTCTCACTTTAGGATCATTGTCTTGGATAGCAAGGGATTCTTGGGCTCCTGGGATGTTGAGACAGTGTGTGTGTGTGTGTGTGTGTGTGTGTGTGTGTGTGTGAGAGAGAGAGAGAGAGAGAGAGAGAGGGGGGGGGGGGGGGAGGGGGAGAGAGAGAAGGAGGGAGAATTCAATGTATTGAGGAGAGAGACATTTGCATAAGATTCTTCACAAAGTGAAAAGGAGCCAAGTAGGGCCTCTGGGCGGGCAGAGACCACGGAGAAGAGGGATGGAGTTTTCCTCCAGGGGAGGCAGGTGGAGAGGGAGTGGTCTGCGCCTGGGAGTTTCCCGGGGCACTGAGGGCAGTCTCCGTGGGGAGGCGAGGCTGGGAGTTCCGGAGTTGAGCCCAGCTTGAAGTTGGCGGGGAGCAGCGCCTGGTGGGTCATTCACACTCCTTGGGGGACCTCAGGAGAAAGGAAGACCTTTCAACATGGGTGAGTGCTCAGGCCGGACGAGTCGTCCAAAGCCTGGCCCTGGGAAACAAATGTTAAGGAAAGTGTATGTTTATGTTTCTATGATTAAATCCCTTTCCTTTCCTTCTCCCCTACCTGATGACCAGAGCCGGCCTCTGGGTTTCTGGGAATTCGGAGAGTGGTTAAGGGGGCACTTGAAGCGAGGGAAGGTGGCAGGCAGTTCACTGTGGGAGAGGAGGGTGCGTGGAGGCTCTGATGCGCAGTGCTGGAGGCACTGTAAATAAAAGATTAGAAATAGCAAGAGGATTCCAGAGAGATCAGCATCATCACGGGTTCCATCCAGTGAGCAAATTGAAGGGAGATAGGAGAAATGGAAAGTTCGTAAAACTTACAGCTCCTACTGTTTAGAGTAGAAGGCACGGTGGCAGGGCGAGATCTGGGGACAGTTTTTGGTTCCCGTGAAAACTGAAAGGCTATTTGCGTAAAGGTTTTGAGGTCAAGGCTGGAAGCCAATTCTTAGACCAGATCTGGGAAAGTAAACGATGTCGTTAGGGGGACTACTAGCGTAGCTCAGGTTCCTCGACCTTAGAACTCAGCGCACTTTAGCCTTGCTGGTTTCTGTGGGATGCTTCTTTGGAGTTTGGCACTTCAGCTTGGAGCGTCCCAGGAATGCTGTCGGGATGGGGCGGTGGGGAGGGCGCTGGAAAACTCCGGGTCTGAGAATCTTGACTCAGCGCTAGGAGAAGTGGGTCTGGGTGAGCAAAGTTCGTAACAGCAAGTGAAACACCTGAGCGATATATTACCCACTCTCCAGGGAACTGATCTGGTTTGTGCAGGGTAGACGAAAATAGTCTGAACAATATTGCATTTCTACTGTTACTGATTAGCGATCCCCCAGCAGCCAGAGATTTACTATGCAAAGGCCACTAGACTCACTTCTTCCGGTCCAAGTCCACGGCACGCCCCTCCCCCCTCCCTTGTCCTTTGTTGTGAGGGATTTCATCCAGAGCAAAGGAGTCCTGCTGAAATTCCAGATTCCCACAGGCTCCAGTGTTAGCGACGCTTTGACTACTAATCTGAGGGGTTTATAGACACTGGCCAATTTAGAAGAAAAGAAAAAATGGAAGGCTGAGTGCATTTTTGCCTATGAATGTTAGCTGTAATCAAGACATTGTTTCTTCTTGCTTCTTAGAAAAACACATTTTTAGGGCCTTTGCATAAAATTGTGTTGGGAATGATCCCCAATCTTTAAACATTTGCTGGAATGGAAGTCATATTTTCATGTTATGAAATAAAAATAAAACACTCTTCCAAGTGACAGATTATTATTAGTAGTACTAATAGTATATAGTTGTACTTGGGCATATAAATGTGTAAGAATAACACAGGAGAAGGAGTTTCTTTATATGAAAGCAAAAATAATTGATTTGATGTAATCTAGTAATTTTATTAAAAGTACTGGGACCCAACATTATAAAGTGTTAAAAAAAATCACATTCTTTATCTTGATAATCTTGAGGTTAAATGGACTGGATAAAATTTTTTTTTTTGTAAATTTTAGGGTTAATTATTTTTCTAGTGTGCATTTGCAAACTATAAAGAAAATAATTAGTCTTGAATTTTACTTTGATTCTCATGGATTAATTATCTATTACAAATTATAGGCAGGTGTTGTGGGAGTGGGTGTGGAATTAATAATGAAATTAACAGTAATGTTTGACCTACAGCTCTTAAAAACTATAATCCAGATAACTATAAGCTAGATAACTATAAGCTAGATAACTAAAATTTGTCTGGGCCTTCTTCAGTAAGGAGTAGATTCCATTTCCTATAGTACCTGAGGTCACCCAAAACTGGTAGATGATACTTGCCTAATAGGAGAAAGTGGACAGAGGCATAAGGGAGAAACCAAAGTCAGCAAAGAAGAAAGAAAAAACAAAAACAAAAACAAAAACAAAAAACAGAAACAAGTATAAAACAATAGACAGTGAGATAATGAAACATGTCTTAGGATAATGGCTCAGAAAAGCAATCTAATGAATAGTGTGGAAGATCCACTGATCAGATAGGGGCCCATGAAAGTTCAAAGAAGGTAAGAAAGATGTTCAGAAGCTCAAGAGCAAAAACAAACAAACCAAGAAAAACACATCGAGAATGTATTTCTGTTCTTCCATTTAATTTAGCACACTAAAACATAGCTTCATTACTTAGTACCAATTTTATTGAGGAGAACACAGGGTAGTATGGGAGTTAAAAATTGGACTCAAGATTGCTGGGATAACAATGTTGGAATGTAGCAGCAAGTTCAATACATCTGTTTGGTTACTATGATCACTGCAAATTATCACTTAAAGAAAATGGTTCTATAGGAATGAATGTAATAATTGTCATTGGTCTGAGAACTCCTTAATCTACCCTTGTGGAAGAATGAGAGTATTTGATTAAATGATGTGAATTATTTATAGTTATCATAGCTGTAATGCACAAGTTCATTGCAAAGTAGGCAAATTGAGATTGTGACATCTCTTGCTTTTTTCTTGTGTTTCTTTATTGATGACCTTTTATAGATATATATAGCTTTTTTTTTCACTTTATTCCAAAATATCCAAGTATTCCAAGAAGGTTGTAAACAATAATTCCTATTGAAAAAATTGCAGGGCTAAACATTTTTAAGCATGTTTACATTTTAGCTGCAAGGTTAACCTTAACTATCAAGCTTTCTAATTTTTGGAATTTCAAGCTTAGATGGAGACCTAGGTCAGGAATATTTTAAATGTCTTCCCTAAATACATTAGTTATTGCTCAGCTTGATCATATATAGCTCATAAATATTCACTATAACCATAATAATCTTTGTTCTGTTTACAAAATGATGCTGAACATTAGCTAGACAACTGTAATAACAGAAAAATTTATAGAAGCAGTGGAAATGAACTTGATTTGGAAGGGTACATGAAGACTTTTGGAAGGGACGAGATATGTTAAATGTAGTAAAGGGTCCTTTAAAACTAGCGAGAAGGTAGTTTTGAAGCAGTAAGACCTGGACTTGGGTTAATGAGTGATTTTGACATTGGAAAGCCTTTTAAAGCAGCAAGAATTTAGAATTTATGAAATAGGTGGTAGGGAGTTATAGAAAGTTATTGTGATAAGAATGTTTAAGAAAACTAAATTGAGCATGTTATTCAAAACAGAAAATTAAATTGGACAGGAAGTGCCCAATTGTCAAAGTAGTCTGAAAATATTATGTGTCCAGGCCAATAAAAACAATGGATATGGAAAGCAAAAGTGTGTCATGAAAAATCTGCAAAGTTATGTAGCTGAGTAATAAGGAGAATAATTAATAAGCTATGGTCTTTGGTCAATGGAAATCTTTGTGATTGAGGGAAAACTTAGTTTTTAAAGAGCACTTAAGGGATAAACAAGGGGGGTGACTATATGTCTAAGCAACAATATTTATTAAATTGGAAACCCATAATGAGAATTTTGTGTGGGAAGAAAAAGTTAGATGGAAAACAACCATTTTAAGGTTCCTAATCTTTAATGAAAGATAAACCATGTAATAAATTATTCATTTTAAAGTGAGAATATCAGAAATACTGGTTGAAGACCAGGGAGAGGATGCATGTTATTTACAAGAGGAACATATCAAGTACATATTTAGTACTCAATATTCTAAAACTAGAACAGTTAAATGTGACATCTTGAACATTCAGGGATAGACTGAGACATCCAAATATTTTGACAAGAGAAGTATAATAGGATAGTGATCATTTGCTGTCAATTAATTTCAAATAAAAATTAGTTTATTCAGAATCTTTAAAACTGTTTAAAACTGGAAAAAATAAAGAGATACAATATTATTGAGCTTGTTATTTTATTTCAGAAAAAAATTGACTCACTAGAATCAGTTATGAGCAAGACATAAACAGTTAATGCTTGAAACAAGAGAAGCAACAGGTAACCTCTTATGTTTAGAGGTTTGTCCTCTAAATATTTGAAGATCTTCTGTCTTTTATTCCATATGGGTTGGTGTGATTGTACATTTACATAAATCATATCTTAATTCCATAGTCATTAGAGGGAAAAGATATACAAAGATAAGTCCAAACTGTTTTCATTAAGAACAGCAGAATCAAGTGTATTTTAGTTATTCTAGATTAATAAATAATATCTTTTAAGTATTATTTAGTGTCTATTATGCCATTTTCTCTGGATGATTATAATGCTCTGATAATATTGTAAATCACATAAAAGTAAAATAATGTTGTGTATATCTATTACTATATAACAACTATTTCCCAAACAAGTGGATTCAACTAATGTATTGCCATCTCCCATGGTTCTGTGGGCTGACTGTTGAGCAGTTCTCATTGAAGGTATCAGGTTGTTGCAATGTCAGTTGAGGATTCAGCATCTAAAGACTTGATCAAAGAGAGTACTGATTTGGCTCACTGATACTGCCAACAGTTCATACATAGTGCCTGTTGATTGGGAGTTCAGTGTGACTATCTTTGGGTTTTTCCCAAAATGATTTGTTACAAGATGCAAAGTCCCAAGAATACATATTCTAACAAAGCCAGGCAGGAGCTTTAAGGATCCTATGGAACAGCATCAAGGAAGTCCTAGGACATCACTTTTGTTGTATTTTATTGGCCACAAAACTCAAGAGCATGAAAATTCAGTAGTGGGATTAGGTCTTTCATTTTGATGTATGGAACATGCTAACATACAAAAAAAAGGAAACTGAGGAGTCCGAGTAATTTATAGCATTATTTATTTGAAAATATATCTAAATTAATGACACAAAATTATACTTAATAAGACTTTGTGTAAATCTCATTATGTGTTCTTTTTTTTTTTTTTTTTTTTTTTCCGAGGTAAGGTCTCACTCTAGCCCAAGCTGACCTGGAATTCACTATGGAGTCTCAGGGTGGCCTCGAACTTGTAGTGATCCTCCTACCTCTGCCTCCCAAGTGCTGGGATTAAAGGCGTGCACCACCATGCCTAGCTACATTGTTTTATTTTTAACTACTGAAGGTTAGAGCTTTTATTGTGATTGTAAAAAAACAGAGATATTTTTCCTAGACATTCTGAAAACATAAAAATTAGACAAAATAATATGATTTTAAATTCAAAGACAAGATTCTTTTAAGTTAAATTCTTAAAGGCTTTAAAAAAATAAGAGCTCTATTATTTTTACATGTGTTTTTACCTGAAGTCATTCTATTTTTGAAATGTAGAAAGGAGATGAGGAATTGAGGCTAGATAATAGTAAGCCACATATTCCACACTCATTACAAATAGTGAAAAACAAACAAACAAACAAAGAAACAAAAACCCAGAAAAAACAACAACAAAGAGTCCCTCACCTTGAAGAAGCAAGGCTTTAGTTATATGAATAATATAACAAGAATAATGCATGAAGAGTCCAGGGGGCAAAATGATATATAATTAAACCAAATTATTCTTTAGTTTTAGATATGCATTCACTACTAATTCGGAAATATAGGCCTTAACTCTATAGTAGCAAAATAAATCTGTTGCTATTTCTATATCTTCTTAGTTCTGAACTTGTAGTCATTTTAGAATAACTTAGAGACTTATTAAATACTGATTCCTGGGTCAGACTCCTAACACTCAGGTTCATAAGGCTAGCTTGAGATCTGGACCTGCAGTTTTACTGTCTAGTCCAACTGATTTCAAGGAACAAAATGAGCTGCTAAAAGATAAAATCTTCAAAATACTTATCTCACTCAGTAAGTCACCCATTACAATTATATTTTTCCTTGTCTCTATAATATTACTTTAAATTCATAATCCTGCCATGACAAAATTTACTAAGAGCCATATTTTGCAATCTTTTTCACATATTTATTTTATTTCACTTTGAATTTATAGTAAAATAAAGTTATAGTTGCTTTTTCTTTACCTATCACTCAGAACCCTAAGGGGTTATATACTGTACTGTTTACCAAAACATTTCACCTTAAAATTATTTACTATTAAATAATGTCCATATTTGTGCATCTGTACTCAGCTGCCAGTTATCTCCATCACATGTTCCTATAGTCCTTTAGCCTGAATATGTTCAAAACTGAACATACCTTTCATAGATCTAACTCGCTCTCTCTACTCTTTCATCTCCTTCTTGTTCTCTGATAGCTGTTATAAAGTGATACTTGTAGAAAAAAAGAGTGGCACCAGAAAATACAGTTAAATATGATAAAGGCTCAATGAACTATTAAATTTTTTTGTACAATACTAGGATAATGTGGTTGAATGGGATACAAAGCATAGATATCTACTGGAAGTCCAGTTCTCTTTCCTGTATGCTCTCAATGCCTTGTCTCTACATGTCTTCTCCCAGTAATAACTATTTGTCATTATATACTTCCCATTTTTATTTGGGATAGTATCTGGACTCTGAAGTCAGTAACTTCCAGATAGTTGGCCAAGAAACTATCACAGTTAAACTATCTAACATTGCCTTTCTTATTAATTTAGAAAATTATAGAAGTATAAAGGAGTGTGAAGGAGTATAATATATTTAGCATTAGTTGCAGGGGACAGAAAATAAGACAAACTGGATTGTGTGTGTATCAGTTCAGAAGAGTAAGGGATATACCTAGACCAACCCTAAGCCAAGAGCCCTCACCAAATGACAGATAGAAGGCAAGGGAACTTTAAAAAATCAACTGATGGGCTAGAGAGATGGCTTGGTGGGCAAAGCACTTGCCTACAAAGCCAAAGGACCCAGGTTTGACTCTCCAAGACCCACATAAGCCAGTTGCAGAAGGTGACACATGTTTTTCAAGTTCATTTGCAGCAGCTAGAGGCCTTGGAGTACCCATTCTCTCTCTCTCAAATAAATAACTAATTTTTTTTTTTTTTTAAAATCAGTTGAAAATAGAAAAGAGTCAGTTAAATTGAGTCAAAGAAGAAAAGAGTCTTGAATTGAGGGGTCTATCTAGAGTGTTCAGCAACAAAGTAAGAAAAATGATTGAAGCACTTTTCTTCAAGAATTTTTTAAATTGTCATAAGCCTATTGAAATGAATGGATGGAGATAAAAGTTTGCTCTTATAGACAAGATTTTATGACCAGAAGAGGAAGGGGGCAAGGGAGAGAGAGAGAGAGAGCACAAGAGGAAGAGTAAGGGAAGAAGAATATAGAGGGATCCATGGTTAAGTAAAGACATCAGACAGGAAAGAATGGAGAGTGAGAATCACATCACATATTGAGAAAAGGGAAGGGCAGGCTCTGGATGTATTTCAGTGGGTAGAGCAGTTGCCTAGAATGAGCAAATCCCTGAGCTTAAACACAGCACTACAAAAACAAATAAAACAATGAAGCTGATAATAATAGTAAAGAGAGAATGATCTAGGGGAGAAGCATAGATGGAAAGTGCACAGAATGGTGGTAGTCCTAAGCAATTTACTTACAGAATGTATAATAAATTTAATACATAAAATCATAACAAATTGGTCTGTGAAAATGTGTGATATTATTGGAAGACTTTTAAGTGAATTAATATGGTTCTCAATTGATTTAAATTGCTTTAATTATCTAGAAAAGATACATTATGTCTATTTTGACAGATACATATTTATTATTTTTGAATTTTTACTTATAGGGAACATTTACATCCTGATTAATTGGAATGTATAGAAAAATACATAATCTAACAAATGAATAAAATCAGATGAAATATACTGTGTTTAAATCTTCAATGGACCAGGTATCAGGACATAATCATTTTTATTGCTAAAACTCCAATATTATTGATCTCTGTTACCTTTGTTCGCCAATATAAATGGACTTAGATTAAATGGTCCATAGATTCCTGTGAGTTTTAAACACCTGGAAACTAATAGCTAAATAACATAAGTCACATTGAGCTCTATATCTTCATCAGATAATAAGGATATGTTCATAGGAAAGTTCTAGACACATAGATCCATAGCAACACATAGACCCTTTGACTTTAGTAATTTCTACGTGGTTTCAATCCTGACTTGTAATAGACAAGGCTCTTAGGGCTTTATACACAGATTTGGCAATTTTCTTTTTAATGCATCCTTAACTTTTTTTTTAAAGCCCTCATTAAGTTAGGATCAAATGAAAACACAGAGGAATATAATGAAACACCAAGATACAATAATCCCAGAAATTGTTTGAGTCATTATTTATATACACATTGCCCATTTTAGTTCATTATATACTATCAATTAAAAACTAGCATGTATTATTATGTGACATAATAAGCTGATATATTTAACAAGTAAGGTTGTATTTATTAGGCTGCTAGTACTCTAAACTTTTGGAGCATATGTGCATACAGTGGGTTTTTCATTATGTTTGATTTATTTTGCTTTTATATGCATGAGCACAAGAGAGCATCCTTTGCTCTAGGGTGATTACAATGCTACAGAATCATTCCAAAAGTCTAGAGATGCTTTCACCCTTGGCAGTCTTCTTTACTGCTGATTTGTTCATAGATACTGTGGCAAATAAGAATTAGAAACAATGGAAGACAGAAAAGCACATGCCTTTAATCTGAGCACTTGGGAGGCTGAGATTAAGAGGATCACTGTGAGATCAAGGCCAGTATGAAAGTAATTCCAGGTTAGCTGGGGCTAGAGCAAGACTGTACCCAGAAAAAAAAAAAAAAAAAAAGAGCCAGAAATAATGGAAGACAAACATATTTTGATCTGTTAGAGTAAGACACTGAAGTTGGCATTTCAATGAAAAATGGAAGGAATCACTAAAATCCAGGACAAATCAGCTACAAATATTCACAGTTCTGATAAATTGCTATTTAATTAAATTCTAAATCAGATCTCATGTAATTAAATATGAGGGATCTGAAATAACTTTTGTGAGCCTAATGGCTCAAGATTGCATTATTCATCTGCTTCTCTACAAATAGTCCATGACTTCTGTCTGTCTACCTTACATGCTCCTCCTTAGAGACTGTGCAAGATGGTAATCTTTATAGAAGACAGAATAATTTATTTAGATTATGCAGCTGGCATTACTTCATATTTAAATAAAACTTCCAATCAAAGTTTCAAGATCTAACCAGATTATTACCATGATCCATTTAGAAATATATAACATTTGACCTAAAGATACAAAGCTACCTATTTAATTATAATTTAAACAATTTAACCTATTTAAGTATAAATTATAACTTAACAAAATATCTTGAAGATGAAATAAAGTTTCAAAACTAAAATGAAAAAAGCTGGTTACAAAATTATAATGTAGCTTAGGGTCAGTAATGCTAGTACGTCACATCTTTTCATTATTTAGCAGTATGAAGGTTTCATTTTTAATACTTTTAATAGTTCAATATGTACATGACTTACTTGATATGAAGGGGAGCAAAGAAAGACACTCTTATTTTAGTAACTTAAATTTTACAATCTTACTTTAGGTCTCTAGAATCCTGGGACTCATTTTCTTTTCTGTTCTTTTCTCTGTTACCCTATTTTCCTGCTTTCTTTCTTTCTCTCTTTTTTCTTGTCTTTTAAATTCAAATGATGAGTGTTTGAAGAAGACTATTATCCTTAAGTTTGAAAGACTCATTCAGTTCTGCTCTATCTTCTATGTTAGGTCCCAATCAGAGGCAGCATAATTAAAGTAAAACACAACATAATTAAACCAATGTATTCTGAACAGGCAATTTAAAACTAATTGGATATTTTTAATTATGACCCTTTTTTATTTTTGACTCCTTTTGTTACTATGTGGTGCAATGTGCAGATTAAATTCTAATGCAAAAGTATACGTAGAAGATCTCCCTTTGGAAGCAAGATTTTAACATATGATTCTCAAATTCTGGCATGGACTACAGAAGAATTGAGGTACAAGTAGCTGTTTGCTTTCCTCAAATTGAGTCCTTCTGTTTCCTTTGTCACTGGCTTTCATCCTCTGTTCCAGTGGCTGTAGCTGTGTTTATTGGCTGTTTAGTATGGAGAAACATCTAGTCTTTCATCACTGACAACAAATCAGAGTAATGAGCCTGCCCATCATGCTACATTGGGTATAATCTTTGCCTGTTAAGCTCTTGGCTGGTTTTGCTGTACTTGACGACCCAGAGAGTTTGAGAAATCTGACTGCTTTGTTGGTTGTTACTTTCCCATTCTTATTAACACTTGCCAGATCTTTTGTCATGCTTCTTTTTTCTCATGGCAGCATCTAGTTTGAATTTCAGTTTTGATCATTGGAACCTTAGAAGTAAAGCTAAGGATGGAAGTAGCTAGCTCCTTTTCAGCAATTGCTATGGCTGCTGATTAGCTGCATGCTGGCTGTTGAAATCATAGCAACAAGTCCTACTTACTATCTTTTAGGCTTCTGAATTAAGTTTCTTTGGATAGATAACTACAAAAAGTTTCATCTCATAGAGAAAGTAGAAATTTTTCCCCATTGGAGAATAATTGCATAGAGTTAATTAAGAATTCTTCTCTAATGCTCATTTCTGAACTAGTAAGCTACAAATTATTTGCCCTCCTTCCTTTCCTTTTTCTTCCAATTTTCATAATTAGGATTTCAGTAGACTCAATTTTTAAATTTTAAATGGCTAGCCAAATTGATGGATGCCATTGCTAAGGCTACCAAGCTAAACATACTTCTCATTGATAATGACAGAAGAACATTGGAATTGGCTATAAAAGCAAAAATATCAGATTTTATTTTCAACAAAGATTCAAGATTTTGTGTTGCTAATAAATTGTCTTAAGAGACGATATCTATAGTTGTTCAATTTTTCTATAAAGGTATATTTTGGAAGATACTTTACTTTTTTATTACATTCACTTCACTGTAGTAATTATAAACTGAAATTTTATCTTTTTACAAATTATGAATAATTGTAGCTTCTACCTACATATAAACTACTTTTGTATCTTAAAATGATAAAGTTTAGACTTCCTCCTGCAGGTAATGAGGGAAAAAGGGCTATACAGTTTTACTTTATCAAACAGTATTTTATATTCTGCAATTCATCAATTTTTAAGCCAATTTGAAAAAAAATCAACGTTTTTTTCTCTTTGTTACACCTTTTGATTTAGGAAAACTAATTTTTAATTTGTAGATTCAGTAATTTAGAAAAGCAATTTAACCACCTTATACTCCAGTTACTTTGCTATATTTATATGTATAGTAAATATACATAGTTGTAGAGTTATAAAAATGAATAAAAGAGGAGTACATAAAACAATCTAGCAAAAACAAGGTATGCAACTAAGAAGACAAGATTAGAAAGAATAAGAGAGAGAGACAGAAAGAAAGGAAGAGAGAACAAACACACAGACACAATTGATCATGATGGTAGGTTTGTCTTAACTTTAATTTGAATATTGATTTTATTACAATTTTTCATAAAACTCTAGATTTATAAAAATGAGAGAGACTTCAATGAAAGCAGTGCTTGTTTTTGACAACTAATGCATAATCATACATTTTCTTTGGTGCAAACTGATTATCAACAACTTTTGCAAACAATAAGTATGATTAAGCACCTAAAAGCTATTTAGAGGATGGGTCTAAAATATCAGAGCTGGATAAACTGATCTGCATAATCCATTAATCATTCTTTTTTTGTTTGTTTGTTTTGTTTTGTTTTTCAAGGTAGGGTCTCACTCTAGCTCAGGCTGACCTAGAATTCACTATGTAGTCTCAGGGTGGCCTTGAACTCATGGTGATCCTCCTATATCTGCCTCCCGAGTGCTGGATTAAAGGCTTGCACTACCACATTGTGTAAGGATCCTGAAGAGGTGAATGAGAGTCCAGGGTCTTGCATAACTTACTAACTGGCTGGCCCTTAGTTTTATAAACTTTGAGAGGTACTGCTGGTTGTTAAAATATTTACACTTTCAGTTTAGAAAGATAATCCTAGAAATTATGGAGATGAAAATATGGTATAAGATGAAAATATGGTATAACAAAATAGGAAATATTGATATAACAAAATATATGAATTTTTATAAATGTATATAAAATATCATTAAAACACTAAAAAAATCTAAAAGTGTATTAAAATAATTATTTCCAAGTAACACTTATTGGCATGAAGGGATGGTTGAAGATCTTTCATCTCAGTGCTTAAAATAGAAAGTCATATGATCATCTAGTAGCTATAGAAATGTAGTTAATGAAAATTTGTATTAAATATGATTACAAACAATTTAAAAATGAAATTGATGTGTAAGATGATCTATGTTCTCCTTTAGAAACCAGTATGTAGAATTTAGTGGTGAAACACTAGAAGCATACCTAATCAAATTAGGGATGGGATAAGGATGCTCACTTTCACAGTAACTATTGAACACTGTCCTGGATCCTAACCAATGCACACAAAAAAGAAAGCAGGAATAATGGGGGCATGGAGGAGGGAAAAGATGGTGTCAACACATGATGTTTCAATACAAAGTATGTTCATCATCATCATCATCATCATGTTAAAATAGAACTTGTACATTATCAAGAAAAAAAAATGTAGCTAGTCAGTTTACAAAAAAGAGGGCAATTTCTCAATCGCAATAAGATTTTCTTTTGGGGGCGGGGAGAGAGAAGGAGAGAGAGAGAGGAGAGACAGAGTGAGAATAGGCACACCAGGGGCTCCAGACCCTACAAATGAACTCCAGGCACATGTGTTACCTTGTGCATCTGGTTTAAGTGGGTATTTGAGAATTGAACCTGGGTTTTTGAGCTTCACAGGTAAGCACCTTAACTGCTGATCTGTCCCTCCAGCCCAAGCAGTTTTTAAATTATAATTTTATCTATTTATTTATTTTCAAGCAGAGAGAAATAGAAGACAAACTGAGAAAATGGGTGTGCATGGGCCTCCATCTGCTGAAAACGAACTCTAGACACATGTGCCACATTGCGCATCCATCTTTATGTGAGAACTGAGGGATCACACCCATTTCATTAGGCTTTGCAGGCATGTGCCTTAAATGCTGAGCCATCTCTCTGGTCCCATGATACAATTCTTATCTACATAATATGAAGCAATTCTACAATCATACATAGACCAACATATATACCTGAGTGAGTTTATATGTCAACAATACTAACACAAGTGTAATTAAAAACCAATTTACAGTAGCCAAACTTTTACAAGAATTCTAAAGATGAATGTACCATAAATCTTTATGACTTAATGGTAGAAAGTAAATATGAATACATGACATGATATATATGCTTAGTAAACATGAAGTCTTATTATCAGATATATTCCTATTCTTTTTCAAATTTATGTACATGTAGTTTCAATTCAACTTCAATGATATGCCCAATGGAATTATTATGGAATTGACAAACTGATTCTAATACAGTGTACAGTAAGTAATGTTCTATAAATGGACCTAATTTTGAAAAAGAAAAAGTTGAGAAGGTTAGGCTTTTAAAATATCTAGATTCATTCTAAAACTATGTAATTATAAGTGGAAAAATACACCAAACAAATACATAGTTAAATAGAAGCCAATGAAAAATTTCAAAACATATTCAAATTCCTAAGTGCCTTGATATACTAACTGATGTAAGAACATTTTTAAAAGATGTTAAGCTAACAGGTTTGTACATAAATGATGAATAACTGTGCTGTGTCATATTATTCCCTTAATACAGGCCTAACAATTTTGTAAGGCAATAACGAAATTGTAAAGAAAAATGTAAAAAAGATTTTCATGTCACTGGGCTAAAGGGCAGTATGTTTAAAACATAAAAGAAAAGTACTAATAATTTAAAAACTGAAAATTTTACTATACTAAAATTTAAAGCATTTTTATGTTACAATAAAAACTTCTAAAATGCAGGTCAAATCATGAAAGCTTAAGTGTAAGTGTAGGTATTAAATATAAGTAATCTTTACAAATTATGAAAAAATACAAATGACTCAGTAGAAAATAAGTAGAACATAATATGAATTTTATAGAATGTTTCTATTTTTTTCACTTTGAAAAAAACATCAAGGATAATGAAATAGGCAGGAATAGAAGGAACAAAGATATAAATATAAATATATAATAAATATATCTATATACATATACATTATATTAGTATCTGTTATTGCTGTACACAGTGAAATTCTTGGCAGAAATAGCTACACTGGTGATTTTGCCCAACATAATTGCAATTCTACAATAAAACAGTTCATACAAAAGAAGATAATCACTTACAAACTCTTTTAAGCAAAATTACTTTGGTACTAAACCAAAAAACATGTCACAAAGAAAATAACAATTTATACTTGAATATATTTTATGATCACCAATGGAGACATTTTCAAGGAAATTCTAGTAAATTGAATTAAACAAAATAGGTAAATCAAGTAAGCATTAGCCTAGTAAAATAAGGCTTGTTTAACATTTGAAAGCTTATTTAATCTACAATAACATCCGATTAAAGATGCAACACTTTGGCTGGATGAATGACTTAATAATTAAGGCACTTACTGGAAAAGCCAAAGGACCCAACTTTGATTCCCCAGGGCCCATGTAAGCCAGGTGCACATGGTGGTGCATGCTTCTGGAGTTTGTTTGCAGTGGCCAAAGGCCCTGGAGTACCCATTCTCTCTCTCTCTCTGTCTGACTCTTTCTCAAATAAATAAAATAAAAATAAGATATAACACTTTATGATTATCTTAAAAGTTAGAAAAGTGCATTTGACAAAATTCAACATTTATTAACACACACACAATACCAAATTCTTAAACTAGGAGCATATGTAAACTTCCTTGCTTCAATAAAGGACATTTTACAATCTTACAGCTTATGTCACACTTAATGGATAGACTGAATCATTTTCTCTTAAGGATGTCAATCTTCCAAGGAAGCCTATACATACTGCTTCTATTTACCATTGTGCTGAAAGTCCTGGCCTGAAGTGAGACAACAATGATAAGCTTACCTTTAATAGGAATTAAGAGATAAACCATGCTCATTCACAGAAAACATTATGTAGCTAAAATGTCTCAGGAAATACACAAAAAATCAATTAAAAATTAAGCTGAGTGTAACAAAGTAGCAAAACATGTGATCAACTTATAAAAATGATTGCTTTTCTATTTGGGCAATGACCGACTGGAAAGTGGCATGTAAAAAATAGTACATAGAGAAGTAAAACAACAACCGAATAATCCTGAAAACCCTAAGTGGTAGCCATAATAATATGCAACTTCTATGACTGAAGGCAATACACAGTGATATAATCATTTGGAAAGTTATTTGGCAGGTTTTATTTTAATGTATGTATGTGTCTATATGTGTGTGTATGTATGCACATCCATGTATGTGCAGGTGAGCTCATGTGAGCAAGTGCACATGCACTTAACAATAAGAAGTAAAAAACCACTGGCAACACAGCTTAGATCTCTACAATTCCATGCCAAGTGAGAGCAGCCAGGCTCTTAGTATCCATGTGTTTACATGACACACTAGGAAAGGCACTTAATAAAAATGAAAGATACAACAGTGATTAACAGAGATTAGAAGCTACATGATTGACTACAAAGGAGTAAGATGTATTTTGTGGACAATTCTTTTACCACTTCATTGTCATGTGACTGTACACACTTTCCAAAAGTGATAACTAAAATCTTCAAAGTGTGGGTTTTACAGCACAACAAAGTAATACTCCATGGAAACTGGATCACATCATCGTAATATTATGTAATAAAATAAATAATATTAAATATTACCCTTGGTTGATATAGAGTTGTGAGAAAGAGAAAATTACTTGGCACCATTTTTACTTGATCGAAAGTTCACTGTAGAAAAATTTTCTCTATTCATCCTCCAAATATATGTATTTCTATCTCTATAATATTTTTCCTTCTATTGCCTTGAGTTTCATGTAATGTTTGAAATGTATTTTAAGAGAGTATGGTAGAATTTCTGTAAGTTATTTTCAACTAAAACCATTGTTAATTCAGTCATTATAAAGTAATGGCTAAAGAATTAAAGAATTCAATATTTTGGTAATAAAGTGGGTTATATTTAAATGATAAAAAAGCTAACAAAAATAAAGCCTGATGAACTGGTACACTGATGGAGGAGTCATGATCCCATGCAATGGAACTCTACTCAACAGTAAAAAGGAAGAAACTACTGATACCACAGCACAGGATACCACAATGCATGCTACCCTGAAAGCAGTCGCATAACCAAATATATCTGTCCATTATTTGTACTTCAAGAAAAGGCAACTTCATGATGATACAATATACAATGGAATTTTTCTAGTGATCACTGCACTATTGTTACTGTCTAAAATTTCATTTTTATTTCAATATTGAAAACACACTTACATGTCTTTAATGCAGTAGGCATTGGAAATATAACAATTATTGTATCCTATCCATTCAATTCTTATTTTAAGAACATAAATTTAATTTGAAAGAATATTTACATATGCATAGGAAAGATAATAATAAACCTTGTATCATAAATAAAGCTAAATAGTTATGGTTTAGGCATTCAATTCTCATTATCACTTTATTTACAGAAACCTAAACATAAATAAATCATCTCACCCAGTATTCAGGCTTCAGTAGATATTCAAAATAAAGTGTTTTAACTTTTATTATTTGATGAAATAATTCTGCCAATTATAGTTAGGGCAGAATGACCAACTGCATAGACAATTTATCCAACTCCATAGGAGCAGCTAAAAAACTTAACTAGCAGAACATAAAGTCTATGCCTTTTTATTAGTATTACTACTAGGCTAGACATGGCATTACTACCACTACTACAATTCATACTTTTTACTATCAGTATTTGCTTTTGAATTAATATAGTACAAATAAAATAAATATATTTACTATTAACTGACTGTTGGAAAGAAGCCATTTATATTTTCATCAACATATGCTAGATAAAATTCATTCTCTTCTCTCTCTCTCTGAAATTTTCTGTGGTTCCAGTTCTAATAGAGTGACTTTAAAAACTCAGGACTAACACAAATAAAGGTTCAATAGGATAGATATTTACTTTGATCATGGCTTAAAATTAGACTGCTAAGTATAAGAACAGAATAATTGACTTAGGTGAAGTGATAATTTTTGCTTAACTAATGTCATCTAGAAAGTTAGTGTTTAAAGAACCATTTAGCCGTTGTTTTGATTAAATATTCAGCAGTATATATTGATCCTTGCTTAAAAAGAAAGTATTAGTTCAAGGAATTAGAACAGAATTGAGGGAATCTTTAAAGTTTATAAACAAACACCTCAAGTTACTATAGCTTTATGTTATTCTTGAAATCATTTCCTAGTAAGTTATTTTTTTGTTTAAAAGCTTGTTATTCTGTTCAAATATGTATTTTAATGAAAGAAAGGGTAACATATGCCTGACATATGAATGATTTCTTAAAGTGATGCAAAAATATGCACTGGAATTTTTCTACAATGATAGTTTCACTTTTTTTTTTTTTTTCCTAGGTAGGGTCTTACTCTGGCCCAGGCTGACTTGGAACTCACTGTGTAGTCTCAAGTGGCCTCAAACTCATGGTGATCCTCCTACCTCTGCCTCCTGAGTGCTGGGATTAAAGGTGTGGGCCACCATGCCTAGCTCTAGTTCAATGTTTTAATGTACATAGTTTTTTAAAAAAATATGTTTTATTTATTTATTAATTTATGAGAGAAAGAGGTAGAGAGAGAGAGAGAGAATGGGCATGGCAGGGCCTCCAGCCACTGAAATGCACTTCAGATGTGTGAGCCCCCTTGTGCATCTGGTTTATGTGGGTCCTGGAGAACTGGACTGGTGTACTTAGGCTTTGTAAGCAAATGCCTTAAACACTAAGGTGTCTCTCCAGCCCCAATGTACATAGTTTTTAACCTCCACTGGCAGTTTTAGGCTTTACATGATGTATGATGAAATAAGTTATACACAGAGCTTGACACTATCTTTAATTGTATTGAATTTAAATAAAATTGCAAGATCAGTAGCGATTCTCAACCCTACTGTGCAACAGAATTGGTTGTGGAGCTTTTAAAATTTGGGGAGGGTTGGCTCACCCATAGAGTACAGTTTCATTTGTTTCAGATTAATGACAAGACATTGACTTTTTTTTTAAGAGGCCAGTACTTGAATCAAGTAGGTAAGCAAGATTGAACACACCTGAATTTGACACTAGGAGCTTTTATTGCTGACTGATTCATTGACTCAGGATTGATCTTTCACTGTAAAAAAGAGTATCTATATCTCAGTAGTTCACACAGTAAAGATTTCTTTCTCTCATAACTAATAGTCCATTTGTATAATAGTGCTATTATATATTAAGGGGCTAAAATGTTCACAAAATAAATGAGAGGACAAGGGGGACTCTATGGGCAAATGGACATAAATATTCAGAATCCACAAGACACATATTTAAACAGAAGACCTTTTGTAAGATCAAGGAAGTCTAGAATTCTAGGTGCATATGGGCATTATAGAAAATAGGGTTCTAGAAAACACCTGGAAGAGTAATGGACAAAAAAAATACTGAAACCTTTGACTTACACATGGGGTTTTTGATCATTATATGAATACTAAGTATGTGAATATTATTTTAATTCATGCTAGACATTTCCATTAATAGGACATGAAAAATCAGTTTGGTTATTTCAGTCATGTCAAATTCTGAACTCTAACTTTGATGAATGTTTTTCTCAGATGTGATTGTTTATTGAGACATTAGTATTCACACTGGTCTAAAATTTGTCTCTGGTTTTGTCTTAGAAAATTATTCCAGGGCTGGAGAGGTGGCTTAGTGGTTAAGCACTTGCCTGTGAAGCCTATGGACCCTGGTTTGAGGCTCGATTCCCTAGGACCCATGTTAGCCACATGCACAAGGGGACGCAGGCGTCTGGAGTTCGTTTGCAGTGGCTGGAAGCCCTGGCGCACCCATTCCCTCTCTATCTGTCTCTTTCTCTTTCTCTCTGTCACTTACAAATAAATAAATAAAAATGAACAAAAAATATTTTAAAAACTTATTCCAAAGGTAACTATTTTAATGAGTTTATATTAGTATAATCCCCTTCAGCATATTTATATAATTTTAAAGATCTTGATAGTTTCCAGTAGCTTATTCTGCAAATGAACTTCTGCTTCATCGCAACTGTGTTAAGAAATGCAGAATTTCATATTTGCCATTTCTTTTCAGATTCATTGAATTTTATCTATTTATGTTTAAATACAAGCACTTCCATTTGTAGATTATTCAGCTGTACTTACTCAAATTTTCTGAGCTGAGCATCTCTATGTGATAGTTTTTATCTTGTACATAGGGTCATGGTGACAGTTGGGGATGTGCCCCATGTGATTGCCTTGCTCCTGATGTGTGGCAGGATTTGGTAATTAGAGTCGATTATCAGCTTGCCATTTGTCTGCATAGCCATTTATACAGGCGCCTGTTTTGTGGTTGGTTGCTAGCTTTGCTATTTTGCTGCTTTGTTGTTCACATTCTCTGAATAAACACTGTACCTCTTTATGGTTCTGAATCAGTGTTGAACCACTGTGTTTGGTTTAGCGGTGATTGTCCACAGTGAGGAAAATGGACAGTTTTAACAACAGAAATCTGGTTTAAGAAGCTATCAATGAGTTAAAAATTGTGAAGGAAAAATAATTCTGGTGAAAAAGTGTCAATATAATACATCACTCATTGGATTATTAAAAGTGGATAGGTCATGTGAGGAAAGCCAATTTTAAATGTTTATTATTATCATTATTAACAAATGTTTCATATGGATACATCATGTGTTGGTATCCTCCTTTACCTTGTCCCTGCCCCCATTCTGTTGTGTATGCTCCTCAGTGGATTTTTAAACAGAAATAGCTTATGTTTAATTAGTAGCATAAAAATAGCATAAAATACTGTCTCAAAATATCTATGACCATAGTTTTCAAAAGAAAATATCATATTTGTGATCAGTAAGTATGCACTAGATGGGCTGTCTTAGGACTGGCTGTCTTTCAGATTCTAGCCAGGTCTCTCTATGTTCCTTACCGATAGCATATGGTGTCTTCAGCAGTAGAGTATTACCATTGACCTCTGCTGGGTCACCTAGTGCTCTGACTGAAGTCTGTCTTCCTTTAGAGAACCTTGTAGGTCTCTCTGATCAACAGCTCATTGTGGATGTTAACTGCATCCTGGTACTGGGAATTACAGGGCAGTGCCAAGGGCAAAGAAAGAAGAAAGAGAAAGAAAATATAAATGAGAAAGAAAAAAAATAAAAAGAAAGAAATGGGAGAAAATTCAAGTTAGGCTTCATTTCACCCTTCCTAGGGCCCTTGAATTCAAGTGCTCCCTCTAAGGTCTTGATCAGAGTTCAGCCTTTTAGTCTGTCTTACAGGATATAAGATTTTATGGTACCAGTTCCATTTGGGTTCAGTTTTGTGTCCCCCCACCTTCCCCTCAAGTCCTACCCTACCTATTGTCCAGTCCCCAAGATACCTATTAGGTATGTCAACATCAAAGGTTGATCTAGGTTAGGACCTGCAGATCAATGAGACTATGTGATGATTGTCTTGCTTTTTAAAAATTTTTTTTTGTTTATTTTTATTTATTTATTTGAGAGTGACAGACAGAGAGAGAAAGAGGCACAGAGGGAGAGAGGAGAGTGGGCACGCCAGGGCTTCTAGCCACTGCACACGAACACCAGACATGTGCGCCTCTTTGTGCATCTGGCTAACGTGGGTCCTGGGGAATCGAGCCTTGAACCGGGGTCCTTAGGCTTCACAGGCAAGCGCTTAACCACTAAGCCATCTCTCCAGCCCATGATTGTCTTTCTGAGACTGGGTGAGTACACTGACATTTGACCATTTAAAAAAAAAATTATTTATTTATTTGAGAGTAACAGAAAGAGAGAGAAAGAGGCAGATAGAGAGAGAGAATGGGCATGACAGGACATCCAGCCACTGCAAATGAACTCCAGACATGTGCCGCCCCTTGTGCATCTGGCTAATTTGGGTCCTGGGGAATCAAGCCTTGAGCCAGGGTCCTCAGGCTTTACAGGCAAGCACTTAACCACTAAGCCATCTCTCCAGCCCATATTTGACCATTTTTCTACAAATATTATTGTGTCATTTTTCCTATTTGCTGAGTAGAATTCTATCATGTAGATAAGATGGTTTTAAACCTTCATTTCCAGGAGGAGGGGGGAACTCTTTGGAAGAGTGATCTCTTGCTTTTTCTTCCTTTACTTTCTTCAAATGTGGACAAAACATGTTAGAAAATAAGAAGTAAAATTGCAGTATGAGAGATTACTTGAGGCTTCAATTGAGGATTTCTAATAAGATTTCTAATAAGTAAAGAAAATTTTTGAAGAAAGTTTTACATCTAAAAATATTTCTTTGGATAAGAAAGGAAATATGAGAGGAATTTGTTCTAAAGTTTATATTTTCACAGCTGCCAGTTCAACATTTGTAGGCTACAGGGATTATGTTAAATATCTCCATTACAAGGGCCACATTTTTCAGGATATATAAATATACACCAACTCTTCCAACATTATTTTCATAATAAAAATTCCAAAGTTGGGCTGGAGAGATGGCTTAGTGGTTAAGCGCTTGCCTGTGAAGCCTAAGAACCCCAGTTCTAGGCTCAATTTTCCAGGACCCACATTAGCCAGAGGCACAAGGGGGCACACACGTGTGGAGTTTGTTTGCAGTGGCTGGAAGCCCTGGCTGCCCATTCTCTCTCTCTCTCAAATAAATAAATAAAAATGAACAAAAAAATTAGAAAAAAATTCCAAAGTTAATTTAAGAGAGTCATTTCTAAGGCAATAAAGTTACAAGTGAAAATGTTTGCATTAAAGATCTTTCAAAAATCAGCAATTCCAATTTTGTTGTTTCTGTAAAATAACTATTAGCATGAATTTATTTGAATAGAAAATTTATTTTAATGAAAATAACATCACTTCTGAGAAAAATACATACAAATAATATATACAGTGGAGTATGGGATTATTCTTAACTATAGTTACAGTTAAAGAGAATTTAAAACAAAAAATCCTAGTGTTTTTTATTAGCTAAATTTGATAGAAATCTGAAAACATTTTGCCTTTTTATAAATGCTGAAGCTGACCTAGCTTTGTTTGAGTGACTTGTTGAATAATAAAGTGCATGTAAAGAATCATAGTGTGGGTGGAAGGGGAGCCTGAATAGGAGCATCTTGGGAGAATTTAGGTCAAATGTACTGCATGTGACTGTCTTCTGACTGGATTTTTTTTTTTTTTTTTTATTAGTAAACAGCAGAGAACAATGTACTTAGCTGCATGCTCCAGCAGCATAGCAGCTGTGTCATGCCAAGAAAACAGTTGTTTCCACCCTCTCAAAGTCAAGACAACACATAACTAACTAACAAGATTAATTTTTTATTAGTTATGGACATACTCAGAAGTAAACAACACACGTTGGTACCATTTTTGTTTCTACTAGTTTCTGATTATAAAATCACAATGCTACAAAGACCATGCCCATTTCCTCTGTTGTACCATTTCCATTTTAATTGCCCTTTTCTTTCAAAAGTACATGAAGCATTTTATTTCACTTTTTAACAGAATCAAGCTAAAAGACTGAGATCAGTGTTTTGTCCTCTACCTTCTCCCTTTGTCACCTTTTTGACTTCTTTTCCTGTTTCTCTAAGTCATTCAGTTACTTTTCTTGATGTTCGCCCTTTCTAGTTCTTCTTCTCTGCCATAAGTGTGATATAACCAAGTTGGAGAGAAACATAAAGGACAAATTAAGAAGCAGAAGGCAAACGGTGTCTTTCTTTAGGAATGGGTTTGGTCCTTATTTTTTTACATGAAAGAGAGTTTTTTTTTTAATTAAAGGATAGAAATATGTTCTCACAATATTTGAGACACATTTGAGCTTTTAATATACACATGGCTCAGAAGCTAAGCTTATGTAGGATTTGATGAGAAGTAACCTGCAGGGCATATTCAGTATCTTTTAAAATAATTGTGATGCTTGTTGGCTCATATTGTTGGAATGAACTTCCAAACCAGGCAGTTATGGAGGAAAGAATACTTACTGAAGCTTCCAGAACCAGGGAAAGTTCCATCATGGCAGAAGAAGCTGGCCTGTTCACACAGGTCCAAGGATAGAGAGAGAAGAGTCATAAGACAAAACCCTAAAGCCACACCAAACAGTACACCTAGGAATTCCAGGCAAAACTCAGTCACTTTGCCTATTTCTAGATTGGAATTCCAAATGTACCTCCACACTTTAGGGCTGGAACCTAGGATCCACCAACAGTGACACAACCTCTAGCCAGGCTGCTGGAGACTTAAATTTACAAACTTTAATAAAATCCTGTATATATTGGTAGCCATCCATTCAAACTACCACTGGGTGGTACTTCTGATAAAATTGATGAGCCAATATTCCCATTTGTATTGCACATTTTGTGGATTTTGACAAATCTATAGCAACAATATCTACCATCATAACAACATGCTAAATGGTTTCCCTGTCCTAAAATTCTCTATGCTCCCCGTCTCCATAGCTTTTTCTTTTCCAGATTGTGAGAGAGTTGAGAGTCCAAGATATCTAGCCTTTCCATGTTGGCTCCTTTCATTAAATATATGTGTTGAAGGTTCCTTCATAGCTTTTTAATACTTTCTCTTGCTATAAAATAAAATATTGCAGTTTATAATGTTCTTTTGATCTACTTAAGAAAGGCCATATTCATTGCTTTCAAAATTTTGTCATTATGCAAGTTACTATACATAGCTGTGTGCAAATCTTGTTGTAGACATATCTTTCCAGTTCTGGTTGATTACTGTCAAGGAACATAAATGATACATCACTCTTAAGTGCATGTTAGTTATATATGAAATGACAAATTCTTTCTAAAGTGTCTGTGGTATTTTAGATTCTCACCAGTCCAGCAGTTATTGGAGATCCTATTCCTTGATTTTTGCCAATACTTCATACTATAAGTTTTCAAATTTTGGCCATCCATACAGACATGTAAGTATATTTCATTGGTGCTATCATTTGCATGCTTCAGATGACATATCATATGGAACATCCTGTCATGTTCTTGCTCTCTATCTTTTCACTTTCTCTGATGAAGGCTCTCTTCTTTATAATGCCCACTGTAAATCAGATCACTTATTTTATTATTGTGGATACTAATCTTTGTATACTTTTGATTTAAAACATACATCAAATTTGTGTTTGGAAGAAATTTTCTCCTACTTTGTGGCATTTGGTTATCTTAATAGTATCTTTCTTAGAGTAGTAATTATTAATTTTAATGAACTTCATCTTAATTTTTCAAAAACTCCTAAAGAATTTATTATGATTTTTATCTATAAATTCACAAAATGGAAGTTAGCTTGATTGTTCTCCTATGTTATCTTCTACAATTTTTATAGTTTTCTGTTTCAGTTGTCTGTGTTTCAAGTTGTGCTGACTTTGGTGAAAGATATAAACGTTTTGTTTAAATAGCATTTAGAACTCTGCCTTTCCTCTCACTTACTTATACATTTACTATTAAAAAGATTACTCTGTTTCATTAAATTACCTTTACTGTCAAGATAGTTGGCGTGGAGGTTTGATTCAGGTGTCCCCCATCAACTTAGGGGATCTGAATGCTAGGTTTCCAGCTGATGGAGATTTGGGAATTAAAGCCTCCTGGAGGGAGTGTATTGGTGGGGGCGGGCTTATGGGTGTTATAAGCAATTTTCCCTTGCCAGTGTTTGGCACACTCTCCTATTGCTATGGTCCACCTGATGTTGGCCAGGGGGTGATGTCCCACCCTCTGCTCATGCCATCATTTTCCTTAGCCGTTGTGGAGCTTTTCCCTCGACACAGTGAGCCAAAATAAGCCTCTGTTTCCCACAAGCTGCTCTTGGTTGGGTGATTTCTACCACCTGACTGCAACAGTAAAGTGGTACTGAGGAGTGGGATTGCTGCTAACAACTGACTATGAGGCTTTGGCCTTTTGGAGCTGATTTTCAAGAGGAATGTGGATGGATTTGAAACCTTGGCCTAAGAGATGCCTTGCAATAATGTAAGTACAGCTTGATGGACTATTCTAGGTAGAGTTGAAAGATCTGAATGCAGGAAAAACTATGGACTGTGAGGTTTTACTTATGAGGGTGAGAAAGAGCTTTGCTTGGACTGGGCTAGAAGTCTGTGTGAGAAGGTTGCTGGTGTGCCCATGTCCTGAGAAGTTGTGCAGGGTGGCATAGTGTAGAAATGAACTGGTGTGAGCAAAGGGATATGGCACAGAAAAAAAAAAAAAATCGTTGGGTGAACTGCTGCCCGCTCAGCTGCAATTGAGAGACTACAGCCTTTGAAATTGGGCCAGCCGACTTGCGCTGAGGCAACAGGAAGAAGGTAGACTCTTTTGCAGGGGCCTGAGTGCTCAAGGAGTGTCCTGTTCTTCAAAGTCTGCTTTATTCCCCCCTGGATTAACAAATTGGCATCCTGCCTCATGTTGTGGAGTATAAGAGGCAGGAAAAGAGAAGGTCATTGAGTTTGCAATGTTGTCTTATGTTTTGGAAATGGCCATGGGCAGTGTGAAGCAGGTTTGCTGGGTGCCTTCATGGAGACCCCATGGGGCCATGAGGATGAACCATGGATTGCAGTGGAGACCCAGTGGAGATGTTGCAACCATGAGTTGGCTGCTAAGGAAAGTTGTCAGCCCAGGATAAAGCTTTCCAGGACTGTGAGTAACCTAGTTGGAGGGGCAGAATTGGAATGCTACTAACTTGTTGCTGGTTAGAATTATGAGACTTGGAGATTTGTCATTGCCTAGAGTTGTTGGACTTGGAGCTACAGAGTTTGATGTTTGCCCTGGTTGTTTGAAAAAAAAAAAAAAAATTCCTAGAAGCCATTCTGGTCAGCTGCCTTTAGTTCCAGAACCTCCATGTGGCCATGAGGCTCCTCCCACTCAGTGCAACAGAACAGGCTTCCGCAGCTTCAGGGTTCAGCCTTGTCCATCCTAGCTGTGGTCATAGAAGCTAAACCAAGTGCATCTCCCTCCAAGGTGAAGTTTTGCGATCATCCCAGATGAGCCCCGCCTGGCCAAATCCCTGCTTGGCTCCAGGCATTAGAGCATATCAACAGGGCTCACAGTCTCAATGTGCTGTGCTACCTGGTGAGTGGTGGCTGTGATGGAGAGTCCCCAGTCTGAAGGGCTGCCTGTCTGCCTGTCTGGCCACCACCAACAGCATGCATCATTTATTCCCCTCAGCTTAGTCAGCAGTAGTGGGTCTTAACCTCCAGTAAGAAGGGAAAGCAAGTTAGCTTCCCCACAATTGGAGAAAAGCAGTAGAAATACTCCAAGTCATGCTCACAGATGGAAAACATGCTTCTTGTTTTCTCCTATAATAATTACAATTTTCCTTTTGAAGATATTCCTGCCTGTCTCGCTAATATGTAGCAGGGTGCTTGGGGTTCAAGAAAGTCCTTAAACCCCAAAACCCTAGGTTTATTTGTAATCTTAATCAAAGAATTGAATAAAAAAGACTGAGAAGGATAATTATTAAGCCATTATATTTACTGAGGGTAGTATAGAGCCAAGGAAAGATACTCACATGGCTAGAGATCCTACATGGGGGGTGGGGCTGGGAAAATTGTGGGGGAAAAAAAAAAAAAAAGAAAAGAAAGTTCTAAGAGCTCCTGCCATGTGGGAGCCATGTAGTGAGTAATGGTTAGGAAGCTCCCCACTCTGCTCAACCTGCCTGGGACTTGACCAAGCTAGCCCAGGCCTAGCTGAAGGAAAAACTCACCCACAGTTGGAAGTTCCCAAGAGGTCAGAACATTTTCCTTTTTTTATGTGAAGAACCACTCTTAACATTCCTTGTAAGCCAAGTCTACTGGCAACAAATTCTCTCAATGTTTGTTTTTATAAGACTGCAGTTCTAACAATAATTTTTAGAGACATAATTTTCTTCTTTGAAAATTTTAGATATTTTACCCCATTTCTTTCTTGCTGATATGATTTTGAAGGGAAGTTTAATATAATTCTTAACCTACTTGTCTTTAAGTTCCCCTTTACTTGAGCTCCTTTCAAGATTTTCTCTGATTTTCTGCAATTTGAATATAACTTTCCTAGGTTTAGTTTCTGTCTTGTCTTTTATCTTGCTTGATATTTCTGAGTTTTCAAAATCTTTACTTTGGTCTATGTCATGAATATTAGGAATAAATCAGGTTTTATTGTGTCAGATATTTCTTCTCTTCCTTTTTGTTCTTCTGGATTTACCATTATCCTTTGTAATGTCTTATATTTATTTGATATTTCATATTATCTGTTAGTTTTGACTAAATTTCAAGTTTGTGAAGCATTTTCATTGAATATAAATTAGCTCAATAATTCTTTCTTGGTTCTGGGAAGTCTATTGATGGCTATATTTCTACTACTTTTTACATTTTTTTCTTAGTTTCCTTTTCCTAAATTGTTATTCTGCTCTTGTATGCTATTGCAGTTACCTTCCTGTTGCTGGGACAAAACAAACAAGTTAGCATCTGAAATATGGAGGTTTCAAACTCTCCTGTTATATGATTCATATAGTTATGTTGGTAAGGGTGTGGTCAGGGAGAGGCCTAGTCTTATGGTTAAACTCACCCTTTTAAGGAGCTTGTGACTTGTGCTGTAATCATTGTATTTATCAATTTTCATATGAATATTCTTCCCTCTTTATAGAAGACAGTAAATCATCAGAAATTTTCCCTTCTATATCAGATAGGCTCTGGTAGAATATTTTTCCTAGAGAACTGTTCCTATTCAGAATGGAGAGTTCTGTGTATATTTTAAAATGGTTACTTCCCACTCTCCACTTATGCATGACTAGAACTGTGACAGGATGTTTTTTTTTTTTTTTTTTTTTTTTTTTTTTTTTTTTGGAGCGGGGGGTGTCTGTAAGAACTGGTAGGACTTCTGGAATCAGAATTCACAAAAACATCAGGATTCTGAAATGGGCTGTGGTAGTTTCTATCTCTTAAGCAGTTTTGAACTGTCCATATTGAGATGATAGCAAGTCATCAATTATACTTTTAGATTTTACCCTAGGTATGGGTAACAGTAGAGTTTCTGTTGATTAAAAACTAAAGGTGTTTTTCTATATATATAATGTAAATAGCTGAGTAATAAAAAAATAATTAAATTTATGCCTAGAGTTCTACTTATACTAGCTTTAAAATATGTGCATTTTATTATATTCAAATTATTCACAAGTTTGGAAACTCAAAGCTGGCTAATGAGAAAACATTGGTCCCAATTTGTGTGACTTAACAAGAATTTATTAAAGTAATCCAGAACATTTATTAATTCCAAGGTATAATATTTATCAAAGATTTGGTAGTGTCTGCTAATGATGATACTTGTTAGTGGTATAACTGTGGTCAAGTTCCTGAAGCTCAATTTTCTCTTCTGTCAAATGGAATGTGGGTGACACTTTCCACCTTAATGTTCATGCAAAGATTATGTAAATGTATACATTTCTCAGAACAATGGGACAGAGTAATTTCTTGTTTAAATCTTAATATTATATTTAAATGGTATCAGTAATCAGATTCTCACAATCTGAGAATCTTGGGCCTTCTTCCATTTGTAATCACTTCTACAACAATCCAACATTTTTATGTCAACTCTAAAATAGTTACTTTAATTCCAGTAATATTTTATGGATATGTTTGCATTTGCGCACAAGGAATAGTGTTGGTAAAGCAGGAATATATCCAGTGAACTTCAAGCGTTGACTCTTCTGCCACACAGAATGGAAAAATGTAGTTTTAAATTAATTGTGTGCAATCATACATCTATGTTGAGTCAACTAACATAATCTGTGAATTTCTGGTTCTTCTAAAAATGTCATGCTTTTGTCTTGTTTTGGCATGGGTGTGTGGTATGCATGTTGTTGTGCATGCTTGTGTGTGTATGATTAGACATGTGTGTACCTGTCACTTGAATGGCACAAGTTGACACTGGGTGTTTTCCTTCATTTCTCTCTATCTTACTTACAGAGATAGAGCCTCTCATCTGGATCTAATGGCTTCCTGATTTGTTGAGTCAGTCTAGGCAGCTTGCTCTGGGGAGTCTCTGTTTCCATCTCCTAAAGGCTATTGTTACTAATGGGCAGTTACACCTGTGCTACTTTGTAAGCATATTGGGGATTCAGACTCTAGTACTCACTCTTGTGTGGCAAGCACTTTATTTAGTGAGCCATCATTTCAACCCCTGATCATTTTTTTTCTATTATCTTACATATTTTAAGTAAATCTGTGATTTTAGTAGTCATTGAGTTGAATATTATGGTGAATGCATGTGTGCATTCGAGTGTGTAGAAAATCAGTTTTACATAAACAACAGGCCATTTAAGGGCAATCATATACAGGGAATTAACACTTCAAATAATAAAGTGTGAAGCTGCCTGTGTTGTGAGCTCTCATCTTACATAGAATATTAAACTATTACAAAGATTAAGACATTACTGTTTATGAAATATGAATATTGAGAGGATGATAAGTTTAAGTAAAGGTTTCATGGATCCATCTACCACTATTTTTTAATTAAAAATAATCTTTGAACAATTTTAAGCCTATTTATATATCAAATTTTATCAATTTGAGGTATTTGTGTTATCTCAAGTATTTCTTTGTGATGAGAAGGTCCCAAATATCTGCTTTAGCTGTTTTCAATTATATAACACAATATTGTTGACTGTAATCATGCTTCTTTATAATAAAATGCAAATCATCTCATCCATAATGGAAAAGACAAAACAGAACAAATTCTGGCAAAGCTATGGGTAAACAGGAATTATTTATTTTGGGTATAAAGACAAATTCATTTGGTACTCTAGAAATATGAATTATATTTCCTCAAAAATTAAAGGTACAAGTATCATATGGCCCAGAAATGCCACTACTGAATGTATATTTAATAGCAAATGAAATAAAATCAGTATATCAGAGACAACCAAAATTTTGAAAGTAGTCATCCTTTATATTATATTTTTGTATTTCCTTTTAAAATCCTATAAATTCTCTATTTTTGATATTTCTTTTTATAAAAATGTTCTATTTATTTTTAAAATACATATTATACACATTTATAAGCAGCATGTCAGGGTAAAAAATATCAGTCTGTTAAAAATTTGTCATTTCACTGTAAAATATTTAGTATTATCTTCTGGAATTTATTTCAGTTAGCTTTCCTTGAAGAGGGTTTTTAAAATGATTTGGTTTTTCTTCCATCTAGCCTGCATTTCAACTTTAGGATTTTTTTTGACAATATATTAAGGATAAACTTTTTTTCAATTTTAAAAGCTGTTACTCTAATCAAGTATATTATGGATTTAGAAACTAAATTATACTCTTCATTGATTCTTCACTTTTGTAGTAGGCATGTGATATTGAGTCTCCAAATAAAGACAAGAAATCTTGGTTCTTTGCAGTTGTGTGGGGAATGGAGTAAAACAGCTTTTAGTAAGGGTTATGTAAAGGATCTGTGACTTTGTTCAGTGAAATCAAAGGTTCCTCAAGTATAAGTGATGCCTCCTTCTTTGAACATGAGTGCTGTGGAAAAGTAGATAATATATAAGTCAGAAGATATAGCAGATAAGGCGATGGTTCATTTCAGAATAGGATCTAAACTCAGGGTTAATGTGCAGATAATATATTCTTGGTGACTAGAGGCCTCCAAGGATCTGTGGAAACTCGTGTTTCAGGTCAACAGAGGAGGAAGGATGAGTATTATCTTTTGAAATACAGTTTTGGGCCATTTTTCTTCATTACTCAATAAGCAAATTTCAAAATTGCTTTGAAAGCTGTTTTATGGTTTCAATGGCAGTGGCTTTGGAGATACGTTTCAAATAGAATGACAATATGTATGGAAACTAGTGCTACATAGTAGAACAACATATGTGCCTCTAAATGAACAATTGTTTCCTGACATTTGTGGAGCTTTGATTTTTTTTTTTTTTTTTTTAAACTTGGTTATCATTCAGTACTTTGGAGGATGGGCTGGAGAGAGATCTCAGTGGTTAAGGTGATTGCCTGAACAGCCTAAGGATCCAGGTTTAATTCCTCAGTACCCATGTAAAGCCAGATTGTTGCAGTCAGGTTCATATTGCTCTCAGAAATCATCTGGCCAACAGCAGCTTGTGGGAAAAAGGTTTATTTTGGTTTACGAACTCAAGGTGATGTTCCATGATGGCAGGGGAAAATGACAGCATGAGCAGAGGATAGACATCACCTCTTCACCAACATCTGGTGGACAAAAGCAACAGGAGAGTGTGCCAAATACTGGCAAAGGGAAACTGACTATACTATCCATAAGCCCACCCCCAGTTGTATACTGCATCCAGGAGGCATTACTTCTTAAATTTCCATGAACCGGGAACCTAGCATTCAGAACATCTAAGTTTATGGGGGACACCTGAATCAATGAACCACCATACAGATGCACAAAGTGACACATGCATTTTGACTTTGTTGGCAGGGTTAGCGGCCCTGGCATACTCATCCTCCTCCTCCTCCTATCTTTCTTTCTGTCTCCTTACAAATAAATAAATAGATTTTTTAAAAGGTGCTTTGGAGGTGAATGACACCATTCAAGTATTTTGTCAGGCCCAATAAAAATGTACAGTACTCCCATTGACAGCATTCCCATTAACTCGGGTGACATGCTAGGATCAGTTATATTAAAATCATGAAGGTAGATAAAAACTTATATTAGATTGTTTTACATCTTTATTTTCTTAAGTTCTTGGCAATGCAGGGACGATAAGTTGCTTGGCTTTGCAAATAATTAACAAATAAATTTAATTTATTGCTTTGAATTTTATAAATCAGGAAAGTTTATTTACTATTATATAAACCTTGCTATATTGTCTACAATATTTAATTTATAGAGATACTGTTTGATATTGGCTTCAATATTCATGTGACTATTAGGGCAAAGACACTCAAATTTATTGAATTCGCTTTGAATCAGTTATAGTTATCATAAGTGAGCACTTCCTCATGCATTTCTGGTTGAAACAGGTAAAAAAGGTAATCTGAAGCCGGGCGTGGTGGCGCATGCCTTTAATTCCAGCACTCGGGAGGCAGAGGTAGGAGGATCGCCGTGAGTTCAAGGCCACCCTGAGCCTCCATAGTGAATTCCAGGTCAGCCTGGGCTAGAGTGAGACCCTACCTCGAAAAACCAAAAAAATAAAAAAAATAAAATAAAAAAAAAAGGTAATCTGTATGTGTATGTAGTTTCTCTCGAAAACTTGTTTTGTTTTGTTTGTTTGTTTTGTTTTGTTTTGTTTCAGACTGCATTTTAGGAACTATAATAATTTTATTTTGCCTTGGTGATTGTTTGTATGATACTAATAACACACACATATATAATATGTCTGCTAGCTTATTTATGTATGTATGTATGTATTTATTTTGCAGTGTTGGAGATCAAACTTAGGGCTTCTCACATGCTAGGCAAATGAAATTCCAAATAAATTTTGAAAGATGCTTTATGGTTTTGGCTGTCCAACTGTTATATCTCCAGTCACCTGCTGAACTCAACTCTACTTTGAACTCACACGGTAGTCCTATCATATCTTGGCCTTCTAGAAGCCTTTAGACTTCTTCATGAGCTTTTCTACTTTTAATTAATGTATATTGTTATCAAAAAACTGTCCATGAAAGAGATTTTGATAATAGTTTTCAGTATTTGTGTTTCTAATATCATAATATATTCTTACAGTGTTGAATGCTAAATCCAACACAGGAATTTGGACTTACTGGACATGTTCAGAGATGTATACCATGGTTTATTTCATATGTCTATTTCAAATATGAACTTTGAAAATATAGTGTTGTGCATTCAGTTGTAGTAGTAGGTACTCATAAGTTGCTTTGGGGTTGCTTTTGTAGATTGCCACTTGCTATTCTTTTAAAGACACCTTTTAAAGACACTAATAAATAAAGTGGTTTTGATATTTTGACCACCATTTTTGGGAGCCAACAATGAAATAGTGAAGTTATTCTTGGCAGACTATCTTTCTTTAGAACTCTGTCTCCACAGTGCCCATGTAACCTATCATTAAGTGGAGAGACCTCCCTTTCCTGGTCAGAGCATGCAGCTCTCCAGCTGTGAACAGTTTTTTCTCATTCAGATGGCATTCACGTCTACTCTTCATCAGCTCAATCTCTTGGACCAACAATGTGTCATGAAGACTGCTTCACTTTTCTGGTAAAACTAAACAGTAACATTTAGTACAGATTTACTGAATGTTAGTCATTGTTTTCTGAGCTTCATATGTTCTTACTGACAATTCATTTTGTTTTCCTGCCTTTGTCTAACAGATGAGGAAACTTACTCAAGTCTCTACACCTCTTGACTATTTGAGCTGGCATTTGTACCAAGGCCATTTAGCTTCAGACACTATACACCCAGCCAGTAGAACTCTCTGAAGTGGTGAAATGATCTCCATCTCTGCTGCCTACTTACAGAGCCTAGACTACAAGTGGGTATCAAACATTGCAAATGAAGCTAGTGCAGCTGAGAAAATGCATCTTAAATTTCATTTTGTTTTAATTAATTGAAATTTGACTAGCTACTTATGGCTATTGTCTGCCTTGCTAGATTGCACAGTTCTATGCAGTCCTCTTTAAGAAAAGTCAGGGTATAGATTGGGAGATAGAAGAAAGAACTAAGAAAACATACTTGGACAAATTTGTATCATGAAGGGATCCATGCTGCCAATGTTTATGATGACTTAAGATGTTTGAATGCCAACTGAATTAGCATCCAACTTCATTTTCACACTCACATGGTAGTTTGAATATTTGGCATAAGTCCGTCATGTATCCCACAGGCCTTCAAGTTACGTAGTGTGTCATAATAGAAAAGTAATGACATGATGTTAACCAAGAGTAATGAGTACTAAGAAAAGTACCTGCCATATCTGTTTTGTAGGCAATTGGCTGCATTCATCCCATATCTTTATGCTCCATGTCTTAAGATGGATATAATTTAGGCTTCTGGAAATGTTGTTTTCTGAGACATTTTCACATATCTTGCACAAGTGATTGTTCCCTTAGAATACTTCTCTGTGAAAAAATTGTCATGAGCCACATGCATACATTCACACAGAATGTATTTATAAGTTTATCAGATAAAACTACATTTCTGAGAATATTTTAACACTGAATAATACCTTTGATATTGATTTTTCATTTTAAAAATTTAAAAAATTATAGATATTTAGATTTTTTTGTTTGAGACAGAGAGAAAGGGAGAGAGAAAGAGATAATAGGCACGCCAGGGCTTCTAGCCACTGCAAATGAGCTCCAGACACATGTGCCACCATATGCATCTGGCTTATGTAGGACACGGAGGATTGGACCTGGGTCCTTAGGCTTCGTAGTCATGTGCCTTAACCACTAAGTCATCTCTGAAGCCCAAAATTTTAGTATATTTTTAAGATTTATTTATTAGAAGAATTATAGGTATTTAGAAGGCATAACCTATTCTTTTTTTTTTTAAGATTGAAGCTGTGGAATTTAAAAAAAAATTAATTTATTCATTGCAATCAGAGAGAATGAGAAAGAGAGAGCAAGAGTCAGAGAAAGGGTGCATGAGGGCCTTAAGCCACTGCAAATGAACTCCAGACACATGTACCATCTTGTGCATCTGGCTTACATGGGTCCTGGGGCATTGAATGTGGGTCTGTTGGCTTTGCAGGCAAGTGACTTAACTGCTAAGCCATTTCTCTTTCCCATAACCTATTCTTTAAAATATTTAATTAATTAATTAATTTAACTGAGAAATATAGAGGCAGAGAGAGAGAGAGAGAGAGAGAGAGAGAGAGAGAGAGAGAGAGAGAGAGAGAGAATGAGAATAGGTACACTAGGGTAGGGCCTCTAGCCAATGCAAATGAACTTCAGATACTTGCATAGAAGACATAACATATTCTTTTTTGTTTGTTGGTTTTTAGAGGTAGGGTTTCATTCTGGCACAGGCTGACCTTGAATTCACTATGTAGTCTCCAGGTGGGCTCAAACTCACGGTGCTCCTCCAACCTCTGCCTCCTGAATGCTGGGATTAAAGGCACACCCTGCAGGCATAAGCGATTCTTGAATAACAGTGGAATCTTTCTTATTTAACTCTTCTGATTCCTATGGTCATTGTAATACACCAGGCATGGACTTATTAGTGGAAAGGATTGCTGAAAAAACTGTATGTATGTATGTTTATATAATTATATGTATAATATAATCATATAGTTGACCATTATATATTGCATATAACTTGTATATATTTACACATAATTATATATAATCAGTTATTATATATTGTATATGTGTGTATATACACACACACACCTACATATACCCCGCACGCAGATTTAAATACACATATATAAATAAATACACACACATGTATGTATGTATGTATGTACGTATGTATGTACGTATATCCCTGGTACTGGGAAACCAGTAATATAAATGTTTGCATACAATAAGAGTATCTGTGTAACAGGTAAACATCTTAATACTTTCTAATATTCATAGTTTCATATTGCTTAATTTAAGGTTTTACAAAATTTTCATGGGGGTGGAGAAAGATGGTTCAACAGTTAAAGTCACTTGATTGCAAAGCCTGCTGGCTCCAGATACATTCCCCAGTACCCACATGAAGTCGTACACAAAAAGTGGTGCTCGTGTATGGAGTTCATTTGCAGATGCAAGAGGCCCTGGCATGACCAATCTTCTCCACACACATGTGCATCAATAAATTAAAAAAAAATTAATCTTTTCTATTATCATCCTTACATCAGGAAGGCAGAGCTACTTTATCTTCAGCTCATTGTAACAATGGATAACTAGGGAAATAGTTGAATAATACTTTAACTCAATTCTTTTTAGAACATACATTTTGTTATCTTTATCTTGGCCAAAGTCTACTATGAGAATCCATTATACATTCAAAATTTGAATGCTAGGACTAACATGTAGCTTTATTGTTATGCAAACATAGAATTTAACTTATCCTAATGACTTCTCAAAGAATAGATGTCTTTAGTCTTACAAACTTGTTTCAGGGCTCAAGAGATGGCTCAGATCACATGTAAGCCAGATGCACAAAGGTGAGGCAAGTGCAAGGGTGCACATGCCCACTAGGTGGCAAAAGCATGTAGAGTTTGATTTTGGTGGCTGAGGCCCTGGCATGCAAATTCCCTCTCTCTCAAATAAAAAAATAAAAAATAAAAAATTTTCAAAAAGAATTTGTTTCAGAGATGGAGAGATGCCTTAGCTGTTGAAGTGCTTGCTGGCAAAGCCAAAGTACACAGGTTCAGTTTCCCAGTACCCATGTAAAGTCAGATGCACAAGGTGATGCATGTGTAATCTGGAGTTCATTTGTAGTGGCTAAAGGGTCTGGCATGGCCATTCTCTCTCTATCTGCCTCTTTCTCTCAAATAAACAAATAAAATATGAAAGCAATTTGTTTCTATGATACTTTGGTTCTAATACTTAATTCTAGCATTGCAGGTATAAAAGATAAAAAATAAGCAGTTTTACCTCATGAAAGGGAATGTTTTCATATGTTTTAATATTTCATTTTATTTATTTTTTTAAAATTTTTTTAAAATTTTTTATTTATTTATTTGAGAGCGACAGACACAGAAAGACAGCTAGAGGGAGAGAGTAAGAATGGGCGCGCCAGGGCTTCCAGCCTCTGTAAACGAGCTCCAGACATGTGCGCCCCCTTGTGCATCTGGCTAACGTGGGACCTGGGGAACCGAGCCTCGAACCGGGGTCCTTAGGCTTCACAGGCAAGCGCTTAACCGCTAAGCCATCTCTCCAGCCCACATTTTATTTATTTATTGAGAAAGACAAAGAGAAAAAGGGAAGGAGGGAAGGAGAGAGAGGGAGAGAGAGAGAGAGAGAGAGAGAGAGAAAGATAGATAGATAATGGGTGCCAGGGCCTTCAGCCACTGCAAACCAACTCCAAACGCATGTGTCACCTTGTGCATTTGTCTTACGTGGATACTGGAGAGTTGAACCTGGGTCCTTAGGCTTTGCAAGGAAGTGCCTTAACCACTGAGCAATCTCTCCAGCCATGTCTTTATATTTTTAACAAGATGATCCATATATATTTTTTGGTGCTTTCAAAACCTACCCAACTGATTATTTCAACAGTCTTTCAAGCCATGTATTATTCTCCCAATGTCTAGGCAAATTTCAGAGAGTCATTTGAACAGTTAGTGGAAGAGTGAAATATCTATTTCTGATGTTCAAGCTCCATTATTAGTGCTGAATTCAGAGAGTAACAATTTCACAATGTATGGCTTTTCTTTTTAGTTTTTTTTTTTCTAGTAAAAATTCCAGACCCCCAAACAAATGACTATTTATCAGAAAAATATCCTGGTAAGGGTCTACTTGGCAGGTATTTAGTATGGGAAGATAACTTTCCCACCTCATGGAATGTTCAGTAAGCAGGATGAGAAAGGAAAGTTTTTCCATCACTTATCAACATATTTCAGAGTATTACTTCTAGGTTGCATAGTAGAAACACTCTCTCCTAGTAGTCATTTAGAATTGTTGTCAATCACTGAAATGGGGCTGGAGAAATGGCTTAATGGTTAAGATCTGCCAAGCCATGCGACCTGTGTTTGATTTCCCAGGACCCACATAAGCCAGATGCACACAAGGTTGTGCATGTGTCTGGAGTTTGTTTATAGCAGCTGAAGGCGTGCCCATTCCCTCTATCTACTTACCCCCCACTCTCTCAAATAAAATAATTATTTTAAGATTGCAACAACCAAAGAGGCTTTCTAAAAATTTACAACAAGAAAGAAAATATACCTTATGTTATCATATTTTAAAATTAAATATCCTTCAAGCCTCTGTAGCACTTGCATTGTGAGAACTCTGTACTCTGGTAAAAATATTTTTGATGACTTAGACACCACTTTGGCTGAATTCATGGTTAATATTTGCAGACATAATAGGATTATTGCTAGTAATCATTTAAGATAGTAGGAAAAAAAATCAAAGAGCTCAAATCTCTTATGTGCCCTTTAAAATATGGTTTTTGAAGTAATACATATTTTCTCTAAGTGCAGACTTTGGTTTTTCTTTCCCTCTGCCAACACACTCAGGTTAGGTATAGAAAAAACCAGCATTGAACAATCTGATTGGGCACATAATTGACTAAAACAGATTCTATAGAAAGTATACTAATATCTAAACATTCTTCAGAAGTATGTTTTTCATTTTTGAAAAACTTTTCAACAACAAGAAATTAGCTTGATCCTTTTCTTTGAAACTGGTGGTTGAACTTGAAATGATTGCATTTTATTGCAAGTTAGGATAATCAAGTTCATTTTCATATTTTTAAAATTTATTATATCTTTCTGGAGCTCTAACCTCCCTAACACATAACTTCTTTTTCTAATCTCTTCTGATACAATTAGCTATCTTCATTTAGATGGATGATAGTCATTTAAAATATCACAGTGCTGCAGAAAACAAATAAATATTGAGTTTGATAGGATATTGAATTTCCTTCTCAGAGTATTCATTGTAAAATAAATTGCTTGCCTTTTTTTTTTTTTTTTCATTTGTGGTATGGTTTCACTCTAGCTAAGCTTGACTAGGAATTCACTATGTAATCTCATAGTCTCAGCAAGGCCTTAAACACACAGGGTCCTCCTCCCTCTGCTTCCCATGTGTGGGGATAAAATTGCTTTAAAAAGTAAGTTGCTTTTTTAAAATGGAAAACTGTGCACTTTAAGATTTTTCTAAGTGAGTTCTGCCTTTTTTCTTTACTAAGCCATTTTGCATTTAATGATGATTATAAACTGTATGGTTAAAGAAAATTTTATTTTCTTCCATGTATGGATTTGTGAAATTCACTGAAAATGTTTTCCAAATTCATGAACCTACAAAGACCTTCAAACTTTGATTTCATTCAAACATCTTAATGTGGAACAGATATTTTAAAGCAAGTTGTTTGCAATACCACCCATTCCAAGAATGAACTAAATGTGAAGAATGAATAGATACTGCAAGGATTATCAGTTCAACGTTATCTTCTTCCTGTATTTAAAATCAAACTTCTGAAGGATTCTACAAGAATCAGCTGGAGAATGTTTTCATTTCTCTGCTGGTTCCAAGGAATATTTTTTCTGAGGTCAGCTTTTGATAAAAGACAAGGAGTATTAGGTATGATTCATTCTTATAATTCTTCATGAATTTGTATCTTAAGTTGAAAACAAACTGTTCATACAAAGTGTATGCCAGACATACTTAAAATACCCCGTGGTGATACCCTCCCTACCCCCCACTTACCCCTTTGAAACTCCACTCTCCATCCTACCCCTTACTTTTGATGTCTTGATCTTTTCCTCCTCTTATGATAGTGCTATGCAGGTAGTATCAGGCACTGTAAGGCCATGGATATCCAGGCCATTTTGTCTCTGGAGGGAGCATGTTGTGTGGAGTCCTGCCCTTCCTTTGCCTCTTACATTCTTTCCGCCACCTCTTCCACATTAGACCCTGAGCCTTGGAAGGTGTGATAGAGATATTGCAGTACTGAGCACTGCAGTCATTTCTTTCCATCACAATGGTACCTTCTGGGTCATCCCAAGGTCACTGCCATCTGAAAAGAGAAGATTCTCAACCAAAAGTGAGAGTAGCATTAATATAAGGGTGTGAACATTAACAGAAGTGCTTACTTGGCAGTTTGATAAGCATAGTATATATATTTGACCAGACAACAGCTGACGTTACACCCCTAGGGCTTATGACTACCCTTGTTTTAAGTTTTCAGTATCAGTGATGTATTCCCTTCCCATGGAGTGAGCCTCCAGTCCAATTAGAGGGCAGTTGGTTTCCCCCATACCAGACGTGCCACTATTGTACCTGTTGGCTCATTTGGCCTGGCTGGCCAATTATAAGGCTTGCAGTGTCCACTGATGAGTATCTTCACTGGTGATTTCTCTTTCTCTCATTGAACTGCATGCAGAATGGCTTCTTCCATCTTCCTGTCAGTTGGTCCACATAGAGGAAGTTATCAGCTCAGTTCCAGCAAGATTTCTCAGTGCCCTTGCAGCCCAAGTATATGGAGTCTTCAGCAGTAGGGTCTTACTATCTATTCCTTGTGGGAAACCAAGGGCCTCGGCAATGGCCTATAATGTTTTGGGGGCATCAGGGATCTCCCTGGCCAACAACTCACTGGAAGATATCCCATCTCTGGTACTGAAAATTTTCTAGCAATGCTCTACAGCTCCTGAATGTTCCATTGTCCAAAAAAGTAGGATTTATTTATATCCTCTTAGATTTTGATTAACTGTCCCTCCATCTTTCCTTTACTCAAGCTCTTCCCCAGACCTCATTTTGGGCCTTTTCACCCCCATTAATCTATTCTTATACTTACATATATACAATACCATCCTATTAAGTACCACCCTCCCTTCCTTTCTCTTCCCTTTATATCTCTTTTCTAGCTTACTGGCTTCTGCTACTGAGGTATTTCCTTCTCACACAGAAGCCCAGTCATCTGTAGCTAGGATCCAAATATAAGAGAGAACATTTGACACTTGGCTTTCTGGGCCTGGGTTACTTCACTTACTATAATCCTTTCCAGATCCATCCATTTTCCTGCAAATTTCATAACTTCATTTTTCTTTACCACTGAGTAGAACTCCATTGTGTAAATGTGTCATATCTTTATTATCCATTTATCAGTTGAAGGACATCTAGGCTGGTTCCATTTCCCAACTATCGTGAATTGAGCAGCAATAAACATGGTAGAACATGTACTTCTAAGGAAATGAGATGAGTCCTTAGGATATATGCCTAGGAGTGCTATAGCTGGGTCATATGCTAGATCAACCTCCACAATGATTTCCACAATGGCTGGACCAGATTCCATTCCCACCAACGGTGTAGAAGGGTTCCTCTTTTTCCACATCCTCACCAGCATTTATGGTCATTTGTTTTCATGGTGGTAGCCAATCTGATAGGAGTGAGATGGAATCTCAATGTAGTTTCAATCTGCATTTCCCTGATGACCAGGGATGTAGAACATTTTTTTTTTTAGATGCTTATAGGCAATTTGTATTTCTTCTTTTGAGAACTCTCTATTTAGTTCTATAGCCCATTTATTTTAATTGGCTTGTTTGATTTAATTATTTAAATTATTTAAGTTTTTGAGTTCTTTGTATATCCTAGATATTAATCCTCCATCAGATGTATACCTGGCAAAGATTTTTTCTCATTCTGTAGGTTGCCTCTTGCTTTATTCACAGTGTCCTTTGTTGTACAAAATCTTTGTAATCTCATGAGGTCCCAGCAGTCAATCTGTGACTTTCATGCCTGAGCAATTGGGGTTATATTCAGAAAGACTTTGCTAAGACCGATATGTTGAAGGGTTTCCCCTACTTTTTCCTCTAGCAGTTTCAGAGTTTCAGGTCTGATGTTAAGGTCTTTAATACATTTGGACTTAATTCTTATGCATGGAGAGAAGAATCTATTTTCATCTCTCTACAGATAATTATCCAGTTTTCCCAGCAACATTTGCTGAGGAGGCTGTCTTTTCTCCAATGAGTATTTTTGACATTTTTATCAAATATCAGGGGGCTGTAGCTACTTGGACTTGCATCTGAGTCCTCTGTTCTCTCCATTGATCTACATGTCTGCTTTTGTGCCAGTACCATGCTGTTTTTGTTACTATGGCTCTGTAGTATAGGTTAAAATCAGGTATAGTGATACCACCAGCCTCATTTTTTGTTGCTCAGTGTTATTTTAGATATTTGAGGTTTTTTGTGATTCCAAATGAATTTTTGGATTGTTTTTTTTTCTATTTCCTTGAAGAATGCCATTGGTATCTTGATGGGGATTGCATTAAATGTGTAGATTGCTTTTGGTAAGATTGCCATTTTCACAATATTGATTCTTCTGATCCAGGAACAAGGGATGATTTTCCATTTCCTAGTGTCCTCTGCAATTTCTTGCTTGAATGTCTTATAGTTTTCATTGTAGAGATCCTTTCCTTTCTCAGTTAGGTTTATCCCATGGTACTTTATTTTCTTTGATGCAACTGTGAATGGGAGTGATTCTCTGATTTCATTCTCTGTGTGTTTGTTGTTAGCATATAGAAATGCTACTGATTTCTGTGTATTTATTTTGTATCCTGCTATGTGGCTCTAACTGGTTGCTGGTAGAGTCTTTAGGGTCCTTTATATATAGAATTATGTCATCTGCAAATAATGATAACTTGAGCTCAACCTTTCCAATTTGTACCCCTTTTATGTGCTTCTCTGGCCTTATTTCTATGGCTAAAACTTCCAGTACTATATCAAATAAAAATGGGGACAGTGGACACCCTTGTCTTATTCCTAATTTTCGTGGAAAAGCTTCCAGTTTTTCCCCATTTAGTAATATGTTGCCTGTAGGATTGTCATAAATAGCTTTTATTATATTGAGATATGATCTTTCTATTCCTAGTCTTTTTAGGACTTTTGTCATGAAGGGATGTTGGACTTTGTCAAATGCTTTTTCTGTGTCTAATGAGATCATATGATTTTTGTCCTTCAGTCCATTTATATAATGTATTACATTTATTGATTTGCGTATGTGGAACCATCCCTGCATCTCTGGGATGAAGCCTACTTGGGCAGGGTGAATGATCTTTCTGAAATATTCTTGTATTCTGTTTGCCAATATTTTGTTGAGAATTTTTGCATCTATGTTCATGAGGGAGATTGGTCTGTAACTTTCTTTTTTTGTTCTATCTTTGCCTGGTTTTGGTATCAGGGTGATGCTGGCCTCATAGAAGGAGTTTGGTAGAATTCCTTCTTTTTCAATTTCCTGGAAAAGCTTAAGAAGCAATGGTGTAAGCTCTTCCTTAAAGGTCTGGTAAAATTCAGCAGTGAATCTATCTGGGCCTGGGCTTTTTTTTAGTTGGAAGATAATTGATAACTGTTCGGATCTCCATGTTTGTTATAGGTCTATTTAAGTGATTAATCTCATTTTGATTTAATTTAGGTAGGTCATGTAAATCAATGAAATTATCCATTTCTTTCAGATTTTCATACTTAGTGGAGTATATATTTTTATAGTATGTCCCTATGATTTTTTGAATTTCTCTGGCATCTGTTGTGATGTTACCTTTTTCATTTCTAATTTTATTAATTTGTGTCTCTTCTCTCTTTCTTTTGGTCAGATTTGCTAAGGGTTTATCAATCTTGTTTATCCTTTCAAAGAACCAACTCTTTGTTTCATTGATTCTTTGGATTGTTCTTTTTGTTTCTATTTCATTAATTTCTGCCATAATCTTTATTATATCTTCCCATCTACTGATTTTTGGTTTGCCTTGTTCTTCTTTTTCCAAGGCTTTAGGGTGAAGCATTAGGTCATTTACTTGTCCTCTTTCTAATTTCTTAATATAGGCACTTAAGGCTATAAATTTACCTGTTAGAACTGCCTTCATTGTGTCCCAGAGATTTTGGTATGTTGTGTTCTCATTATCATTTGACTATGAATTTTTTGATTTCCTTCTTGATTTCTTCATTGACCCATTCATCATTTGGTAATGTATTGTTTAGTTTCCATGATTTTGTGTATGATCTATATCATTTCTTGGTATTGATTTGTAGTTTGACTCCATTATGGTCAGACAGAATGCAAGGACTTATGTCAATTTTCCTGTATTTGTTAAAATTTGCTTTGTGTCCTATTATATGGTCTATTTTAGAGAATGTTCCATGTGCTGCTGTAAATGTATATTCTGGGCTGGAGAGATGGCTTAGTGGTTAAGCGCTTGCCTGTGAAGCCTAAGGACCCCGGTTCGAGGCTTGGTTCCCCAGGTCCCACGTTAGCCAGATGCACAAGGGGGCGCACGTGTCTGGAGTTCGTTTGCAGAGGCTAGAAGCCCTGGCGCTCCCATTCTCTCTCTCTCCCTCTATCTGTCTTTCTCTCTGTGTCTGTCGTTCTCAAATAAAAAAAAAAAAAAAAAGAATGTATATTCTGCAATATTTGGATGAAATGTCCTGTATATATCTGTTAGACCCATTCCTTCTATGACTCATTTAGTCCAGATTCTTCACTGTTTATTTTTTCTTGGGATGACCTGTCAATTGAGGAGAGTGGGGTATTGAAGTCCCCCACTACCACTATGTTTGGTGTTATCTGTTGCCTTAGTTCTAATACCATTTGTTTGATGAATTTGGCAGCACCCATGTTAGGTGCATATATGTTTAGAATTGTAATGTCCTCCTGTTGGAGTGTGCCCTTAATCAATATCAAGTGACCTTCCTTATCTTTCTTGACTAACACTGGACTGAAGTCTCCCTTGTCAGATATTGGGATAGCAACCCCTGCTTGTTTTCTAGGCCCATTTGCTTGAAACACTGTTTTCCAACCTCACCCTATGATAATGTCCATCCTTTGTAGAAAGTTAAGTTTCTTGGAGACAACAAATTGTAGGATCCTCCTTTTTAACCCACTCTGCAAACCTATGTCTTTTGGTTGGGGCATTGAGGCCATTGATATTAAGAGATATTATGCCCCGGCCAATGGGGAGTTGAACAAGGACTCAAGGAGAAGCTAACCTGGGTGAAAGACAAACAGACACAAGGAGACCATGCTAGGCATTTGTCATGGCCTCGAAAGTTTATTCTTACATGTAGGTTTATATAGGGTCATAGGGGGAAGGGGGCATGGTCAGGGCAAGGAGTTGTAGGGGGAAGGGGACGTGGTCAGGGCAAAGATCACAGAGTTACTGGTTAAACTACAATGCCTTTGTTTCTTCATTTCCTACCAGCAGGATGGGGGAATGTTTGGCCAGGTGTACGATCCCATTGTTTCTGGTAGTTGAATATTAGGAGAGGAAGTAGAAACTTAACTTGCTGTATGGCAGTCTTTGTTTCTGGTAGTTGAGTATTAGGAGAGGAAGTAGAAACTTTAACTTGCTATATGGCAGTCTCTGTTAACATAGCCAAGGTTTGGTTCATGGCTCCCAACAATATTACTGAAAGGTGTGTATTTATGTTTGCCCCCCCCCCTTTTTGTAGTTCTGCTTCTACCTTTGCTTTCTGGTGTTAACTAATATTTGAGTATTGTTGGTTTTGTCCAGGTACCTTATATGTTTGCTTTTCCTTCTCTTCAGCATGGAGGATTCTTTCAAGTATTTTCTGTAGAGCTGGTTTTGTCTTCAAATACTCCTTTCGCCTGCTTTTATTATGGAATGCCTTATTTCTCTGTCTATTTGAATGGATAGCTTTGCAGGATAAAGTAACCTTGGTTGACAGTTGTTATCTTTCAGAACTTGGAATATATTACTCCAAGCCCTTCTGGCTTTTATAGTTTGTTTTGAGTAATCTGCTGTAATCCTGATGGGTTTGCCTTTGTAGGTAACTTGATTTTTCTCTCTAACTGCTTTCAATAGTTTTTTCTTTGTATTGTGTGTTTGGTAGTTTGATTATAATATGGCAAAGAGAGGTTCTTGCCAGGTTTTGTCTGGCTGGGGTTCTAAAGGATTCCTGTATTTGCATTGGTACCTCTTTCCAAATTTGGAGGAAGTTTTCTTCTATGATTTTGTTGAAGACGTCTACTATGCCTTTGGAGTGAAATTCTTCTTCTACTGTGCCCTGAATTCTTATGTTTGATCTTTTCATAGTGTCCCAAATCTTGAAATTCCCATTCGTATTTTTCTATTAGTTTTTCTTTGTCTTTGTTGGACTGTGTTAAATCTGCCACCTGGTTTTCTAGCTTTCATATTCTGTCCTCTCCATCCATTCTACTGGTGAGATTTTCTATAGAGTTTTTTTATTCCATTAACTGTGTTCTTCATTGCTAGTAATTCTGACTGGTTTTTCTTTAGTATTTCTATTTCCTTATATGTCTTGTAATTACTTCTTTATTTCATTACATTGGTGTCCTGTGTCTTCTTTGATTACTTTGATTTCCTCTTTGATTCCTTCAATTTCTTCTTTGACTTCTTTGAACATATTTATAGTCATTCTTTTGAAATCTTTCTCAGGCATTTCCTGTAACTTGTTCTCACTGGAGGCCATTTCTGACACATTAATACTTTTTGGTGGATTTATATGGTCTTGCTTTTTAGTGTTTCTTGTGTTATAATGTATATATTTTTACATCTTGGATTATGTTAATGCTTGGGTTTTCTAGCTAGCTGGGTATTCTTAGCTGTATCAATTGGTCTGATGTTATATATCTTCAGAGTGGGAGCTTAAGATGTTAGGTGTGGCTCTTAAGACTCTCAGAGTATCTACAAGGGTGTTCCTAGCGGTTGGGTTTTCCTGCTATGGGTGTAATCAAGTAGGTTGAGTGGAACAAAATACAGATAGATTCTAGAATATAAGTAAACAATGTACACATTCAAGGAAAAACACTACCGAGTATTTTTTGTTGTTGTTTTGTTGTTTATTTATTTGAGCGCGACAGACAGAGAGGGAAAGGGGGGGGGAGAGAGAGACAGAATAGGCAAGCCAGGGCTTCCAGCCACTGCAAACAAACTCCAGATGCATGTGCCTCCTTGTGTATCTGGCTAACGTGGGTCCTGGGGAATCGAGCCTTGAACTGGGGTCCTTAGGCTTCATAGACAAGTGCTTAACCACTAAACAATCTCTCCAGCCCACCACTGAGCATTTATGCAAGAGTAGTTATTATAACAATCAGATCCTCTATCAACAAAGAGGTTAAGATTTCTGGTCTGTTGATGGTTCCAAGTCAGCTTGTGTCCAAGTGAGACCCTTCCCTGGTGCTATCCCAGTTACCTTTTTGGATGATTTTGGTCTCAGTTATGCATCCCTCTTTGGTGCCCTGTGGGTTCAAGTAGTCTGGATGGATTGCTGGATTGCTGTTCTGTTTTCTGGAGCTGGGCACTGGCTTTTCCTGTGTGGCAAGCCGAGCCTGGCAGCTGTGGCCCCACAGACCTGGTACTGCTGCTGCAGGAGCAGCCACTGCTTTTGCTGTCGCTGCTGCTGTAGCTGGAGCTGCTGCTGCTGCTGCCACTGTTGGATCTGCTGCTGCCAGAACCACTGCTGCTGCTGCCGGAACCAGCATGTTCTGTATTTACTTTCTTGTTTCTGGAACAAAGCTCTTGCCAAAAGCAGCTTATGGATGGAAGTTGTTGTTTCGAGGGAAGCTTCCTGATGGCAGGGAAAAGCATGACATGAGCAGAGGCTGGACATCACCTCTGCTATAGCAGGTGGACCTTAAGGGATTTTAAGATAAGAGATAAATTTTATATTACTTGGCCTTAATTGAACATGTTTTAATGAAAGAAATACATTTTTTTCATTATTAACAATTCAGAAAACACAGAAAATTATAAAAGAAATCAAAATCACTAGTATATCATCCATTGATAACTACATTTTTGTTTTCTTCAATTTTTCCATTTCTTTTTGTAAATTTATATTTTACACTTTCATGCATATATAATGCATTTTGATCTTATTCTCATATTAGCAATTTCTCTATTCTATCTCTTTTCTAGTAAATCTATTCTCCTTTTCAGTTAACTCCCTCTCCTACTTACATGATTTATGTTTTTATTTATTTATTTATTATTATGCGTTGGAGTTTATTTACTGTGATATGGGCTGCTAGCCAGTGGCTGCACCACTCATGAACATGACGGTCACAGAAATTCTCAGCTACCATTAGATACTTTTCTTGTGAAGCCTTCCCCTAATCATGATGAAATACTTTTCTGAATATTTTTTAAAACATTTTAAGATATGTTACAGTCATGTGGAAGTAAGTGAGCTGCTCTTTTCTAGGAGTTGCTTTTGCAGTCCTTGGTTGCCAATAAGGGGATTAGCTGTGGGATAGAGATTTCCAGATTCTCCTCCCACATCACATGCCTTTAAAAGCAGCCTTGATGGTAGAACAGAAAAAGGCCTCATTGTTCTGAGGAAATTAACATCTTCAAGGATCTCCAGTTGATTTCAACCATAGTCTGGGTGGCTTAACCAACAAATGTTTAATTCTTCACAATTGTGAGGGCAAAAGTTCCCAATCCTGGTGCCATTCTGGTAGGTTCCTTACTGAAGTTCTTCCTCATTTTCAACACATGGTTGATTTCACATTACATCTATTCATTGCAGTAAAAAAAAGAAAAATATTCTTATGAGGTAACTATACCATACATGAAATTACACTTCATGATCTAATTCTATGCCCAAAGCATTAGCAGCATAAGATATCACTATAGTGTGCAATAGAATTTCAACATAAGAATTGTAGGTGGGGCAAAACCAGAAAGTCCATAGCATGACAATACTTTGATATCTGAGAAAGTGTCACAAGACCAACCCTTCTTCATAGAACTTTTAAGAGACAAGTAATATTTGCAGTTGTCTCTGTAACTGATAGCACTGAAATGACATGTAGTTATTCTAGCACAAAGTGTGCTGGGAATAGTATTGCAGAGTTTTCAACCTCATTACCCACTCCTTTTTTTCATTCCTATTTTTCTAAAGCTTCTTGATGCTTTTTTTATATATTTATTTTATATTTTTAAATTTTTTTTGTTTATTTTTTTATTTGAGAGCAACAGAGGGAGAGAATGGGCACGCCAGCGCCTCCAGCCACTGCACATGAACTCCAGACGTGTGCGGCTCCTTGTGCAACTGGATAATGTGGGTTCTGGGGAAATGAGCTTTGAATCGGGGTCCTTGGGCTTCACAGGTGAGCGCTTAACTGCTAAGCCATCTCTCCAGCCCTTATTTTTGATTTTTTGAGATAAGATCTTACTCTAGCCCAGACAGACCTGGAGCTACTTATGTAGTCCCAAGCTGGCCTGAAACTCATGGCAATCCTCTTACATCTGTTTCCTGAGTGTTAGCATTAAAAATGTGCTGTACCACATCTGACATCATATTTTTAAATATTTTTTATTTTATTTATTTATTTGAGAGTGACAGAGAGAGAAAGAGGCAGAGAAAGATAAAATGGGTATGCCAGGGCTTCCAGTCACTGCAAAGGAACTCCAGACACATGCGCCCCCTTGTGCATCTGGCTAATGTGGGTTCTGGGGAATCAAACCTCGAACTGGAGTCTGTAGGCTTCACAGGCAAGCACTTAACTGCTAAGCCATCTCTACAGCCCTGCCTTCATATTTTAATTCTCTCTTACATTTAGTAATAACCTAAGTGTCCATCATGTGTTTGACATTTTGAGAGAACTCTAGCATAGGATTAGAAACCCAAGTCAATAATTGTTATATTTTCCTTAAAAATGTTGGATTTAAAATATAATTTATTTAAGCAGAATACTATGGTTTCAGTTCTAATACTGATTATACAATGAAGATGTTATAGGCTTGTGGTTAAATAATTAGTATAATATCTGATAAAAAGGTTATGATAATTCCTATTCTACTAGCCATTCATTTGGAGAAACAAATGAAATAATGAAGATAAAAGCATTTGCAAATATGTTCTATATTATAAATGCTGATTATTAGCAGGAATAATTTTACAAATCTTGTAAATTTGTGATAAGTTTTTCATAATTATCCATTCTGAACACATCATAAATTTTTTTATTGAGAACATAATTTGTATGGATCCATTATGTGTTGTTACCATCTTTGCCCTCCTCCCTGTCCCAATTTCACTGGGGCCCATCTCAGTGGGGTTGCTCATATTCCCCAGGGTTTGTGGGTTATGCAGTGTGGGAGCATCAGTCAGTTATTGTGGGAAGCAGTGCCTCTGGGCATGACATCCCAACCTGTAGCTTTTACATCTTTCTACTACCTCTTCTGGAAAATTCCCTGAGCCTTGGTGGATATGTTTTAAATCTTCTTCAGTGATGAGCTCTTAGGAGCTTCTGGATTTCTGCTTTGGTATGGGTTGACTATCCTCAGCATTTGTCTCCTTCACCCTGGCTCACAATAGAAACAGCACTCTTGCTAGTCTCCCCAGTTCCTCTTTGGTTTCATGTGGGGATTGGCTGAGATGTGAGAGGTGGTTTATCTCCTGGGGTCTTGCTACCTTCTGAAAAAGAAAAACCAACTCTTCAGCAGAGATTGTAGTTAGCATAGGCTAAATGGGATTAATGTTATTATTTTAGAGTGAGTTTGATGGATATAGCCCTTCTTTTAGCCACAGACTAGTAGAAGATTGACATTGGAGAGCATAGTCTTTGTCTCCATAGGAATCAGACTTGGTTCCCAGTTCCAGATAGGGATTTCTTTCCAATGAACAAATCTCTTATCCAATCAGAAATCTATTGGTTACCAAGTAAGACTGTGTGCCACCATTGCACTGGTGTGTACTTCTTGTCAGGATGGTTGCTTTTGAGTAGCTAAGACCCCCGCTTGCTCACACCATTGTTGGTCACTTTCCCCCAGTAGCTCACATGGTGCTTTTCAGCACTAGATGGGCTAATTTTCTGGGGATGGCTCTCTTCTGAATTCCAGCCAGGTCCCTCCATGTTCTGTGTTGGCAGAATATGGCGTCTTCAGCAATAGGGTCTTATCTTCTATCTCAACTGTGTAATCAAGCACTTTGCCAGAAGCCTGTTTTGTTTTGGGGGACTTGTAGGTCTTTCTGATCAACATCTTAATGTGGATAGCATTATTTCTAGTACTGCAAGCTACAAGTCCGAGCCCAAAAATTTTAAGATTAGGCTTTCTGTGAAATACTTTGAGATTTTTTTTTTTTTTTCCAGTTCTTCAATGAAGGTTTAATAGAATTTGGCCAAGAAGCCATCTGGTCCTGGACTTTTCTTTTTGGGGAGGTTTTTGATTATCTTTTAATCTTGATGAATATGATAGGTTTGTTTAGGAGATTAATCTGCTCTGAGTTTAGTTTTGGTAGATGGGATGTGTCTAAGAATTCATCCATTTCCTCCAGATTGTCCAATTTTGTGTAGTAGAAGTTTTAGAAGTATGCCATCATGATTCTTCCAACTTCATTGATGTCTGTTGTGTCCTTTCCTTTTTCATTTCTGATTTTCTTGAGACTTCTCTTTTCTTGTTTGAGAAAATTGGTCAAGGGTTTATGAATCTTGTTTATTTTTTTCAAAGAACCAGTTCTTTGTGTCATTAATTTTCTTTATTGTTTTCTTAGTTTCCAATTCGTTAATTTCTACTCAGATCTTATTTCTTCCTGATTTTTCAACACCTTTAGACGGATGGTTAGGTTGTTAATTTGGGATCTCTTTGTCTTTGTTATGAAGGTATTTAGTGCTATGAATTTTGTCCTAAGCACTGCTTTCAATTTTTTTCCCATAAGTTTTGTTAAGTTGTGTTTTCATTATCACTCAATTCTAGGAATTTTACAATTTCTATTTTGATTTATTCCACAACCCATTCATTGCTTGAAAGTGTGTTGTTCAGTCTCCAGGAGCTAGTAGAATTCCTGATATGTCTCTTGTTGCTAATTTCTAGCTTTAAAGCATTGTGATCTGATATGATACAGGAAGTAATCAATTTTTCTGAATTTATGGAAGCATGATTTTTGGCCTAATATATGGTCTGTTTTGGAGAAGGTTCTGTAGGCTTCTGAGAAGAATGTGGATTCTGTAGAATTGGGGTGGAATGTTCTATAGATGTCCATTAGGTTTAGTTCTTCTATGGTGTTACTGAGTTCTATTATTTCTTGGCTGATTCTGCATGGATGATCTGTCTATTGAGGATAGTTGAGTATTAAAGTCCCCAACTATTGATAGTATTGGTGTTTATTTCTGTTTTGTTGTCAAGTAGGTTTTTTTTTATTAGGTATTGTTTTATAAAATGTGGTGTGCCTGTGTTTGTTGCATATAGATTTATGGTTGTGATGTCCTCATGTTGGATCATTCCCTTGATGAATAAGTAAGAAGTGGCCTTCTTTGTCCTTTTTGACTACTTTTAGTTTGAAGTCTATTTTATCAGATATTATTATAACAACACCTGCTTCTTTCTCATTTATATTTGCTTATAATGTTATTTTCTATCCTTTCACCCTGAGGAGGTGTCTATCTTTAGGGGTGAGGTGGGTTTCTTGAAGACAGCAGATAGAAGGGTCCAGTTTTCTAATCCACCCTGTTAACTTGTGTCATTTGATGGATTAGTTAACACCATTAATATTTAACAGTGCGAGGTTTGATCTAATACCTGCCATGATGGAGTGCTTTATGGGGTTTGGTGCTTTCTTGGGCATTGTACTTTTTGAGCCTTGCTCTAGTTTTGGTTTTTGTGATCATCTTGTTTTAGGCTCTTGAGATTGTTGTTTGACTCGTCTGTGTTGATTATTCTCTGAAGTATTCTCTGTAGGTTTGGCTTTGTATTCATACAATCATAGAACTGACTTTTTTTCATGGAAAGTCTTCCTTTCACCATCTATTATGAGGGATAATTTTTCTGGGTACAGTAGTTTGGGTTGGAAACCATAGTATTTTAGTCTTTGAAGTGTTCTATTTCAGGTTATCTGGCTTCCAGGGTTTCCTTTGAAAAATCAGAGGTGATTCTGATTTGTATGTAGTGAGTTGTTTTTCTCTTTCTGCTTTTAGCACTCTTCTTCTTTTTTTCATTGTTAAGAATTTAAATATGATGTGCCTTGGAGAGTTTCTTCTTTGGTCCTATCTGGTTGGTGTTCTATAAACTTCTTGAATCTGATGGACATTTCTTTTGTGTGACTGGGAATGTATTCTTCAATAATTTTGTTGAATACATTCTGTATGCCTCTGGCCTTTATTTATTCCCCTTCTGGTATACCCATGATCCAGATATTTGGTCATTTTAGGGTATCCTAGTTTCCTCTTGTTCTGTTCATATGACTTTTTTTTTTTTTTTTTTTTTGGACTTAGCAAAGTTTTGGGACTCCTAATCAATTTCTTCTGTCTTATCTTCTAGCTCAGAGGTTCTGCCTCATGAGTGACTCTCTATTAGTGAGGGGTCCTAGAAAGGGTTTTCATAGCTGTATTTGTCTTTTGTTGTCTGCTGTGTGTTTTTGCATCATGTCCACCTCTTTTTTAAAGTACAATTTTAGTTCTAGGTCTGATTTTCTTGATGCTTCCTGGAATACATTCTTGCATTTGATAATGTCTTCATTAAGCTTAATCAGCTGCTTATTGAGATCCACTATTTGTTGCCTCACCTTCAATTCATTTATCTCTCTTATGAAGCTTCTGTTTAATTTCAATTAAATTAAGGCTAGTGGAAAAAAGCTGAGTGCTCTAAGAGATGATACTGCTCAATTTCATTATGTGATTGTTGGTTTTTGGATCCTTTGCTTCCAGTTCAGCTATTCTCTTTAGCAGGGTCACATATTCGATGTGCTTTCATTTTGAGATTCAATTTCTTTTGTTTATTCTGTGATCTTATTGGCAGCTTCCATTGTGGGACAAGGTATCGTTGGTGGACATCTGCTTGCTTGCTTGCTTGCTTGCTTGCTTGCTTTCTTTCTTTCTTTCTTTCTTTCTTTCTTCCTTTTTCTTTCTTTCTTTTTCTTTCTTTCTCTTTCTTTCTTTCTCTTTCTTTCTTTCTTTCTTTCTTTCTTTCTTTCTTTCTTTCTTTCTTTCTTTCTTTCTTTCTTTCTTTCCCTCCCTTCCTTCCTTCCTTCCTTCCTTCCTTCCTTCCTTCCTTCCTTCCTTCCTTCCTTCCTTTCTTTCTTTCTTTCTTTCTTTCTTTCTTTCTTTCTTTCTTTCTTTCTTTTCTTTTCCCTTCTCCTTCTCCTCCTCCTCCTTCTTTTTTGGTCTACTCATCTCTGGGTAAAAATCTCATTTTATTGAGGAGGAAGAAACTATTTGTCCTTGTAGAATCTTCAGTGAGTGTTTCTGTATGATCCTTCTGGAGGAGGGAATCAGACAGTTGGGGCCCCAGGGTAGATCAATCAGGAAGGTGGAGAAAAGGCCTTGTTCAGCTGCATGCATGCAGGGTCCAGACAGCCCCAACCCAGCAGCAGGGATACCAGAACCAGTGAACTGGGAGGTGGAGAAGTAATGGGGAGCTCTGGCCTATTCACTCTGTGTGTGGACTTTCCAGAGCATGGGTTCTATGAGTTGGGGACCCAGGGGATATCAATCAGGAAGGTGGAACAAGAGGCCTGCTTCAGTAGCACCCAGGCAGGGTCCAGGCAGCTCCAAGCCAACAGCAGGTGTATCAGGACCAGGGAACTGGTAGGTCGGGAAGGAAACAGGAGCTCTGGTCTACTCGCTTTGTGTGCACACCATCAGGTACAGGCCCACATCATAATTTTTGCTGTGGCCATAAAACTTCGGAAGTGAACATCTTTTCAAAATTACTTTCTTTAGTAGACATTTTCCCTCTAGTGGTTGTGGAAATCACATAAAGATTTTTTTTTTTCACATGAAGATTTCCTAATGATAAATGTTTATAAGGAAAATAAAAGAAACTAAAAGAATTGAACAGCTGAAATATTGAAAAGCTGTTAGTCATATTTATGAAAATACTATCCATTTACATTTCTAAACTAAATGATGGCATACAGTGTTTGTAAACTTGGAAAATTCTCTGCTCCTTTTATAGTATCTAAAGGATTTCAGGGAAGGAAGATGATGGCTTAAATACAAGGGTTAGGCTAAGCAGTGCAACTATCCATTCCCTGTTTCTGTGTAAACATATGAAGCACATTCACAAATACTATTTGCTTTCTTGCTTTCTTGGTGTGGCTTCCAGTATAGCCATGATCTCTGTCTGGGCTTCCTCATAGGAAGCTGAGCATTCCTTGAGAGTAAGCATATTTGATCTTCCCTGTAGGCATCATTTTAGAAAGCATTCCAAGAGGAAAACTGCTTTAACTCAGGGCAAGGATAGATCCCCTTAGGAAACCTACTTCCTAACATAGCCTACAAGGTCCTCTCCTGTCTCCTCTGCCCCTTTTGCTCCCTCTCTACTCTGGGTACTTTTACTCTGCATTCTACCTTATTTTTGTAAATTAGTTTTTAAATTTTTATTTATTTATTTGCCAGAGAGAAAGAGGGAGAGGGAGAGAGAATGGGTACGCCAGAGCCTTCAGCTACTGCAAACGAACTCCAGACACATGACCTACCATGAGAATCTGGCTAATGTTGGTCTTGTGGAATAGAACCTGGGTCCTTTGGTTTTGCAGGCAAACATCTTAACTGCTAAGCCATCCCTCCAGCCCCATTCTACCTTCTTTATCTCCCAGAATCTCTGCATTTGCTCTTGCTCTTTTTTCTCATTTTCGGTATAACATTGCCAGATAAGAAAGAGAAAGAAAGAAAAAGAAAGAAAGAAAAAGAAAGATCCCCATGAGTTCAAGGCCACCCTGAGACTACATAGTGAATTCCAGGTCAGCCTGAGCTAGTCTGAGACCCTATCTTGAAAAACAAAAAAACAAGCAAAAGTCCCCCCAAAAGTTCTTTGACATTTAATCTTCATAACAGCCCTATTTATTTACCATAGGACTCTTGCCACAATCTAAATTTTAGCCTGATTTATTTATTTGTTTTGCTAATTTACTGTCTTATATGCCTCAGTAGATATGCAGTGGAAACTGCACAAATCAGATTTTGATTTCTGTTCATAATTTCATTTCCAAACCTACAGCAGTGCTTTGCACATGGTCAGTGCTCAACATTGGTTGGCACAATGAATGGATGATAGGAATGTGAACTATGGATATCAAATGTTTAGTAGCTTTATTGAGATGCAGAATGGTTTTTGGTGCTCTGTTTAACTGAAACTCATTTCTCCATCTTGGAAGTAATTTAACTTCTGATTAACCTTAGATTCAGTTGTGGTTTATAAGTTCTGTGATTCTTTACCCAGAAGCTTTATTAATGAGTCATTAAACTTAAAGATAGGTAGAATACTTAGTAAGTTCTTATTAAATAGCATAGTTTTTTCCATCTTATTTAATCAATTGGATTTTAATAATTTTAAAATTAGGTTTTCCAACTTTAATGATATATTCACTTTCTTACATCTATACCATAAGATATTACATAAATTAAAGGCTGTTAGACCATTTGTTTGTGATAATTACTGTTGAGCTTATGAATGTGAGTTCATCAGAATCTCTTCTAGCATCAGTAAATGACTAGAAATCAAAAAGTAGCCTCCTCTCAAAGGCTTACATTTTAAACTTTTGATTAGTTTGATTGATGTACTCATTTGAATCTGCTTTAATAAATTCTCAGTGATTGTGTGGGTTTGAGTTCAAAAAGTGAATAAGTAGCCTATGGATTCCAAGTGGTAGTTTCTATATTCATATATTACAAGTGCAATGGAAAAAGCTTATGAAGTACACCATAAGGAATTTGCTTCTAATTGACTTCATGTTAATGTTTGTAGCCTACAAATTTGAACTTGTTGCTTCATGTAACTAAGGCAAAGGTGGTTTTGTTAAAATGTGAGGCAAAAAGCTAGACTCTTAAACACTGAATTTTCTGTTTTAGTGCTGTGCTCTGTCATTTTCTTTATGCTTTATGTAGCTATTTGAAATGAGATATGTGCATATATTTTGAGTGTCCCCTTGTTCATAATTTTAAGAGCTTTATTCTCTCTAAACATGATAATTGAAATATGTTCTGTTGGGTAATGTGTTTGACTGTGCATTTAAGGAATAAACTATTTTAATCTATTGTAAATGGATAACAGTTATGATAAAATTGATGTGAATGTTATAGGTCTGTTCATTATAGACTCTGAAAAAAATCAATAGATGAAAAATAGTTCATCAGTGACTTATTCAGGCTCTCTCTTTTTACAACCATCTTTTCTACTCATGTTACCATAGTTACTGCTTTAATCATGATGCACAGAACCATTTCTAATTACAGTATATCCCAGCACAAAAATTAATTCTTTGCATATCTTAGGCCAGGAGCAGCTTGTATCTTGTTTTGGGTACTTTATTCCCACATATTCTGAAAAAGACATTTGTATATGATTTAAATCTGTGATTATGTGCTTTATTATTAAATGAAATTGGTACTGTAAAGTGGATAGGTGTTAAAATAACTGATTCACAACTTTTAAGAAGGCTGGAGAGATACATTAGTGGTTAAAGCATTTGCCTGAAAAGCCAAAGGACCCGTGTTTGATTCCTTACGACCCACATAAGCCAGATGCAAAATAAATTTTAAGAGATGAAAGATGATTACAAGTGAGACATCATTATTATTTCTACTGTGCCAGTTGCAATGTCTTTAATGTTTTCTTATCAGTAAACAATACAAATAAAAAGCCGGGCATCATGGTGCATATCTTTAATCCCAGCACTCAGGAGGCAGAGGTAGAGGATCACTGTCAGTTCAACGCCACCCTGACACTACAGAGTGAATTGCAGGTCAGCCTACCTAAAAAAAAAAAAAAAAAAAAAAAAAAAAAAAAAAAAAAAAAAAAAAAAAAGAAAAAAAAGAAGAAGAAAACAATACAAATAAGGTTTTCATAATCTAGAAGCTCAAATTACTAGATTACTGTGACTGAGTATTTTTAACCAGAAACCATTCTTTAAGCACTAATAATTATTTTACTGATTATGGACTATTTACATCAAAATTTTGTTGTTGAATTGAAAATCTTGTAGATCACTCAGTATACTCAGAACTTCCTAATGTATTTAAAACACATACTAGGGACATGAAAAAATTCTCCAATATTATGCAATGAGATGGAGCATGAGACAACATTAATTATAAGCTCCCATTCTAGGAACATTAACTATACTACTGTAAAGCAGATACAAAATATAGATGTTTCTTCTTAATTTCATTATCACTTTGTAAATAAGCAGCTATTACAACAATTTCAAAATACCCACATTGAGATTTGATTGGAGAGACCTACAAGGTCCCCAAATCAAGAAAGTTTTCAGTCAAAGCACTTGATCAACTTCCTGAGGCAAAAGCTAAGCCCCTATTGCTGAAGACACCATATGCATAGACATAGAACATGGAGAGACCTGGCTTTCTAGTGCTGGAAAGCACTACATGAGGTATCGGGGGAAATTGGCTAACAATGGTTTGAGCAACCAGACCTCCAAGCTCCTCAGAAGCAAACACCCTGACATGATTGATGTACATGCAAGTGCAGTAGTGATGCACAGGCTTTGTGGGTAACTAATAGCTTTCTGATTGTCTAATAAATCTTCTCAGTGTAAGGGAACCTATATCTGGAATTGGGAACTAGATCAGAATCCCAGTAGACAAAGATTATGTTCTCTAGTGTCTAGCTCTTGCTAGTCTGTGGTTAAAAGACATACATCAAATTGTTTCTAAATTAATGATGTTTATCTCATTTAAACTATGCTGTCTTCACTTGCTGTTGCAAAATTTGTTGTTCTTTTTCAGAAGGCAGGAAGACCTGATGAGATAAATTATCCCTTTCACTTTAGCCAAGCCACAGCTGAAACCACAGAGGAATTGGAGAGACGAGCATGAATGCTGCTTCCATGCTGAACCTAATAATCAGTGCCAGGAAAGGAGACAGAGCCTGAGGATACTCAATACCTACCAAAGCAGAGGTCCAGAGGCTCCTAAGAGCTCATCACAAATAGATTTAAAACTCACCCACCATGGCTCAAGAAGTTTTGTGGAAGACTGGGTGGAAAGATTGCAAGAGCCACAGGTTGAGACATCATGGCTGGAGGCCTTTTCTCCCCGCCACAAAAATAACTGACTTTTCTTCCCACAACACATAAACTACAACCCCATGGGGAATACCTGCAACCCCAGAGGAGCATCCCCAGCAGAATGGGGCAGGGATGAGGGAAGAGAGGGTACCAACATATGATGTATCCATATGAAATATGTAGTTAATAATAATAATAAATTAATCAATTTAAAACAAAGTCAGTAACAAAGTTTGTAGATTACAGTTACTTATATGTACATTGTTACCATTAATGTTGTTATTCTTCATTAAACTAGATTTCTTTTCTTTCCTAGTAAAATGTTTGATGATTAAACAAGCAGACATTTCCCCCACAAATTTACTATATATGTTTTCCTTAAACTGAGAAGCATAGGGATCTGTTGTTAGATTAGTCAAGATATTGCACTCCTCTTTTGTTTGCTTGATTTTGTGTTTTGTGGTACTGCAGATTGGACTCAGGCATGACCAACAAATTCTGTTTCTAGTTGAGTTAAATTTTATGGCAGACTCTTGTGAGGTGGCTTCTGAACATACCCAAGTCATTGTTACATTGCTAGGTATGATAAGATGCACATGTATTTAAAAGTATCAAAATTTGGTGTTTTATGACTATTATGTCTCTACAATCTCATGTAAATGACTGGGTTGCACTCACATGAACTACAGTTTATATTGTTAAATAATAAACAAGGGCTGGAGAGCTGGCTTAGCAGTTAAGGTTTTGCCTGCAAAGCCAAGGGACCCTGGTTTGATTCTCCAGGACCCATGTAAGCCAGATGCACCAGGGGCACATATATCTGGAGTTCCTTTGCAGTGGCTAGAGGTTGTGGTGTGCCCATTCTCTCTCTGTTTCTCTTCTATCTTTATCTCTCTCTGCTTGCAAAAAAATAAAAATAAAAATAAATAAGCTGGTGCTTCATAATTATCTGTCTGACAATCTTATGTGTTCCTATGGTATGTGGTCTGGCATAAGATTGCATGCATGTGTGTATTTTTCTAGAAATATTATGTGTAGATTAGCAGTAGGCCCTTTTGGTTTCATTTATGCTGACAAAGAAACAAAATATTGCCAAATTATGTGTATTCACCTATTAATATTTAAGCTCATAAATCTTAAAGAAAACCAAATTCTTTTACCGCAAAGATAAGACTCTTGTTGCATTCTTTAAAATAATCAGTTTTACTATCACGATATTATGTATATATATATATATATATATATATATATATATATATATATATATATATATACATATACACACATATATATATGTAATAAAAGAAATGCTATCTTTCAACTGACTTTTATTCTAACTTTTTCTATCTGGTAGACTTGTGTTATAGTTACTGGACATATATGATCAGTATATTATGTTATTAACTGAAACATCTTTAAAATTAGTGAACTATTGAATTACTGTGCATGTTGATGGAAAGTATCTCACTTTAATTGTGGAAGATATATGTATTGCCCTTTTCAGTGGCATTTTCATCTTGCCTGACAACAAATTAAATCAACCAGGGAAGTATAATTCTGTTATAGTAACTTTGCTTGTTTAAAGGAGATGGAAATCTATTAATTTGGATAATATTTTTTGTATCAAACCCATAAATGATCCAAGTACTCTGAACATAGAATTGCAGAAATAATGAAAGCCATTTCTTCCCTTCCAGGGCTCTTTGGCTCTGCAGCAACTGACTAGCAAGTGTTAATTGCATTTGCAGGAAAAAATATTGGGCTTCCCTCAGCATTCATTCTAAATTCAGGGTCCAATCCAAAGCTCTGACAAATGTAATCTAGACTTTTATTCAGATCTCTTCAGTGGAAGTCACAAACAGGATGAGGGTTCCTAGGCCAAGCATTTTAAATATTATTTTAATAGCATAATTTCTCAAAGTATGTCTTGAGAATTCAAATCACATAGGAAAGAAAAAAAAAAACATTCAGACTGTGTTGTCCAATTTAGGTTATTTCTGGAGAATCATTAACAATTTCAAAATCATGAGAGTCCTATTATTGACCAAACTAATTACATTATTTGATTTCAGTGTTCTTTCTAATTTGTCAGTTTAGGTGCAGTTTGTCATTGTCAGGAATATTTATTTAACTCAGCTTTTATCTCCAGTTAGTGCTTTTAATTAAATATTTCCATATGAGTTATGTTTCTCTTTAGATTTTAATTTATATTACTTTTAAGTCCAACATCTAAAATATAAGTGAGTAGAAAGTTAAAATAAACCTATAAAATAAAATGTAGTAGCATCTTTCATGTTCATCAACATTTTTTCTCTCTCATTCTACACTCCAACTCATGCTGAGTCACCATTATCAACACAAAAGGCTCTTACCACCTTTCTGCTCCCTCTTTTGCAAAATTCCCTGAGCGCTGGTGGGTGAGTTTTAAGTCTACTTCAGTGATAAGCTCTTAGGAGCTTCCGGATCTCTGCTCTGATAGGTGTTGAGTATCCTTAGGGTGTGTCTCCTTCACCCTGGCACTGATTATCAGGTACAGCACGGAAGGAGCACTTTTGCTTGTCTCCCCAGTGGCTCTACTAGTTTCAGCTGTGGCTTGGATGAAGTGTGAGGACTAGTTTATCTGCTCTAGAGTCTCTACGTTCTGAAAAAGAACAGATTATCCATTTATGGAGAGTGGGATATGCATTATTAATTTAGGGAGAATTTGATTTATATAACCCTTCTTTTAGCCAAAGACTAATGAGAGCTTGACACTTGAGAACATAATCTTTGTGTGCATAGGATTCTGATTTTGTTCCCAATTCCAGATATGGGTTCCTTTACACTGTTTTGATTTCTTAGCCAATCAGAAAGCTATTGGTCATTCACTGAGACTATGTGCTACTATTGCATGATACTTACATATTGCGTGTACATTGTATCTGCGTGTTTGCTTCTGACCTCAGTTTTTAATTTATTGCATGACTTTTCAAGGTCTATTGATTTTAAAACTTGAAAATTACTATAAGTAGGGTATTTCTGAATTTGAAAATCATTAAATCAATATCACCTATCTTTGTACTTTTTCAATTACTTTTTGGTGACTCCTGCACAGTTATTGTTGAAATTACCTTGTCATTTCTTGCATAAGGCACGCAATTAAAAGCATTTCATGGGAAGAAAGATGTTTATCTGGACTTACAGGCTTGAGAGTAAGCTCCATGATAGCAGGGAAAAGATGATCCACCAGAGACCGGAAATCACCTCTGCCATAGCAGGTGGAGACAGCAGCAAGAGAGTGAGCCAAACTAACATTAGAAAACAAGCTTCTAATAAAGCATGGAAGACCACCCCTAGCAACACATCTCCTCCATCAAGGCTCCACTTCCCAAGTTGCCATCAGCTGGGTATCAAGCATTAAAGGCACATAAGTTTATGGAGCAACACCTAATTCGAACCAGTGCATTTACTATTGAGAATTTACTTTGGAATTGCTTGTGTTTTTATCTTAAAAACCTGTAAAATTATAGCATTTTTACTGAGATTTTTATTGAGTTGATAGATTAGATTAATTAGCTAAGAAAGGTATCTTCTTATGGTAAGGATTCCTTGAACTCAGAAATATAATATCATTTTAATCTTATTTTTTGAATTAAGTATGCTTATTTTTCTTTTGAGTTTTATATATTTCTTTTTAGTATCCATATTGTAGATGATTGATTAAATTTTGATTTTTATTGGAGTAGCAGTGGTTTTGATGAACTCAAGATGATGACAGGGCAAGTAGACAATGTACATTTGAGTATACTTTCTGTATTGTTTGAGGGTATCTTCATTTCTTTTTTTCTTAAAATTTTTTTTTTTATTAGTTTTGTATTCAGCAAATACAGTCAGTTTGGTACCATTATTAGGCTCATCCATGACCTACCCCTTCCCCATGGCCTCTCCTTGTTGATGTATATGGGTCATGCATTGTGGAGTTAGCCCACAGTTATGGGTAGGATAAATGTCTCTGCATATCATGACCCAATATGTGGCTCTGACGTTCTTTCTGTCCCCTCTTCTGCAAAATTTCCCTGAGCCATGTTGGGTTCATTTTTGGTCTGCTTCAGTGATGAAGTGTTGGGGTCCTCTGGGTCTCTGGCTTTCTGATTTGGTAGGAGTTGATTTTTCTCAAGAAAAGACTATGAAAATAAATTGGACTGAAATGCTATCATTCTTTTTCAAATAACAATTTTGAATATCATCTGTGGGATTTTATGTTAGGTTGTGACCTATGAACATGAAATGGGTTTTGAGAAAGAATTGAAATTTAGTGTTATTATGCATCACTGTATATACAAAGGAGTAGCTAGCTTTAAGTAGCAACTTCAAATATGGTACTATACACAACATAGCATGAAGCAGTTTAATTGGTAGGCAATTTGTCAGTGTTCCTGGAAGCACAAATGTTAGCTTCAGAATTATAAATGGAAGGAAAATAAATTAAGAAAATGACTTTATTGCTCTGCTATTATATGGTAGAGTATCTGAAAGCATTTACAGAAAGTTAATATTTCATATTTATTTTTATTAAGCTACTGTATTTCAAAAAGTTCATAAATTTTAGGACTAAGAATAAAATATTGCTACATACTACTAAAAACATAAATTTTACTATTGGAACAGAAGTCTTTGGAATATTGTTGCCAACATTTATTGTGAATATAGTCTATGTCACAGCTCCTATATCTTTAGGTTAAGGTTGATTTTTTTGAATTTTCTATGTCATGCTGGCTTAAAATTAACAACTTAATTGCATGTTTTGGTCTCATCAAAGCAAAAATTATGTGTTTATTTGATGTAAAGACAAAATTTTGTGTTTCTTTGGGTTTCTAGATTATGGATGTAGCCAGTTTCCTTTTATGTGTCAACTGATGAAACTTATGAATCACTAGGCTATAAGGAGAGTGAATGATTTAAAATTAATTTTGTATGATATTAAGCCTTATGAAGGAAAAATGCTTACTCTGAGATGAATTAATTTTAAGTGTAGAGGTTAATGAAGACTTAAAATGTGAAACCAAAATGATGGCCATCTTCCCTGAAAGATTTCATGTGCTTTAAGCTAGGTATACAACCTACCCCAACCCACTTCCACCCTCATAGATCTGCTCTGCCCTTGTTGAGTTCTCCCTACTGAAAAATTTAGCATAAATGAAAGTACGTTTTGTGCCCAACTTCTTCCAATTTGTGTAAAGCTTTTAAGATTCATGGTCACAATTTTATTTTAGTAGTCTGCTTCTTTTGAGTGCTAAATGATGTTTAGATATATGAATTTGTAATTGCTTTATGGATATTTAAGATATTTCTCTTTAGAACAACTATGAATTAAACTTTTAATAATGTTATGCAATCTTATCTATAAGCCTGTGGGTGAACATGTATTTTCTGGTGTTTTTTTTTTTATTTCATTTTAAAAGTATTTCCAGAAAAATGGATGGACCTGGAAAGTATTAAATTTAGTCAGGTAAACCAGGCCCAGAAAGCCAAAAGTCAAATGTTCTCTCTCATATGTGGATCCTAGCTACAAATGATTAGACTTCTATGTGAATAGGTATAAAACTCAGTAGCAGAGGCCAGTAAGATGGAAAGGAGATATTAAGGGAGTTGAAAGGGAGGTAAGGAGAACTGAATAGGATGGCATTATATATATGAAAGTAGAACAGATTAATGGGGATGAAAAGGCCCAAGTGAGGTCATAGGAAGAGACTGAATAAAGGAAATGTGGAGGGAGGGCTAACCTAAATGTAAGAGGATATAAATAAATCACATGAAAACTTCCTTTTCTGGACAATGGATTACTCATAAGCCATAGATTGTTACTAGAAAATTTTCAGTGTCAGGGATGGGATACCTTCCAGTGAGTTACTGGCCAGGAAAGTCCCTGATACCCCCCAAAAAATTACAGACCAGTGTTGAGGCCTTTGGTTTCCCACCAGAAATAGAAATACCATATTGCTGAAGAAGCTACATACATGGACTGCAAGATCACTGAGAAATCCTGCTGGAGCTGAGCTAAAAACCTCCTCCATGAAGTCCAGTGGCCACAAAGCTGGAAAAAGCCATGCTGCATGCAGTTCAATGAGAAAGAGAGAAATTTCCAGTGAATATACTCAACAGTGGACACTGCAAGCCTTAAATTTGGCCAGCCAGGCCCAATGAGCCAGTGGGTGCAATAGTGGCATGTCTTGTATGGGGGAAACCAACCATCCTCTAATTGGACTGGAGGCCACACTTCATGGGAGGGAATACATCCCTGATACTGAAAACCTATAACATGGGTAGTCATGAACCCTAGGGGTGTAACATCTGCTGTTGCCTGGCTAAATGTCTATACTATGCTCACCAAACTGCCCACTAAGCATTTCTCTTAATGTCCTTACCCATATATTAATGCTACTCTCACTTTTGGTCAGAGAAGCTTCTATTTTCAGATAGCAGTGACCCTGGGATGACTCAGAAGGCATCATGGTGCTGAGAAGTGACAGAGGAGTTCTCAGCACTGAAATATCTCTATCACACCTTCCAAAACTCAGGGTCCATTGCAGAAGAGGTGGCAGAAAGAATGTAAGAGCCAAAGGAAGGGTAGGACTCCTTACAGTGTGCTCCTGAAGACACAAAATGGCCTGTATATCCATGACCTCACAGTGCCTGACACTAACTACACAAGACCATCATAATAGGAGGAAAAGATCATGACTTCAAAATAAAAGAAAGACTGACTGAGAGGGGAGGGGATATGATGGAGAGTGGAGTTACAAAAGGGAGAGTGGGGCGCAGGAGGGAGGTAATTACCATGGGATATTGTTTACAATTATGAAAGTTGTCAATAAAGAAATTAACAAATTAAAAAGTATTTATTTAGTTTTCACACATGTATGTATGTTTGGTGTGCAATATGTTCAGGTGACTAGAGAGACCAGGCATCAACAAGAGATGACTTCCTCAGCCATTTTACACCTTATTTTAATGAACATTTTTCTTTTTGTACATGTGCTTTTGTGGGGTGCATACATATACATGTTCTTATGCACATAGAAGTGCATGTATCTGGAGGCCTGAATTAAATGTCAGTCATTCTCCTCAATTGCTCCCCACCTTTTTTTTTTTTTTTTTTTTCTCTTTTTGAGACATGGTCTTTCACTGAAATGAGAACTCAGATTCAGGTGGAATAGCTGGCCAGGGAGCCCTAGATATTCTCCTATCTCTGTCTTCCCAGTGCTGTGGCTATAGCTCATGCTATCACAAACAGCCATTGCACAGTCCTAGGGATATGAACTCAGGTCCTGAAGCTTGTATGGCAAACCCTTGACCCACTGAGCTATCTTTTTAGCCTCATATATATCATTTTTTGAGACAAAAATTTTGACTGAACATAGAACTCACTTACTTGTCTAGATTTGCTAACCAGCAAGTCTTAATGAATCCTCCTATCTCTGCCTCACCAGCACTGGGATTATAGGTGCATAACCATGCCCAGCATTTACATGGATATTAGGGATTCCAATTCAGTTACTCAGGCTTGCAAGGCAAAAACTTTATTGACTGAGCCTATTCCTAGCCTACATTTTTATTTTATTCACTAACTACCTAGGAATAGAATGTCTGAGTCATAAAGTAAGTGAAAATGTGCCTTTTCATGTAACTGCCAAACTGTTCTTTATATTGTACCCATAACATTCCCACCAATTGTACAGTACTCCATATTCTCACTCATAAGTATTGTCAAATTTTTAATTTTTAACTACTTCAGAAAGTGAATAGTGCATCTCCATTGTGATTTAATTATGTATAAGTGTTTGGAGAGTCTGAGTATATTTTCATGACTTTTTGATCAGGTGCAGATCTTATTTTTAGTATGTGCTCCATTCTTCTATCAATTCTTAATGAAATTTTAAATTTTCTGATAATTAGTATTTTCATGTTATATATATGTATAATTCAATGCTACATCATTTTTTTTTTCTTTAGTTTTTTGAGGTGGGGTCTTGCTCTAACCCAGACTGACCTGGAACTCATTATGTAGCCTTAAACTCATGGTGGTCCACCTACCTCTGCCTCCCGAGAGCTAGGATTAAAGACGTGCACCACCACTCCTGGCTCACTTCATAATATATATAATTATTTATTTGCATATGTGTATGGGGGGATTACATCAGGGTTTATTGCCACTTTAAACAAATAGCAGATAATTTTGCCATTATTTCTGTCTGGTTTAAATGGGTGACTGAGGAATTGAACCTGGCTTGGCATGGTTTGAAGGCACTCCTGCTCATTTTCCCAATTACTATTGATTTCAGTTGGGGCCCTAGTGAGGTGCAATGGGATGATTCTCTCCTCAGGCTGTGCATTCATCTGAAAAAAAGAAGGAAATTCTCAAATGGAGAGTGAAGTCAGTACCAGGTGAGTGGGATAACCATTATTATTTAGAGAGAATTTCATAGGTGTAGGTCCTCATGTAGCCCACAATTGGTGGGAGCTTGATAATGGAGAGTGGGCTCATTTTTTGGATATGGTTCTGACTTATTTCCCAGCTTCAGCTATGGGTTCCATTCCACTGAGCAGATCTGTTAGCCAATCCAAGAGCAGTTGTTTACCCACCAGGTGTGTGCCACTATTGCACTTGTGTGAGCATCAGGAAAGGTTTTTTTGTTGCTGACTAGCTTAGACCACTACTTGCTTGGAGAGATGTTGGTCATTTTGTCCCATTTGCTCATGTAGCAGCTTCTGGCTCTAGATGAGCTAACTGTCTTAGGGACTGACTTTCTTCCAGATTCCATCCAGGTGACTCTATATTTGGTACCAACAGCATATGGTATCTTTGGCAGTAGGGTCTTACCACTAACCTTTGGTGGGTCATCAAGTACTCTGACAGAAATTTTCTTCTTTTGGGAAACCTTGCAGTTCTCTCTGAGCAATAGCTCACTGTGGATGTTAACCACAGGCTGATGCTGGGAGTTACAGGCCAGCACCAAGGAAAAGAAGGAAGAAAAAGATAGGTAATATAAAAGATATAGAGTGAAGAGGGACAGAGAGAGAGAGAGAAATAGATTAAGGTTAATCTTCATCATACCTTTCCAGGGCTCTGGGATTCACAATACACTGCCCCCAGGAGGCATTAATTCCCAAATCTCCATCATCTGGGAACCTAGCATTCAGACAACCTAAGTTTATGGTGGTTTGATTCAGGTGTCCACCATAAACTTAGGTGTTCTGGATGTTAGGTTCCCCAGCTGATGGCAATTGGAAGTTAAAGCCTCCTGGGAGGGGCTGTTTTGTTGGGGATGGGTTTATGTGTGTCAAACCCAGTTCTCCCTTACTAGTGTTTGTCACACTCTCCTGTTGCTGTTGTCCACCTTATGTTGGCCAGGGGGTGATGTCCACCCTCTGCTCATGCCATCTTTTTCCCCTGCCATCGTGGAGCTTCCTCTTGAGCATGTAAGCCAAAATAAACCATTTTTTTTCCCCACAAACTGCTCTTGATTGAGTGATTTCTGCCAGCAATGTGTACCTGACTTAACACCACTACACTAGCCCAAGTTTTTTCCTGTCAGAAAGAGTCAGAAGGTATTCTCAAAGGTGCTGTGTGAGCATAAGATGAGGACAACATCTGGTAAAATATTTTGTTATAGGATTATATTTATAAAGCTAAGTCTTCAAAAAGAAACACATTTAATATTTATTAAACATTTCACTTAGCCTCAATATTCTTGCCAGTAAAATGCTCATAATGATATTAATTCTGCATCTGAGTGGCTACAAAGGCTGATGTAGAAAAACAGATGCTCAGAAGCAATCCTATTTCACTGTGAGTACTCATTTAAAATTTGTCATGATGCTAGTGTCAGTAATAATGCTTGCCATACCAGGAGACTATGATTGCTAGAATGAATTGCTTTCTATTTGCTTTATAAAATCTTTATTTGCAAGCAGAGGGGTGGGGAAGGGAGAGCGAGAGAGAAATACAGACAAAGGGTGTGCCAGGAACTCCAGCTGCTACAAACAAGCTCCAAATGCATGTGCCATGGGTAATGGGGAATCAAACCATGGTCCTTAGGTTACAGGCAAGCGCCTTAACCACTGAGACACTCCTCCAATCCTAGAATGAATTGTTTTTGAAAGGAGATATGGTTTCCTTTCCCATGAATCTTATAATTTAGCTAGGAAGAACTATATACTATCAATCAATGCTAGGCAATTTATACATACACATTTAAATATAAATAAAATTTATATACAATGTATTATATATAAAACCTGTATCATTTATTATAGAATTCTCATATATAGCTAGTGATGAGATTATAAATTATTTAATAATATGTTAAAATGATGTAATATTAGCTGAGAAGGAAAAAAGTTCTCTGGTATGTGGGTAGAAAGGAATGCCCATGTTAGTTGGAGGAAAAGTGCTAGTATTCTGGATAGAGATCTTCAAATTATTTGAATAGCTTTTATTCTAAAATATTTTAAGAGATGAAATGAGATTCTGCTTCTGAGAGTCAAACCAGCCTCAACAACCAAGAAAAAAAAATGTGTAAAACTTATATATAAGACTTGGGTACAATTATCTAAATTTGGTTTATGAAGTGAGGAAATAAGCTGTTTAATATACAAAGCACTCTAGAAAAAGAAGTTCATGTTGAGATTTTATTTTAAACATAACAGGCAAAGTTTATAATGATTGCTTACAATTAGTTTAATAATGTTTTTTTGTTAATATTTATGCAATCTAGGCTAAATACCTTCTCTTTTAAAAGGATATTTACTCAGAGGCTATTTTTCTATGAACTACATTCCTCTGACATGTTTGTTTTGAAACTTTTGATTTTCTTTTCACATAATAGCAAAAAGTATAGTTTTAAAAACATTTTTTTCCCATTTTAAATAATTTATTTTTATTTACTTACTTAATGGAGAGAGAGAGAAAGAGAGAGAGAGAGAGAAGCAGATAGAGATAATGGATACAACAGAGTCTGCAGCCACTGCAGATGAACTCCAGATGTATGTCTCCCCTTGTGCATCTGGGTACTGAGAAATAGAACCTGGGTCTTTAGGTTTCATAAGCAAGCACTTTAACCACTAAACCAGCTCTCCAACCCAAATAGCATAGTTTACCAGAAGATTCCTCATTAACAAATACTGAGTGCCTCAAGTGAGTGACTTTATGTTTCTGTGCTTCATGACTGTGATTCACATATTTCACAGCTTGCCACAAACCACAGCATGGTTATTTGTGTTGAAAAGACAGAGAACTAGGATAAAACAAGTTAAGGTGTTGTACTTACCTTTGTGTTGCTAGAACAAAACACCTGAGCAAAAAGAGCCAATGGGAGGATGGGATTTATTTTGACTTCTAAGGAAAAGCTTCATGAAAGCAGAAAAAAGCATGGTATGAGCAGAGACTGGACATATTTTCTGCCCATAGCAGGTGGAAAACAGCAGCAAGAGAGTTAAAAGAATCAGTGCTTATAAGCAAGCAAGAGGCTAATAAACTTCAGGGTCCACCCCAAGCAACACGCTTCCTCCAGAAAGTCTCTGCCTTCCAAATTGCCAACAGCTGGGGACCAAGCAGTCAAAATATATGAATTTATAGTGGACATATGATTCAAACCAACACATTTGTTATGATATAAATTATAATATATAATGAAAATATTCTTATAAGAATTTAAACATTCTACTTTATAACTTATATAGGGCATATATATATATATATATATATATATATATATATATATATACATACACACACACACACACACACACATATATATATATTCTAAACTGAAAACATCAACTTATAAAATATTGTTTTGTTTATATTTACAATTATGCAATGACTAAATGGTGGTTTACACATGTCTAAGACTCTGTATCCATCTAAGGGTATGTGAGAATTATCAAGTCATGAAAATACAGTCTCATCCTTCTCCAAAGGAAACATTTGAAATGGGAAGGTGAGCAGTAAGGATGGATTCAGGAAGAAATTGTATTATAAAGTGGTATACATGAGTCATCCAATCTGTGTGACATACTAGCCCATTGTTTCATCAATGGCCACATAATTTTGAGAGAATAACTACAGCTCATGAAATCTATCAAAACAGCCCAGTACTTCTAAACTCCAGGCTAAGTGAAGCTCAAGCCAATGAGGTTTCATTATGATATTCAGCTTTCATATTATTGTCTTGAGTACAGGGGGAAAGTCATTAGTGTTCAAAATTGAGTCTGTTGTTTTTGTCCCATGTCAAATTTCATTGGCATCCCTGGGAAAGCTTTAGCTTTTAAAACTGTATGTATTTCATTTATTTAATTACAGCTCTAAAACTACTGAGAATTATCATATGCTATTTATTCCACAGAAACCTTAGATTTAAGCATGAGGCAACCTCATCTGATTTCATGCTGAATTGGTCAATTGGTCACTGAATAAAGTTAAGAGTTCCTTGAAGAAGTATGTTGTAAGAATGCTTATGAAATATATTTTCAGTAAACTCTATCCATGTTAATTGTTAAAAGATCTACTGGATTGGTAATAAGATGAGCCTTTATATGATACCTTCTTTATTTTGGGTTAGAGAATTTCAAGTTAAGTAAAAGTTTCTATGATAAACCTGAATTCTTCAGTCAAATTGTACTATAAAAATAACTATATTAAAATGTGTTTCCAGGCGTGGTGGTGCACGCCTTTAATCCCAGCACTTGGGAGGCGGAGGTAGGAGGATCACTGAGAGTTTGAGGCCACCGTGAGACTACATAGTGAATTCCAGGTCAGCCTGAGCCAGAGTGAGACCCTACCTCGAAACAACAACAACAATGAAAACAACAAAAAAATTGATGAATCAGCTCTCAATACTTAATTGTGTTTTATTTTACACATGTTAACTGTTGCAGTCTGGTTCTCATTGCTGGTAGAAATCACCCAACCAAGAGCAGCTTCTGGTAAAAAGAGGATTATTTTGGCTTACAGGCTCGATGATGGCAGGGGGAAATGATGGCATGAGCAGAGGGGAGACATCACCCCCTGGCCAACATAAGGTGAACCAAAACAACAGGAGAGTGTGCCAAACACTGGGATGGGGAAACTGGCTATAACACCCATAAGCCCACCCCCAACAATACACTCCCTTCAGAAGGCATTAATTCCCAAATATCCATCAGCTGGGAACCTAGCATTTAGAACACCTAAGTTACTATGGGACACCTTAACCAAACCACCACATTAACCAAACAGCAAAGTAAAATAGCCAGTGGTTTTCATGACTGTGTTTCTTGGTGCATATTCAGTTCTCTGCACTGCCCATTGCATGCCTGCCAAGCCCACACTGCTCCCACTCCTTGGACCATAAATATTTTCTTTCTGAAATGACAAAGAAGTGCACTCTGCTTATAATTTTTTTCCTGGCATGATTGTGCATAAGTACTATATATGGTATATGGAGGAGTGTGTGTGCACCTTGTACATGAATGTGGATGTCAGAGAACTTCATGTGCCTTTCACTATTGCTCTTTTATGTACTCCCTGAGAGGAGTCTCCCCCTCAACCTGGAGCTGCTGTTTTCTGTAAGACCCAGCAATTCTCTGGTCTCTGTGTCCTGTGAAGACTCTGGTTGTAGACTTGCTTGGCCATTCTTAGTTTTTACATGGTTCTAAGTAGCAGTCACCTTTAGCTGCTAAGGAATCTTCCCCAGCTCCCCACTTTTTTTTCAGGAAAGGTCTCACTCTGTATTCCAGGCTGGCCTTGCACACTCAGTGATCTTCATACCTCAGCCTCCCAAGTGCTGGCATTAACAACTTGAGCACTATAGTTATTTAATTTGCTTTTTATCTTGTTTGTTTTTTCCTGGATTGTTTTCTACTAGGTTACCCTCATCCCTGCGCCCCCCACCCCCATAGTGACCCTCCTCTTGTGGTACCAGTTATCCCCATGGGGATTGTGGGTCATGCATTGTGGGGGTAGCCATCAGTTATGGGAAGTGGCAATGTCTCTGTGCATAATGTCCCAACCTGTGGCTCTAACAATCTTTCCACCTCCTCTTCCGCAAATTTCTCTGAGCCATGTTCAGTTCATTTTAGGTCTACATTAGTGATGTGCTGTCTGGAACTTCTGTGTCTCTGTATCTTTGGTTTGGTAGGAGTTGAGGGTTCTTTGTGTCTATCTCCTTCAACCTTGTGCTGATACCAGGTTCACCAAGAAAGTAGTGCTCTTTCTCATTTCTCCAATTCCTCTATGGTTTCAGCTGGGGCGCTGGTGAGGCATGATGGGCTGATTCTCTCCTCAGGTTCTGCATCCATCTGAAAAAGAGAAGCAGATTTTCCAATGGAGAGTAAAGTCAGCACAGGTTAAATGGGATAACCATTATTAGTTTAGAGAGAATTTGATAGGTGTAGGCCCTCTTGTAGCCCAAGACTGGTGGAAGCTTGATAATGGAGAGCAAACTTATTATTTGGGTATGATTCTTACTTATTTCCCATTTCCAGGTATGGGTTCCATTCCACTGAGCAGATCTGTTAGCCAATCAAAGAGCAGTTGGTTACTCACCATGGCTGTGTGCCACTATTGCACTTGAGTGAGCATAACACCAGGTTGTTTGCTGCTGAATAGCTTAGACCTCAAGTTGCTTGGACAGATATTGGCCATTTCCCCCCAGCCACTTAGGTAGCACCTTCTGGCACCAGATGAGCTAACTGTCTGGGGACTGGCTCTCTTCTAGATTCCAGGCATGTCACTCCATGTTCTGTACCAACAGCATATGGTGTCTTTGGCAGTAGGGTCTTACCATTAGCCTTTGTTGGGTCATCAAGTGCTCTCACAGAAGTCTGTCTTCTTTTGGGAAAATGTGTAGGTGTCTCTGATCAACAATATTAACTGCATCCTGGTACTGGAAGATACAAGCCAGCCCCAAGGGAAAAGAAGGAAGAAAAATATAGGTTAAAGAGAAAAGAGAAAAATGAGAGAGAGAGAGAGAGAGAGAAAGAGAGAGAGAGACAGGAGAAAAATAAGGTTAATCTTCATCATACCCTCTCCAGGACCCTTTGATGCAAGTATTCCACCCTCCCTGTTTTCCAATCCTTGATCCGCCTATTAGGTATGTAAGCATCTCGGGCTGATCCAGGTTAAGAGCCACAGATGAGTGAGACCATGTGACGGTTGTCTTTCTGTGATTGGGTGAGTTCCCTGTGAATGATCTGTTCCAAGTTTGACCATTTTTCTACAATTTCATTTTGTCATTCTTTTCTTACTGGTGTGTAGAATTCCATCATGTAGATATATCACACCTTGGTTATCCACTTGTCTAATGATAGACAGTTGGGTCGATTCCAGTTTTTAGCTATTATTAATTGAGCAGCTATAAACATGGTGGAGCAAATGTCTCTGAATGGAGGCATGGAGCTTTTAAGGGAAATTCCCAGTAAGGGAGTAACTGGGTCAGCTGGTAACTCTATAGTCAGCCTTTTTAACAGGCTCTATGTAGCTTTCCATAGTGGTTGTACCATCTTACATTCCCACCAATAGTGAATGAAAGTTCCTATTTCTCAACATCTCCACCAACATTTGTTTTCATTTGATTTTTTAATGTTTGTTATCCTTACTGGGATTAAGGTGGAATCTCATAGTTATTTTAATTTGCATTTCCCTGATGATTAGGGATGATGAACATTTACTTAAGTGTTTGTTTGCCATATGTATTTCTTCCTCTGAGAAATCCCTGTACAGTTTATTGCCCTATCTTGTGAGTCTGTTGTTTGAATTCTTATTGTTTAGACTTTTGAGCTCTTTGTAGATTATAGAAATTAGACCTCTGTCAGTTGAATAGTCAGGAAAAATTTTCTCCCATTCTGTGGGTAATGTATTGGCTCTGATTATCATAGGCTTGTCTATGAAGAAACTTTTCAGCTTCATGAGCTCTCAATGGTTGAGTGATTGTTTAAGTTCCTGAGCTACTGGAGTTTTGTTCAGGAAGTCTTTTCCCATTCCTATGTCATGGAAAGTTCCTCCTATTTTTTTCTTCCAGTAACAGCAGAGTTTCTGGTTTTATATTGAGGTCTTTGATTCATTTGGACTTGAATGTTGTGCATGGTTAGATGTGTGGAACAAGTTTCATTATCCTGCATATGTTTATTCAGCTTGTCAAGCACCATTTGTTGAAGATGCTATCTTTTCTCCAGTCTACATTGTTAGGGCCTTTGTCAAATATCAAGTATCTTTAGTTACTTGACCAAAAGTCCAGATCCTCTCTTCTTTTCCATTGGTCTATAATCCTATTTTTATGCCAGTACCATGTTATTTTTGTTACTATGGCTTTGTAGTATAGCTTTAGATCTGGTATGGTGATGCCTGCAGAGGTGTTTGTTCTGCTGAGGATATGCATGGATATCTGATGCCTGCTGCCATTCCATATAAATTTTGAGATCATTTTTTCTATCTCTGTGAAGAAAGATGTTGGGATTTTTATTGGTATTGCATTAAATCTCTACATTCCTTTTGATAAGATTGCCATTGTCACAAAGTTAATTCTGCATATCCAGGAGCATGGGATTTATTTCCATTTTCTCAAGTCCTCCTCAATTTCTTTCTTGAGTGTTTTTATATTTTTATTATATAAGTTGAAAAAAACCCCAGCAAATATACTCTTCTACTAAAAAGTGAGGTGTATAAGAAATTACCCAACTGCAGCAGAGAAGGGGGAGAGAACCAGAGTGTCTAGAGCCCTCATGGGCAGGGCTAAGCAGCTGTAGCAGCAGTGGCAACAGGTCCACATGGCTCCAGCTGTAAGGCTTGGCCTGAGCCACAGGAAAAGCCAGGTAAGGAGACTCTCCACACTTTCATTTCTAATTTTGCTAAGTTGAAGCAACTCTTTTATTCACTTGATCAAATTGGCCAGGGGTTTATCAATATTCTTTATTTTTTTCAAAGAATCAACTCTTTGTTTCATCAATTTTCTTAATTGTTTTCTTAGTTTCCAATTCATTAATTTCTTCTCTTGGTTTGATTATTGTTATTTTTTCTGTCTGGTGATTTCTGTGTTCTATTCTTCTTGTTTTTCCAATGCCTTTAGGTGGATTGTTAGGTTATTGATTTGGGATCTCTCAGTGTTTGTTATGAAGGCATTTAGTGCTAGGTATTTTCCCCTAATGATGGCCTTCATTGTGTCCTATAAATTTTGGTATGATGTGTTCTCATTGTCATTCAATTCTAGAAATCTTGACATTTCATCCACTATACATTTATTGTTTCAGAGTGAGCTGTTCAGTTTCCAGGAGCTGATGGGATTTCTGGCACATCTCTTCTTGTTAATTTCTAGAATTATAGCATTATTATCTGATATTATGCAGGAAATTATGTTAATTTTCCTAAATATATAGAAGCAGGCTTGTGGCCCTGTATATGATCTCTTCTAGGGAATGTTCCATGGGATACTGAAAAGAATGTGTATTCTGTAGATTTGGGGTAGAATGTTGTGTAGATGTCCACTATGTCTAATTGGTCTGTGATTTTGTTGAGTTCTCTCACTTCCCTCTTAATTTCTGTTTGGATGATCTATCTATTGCTTATAGTGGAGTATTGAAGTCCCCAACTATGATGATGTTGGTGGTGATTTCTCTTTTGTTGTTAAGTAGGTTTTGTTTTATGAATTGTGGTGCACCTGTGTTTGGTACATAAAGATTCATGATTATGATATCCTCTTGTTGGATCATTCTCTTGATAAGTAAGAAGTGGCCTTTTTCTAATTACATTTGGTTTAAAGTCTATTTTATCTGGTATTATTATAGCAACAAACCTGCTTGTTTATTATTTCTATTTGCTTGGAATATCATTTTTCACCCTGAGGAGGTGTCTGTCTTTAGTGTTAAGGTTGGTTTCTTGAAGACAGAAGATTGAGGAGTCTAATTTTCTGATCCACCCTGTTAGCTTATGTCTCTTGATGGGTGAATTAAGGCCATTAACTTTTAGGGTAATAACTTTGTGATTTGATTTAGTCCCTGGCATGTTGTGGTGGTTTATGTGTTTTGGTGTTTCCTTGGGCTTTGCCATTTTTTGCACCTTCTCTGAGTTTGGTTATTGTGGTCTGCTTCTTGTAGACACTTGAGGTTATTTGTTTGACTCTTTTGTGTGGAGAATTCCCTGAAGTACTCTCTGTAGGTTTGGCTTTATATTCATATAGTTGTAGAGCTGACTTTTATCATGAAAAGTTTTTTCTTTCACCATCTATTTTGAATGATACTTTCTCTGGGTAGAGTAGTTTGGGTAGGAAGCCATCGGCTCTTAGACTTTACAGTGTTCCATTCCAGGCCCTTCTCACTTTCAGAGTTTCCACTGATAAGGCTGAAGTAATTCTGATGGGGTTACCTTTATATGTAATGTGTTATTTTTCCCCTATCTGCTTTTAGGATTTTTTCTTTGCTGTTGATGTGTTGAGTCTTAATGATAATATATATATAATATGACCAAGTCTGTTTAGAATTCTGTTAGCATCTTGTAACTTGATGGGACTTTTTTTTTTTTTTAAGAGGTTGGGAAAGGTTTTTTTTTTTTTTTGATAATTTTGTTGAATCAGTTATCCATTCCTTTGGTCTGAATTTCTGTCCCTTCTGGTATTCCCATGATTAGAATGTTGGGTCATTTAAGGGTATTCCACAGTTCCCTAATATTCTGTTCACAAAAATTTTTGAACTTATTAAAAGTTTTGGAGTCACAAACTGTGTCTTCTGTTTTGTCCTCCAGTTCTGAGTTTCTGTCCTCCACATGACTGACTCTATTCTTGAGAGCTTCTGTAGAGGTTTGGACTTGTTCAGTTTGGTTCGTATTTTCTATTACCTTTTTATGTTTAGTACTAATCGCTCTGTCAATATCCCCTTTCATGTTATTTTCTTAATGTTTCTTGGAATTCATCATTCCATTTATTTATGACTTTTTGAGTTTAGCTGATTATTGAGGTCCTCCTTTTTTTCTCTCTTCTTCAGATAATTTAACTGTCTTTGGAACAATTCTTTTTTTTTTTTTTTTCCCCTATTAGGTCTAATTTAGTGAGGACAGCATTTATACAATTGTTGGGGCTTTGTTGATTTTTCTGGAAGTTATGCTAATTGTTTGGCCAGGGTTGCATAGTTTGTGTCTTTATTCTGGGGTTCTGATACTGTTGTCTCTTCTATGTTTTGATTAAATACTTCCATTGTGGGACTGGGCAACCTTGTTGGATTTACTTCCATTTGATTTTTTTTTTTGTGTGTGTGTATTATTCCTTTTGTGTTCTGGTATGCCCATCATAGTATTGGGATCTTATTTAATTCAGGAGGAAGGTGTAGTTTACCGTTGAAGTGACTTCAGTGATTATTCCCTTTTATATTTGACTAGATTAGGCTTCTGATGGCAATGGGCCTGTCTGCTCAGATGGGGAGGATGATAAGAGGCTCTTGTGGGGGCCCAAAGACCTGGTAGAGGGCTTTTTGGTTTGTGGTTTTGGGGATGGGACTGTGTGGTCAGGTGGCACAATGGGGCGGGTAGGGGGCATGGGAAAATGTAATGTGGTGTTGCTGTGGCATGGGGGATAGGGAAGGATGGGTAGCCTGGTGAGGTTATGGGAGTACAGGGTCTGCTGGCATTGTGAAGCAGGGAGTGGGGGTAGATGTGACTGCAGGATTCTGGGATATGGCAGGTTGGGGGAATGGGACTGCTCAGGGTCAGGAGATGCGGTCTCTGGTGGTGGTGGGGGGGTTGGGGCGGTGGTCCTGGTGGCAGGAATTGGGAGAAAAAACTAAGGGAGGGAGGGAGGAATGCTAGTCCACTGGCCTGGATCTGCATCACCTACAGATAGTTCAGGAGGACCTGATCCACTCAAGGCAGGGCAGTGGCCAGGACAGTGGTCTTGGCTGGGAGGAAGATTCTGATGGCTGAAAGGGGGAGGGAAGCCAAGGAATGAATGGTAGCTGGGTCCGTGTAGCCTGCAAGTAGTGCAGGAGGAAGCTGTTGGCATAGTGGCTGGGAGAGCTGCTTGGGGAGGTTGTAGGACTGGTGGGCTATCTAAGAGCATGGGAATCAGTGGATGCCCTACTTTGCTCCTCCACACCCACCAGCTAGAGGTCTGCTAGAATCTGCAGATGTTAAATACCCCACCTATCTTGCCTTTCCTTCCCCACAAGGTTGACTGTGGTTAGACAGGCACCATCTTGACCAGAAGTCTGGTTGATCATTTTCTCTCTGTGTCCAAGTGCTTACTTTAAAAAGTTGATGCTTCATTTCCAGCAGATTATTTGTGTATTCTGTCTTCAGGTTATCAGGAATGTTACTGTGATCCCTACAACAAATGCTCTGAAAAGTTAGAAGTTCTTCATTATGTTCTTTGAGAAATGGACATTTGGTACTTTATATTTTCATTCAATTTGAGATTTAGAGATATCTACTATTCTTTGAAAGATAAAATGCTCTCCCAAAATAAATTAATTAAAAAATTGTAAATATTTTTGTGTAACACATTAGGAAATCACTGTTGTGTAGGTGTTGATTTATCTTGATTTGATCTCAGGTAGAACTGATCAACTTCTATTTCCCTTGTACTTGCCTAATGTACCTAAGGTGTCATTTCCCAATCTTTCTGATCCTTTTGACTAATGACCTGACAGATCTTCTCCTTTCATTATCTTTAGCAAAGGTCACAGCACATATGACTGCTTTAACACAGAGTGGCCTTGGAAACAGATCACTTTACACTACCACCTCCATCTATCTCTAGCAACTAGTGTCAAACATGCTTCATTAAAAAGAAAAATATCAAGAACTGGAATATATGAACATATTGTAGATCGTTCATATTTTCATTACATATACTCTTGTCATCCCTCTCCACCAAATCCACTCTACTAGAGCCTTCTTCACTCAGTCCCTGTAGGGGGAACAATGCCTTAGAATAAACCTTCCCACCCTGTGGCTCTTCAATTCTTTGCTCTATTCTTCCACAATGGGTTCTGAGTCCTAGAGGGTATGTTATAATTCTTCTTTACTGTTGAGCTCTTAAAATCCTAAAATTTTCTGCTTTGATGAATTTTGAGTCTCTTTAGTGAATATCACCATCTCCTCAGAGGAGTTCTCCGGATAGCATAGCTTTGAGAGTAGCACCTATATTTAATCTCCCAGTTTTACCTAATGTTTCCTGGGCTCTGGCAGATGTGATAGAGATGACTCATCTCATGCTAACCAGCTAATTTTATTTTCTTTTTATTCTTATGGGTCCTGGTTCTCCCTGATATTTGCTGCCATCTATAAAAAGCAGATTCTGTAGTCAAGAGGGAGAGCATGAGCATGTTTTATTTTTATCTTTGATTGTATTGCCTACTAAAAGAGTAACAAGATATGGCATAGCATTTTATTTCCAGAGGACTACATGCAGAGGCAGGAAACAATATGTTAACATGAAAACACTGTTGCATAATTTCTGCAATGCTATTAGGGATGGACATGTTAGAAGTAAGAAGCAGAAGAACTAACCAAACACTAATTGGCTTATTGGAATAAAATCATTAACAAGTATAATTAATTTAAAAAGAAACATCCATGGAGAGATGGCTAAGTGATTAAGGCACTTGCCTGAGAAGCCTAAGGACTCATGTTTGAGTCTCCAGGTCCCATGTAAGCCAGATGCATAGTGACACCAGTGCACAATGTTGCATATACACACAAGGAGGTGCACACATCTGGAGTTCAATTTCAATGGCTGGAGGCCCTGGCATGTCAATTCTCTCTACCACCCTCCTCTGTCTCTCTCTCTCTCACACACACACATAAAAAGGCCAGTTTGTTAGGCTTGTCTCAAAAAATAAAAATAAAAAGAAATGCTGAGATTATGTATTTAAGGAAGAGTAGCTCAGGAAAACTAGATTCTAAGTGAGTCAGAAATAATTACTTTTTCTTCTTCAAAATTGTTGTGTCGTGGCTTCAAGGAAAGTGCCACAATTTCTGCCTTGAAGAACTTATAAAGATGAAGGTGAGCTTGGAATGGTGGAAGCCGTTCTTGGAAACTCCCTTATCCATGAACAGATTTATATTCACACTTCATCTGTTTATGAGAAAGATGACTTATCATAGCCCTGACTAATGTTCATTATTTATCCAATCTTATTGGGGATAGAACTTAAACTCTAAGTTCAATGTCTTTTTAAATATACTTTCTCGTAGATGTCTTCCTTTGCAAAGGAAAAAAATAATATTTGAAGTTAATAGTTTCAGGATGGGAAGATGGCTCATTGGTAATAAAGGGTTTGCTGTGCAAACATGAGAACCTGAGTATGGATCCCCAGTTCAAAATTTCAAACCACTACTAAATCAGTTGTGGTGACACACACCTGCAATCTCAATGCTTGTGAACCAGATAGAAGGATCCTTAGGACTTACTTACCAGCTTGTCTAGCTGAATTGGTAAGATTTGAGTTCCATGAGAGACCCTATCTCAAAATCTAAGGTAGAAGGGTGATTGAGGAAGGCACTTTATTGCAACCTCTAGCCTCCATACACAAGTATACTCAAGCACATGAGTATTCACACACATACCAACATTCTTACACACACATGAATACCACATACACATATGGAAAAAAGAAATATAGTCCCAAGTCTTCATTCATACTTGCCAGTGTTAAGGACTAACCAAATTGTGGTAAAGTATGTATAGTTTATTTAATCTTTACCTAAATCACACTAAATATTTGACTTTTTTAGCAGAAATATATTTATGAATAAGTAGTTATGTGGAAAATAAAAAAGTATCTATTAAACTCATGTTCTTGTAGTATCTGATATTAATACCAAGTATGGATTTTATTTTAATTCACAAACATATAAAATGAAGATATGGTAAAATGTATACTGAATACATGCTAGGGAAAATTACTTCAGTGAAATGTTTCCATTTACAAGTATAATAGCTGTATATCAGATTCAGGCATGGATAAAAGATAATGAAAAAAGTTACAAGAGCTCTTCAGAATCAAAGAGATTTTGTTATGTAGGGTTAAAAATCACCCATAGCTATAAATATTTCCTTTTGAATATATAGGATTCATATAATATAAATCCATTGCAAACTCCAAATGAAGTGAGCTGTTTCTAGACCCTGGCAAATCAGGCTCCCTGAATTACATATTTCTTTATTTCTTTATCCTATCTAGAGAATTTTTTTTTTACTTCTGATATTAAATCTCTTTTTTTAGGTACAGGCCTCAGAGTAGAAGTAAAGCTAGAAGCCTGTTAGAACTGTGTAGCTTTGATAAAGTCATCCCTAGCCAATAATGTAGAATCTCCGGGGGGAGGGGGTGTTCTGATCTAATATATTTCATAAGTATCTCATCATCATGAATGCATTGAAGAGTTGAATATATGTTACTGTGAATTTGTCTCTCACATCAGGGTGTGTTTCTTCATATGTCTTCTTACTGGCAAGTTGCTACATACTTTTAGCATTTGCAAATGAAGCTAATATAGTGTTTATTCTTTGCCAGATCTTCACATGTCTAGTGTCTTGTAATTCTCACACTACAACACACACACATACACACATACACACAATATTTTACTATGTATTATGTGAGACATACATATATTAAGTATATGGAAAAGATTTTAAGTCATTTCTCTTGAATTCTTTAAGGCTTGTGTTGTTACTGTATGAACTATGTTCTCAACAATTCATCCTAAAATCAAATCACCCTCCCTTGCCCAATTTCATGACTGGTCCCTGAATTATTTATACCCTTGAGAAATCAACTACAAGAGAAAAATAGGCAACATCAAAAGCTTCCTACAACTGCTATATGATCCACTATAATTTAGCTTGTCATTTTTTATTTGCTATTTTTGGAAATAAGGAACACTTCACTAGTGCATGCAAAACCTCACTCCAAAAAGAAATGCAAGAGCCGGGCGTGTTGGCGCATGCCTTTAATCCCAGCACTCGGGAGGCAGAGGTAGGAGGATTGCCATGAGTTCAAGGCTACCCTGAGATGACACAGTTAATTCCAGGTCAGCCTGGACCAGAGTGAGACCCTACCTCGAAAAACCAAAAAAAAAAAGGCAAGAAATCTAGTAAAGAAAATGATAGATTATGACCAGATCTTGAATATTTTCTGTAGTATAAAGATCCTTTTCTCTACCTTCTATTTTCAATATAAACTCAGTCTCAAAAATATATTTAAAATCTCTGCATAAACAAAATTAAGGCTGCATTTTTCTCTTAATAGTAATTCCTTCAAGTTTTACCTATTTCATGCTTTAATAGGTAATGAAATATTACTCTTCCTCATACCATTTTTCATTGGTAAAAGAAAATAGTCCTTGACTTTTTGGTGGGGCAATGTTTGGACATTTTTATATAATCTGATTAAAATGTTAAAATTGTCATGATTGTTCATGGTTGCATATTATATGTTGTTTTAGAAGGAAGGTTTAAATTTGATTATATGAAATGCTGTAAATTAAATATTGTAATGAAATCTGTTCCTGCATGTGTTAAGTGGTTTGCAACTTGTAGTCTTGAGGTTTTTTTTCCTGATATTATATTTTCTAACTCTTTACCTTTTCAGAGAAATGTTTCTCAGAATTAATAATAATTACTAATTTATCCTTGTCTGTTTACCTACTAGCTTCTCCAAAGGAACCCATATGGCCCTTATGAAGGAGTTTCCTTGACATATTTAGGAAATATAATGCTTTAAAAAATACATTTCAAAAATATTTTTAGACATTTTACCAATATGATAAATGATATTTTGATGCAATACTTCTTAAAGTTCTAGTTTAATTCATGGTTTGCTGTGAGAAACAACAGAAAGAAAAACTGAAAGGAAAGCTAATTGGTAAAAAGGACAAAATATATTTACTAGGTTGATTAGCCTTGCATGTGTTTTCGTATTTTGAATTTCACTTTCACATCAACTATCTCATGGTATCTAAAACCATAAACCTAAAATCCTTGAAGAAACCCCTTTAAAAAAAAACTTATATTTTGATTCTTTGCTTTTGTAACTAGTTAGCACCTTTTCTAAAACTTTCCTGTGTATCTTTCTAAGAGGTGATAACCAGGTACTTGTCTTATTGACACCTCCCAGTAACAATCACTGTCTACTCTGCTACTAATTAGTATACTTAAATAGCAGGGTTTAATTACCTTACCAAATGCAAATCTGCTTTTTTTCAGTGCTCCCAGGATCTGAAAAAGGGGTATACTGAGTTTATAAGAAACAAATATAAACTTCAACATCTACAGTAAATTTGAGACTAGGTGACTGAAATGGGATGTGATTTTTCTCAAGATCAGGGTACTGAAAACAATATATGATTCATTTGTATTGGTCACAAGTGAACTTGATAGGCTATAAAAATGTTACTGATTTTTTTTCTTACCAAATGCTGTTAAGGAATAAAAACTTAATGCACAAAAGATTTCACCTTCAGGCTGGGGAGATGGCCCAGTCAGTAAAGCCCCTGGTACACAAACATGAGGAACTGTGTTCAGATCCTCAGAACCCATGTAAAGTGCCAGGCATGGTGGCTTGAACTTGCAGTCCTAATGTTGGAAAGGTATAGATAGACAACACCTGCATCTATTGTCTAGCTAGTCTAAATGAATCAGTGAATTCTAAGTTCAGGCAGAGACTGTCTCAAAAACTAAGCTGGAAAGACATTGATGAAAATCTCTATTGCTGACGTCTGATCCTACACATTTACTCCCACTCGTATGAACATTCAAATAAACATGCACATGTGTGCACACCCACCAACACCCACAACCACACCCCACATGATACACGGACAAATAAAAAAAAAACACTTTCTGTGAAATTTCAAGGCATATTAAATATCACATTTTATTCTATATATCCATTGCAATTTATAAGTGAGTTAATTTTATGTAATAAATTGTCATTGTTATCTTTATGGTAGAAATAAATCATGTAACTAAGTAATATAGCTTAGCGTTACAGTCATGTCTTCTCATGTACTGTATAAGTATATCACTTTAAAATATATTGTATTTTTTCTTTTAGGAGAATGTCAATATTGTAATTGACTATTAATCATAATCATCTAGAGAATTTTGGCATATATTCAACATCATTCCTATAAGTAATGGGTTATTATTACTAATATAGTGTAAACTTAACATGACTAAGCTACCAAAGGTTATCATTATCATTATCTCAATGGACTACATGATAAATATTTTAAATATATATTTCATATATTTATAAGAGAGAAAGAAAAAGAGAGTTTCATTCACCACATGCTTTTGCCATGAAGAGCTGCCTCTCTACTAGCCCAAAAGCAGTGGGGCCACGTGACTACAGATAGAATCTCTGAAATTATGACCCAAGACAGATCTTTCTTCCTTGTCAATTGATTTTTTTTTTTCCCCCAGATCACAGTAATGGTTGCTTACTAACATACCTCATGTGAAGGATTCCAAATGCTATGATTAATATTGTTGATTTCATATGTCATCTTCCTAGGAATGACATTCTTCTGTTCACAAGCATAACAATGCATGCACAGCAAACATTTATGTGCACACTTTGTTGGCATAAAGCAGGGTCTGTTATATATATATTTTTCTCTTACATATTTATTTTATTTTTATTTTTTTTATTAACAACTTCCATGATTATAAAAAAATACCCCATGGTAATACCCTTCCTCCCCCCACTTACCCCTTTGAAATTTCACTCTCCATCATACCCCCTCCCCATCTCAATCAGTCTCTCTTTTACTTTTGATGTCTTGATGTCTTTTCTTCTTCTTATGATGGTCTTATGCAGGTAGTGTCAGGCACTATGAGGCCATGGATATCTGTTATATTTATAGGCTACTTTTCTATAGCTGAATAATATTCTGTTGTGAATGTGACATATTTGAAAAATCTATTCATGTTAATAGAAAACTTATTAATTCCACATTTTGGGTAGAGTGCTGCAGCAAACATAGGAGATGCGATTTCTCTTTGATAAAGATTCCATTTCTTTTGGCTATTTTCTATTTAGATTTTTGAGGAACCTCCACCGTATTGTTCTATAATGACTGTACTAATTTTCTTTTTTTATCAATGATTTACAAGAGTCCATTTTTTCTCTTATTTTCTAGCTTTATTTTAATAGTCTATGCAGTTCAAAATAACAAGGGGGCTGGGGAGACGATGGTGATAAAAAGTGATTGCTAACAAAAACTACAGGACTAGGTTCAATTATCTAATCATCTCTGCAAAGCTGGATGAGCATTTATTTTCAGTGGCAAGAGACCCACAGACAACCATATGCCACACATGCACACACATATGTAAGTAAATAAGTGAATAAATATAAAAATAATAACTAAGGCTGGATAAATGGATAGGCGGTTTAAGGCACTTGCCTGCAAAGCCAAAGGGCCCAGATTTGATACCCCAGGACTGAAGTACACAGATGTGCAAGGTGGTACATTTGTCTAGAGTTCATTTACAGTGTTTGGGGGTCCTGGCATGCCCATTTGCACTCTCTCCATCTTTCTCTCTCTCAAATAAATAAATAAAAATAAGGTATTTTGGAGAGAAAAAAAGAAAAAAATTAGAGAAATAATGATAACTAAAGGAAAATGTTTGAAGGTATCTGATTCAAAGAAATACTATTTGGGGACATGAAATGGTATTTGCCTAGATTTGAATATTCTGTAGAGTATATGTCTATTGTGGTACTTTGAATGGGTGGGCCCCAATAGATGCAGGAGTTTGTATTGAAGCTTCTTGGATTTCCAGCTACCTGGCTGGAGGAATTGTCATTGGGCAGATCTTGGGTTACAGTCACATGGTGTTTATTACTGAGATGGGATCTAAATTCCAGACTAAAATATGCAAAGTGCCTGAGTTTTCCTGGGGTTGCTGAAGTATACTTGCTTGTGCTTCTGGTGGTTGCTTTTGTTTCTCTGTGTGGATTTGTTAGAAGATTAACATCTTTCACCATTATGGAGCTTCCCCTAGATTTGTAAGCTTCAAATAAATTACTTTCCTCCTATAAACTGTGCCTAAGTTGGGAGTTCATCCCAACAACCTGAAGCTGTCTGTACATTTATCAAATAATATTCTACTACAAAATAAGTATAAATGTTAATTTAATTAAATATAAAAGTTTAAGACTCTTCTCACCACAAGAAATAGTAAATAGATGACTATATAGGTATATGTTAATTTGCTTTATTCAATCATTTTACCATGAAACATAAGCATCACGTAACTCATAAATATATAGAATTGTTATTTTAAATAAAATATAAACATTTTTATTTATTTATTTATTTGAGAGTGACAGACAAGAGAGAAAGACAGATAGAGCGAGAGAGAGAGAATGGGCGCGCCAGGGCCTCCAGCCTCTGCAAACGAACTCCAGATGCGTGCACCCCCTTGTGCATCTGGCTAACGTGGGACCTGGGGAACCGAGCCTCGAACCAGGGTCCTTAGGCTTCACAGGCAACCACTTAACTGCTAAGCCATCTCTCCAGCCCAAAATATAAACATTTTAAAGGTAACAGTGAAAAGGCTGTGTTTGTTTTAATGAGACTGTTATCCATGACCAGTAATGAATATGTTGCAGTCATGCTTGCATAGCTGGTAGAAATCACCCAACTAAGAGCAGCTTATAGGAAAAAGAGGTTTATTTTGGTTTACAGACTCGAGGGGAAGCTCCACAATGGCAGGGGAAAACAATGGCATGAGCAGAGGGTGGCCAACATAAGGTGGACAATAGCAAAAGGAGAGTGTGCCAAACACTGGCATGGGAAAACTGGCAGTAACACCCATAAGCCCGCACCAACAATACACTGCCTCCAGAAGGCTTTAATTCCAAAATCTCCATCAGCTGGGAATCTAGCATTCAGAACACTTAAGTTTATGGGGGCACCTGAATCAAATCACCACAGGTTATATTACAGAAGATAACATTCTTGACAGAATTATAAACAAAGATTAAAACCTGAGATCCTATCATGATGTCTCTTCCACATAGAAGGCACACCTTACCCCGAAATACTTGGCAGAACTTCTAGAGCTGTATAGTGTCCGTTATTAGGAACTAGATTTGAGGCTACATTGGCTCACTGTTCAGTTGTTTATATATTTTTGCATATGTACATGTATGTTGTGCATATGTGTACATATATTTGTTTTATGCATGTAGGTTCACATGGGTGCATAGGAGTGCAAGTGCTTGTGTGAGCATATTGGCATGGGGTCCAGATATCCTTCTTAAATGTTCACAAACTTATTCTTTCTCAGGGTATCTCCTTAAACCTAGGGTTCACAGATTTGACTAGTCTAGCTAGTCAGGAAGCCCTAGGGATTCCCCTATCTCTACTCCCTCCTGTAGCACTGAGGACATGCTGCAATACTTGGCATTTTGCATAGGGCATGGTTTCCAAACTCAGGTCTCCATGCCTTCAGGCTTGCTGTGTAAGCACCTTACCTGCTGAGCATCTGTCCAGCATCCCTGCTCTGTTATCCTTATAGGTTATTGTATTCTTCAGGGTTCTCTAGAGGAACAGAATTACTAGAATGAATTATTTTATAAAGGGAATTTATTGGATTAGCAGCCTGTGGATTACTAAACAGATCAAGTTGACAACACCTTAACTATCACAGTTATGGTCCACAAACTAGTCAGCAGTACTGTTAGAATATATCATAGGCCAAGAATCATGGTCTTTTAGTACAGTGCTCAATTATAAATGGTCATTTTCTTGATTTGAGAGAAAAAGAGAAGATGGCAATTAATAATTGTCAGCTCACAGTTGACTATAGCTCTGTATCAAAAGTAGAGATTTTGACCTTATTCTCATGCATTCATTATATATACTATTAACTACAAACCTACTAGAAAGTATCAGGAAAACTTAATAGATAATTTTAATTAAGGTTTAGTATTTTTAAGTGTTTGTATTAAGTAGAAATTTTGTATGGACACGTCCTGTGTTGGTACCATCATTTCCCTCCTCCCTGTCCCCACTCCACTGAAGGCCCTCCCTAGTGGGACTGCTGGTATTCACCATGGGGCTGTGGGTTATGAGTTGTGAGAGCAGCAGCCATGGGGGGTGGCAATGCCTCTGGATATTCCCTCCTACCCTGTAGCTCTTATATTATTTTCACCCCTTCTTCCTCAAAATTCCTTGAACCTTTGTGGGTGAGCTTTAAATCTACTTTAGTTTTAAGCTCTCAGCAGCTTCTGGGTTTCTTCTTTGATGCATGTTGAGTTTCCTCAGCATCTGTCTGCATCACCCTAGTACAAGTTGTGAGGCTTGCTTTGGAAGCAGCACTCTTGCTCATCCTGCCAATTCCTCTGCGGTTTTAGCAGGGCACTAGCTGCTGTGTGAGGGGCAGTTCATCTGCTGCCAGGGAGTCAGCTGTCTTTTCTTATCTTGTTGATAGATTTTGGTTGTCCTCATATCTTGCTGCTTTCTGAAAGAGAAAAACAGGTTTTCCCACAGATATTGAGATAAGCATGAATTACAGGAGATAAGCATTATAAATTTAGAGCGATTTTGATGGTTGTAGCCTCTCTTGGTCAAAGACTGGTGGGCACTTTTCACTGGAGTCCATAGTCTTGGTCTCCATAAGACTCTGACTTGGATTCCAGTTACAGCTATATGTTCCTTTCCATTGAGTAGAACTTTTAGGCAATTGGAAGCCATTGGTTACCTTCCTAGGCTGTGTGCCACTATTGTACAGGTGGGAGTATCTTGCCAGGCTGGTTGCTTTCAATAGCAGGGTCCCTTGCTTGCTCATGACATTGTTGGCCATTTTTCTCAGCATCTCATGTAGCACTTTTCAACACTATACAGTAAAGCAATCTAGAAGCTGCTTTTCTTCCAAATTTAGTGTGTTGAGCATGGGGTGTCTTCAGCAATAGGATCTCACCTTTCACCTAAGGTGGGTAATAAAGTGCTTTGGCAAAAGTCTGTCTTGTTTTGGGGCCCCTGTAGATCTCTGTGATCTAAACTTTATTGTGAGTTGCGACCCATTTCTGGTACTAGAAGTTACAAGCCAGGGTGAAATATTTTAGGATTAGGCTTCATCCTGCCCTCTCCAGTGTCCTTACTAGATGATTCCCCCATGTTCCTATTCAAAGTTATATTTTTTAGTCTTCTATCCAGGAAAAAGGTCTAAATGGTAATAATTTATTTTAGATATCATTTTGTGTATATCTCCTCCTCACCACCTTCCTGTTCCCCTCCTGCCAAACCTTTCCACCCTTTTATCTGACTCTCCAGTTTCTTGTCAGCTATGCCCGCAACTCAAGCTATTCCAAGTTAGGAACCTCAGATGAGGGAGAACATGTGGCATTTGAATTTCTGAGCCTGTGTGAATTTGCTTAGCATGATTTATTGCAAGTCCATTCATTTTCCTGTAAATTAAAGATGAAGTTTTTTTTTAAGGATAATAGCATTTATAATGGCATTCTATTTTTAAGCTTGATATGTTTATGAAAAACAATTAGCCTCTCTTCATTCTTACTCTAATCCATAAATGTCTTTGTTCTGTGGAATTCCTATTTAAGAAGGTGTAATACTGGATTAAAAAAAAATCTTTTATGTGTTATTTATTTATTTATTTGACAGAGAGAGATAATGGGCACTCCAGAGCTCCAGCCACTGCAAATGAACTCCAGATGCATTCTCCTCCTTGTACTTACATGGGTCCTAGGGAATCAAACCTGGCTCCTTTGGCTTTGCAGACAAATGCCGTAACTACTAAGCCATCCCTCCAGCCAAGGAATTTTAATTTTATTTTTTTATTTTTCAAGGTAAGGTCTCACTTTAGCCCAGGCTTACCTGGAATTCACTATATAGTCTCAGGGTGGCCTCAAACTCAGGGTGATCCTCCTACCTCTGACTCTCACGTGCTGGGATTAAAGGAGTACACCACCATGCCCGGCTAGTCCAGGATTTTTAATGAAGTAATAGTGAAGTCACTCCTAGTTAGATATCTTCATTCAACTTTTTATTTTATTTTTATTTTTTCCCTATCATTTTTTTTTATTAATTAGTTTTGTATTCAGCAAATACAGTCAGTTTGGTACCATTATTAGGCTCATCTGTGATCTACCCCTTCCCCTTGGCCCCTCCTTGTTGAGGTATATGGGTCATGCATTGTGGAGTTAGCCCTCAGTTATGGGTAGGATAAGTGTCTCTGCATATCATGACCCAACATGTGGCTTTGACATTCTTTCCACCCCTCTACCACAAAATATCCCTGAGCCATGTTGGGTTCATTTTTGGTCTGCTTCAGTGATGAGGTGTTGGGGGCCTCTGAGTCTCTGGCTCCCTGATTCGGTAGGAGTTGATTTTTCTCTGTGCTGATCTCCTTCACCCTTGTCCTGGTATCCGGTTCACCAGGAAAACAGCACCCCTTGCTTGTTTTGCCAATTTTTCTTAGTTTCAGCCGGGGCCCTTTTGAGGTATGATGGGTGGCTCTCTCTTTAGGATCTACATCTATCTGAAAAAGAAAAGCATATTCTCCAACAGAGAGTAAGTTAGCACCAGACAAATGACATAACCCTTACTTTTTTTTAATAGAGAAGTTAATAGGTGTAGGCCCTCTTGTAGCCCATGATTGATGGTAGCTTGATAATAGACAGTGGGCTTATGTTTGGATATGGTTCTGACTTGTTTCTCAGCTCCAGCTATGGGTCCCATACCACTGAGGGGATCAGTTAGCCAAATCAAGAGCAGCTGGTTTCCCACCATGGCTGTGTGCCATTATTGCACTTGTGTAGGCATCACACCAGGTTATTTGTTGCTAAGTAGGCTAGACCATGAGTTGCTTGGACAGATATTGGTCATTTTCCCCCAGTCGCCTATGTAGTACCTTCTGGCACTAGAAACGCTGACTGTTATAGTGCACAAATTTGGAGCATCTCAACCAAATTTAATTTCATTATACTAGATTGTTAAACACATCCACTTACCACAAAAGATCATGAGGAAAATTAGTTTTATAAAATAATTTGTACTATCTTTAGCAAGCAGGTATGCTTACTTATTTTTATGTGTATGTGTGTATAGTGTACATGTGTTTGTATGTGTGCTCACATGTTTCTGGGCACACAAGTGTGTGGGCATATGTGGATATGTGCATTTAAAGACATGTATACTAGAGAATGAACTCAGTTGTTGATCTAACAAGGAATGTCATACAGCTGTTTTTGATGTAGAACATCTCATTAGCCTGGAGCTGACCTATTAGTTTAGATTGGCTCGCTAGTGAGCTACAGAGATCCACCTGTGCTCCTCTCCCCAATAATGAAATTACAAGCATGTATCACTCTGCTCAGGATTTACATGTGTACTGGGAATTGAACTCAGAGCCTAATGGTTAAAAAACAAACACTTGCTTGACTGAGCTCTTCTCTCAGTCCCTACAGTTATTTTTAGATGGAGATAAAACATGACTAATGTTATTCTACTTATAAAAAGCCATCCTTTCATGCCCTTAGTTTTACATCAGATTAGTCAAGTGTTGTTTTAAAAGATGAGAATGTAAAACTCAACAACCGTAAAAATGGTTCTTATGGTACATAGAAAATTCTTGAAAATATAAGACATAGTATTAACTCATGAAAAAGCACACAAATGATTTAAGCAAATAAAAAGGTAGTACAAACATTGTATCAGATTTTTCTTATTACTGTGTCAAAATTCCTCACAAGAAGAAATTTAAGGAAGGAGAGATTAATTCTGGCCTATGGTTTGAGATCATAGCATGGAAGGCATGGACTCAGGAGCAGTTTATGACAGCAAGAGCATCCACAGCTGGTTATGTGCTGGGATTTTGGCAAGGGTAGTGATGACACAGAAGGCTTGGGTAGAACAATGGTCTGGCCATATAACACCTAAGGCCTGTTCTGAGAGACCAACTTCATGCAGCTAGACTAACCTCTTGAAAGGTTCAACAGTCTACAAAATAGTGCCAATAGCTGAGGAAAAAGTGTTCAAACACAGGAACCTGTAGGGTACATTCAGATTCAGTCTATAACAAATGTAAACATAGTGCTTATGAATTAGACACAACACATAGAATGTCATATACTGTTATTTAACATATTGCTATAGTGAAAAGAAAACACGCTTTTATATTTAAATATCCGATTAGAAATCTATTTTTTACCATAGTTTTTTTTTTTTGTAAACTCTAGAAAAATGATTTAGGAACCTTTAAATCAAAATCTTAGGATAAAGAAATGCTATATTTAGTCTCAAGCATTCATTTAAAGCTTGCTAATTGTTTTCCATGTGGAAATAATAAGTAAGAATGTAAGACATTTTTCAGATTGATTTATCTAACCTCAGCCCTTACAAAAATAAAGAACAAAATTGGCATCTTCTTGTTAGAATACAAATGTTTCTTTAGAAATTATTGCAGTTATTTTGAGTGCTTTCTTTCTTTTTTTTTTTTTGTGTGTGCTTTCTTTTTTTCTCCAAATATTTTCCCTTTCTGATTCTATTTTTCCCCTAAAACTTCTTTCACAGGTAGCTCAACAGCTATTGTGTTTGTGTCAATTCTATTGCCTCATAAAAGCTTGTTTTTCTTTAAATACTAACAGATTCCTGCCTTATATCTTCATAGTTTAATTTTTTGAAACAAGTTTGACATCTGGTACATATATTTTTCATCAAAGTTGTCTGAAATATTCTTTCATTATTATAACATATCTATATTTTCTCTTTCATCCTGCTTTTCATGTCCAATATCAGGTTTTTAAGTTATATTTGCAAAATATTTCCTTACAGAAATTTTCACTTTGGGACCCAGAGCTTATATAATATGTTGGGGAAAGAATTATGATAATTTACTTTCTTATTTTCATAGGTCTGACTACTAAGATGGTTATTTCTTTTGTTTAAAATGTGATAGCTATTTTTAAAACTTTCAACCTTTCATTCAATAGACAACCAAAAAAAAAAAAAAACAAGGTACACTATTTAAAATTGGTAACAGTATATAATTCTTTATCTATTGATACTTACCTGGCAAACTAACCTTGTTATCTCTCCATAACATACATGCTCTTTATGAAGCTTTCTTATCCTTCAATTGGGGTTTCTTGAACCATTTGCCTTTTTATATGTGTTCTTTTTTTTTTTTGTACTAATTCATTCCTCCCACATACCAGATCCCATAATTTTTAACATGTTGATCTTGAATGTTTTGAGACCCATCCCCCAGTTTGTATTTTTTTTTTTTTAATCAGGAAGGATGAATGAAAGAAGCCATCTGTTAGATGGACTTTTAATAGCTTCCTATGCTACTATGATAATGTACATACACAGAAAGAAAATCTCATCAGCCGGTTTTGACCTCTCTGTTCTTAATAGCATTACATGCAAATTTTCAGATAGGAATTATTTTATTATCTCTAACTCTAAATTGTATTGTTTTTGCCTGTTTATTTCATTTCTTTTTTTAAAGTTTATAGGTTTTATTAAAGTATAGATAGAACTTGGGCTGGAGAGATGGCTCAGTGGTTTAAGTGCTTGCATACAAAGCCTAAAGACCAGGATTTGGTTTCCCAGTACCTACATACATCCAGATGCACAAAGTCATGTATGTGTAGATGCCCTAGTGTACCGTTCTCTTCCCATCTTCATATGCCTCTTTCTCTCTTTAAACTAAATAAATAAAATATGAAAAATTATGCATAGAACTTAACTAAGGAATGCAGAGCTTTTGCCCAGGAAGGAAAGAAGGGTTTGAAAAGCCAAAGCCACAATTCCATTTGTTGGAACATTAAAATAATAGTAGGCTATGTATTAGTATTGTGCAATCTATTCAAGGAACTGTGTAAAAAGAAGAAAACCACTATCTTAGAAAATGTTAAAAGGGAAAGTTACTTAACTTTTCAGGTCCCTAAAGATAAATAAATGTGACTTGGGAAGGGGAAGGAAATGAACTTGCCTGTATTTATTCATTTGTTTTACTGTGATCTATATTCATTGTTCTATGCTGGAACAGGTAGGTGGGGACTCAATCTAATCTTCAGTAGACTCCCATAGAAATGATATGGGTTCGGAGAAATAAACTTAGCTTTTCATCAGGATATTTACTTTTTATTTTATTTTATTTTTTAAATATATATTTACTTATTTATTTGCAAGGAGAGAGAATGGCAGAGAGAGAGAATAACAGAGAAGGAAGGGACTTTCCAGGGTCACTTGAGACTGTAAATGAACTCCAGATGCATGTGCCACTTTCCACATCTGGCTTCACATGTACTGGGAAAGTGAACCCAGGCTGTTAGGGGTTTGCAAGCAATTGCATTTGACCTCAGAGCCATCTCTCCAGCCAATGTTTGTAACAGAGTATTTATGTCTGAAGGATTGCTCATGGCAACTAAGTCCTGTGTCTATGGATTTATGAGGTGAAAAATGCCCATAAATCACAAAACACCTTGGTGATATAAAATTAAGATATTTTATTATTTAAAAACAATCTTATATATTACTAATAACCTGAAAAACTTCTCTTGAATCTCATTTTTCACCAGGGGAAACAAAGATAATATCCAAAGCAGAAATAAAGCCAGAATAAATCATATGGACTGTGCTGACTTTTGTATTTGGATCTAGTGATTGCACCTTCCAAATTCTGGTGAAGCTTGGTATCACCTCAGAGTTCTGATTTATGGCCTCTGATTTAGCAGTTTCAAATTGTTATTTGTTAATTGATATTATCAAAGTTATGAATGCTACCTTCTGGTTTATTTCCTATCTAATGATGCCCCTGATATGATTAAAAAATGAACATATGAAATATAAAAATAATACTAGTTTCAAAGACCCTGAGAATATCTCAGTAATATAGCCTGCAGTTAGTTTCTTTTATAACCTGAGCCTCACATAACTTGCTAAGAAACAGTAGGTACAGAAAAAAAGACAAAGTTCTAAACTTTTTTTCTTTTTTTTGGTTTTTTGAGGTAGGATTTCACTTTGGTCCAGGTTGACTTGGAATTAACTATGTAGTCTCAGGGTGGCCTCGAACTCACGGTGATCCTCCTACCTCTGCCTTCCGAGTGCTGGGATTAAAGGCGTGCGCCACAACTCCCAGCTTCTTAACTCTTTAAAAAAGTAGAACTTAAAAATTTCTCAAACATGGAGTAATTTTGATTTATATAAAAAGCTGATAGAGCTGAGCAGCAAGAATATATTAAATGTTTTGTTTTTGTTTTTGCTTTTTCGAGGTAGGGTCTCACTCTAATCCAGGCTGACCTGGAATTCACTATGTAGTTCAGGGTGGCCTTGAACTCAGTGATCCTCCTACCTCTGCTTCCCGAGTGCTGGGATTAAAGATGTGTGCCACCATGCCCTGTATATTAGATGTTTTGATCCCCCCTTGTCTTTTCTGTATCATGGATAAGAGTCATGGAGTATAGTAATGGAAAAATTAGTCTTGGTTGGTACTGTTTAACCCAGATTTCTACTGTGTACTACAACCTGCAGAAAACAAATAGAGAAGTAGTACCGTGTAGGAAATGGTGGAGAGATATGTGGTCAGGAAGAGATTTGGGAGCTGAGTAGCAGGGAATTTTAAGCACTACTGTCCTGCATTTATCCACTGTATAAGGTTGGCTATCAGGGAACCTGGTTACTGGAATTGGAGAATATCAGCATGAGACCAATAATAACAGGCTAGATGACCACCTGAGTGTCAGATCAGCCTTCCCTTCCATCTCAGATCTGAGAAAGGGCATGGATGGAAGATGCCACCTCTGTGAATCGGCAGGAAGGGGGATGAGAGAGGTGATGTCTGAATGGCTACGTGCATTTGAAGATGAGCAAACAACAAAGAAAAGCTATGACTAATACACAAAACACCCAAGAACCCAAGAGAGTAAAAATACAGACTAACATGTTGTCTTGATAGCACCATTTATTTTGTTCTCTTTTTTTTTCCTACATGCTGCATATTGCCTATTGTATTAGAGGAAAAATAACATCATCATAACTTTTGCATTTCTATATTATGATTAACTCCTTACTTTTGCTCTCATTTTTGCCACATTGTTGTTGAACTTTTCATTGGTTTATTTATTTATTTATTTTTATTTTTTGAGATAGGGCTTTGCTGTAGCCCAGGCTGGGATTCACTATGTATTCTCAGGGTGGCCTTGAACTCACAGTGCTCCTCCTACCTCTGCCTCCCGAGTGCTGGGATTAAAGTCATGCGCCACCATGCCCAGTTCTCACTGGTTGATTTATATAAACTCACTTTTCCTTTGAGAGTGGTTATTGATACAGGCTCTCATTCTGCAGATCAGGCTATCCTAGAACTCACTATATGCTTCAGACTAGCTGTAATCATAGCAATCCTCCTGTTTTCATCTTGTGAGCACTGAAATTACAGAAGTCAGCTACTGCAGTTGGATGAAAGAAGGTTTCATTTCAGTGGTACTTGGTAGAGAAGGTGTGGCACCAGGAACTTGAAGCCGAGCTCTTCACACAAGGTCCACAGTGAAGAAACACAGTATAATAAATTCTGGTGCTTATCAGGCTTTCTCCTTTTTATACATTCCAATATGCTGGCCCATGAAATGGTGCCACCCACATTTAAGGTGAGTCTTCCCACATTAATTAACCAAGACAATCCCTCACAGTCCTGCCCAGAGACTAGCCTAATTATTGAATTAATAGAAATAAACTTAGCTTGCCTATTTTTATTTTTACTTCCTCCTTTTCTGGTTAAACATGTCTCCAAAAGTTCAATTGTCTTCTCACTCTCTCTCTGTTCTTTTGTCAGTGGTTTAATCAATTACCTTTTGGCATCATCTACTTCTTTGGATTTCAAAATCTTGACAGGCATAACCATGTTTAAGCATTAATTATTATCTTTTGTTACCTCTTTATAAGTTTTATTTTTGTGCATTAATGTTATCTCTTACAAGGTTTTACCTGAACATGATTAATCATTTCTCACATTATTCTGCTTCTCTTCTTTTTGATTTATTTCTCTGTGTCATTTTAGTGGCATCTAAACATGGAGATAGTCTACTCATTCTTTGTTCATTTCTGAAAATTAGTCATCTTCAAACTTTAATTTTTTACATATTCCCACTTATTAGATTACCATTTCATGCATATAATTCTAGCTGATGTTATGATATTACCTTTAAGAACCATCTAATTTATGTCCTATTTCAGAATATCTACTTATTTTCAATCCTTGCAATTGATTAAAATATATCTAATAAATAGTAATTCCCTTATATTACTCATCACCCTCTCTCTAAATACTTTAATGTTATGATCAATTTGTTAAAATTTGTTTTTCATACATAGCTTACTTTTTTCTAGTACTCCTATAAGCATTTTTTAAATTTATTATTATTTTTATTAACAACTTCCATGATTGTAAACAATATCCCATGGTAATAATGCCCTCTCTCCCCCCACTTTCCTCTTTGAAACTCTATTCTCCATCATATCCCCTCTCACTCTCATTCAGTCTCTTTTTTACTATTAAACATTTTATGGTTGGGTACTAAAGTAGAAGTTTGGATTGAAATGCAAATGTAACTGTCCTGGAAAGAATGAAGATATTCTAAAGAGACACTTATGTGCTTCTCTTTGGCTATCAGATTATTGTAATTATGGTCCCCAAGGAGTTAGAATTTCCTAGGAAATCTCATGCTGGAAAAAGGAAAAAGACTGAAGCCCAGTGATAGTTATAGGGGGGACATGACTCATTGAAAGAGAGTTTTCATCGTTCTACTTGTCAGACTCCCTTGCAAGAGAGACTGGAATCTAGGCAGTGATGATGGGCAGAATCACACCTGGACCAGGTAACATTTGACACATTTCAAAAGGGATTTAAGGGCTGGAGAGATGGCTTAGCAGTTAAGGCATTTGCCTGTGAAACCTAAGAGTCCAGGTTCTATTCCTCAGTACCCACATAAATCAGATGCACAAGGTGGCACCTGTGTCTGGAGTTCATTTGCAGGGCTAGAGGCCCTGGCATGCCCATTCTCTCTCTCTCTCTCTCAAACAAATACAAAATGAAATATTTTTAAAAAGGGATTTAACCTTACTTAGCTACTATAGTTTGGATGTCAAATGCCACATATAGGCTCATGTGTTTACATCCTTGGTGGTACTACTTTCAAGGTGGGAAACACTGAGATAGTGGCCCAGCTAGCAGAAGTGAGTCACTTGTGTCAGGGCTTCAAGGTGACATGCATTTCTTGTTCTGGCCTGAGCACTTTGTTTCCTGATCCAATAGATGAGAATAAGCTATGGTACCCAAGGACCCCATCTACTTTCCTATGTCTCTCCACCATGATGGACTATGTCTCTAAACTGTGAAGCAAAATCTTTCATCCAGTGAGATGCTTCTGACAAGCATTTCATCAAGCAATGACAATATTAGTTAATGCTCATTATAATAACACAGTCTAAGAAGGCATTGAGTTTTATGTTGTATTTTCAAATTAGGGAAGGAAAAACCTCCTGCCAACATTTAGCACATAAAAAGTAAAAAGTTTTAAATTTCAAGAGGAATTTTGAGGATTTCAAAAATATGCTTTGTGTACTTTGAGTCTCATCCATTACATCTACCCCAACCCCCTTTACAAATCCACATGTTGAGTCAAAAAGAATGACTCTTTGGAAGGATGCTAGATAATAGTATGTGTCCCTGACATTTGGTGCATCAAGTAAACTACTATTAATGTGCCTGAGAAATCTAAATGACAAGAGTTCATTTTGAGCAATACAAAGATTTTGGAGTTGTTTTTTTTTTTCCTCCTTTTGGTATATCAAAGCAAGAGATGTATAAGTGACTGCTGTGGACTATGTGGAAGAGTGAGCCAGTGTTTTCCAAACCTATCTGAAGCAGGAATAGGCAAGCTGTGGTCCTCAGGCAAAATCATATTGCCTCTTTTGTAAATTAGAAACATAGTCATGCCCATTCATTTATGGACTGTATATGGTTACTTTGGGCTATAGTAGTAGAATTGAATAGTTACTTCTGAGACCATCTGGCTCACAAAAAGGGGAAATTTTTAAAATCCAATTAACATTGAAAAAATTGGTATACTTTATACATCTTCTGTGTCTTATGATTATAACAATAGTTTATAATCACCTTAGGCATCTTATATTTCTGTCTTCCTTTCCATTCACCATCTCAAGTAAGCAGAATAGAGGGTCATCAATGGAGAAAGGAGGAGGAGAAGCAGGTGGATGTAAGCTCACTGTAGTGGCTTGAATGAAAAAAGCCCTCAAGAGACTCCTGTGTGTTAATACTACTTGGCCCCAGCTAGTGAGTATGTTCAGAAAGGTTTTGCCACTGCCTGTCCTGTTCTCTTTCTCTCTGATTCCTGACTGGGGAGGCAAGGCAACAGCAGCTTCCCACTCTTGCCTTCATTCACTTGCCCTCCATGATGAATGTTTCCCCCAAACCTTAAGCAGAATTAAGCCTTTTCCTTCCATTAGCTGCTTCTGCTTATATTTTTTTTCCACAGCATGAAGTAAGCAACAGATAGATCACAAAGGAGTACCTGCCCTTCTGTTTATCTTTTAATCAGATTTGAATAATTACTATCTTAAATCTTAAATTTAAGGAAATGGTGGTCCTGAAGAGATGGCTCAGCAGTTAAGGCATTTGCCAGCAAAGCTAAAGAACACAAGTTCAATTCCCCAGTAACCATGTGAAGCCAGATGCACAAGGTGGTACATGCATCTGGAGTTTATTTGTAGTGGCTGGAGATTGCAGTATGCCATTCTCTATCTCTCTATCTACCTCTCTCTCCCCCTTTTCTCTTGTGAATAAATAAAAAAATAAATTACAATAATTTTTTAAAAAGAAACAGTATTTTACAGCCCAAATGTATTGTGGAATTTTTAGGTCATAAAAGGCATTTCATAAACCCATGTGTTTACTGAGGCAACAAGGAAACACCTAGTCTAGCAGAGGAACAAGCTCCCACTGCTACTGCTAATTGTTACTTCTTCATGAATAACAGGAGCCTCTGGTTAAAACACGTATCACTTAAATTGGCCACAATGGTAATATTCTTATGTAGAAGTTGGTATATACTATACATCAGGACATTTTCTTTTTGTGTATCCAATTTAATGGATACCATTGAATACGTCATAACAACCCCAATGAGAACTTCAAAAGTATACCAAAAGTAAATAGACTGCACTTATATACCCTGAGTTATTCAGGTTTAATATCATGTATGCTTGATTTTGTTTCTTTTGTTTGAAAGGTATGCAAGTCTCATTGTACCCTAAATAAAGGATGCTTACTTCTCATTAAGCATGTTGTTTAACTACATGTGGATGTTGTGAAAATAGTATCAACTTTAAAATGTTTCTGTAAGTGCAATGGACAAAAATTAATTCAAAATCAAATATATAGTGAATCTGTTATGCACCTGGCAGTGCTCATATGCATTCTATCCTGTGACCTTACATTGTTTGCTTGAACACAAAACATGTACACTTCCCTCTGAGAATGTCCTCAGGTTATATAATACCAATGAATGCCACCTGAAAATCCAATGATATTTTCTCTTATGAACTGTAGTGTTTTTATTGTGCATACAAAGTTATCTGTCTAATAGAAGCACGATAGATTTATATTGGAAAACAATGATTTTAGATATTTTCCTGTTGTCATTTCTCAGCATGTAAATTTCTAGGAATTCGATTATATTCAGGTTGTATCATGGTAAGTTGTTTAATTGTAAAAATTGTTGGTTGAGTTGTTGATGAGTTTCAGAGAACAGTGTTAAATTAATTTTGGTTTAGGATTAAAACAGAATATCCAACTATTTTTGATAGGCTCTTAAGCTTGCTACTAGCAACTGATGTGAAGGGACTTTCCAGATTGATTATTTAAAATGAAAATGATAAATCAACTCTGATAAATGTAGAATATGTTATATACCCCTTAGTAGTACATATTTAGTAGTACATATTTAAGATTTTTTTTGTAAAATGAACAAACTCATACATGAATGAAAATTTGATGTTTTCATTAACTGTTAAAATTATATGTACACTGAAGAATTGTTTTGAAGAAAATTTCTTTATAATTTATTATCAGTAAATGTTTCACTTGTATACTGTTTTATATACCTACATACCTAAGTTATGACAAAATTTATCAGACAAAAAAAAAAGAGTTGTGAGTCAAAAAGAAGTTTTAAAAGCCCTAGTTGAACCTATTTTTATTTTATTTTGTATATCCTTCGCCTTTCAATTGTCCTCTCCAAATCTTAACAACTTTTAAGCTTTACTCTAGACTTTACCTCTTTCTTGAATCGTTTCTTGGATATTCCAGCATATGCTGAATTTCTTGTATTACACTTTATTTAGTATTTGTTTTATTATGTAAACAATATAAAATGCTGGTAGGCTTTGTACTTTTTCTTCTCTGATTTTATTTATTTCAATTGTATGGTAATGGAAAGTGGGAATTATATCTCTTTTACTTTCTTCTCAAGCCATTTCAATATTTATGATTACCATCATGTAATTTGATTATCAATAAAACAGTAATAAAATTTATTCACAGATTAAATGTCACATAAAGATTATGTATCAAGTATATTAAAACTAAACATATAAAGACATTTAATGTAAGTATTAAATTTAACACACTTTGTCACTGCCACTATATTTTTTCTCAAAGATTTTGAAAGTCTTAGAAATTCAACTAGTATATAGCTATAGATATGTATGAAGGATTAGCATTCAACTTCAACATTCAACCTATGTTCACTTTGAATTTAGCCATTTCGCTCCTCTATTGGCTTGAACAATTGTTTTCTCTTCTGAGCATTTGATTTTAAGTGTTTATGAATTAGATTATCTATGAATTAAAATCAATAATACTACATTCATAGGTAGTTGAGATAATTAAATGAAATAATTTATGTGAAACATAAAGTACTATTATTTATCTATATGTACTTGTTTGAAGAGGATTATGGAAACTTGCACAGCCTTAGTAATTCCTGATATGTATGCAATTGGAAGTAAATTTTCTTTTGAGGGGAAAAGATGCCTTCTTCCCACTCTTGTAATGATTGGTGACTATAATGTAATAGGTAATATATTCAGAATTAAATATCGTAATAATAAAAGAACATTTATTAATAGTATTTTATTTCATTTACTATTTGAAAATTATAGTAAGGCCTGAGTAATTGTTTAGTAAGATATTTGTTCCTTTTTGTTCTAATTATCTGCCTTTACCAGCAAAAGGGTTACTTTGCACAATACTTAATGCTTAGGAAAACACAGAGAACATACTCATTCAAGAGTAATTTGGGATATACATAATTTTCTGTAAACATATAAAAGATAGATGAGAAAAATGAAACTGACTTAACTTTAAATTTCAGTAATTGTTTACAAAACAAACAAATCTTCATATAAGAGAAGCAATCTCTTGATACCTGAGTCTCAATAAATTTACTTACATTTTTCCAGTGTAGTTATTAGTTGATATGAAATAAAGTGATGAATTTATATAAAATTTACTTTATTCTTTGTCAAGATAACTTGGTTATATTAGCTTTGTAGAGATTTAAAGTTGCTCCTTTATGTAACAAGTTTAAGCAGTTTCCTTATGCAAACTTCTTCATATGATATGAACTCCCTCTTAAAGTTTCTCCCTAGATGAGGATCTGTGTTTTCTGACCAAGTTTGATTGTTCATCATTTGAAAGCCAGTACCTAGAAGATGAGTAATGAGAAGGAAATTAGTTTATTCAAGGGATGACATGATGAGATGTGAAGATATCACCTTACTGTCCCATTTTATGGAACTCATGGATATAAAGACCTTTTATAAGGAAGCAGAGAGGCAGGGTGCATGGGCAGGAAAACTACACAGAAAGTGGTGCTATTTTCATCCATGGTATGTGTCTCTTTCCATCAATCCATAAGACCAAAAGTGATCTTAACCTTCTGAAGATAATTATAAATATAATAATTTTCAAAGTTGGAGGGAGTTACATATTCTGGTATAATCTTAAGGTTGCCAGATATTCCAGGTTCCAGAACTCTTTAAGGGACAAGTAATAATTCTCCAAATATCAGATTCTTAGGAGTAGATGCTGTTATATCTTGTCTCGTAAGTTCTTTTATGCCTTTGGAAAACTTAAATGTATTCAATCTGTTTTTGATATTCAATTCATAAGTTCAAACTAAGCTTTGTGAACACATAATTTATCTTTTCAAAATTGCTAGAATCCTGGGATTTAGCTAATCATTCCACTTTGGTTATGAGGACATAGAAAGCAGAGATATATTGGATGTTCCAAGTCAAGTAAGGTAGAACTAGATTGTCCCAGCAACAGACGTGGAATTAGTAGTATGTTTGTATATGTGTGTGATAGGTAATAAGGCAACTCCTGTGCACAAATTAGTAAATTTTTCTAGTTAAAGACAGATTGTATTTTTAAAATAGTGTTACAAGCATGGAGTATTAACATATTTTCATAAATTACATGGTAATAATTTTCTGTTAACATAGTGACTAAACATTCACACAGTTTGATAATACATTGTTACTTTATTTTTCTTAATCTCATATCCATTCCTAATATTTAATTCTTTCCTCCTTCATGTTGTCTGCATAAGGATTTATTACAAAGCTGTATAGAAATGAATGTTTTTCACCTACATGAATTTAATCCTGAAATCTCAACATAACAAGAAAGCACAGGACGGGGTTATAGCTCAACCAGTAGAGTGTTTGTCTATCTTGTATGCAGCCCTGGGTTCCATCCCTTATACCACATCAACTGACAGTAATAGTAAATACCTGTCAGGTCAGAATTTTGGAGGTAGAGGCAGGAGAATCAGAAGTTAAAGGTCTTCCTTAGCTATATAATGAAAATAAAGCCAACTTTGAGCATGATGCCTTGTCTCAAAACAAAACAACAACAAAAAAAACAACAAAAAATGAAAAAAGCTGAAATTAAAAAGCCACAGATTAATAAGAGAAGTATACAAACTTAGTTAATGTATTGTATATGCCATCTGAAATTTCATAAGAAAATGGAAATCTAAAAAAATCTATAAGCCAATCAATAAATATGTATATATTTGTATGTGTGTGTTAAGCACAACATGCTGACTCCGCTTTAGAGGAACATAAACAGGTAGTTTATTCTGAGTGAAATATTGGTGAATATAGCTCAGATCACGAATTTATGTCATCAGGTGATATACTTTTCCATAGAAAGATCACAAAGTTTTATGGCCATAATTTGATAAAAATTATAAATCAATGCATTCATAAATACATGTTAAGGTAAAGTAAAAGAGGGAAAAATCTGGCTACTGAACTGACATGATAGGCATTTGTAGCCAGAAGATTGTTCAAGTCAAGGATCCATTGTCTTAACTTTTGCCATAAGAATATTTGGTTAGGCACAAGTGATCAGAAGAAATGCCCTGTTTGGTAAAATCCTAGTAATGGCCTTAATTTCAAGTCTCCCAGTGCCATGTTAGAGAGGCAGGAGGACCTTTGCTTTATCTTCTTGTGAGAGGAAGAGGTTGCCTGTGTCCAGTAGTCCAGTATCTGCTTGAAAAGTCTGTTGCAATTTTGTTTTGGGGGGAATGCTTATTGTTACACAAGTATGATGGGACATATGATAATATAAAATAGAATCATCTAAAGCAATAAATTGGAGAAAGCATAGCATGCTTGTGTGTTCCAATTCTTGTGTTCCTTTTTCTTCAGATGTATTTTACTTTCTTCACGTGAGTGTCATAACTAACTTCAGAGAGGAGGAGCAGGAGGGTAAGAGGGCAACTTTTCTGCATTTGTTGTTTTCTCAAATGCCTAGTGGATGTATTTTGATAAAACATTTCTTCATCTCCATTAATCATTTTGATCTTTGAAACTGAGTGTAGGACAAATGCTACATAAGTTTATTCTTCATAGGCTTCATAGAGGATACAGATGCAAGATAAATTTACTTATATTACATTAAAACTATGTATTTCAAACAGATGAGTTTTAAGAGTAGGCAATTTAATCACATTTAAATGGGTAAAATAAAAAAAATTAGTAAGGCTTGAAATAGGAAAAGAGCAATAATAATATTAGAAGATTCTTAAGGAAGTATGCTGCCCTCTCAGGTGTATTCATGTGTTTGTGAGTATAAGGTAGAAAGCTACCATGTAATGGAAACCATAGAGTTGAGACACTAAGTGTTCTAAAAGATTGACCAGAAAAAAAAAAAAAAATAGAAGACTACCAGGAGGGTATCAGAGTAAGTTAGAAATTTAAGACCAGTGTTGAGGCATCCACTGATCCTGACAGCTGCCAAGGTTAAGAGGTAAGTTGCACTTGCCAAGTTTAAGGAGAAAACTATTTACCAATAATGGTCACAAGTCATTTATCTGTGTGGTAGGTGGTGGATCTGGTGTGACTCGAAAAGTAAGTTTATACATTAATAGAATTTGGGGCTACAGTATTTGCCTTCAAAGATATAATGCTCATAAGTTTCCGCTGTTTCAATGGCTGATGACATTTGTAGCTGAACTTTTACATCTTCATTTATATTCATGTGAGGATAAATTTCTATTCAACATCAGCAGCAGCATCTGCACCAATAGTGCTCAGAACAAAAAAAAAAAAAAAAAAATGGCTTGAAGGTATCTCTAGATCCTCTGGATCAGCAGCATCCAGTTGAATTCATTAGGTTTGCAAGAAAAAAGAAATACCACAAGTAAAACCACTTTGCAACGGATTCTGAGAGTGGCTGCAATGGGGGACGTGGTGATATGCAGATAGGCAAGCTCAAAAGCTGTGGAAGGAACAGAGCTGTGTTTCTGAATATCACCATGGTTACAGTCTATAAAAATAATGAGGATAGAAAAATAAGAGCACTGGAGTTTAAAGACATTTTTTCTCCTCTGTTTAGTTTTTATCTGTTTATTTAATAAAATGAAAAGATTCCTCAGTTTAGCATTAAGAAAAGACCAAAAGCAAATGATGATTTTCCCCCTTAAATGCTAAACATGCAAGATTGTGTGCCCCTCCTCTAGATAAGGATCTTATGCTTAACAAATCATTGTGAAATAGGGAGTCATCTTTTAGTCTCACTGCTGAGCTTCAATCAAAATTCAGCAATGACTTTATATCTTTCACCCACTCACTACTTCTTAGGCTTATTATCACTGCTGCAATGAAACAGTTCTTGAATTTCAATGCTTGCATCCAGCTGTGGCCATTGATTCTCTCATTGAATCTGATGGTGTTAAGCACAATAAGAAAGATGAGTTAATGGGTCTTAATGTTTACTGTCATTGAAGCTATACTGCAATTTTCATTAGTAAGAAAAGTCCCTGCAGAAATGTTATTCTTTCTGCCCACCCCTACCCTAAATGCTTCTGGTAAGCAAAGCAAAGGAAATGCAGCTCACCCCAGCTGTGTCAATTTAATTGAGAAAACACACACACACAAAGTGCCCATATTGAATTAATATTTATTGAAATGCACTTCCTAATGATAAAAGGACAAAGAACATTGCATTTGTACAATCTAATGAAAGAGGGTGACATTTTCTTTTCTACATTGGCATTCTTCTACAATACAAAGACTGTCACTTAAATACTCCTTAATGTTAGCAACTAAGGATTGAAGAGGGTCACCAAAATATGCTACTTTGACATAAGGGTTATTTTGAACTAAATGCAATTGAGAAATAGAAGACATGGAAAAACTTTCTTCCATTTCTAATTTTCTTAATTCTTGGCATACATATCTCTTCCTGTTGTTGGTGCCTCCACTTATTATAGTACTAAGAAGGGCAGAAAGACACTTTTTTTTGGGGGGGGGGGCTGGGCCTGGTGCCACACAATTTATGAGAGAGAGAATTAGAGTGCCAGGGTGTCAGTCACTGTAATCTAACTCCAGCTGCATGTGCCACTTTATGCACGTGTGCGACCTTGAATGCCTGCATCACCTTCCTGTCTAGCTCATGTGGGACTGGAGAGTGGAACATGGGTCCTTAGGCTTTGCAGACAAGCACATTATTTGCTAAGCCATCTCTCTAGCCCCAGAATGACTCTTTTTTTTTTTTTTAATTTTTTTATTTGAGAGCAACAGACACAGAGAGAAAGACAGACAGAGGGAGAGAGAGAGAATGGGCGCGCCAGGGCTTCCAGCCTCTGCAAACGAACTCCAGATGCGTGCACCCCCTTGTGCATCTGGCTAACGTGGGACCTGGGGAACCGAGCCTCGAACCAGGGTCCTTAGGCTTCACAGGCAAGCACTTAACCGCTAAGCCATCTCTCCAGCCCGTCCCAGAATGACTCTTAATCATGAGAGATGATTCTAGACTTTTAGACCAAAGACAATACCTGATACAAAAATGAATAAAAAGCCTTGGAAAACTGCACTTTTATTCCATTAGTTTTCTTGATATATTTTTCTACCCAGAATTGCCTGTACTTAAAAGCCTGAGCTTTAGAGTAGAAAGAAAATGAGTTTTAGTATAAGCAAATAAAACAATGGCCTGGGTAGTAGCAGAACCACTTGCTTACGGGGATGGGCTATGGGAGTCTCCATTTTGTAGGAGTCCTAGGGTAAACCAATTTGTGGGAGATTTCCTGGTATGCATTTCCCAGCAAGCAAATGAAGGCAATCTTGGTTGGTTGGTGGTAGGTCCTGAGTGGCTAAGGTGAGCCAACAAGGCTGTAGTTTCCCACTGTGCATTTCTTGCCATGCAAATAAAAGCTCTGTGATACTAGAGTGAACCTAAGTTTGTTTGGTTGTACCATTCTGATTTTTTGTGTTATTCTGCCCTTTGGGAGGCTTTTGGTTATTTTTTTTTTTTTTTTTTTTTCCTGTTTGGGAAGAGTTTTCTAGACAAGGTTTGTACTGGGGACCCATTCTCCCTCTGGTCTCTCAGAGCCTTCCCTCCACATAAAGTCGATATCTTTAAATCTTGTTCCTTGTCTACAATTAGTGTTATTTATTTTATTTAAACTTCTATTGAGTAAAACTTAGAAGTAGAATTTTAAAAACATTAGATTAAAAAAATATAACTTTAAAAAAATTCCAAAACTTTTTCAAATTAGTTATACCATTTTATATTTTCACCATAAATATATGAGAGTTCTGGTAATCTTGTATTCTAGATAATATCTGAAATCATCATTCTTTTAGTCTTAGATCCTCTAATGCATATTGTCAAATTTCATTTTCATGGTTTTATTTGCATTTTCCAGATTGTCAGTAATATTAAGGACTTAGCATGTGTTCATTTTCTACCTATTTATATTCTTTTGAAGAATTGGCTTTTCAAATCTGCTGGTTCATTTTGAAAAATTAAGGGGCTTGTAAGATGAGTCAGTCTATTAAAATACTTGCTACACAAGCATGAGAACCAGAGTTTGGAACTAAGGGGGTGGGAGTATGTTCAAGCAATCAGTCAGTTGAAGGTCCAAAGAGGTAACAAAGTGATGCCATACTGCCTGCTTTAGCAGAACCAGAATTCAGCATCTGACCCAATCTCATCCAATTAGTTCTCTCTCTCCCTAATCACATGTGCTGACCTCTTTCTGAGCCAGCCCCCTGAGCCCAGACCAATCAGCTGTCTCAGACTTATGTGAGCCTGAGGGTAAGGCCAGCTGCAGTAAGATTATAAATAGAGGCTTACTAGGTGGACATTGCCTTTTTTGGCTATTTATTTCTCCTGAACCTCCAGATCCCTTCTCTGGTACACCCATCATCTCATCCTGGCTAGGCTGATATGGGGATACCCCTATCCAGATGTGGGCTCCCTACTCCCTCCAGCATTCCTCATGGCAAGAGCTTCCTGTACTTTCTTCTCTTTCCTTCTCTTAATCTAATAAGGTCTCTCTAGGTCTTACCCTCTGGTCTATGGATTTGAAGTCTTTAAATCAATAAGATAAGGATCTGGGGATAGCCTAATTTTATTGGTGCATTAGTATATTTGTGTAATGGCAAGGAACCTCAAAATCCTGTTACAGATCCTTACCACCCAAATAAAGGCAAGGTCTGGTTCACATGACTCTAATCCCAGAACTGCAGAGCCTTAGACAGACTACCTGAGCCTCTGGATGAGTATTCTAGCTTAACTGGTAAGCTCTAAGTTCACTGAGAGACCCTGTTTCAAAATAATAAAATAGAGTGTGATTGAGGACGGTACCTGATGTGGTAGTTTGAATGGATAGCCCCCAGTATATTCAGGATTTTATTAAAGTTTATAATTTATATCTGTAGACACCTGATTGGAGGAGGTATCACTGTGGGTGGATCCTAGGGTCCAGCCTACGGTGTGGGGGTGGATTTGGAATTCCAGTCTAAAGATATGCAAAGTGACTAAGCCTGGCCTGGAGTTCCTAAGTGTACTTACTTATGATGCTGTGTGCTTTTTTTTTTTTTTTAAGTTTTTTGTCCATTTTTATTTATTTATTTGAAAGCAACAGACAGAGAAAGAAAGAGGCAGATAGAGAGAGAGAATGGATGCACCAGGGCCTCCAGCCACTGCAAACGAACCCCATATGTGTGCGCCCCCTTGTGCATCTGGCTAACGTGGGTCCTGGGGAACTGAGTGAGTCTGGAACTGGAGTCCTTTGGCTTCACAGGCAAGCGCTTAACTGCTAAGCCATTTCTCCAGCCCCTGTGTGCTTTTTGATGGTGGCTATTCTATTTCTGCTTGGATCTATGAAAGAAGACCAGCTTCTTCTGCCATTATGGTCCTTTCTCTGCTTCAATAAATTCCTTCTTTCCATAATTGTGACTTGTCAGGAAGTTTATTCCAGGGACCTGAAGCTGTCTGCTTCAAATAACATCTACCTTTGGCCTCTACACGTATAAGATGCACATGTGCACACAAAAAGTATTTACCACTATAGAAATATTCATTTTTTGTTTGTGTGAGTACCAGTTGATGTGTTAAAGTCAGAGAACATCTTTAGGTGTTGATCCTCTTTGTACATGTTGTTTTGAGGCCAGGTCTTTCATTACTTACCACTGTGACAGAGCATTGTCTTGTCACTACCTGCCTTCTTGCCATAGGTACACTGCAATTACAGATTCCTGCTACTGAGTATGGATTTTCCATGGTGTATTAGTCAGGGTTCTCTAGAGAAACAGAACTGATAGAATGAATTTTATTAAGAGGGCAGTTTATTGGGTTTATGGCAGTCCAATAAAAGCAATATGTAGGCTTCATAGTCAAGGAAACTGTTACCTGCTCAGTCCATGTGGCTGGATTCCTTAGCAGTCCCAATCTAGCACTGAAGGTCTGAAAGCTTCCTGGAAAGCCCTTTGTCTTCAGTCCATGCTGGAAAGCTGAAGAAACTTGCTTCCAGTGCCAAAGAAGGACAGCTGTACAGGAAATATACAAGTGTAAGTGAAGCACTCACCAGCAAGAAGCACTGGCAGCCAGGTGGGAGGAAGGGACTTTTTTATCCCAGAGCTTCCTTACATAAAGCCCTTCTCTGGGAGGGCAGTCCACTCTTTGGGAAGGACTCTCTGGATGAAGGACTTCATCCTTTAGTTAACCCTTCCTGGAAGAAACCTTAGAGATCCAATCAAGAGGAATGTTCATGGATTCTGTGTTGACAACAGAACTTAACCATCACATGTGGGTTTTGGGGATCCAAACTCAGGTGCTCAGACTTTATCCATTGATCCATCTCTCCTACCCAAGAAATATTTCATGTAGTATTAATACAATTTATTTGTATCAGCCTTTAAAGTTTAGTAAGATAGCATAGAGAAAAACAAAAATACAAAATTATACAATACTGTTTTATACACGCTTGTAGTAGTACATTTTCTGTATGAAGAATCGAAAAATGAACAAACAGTTCTCTTGATATTGAATAACATATAACACCTGTCAATGACCAACAAGGTGATCAGAGTTTGACATTAGGGAAGAAAGGTGTATAAGCATACCAAATGTCACTTCTTTTTTTTTTTTAATTTTTATTTATTTATTTGAGAGCGACAGACACAGAGAGAAAGACAGATAGAGGGAGAGAGAGAGAGAATGGGCGTGCCAGGGCTTCCAGACTCTGCAAACGAACTCCAGACGCATGCGCCTCCTTGTGCATCTGGCTAACGTGGGACCTGGGGAACCAAGCCTCGAACCGGGGTCCTTAGGCTTCACAGGCAAGCGCTTAACCGCTAAGCCATCTCTCCAGCCCACAAATGTCACTTCTAATAGCCGATATATATATATATATATATATATATATATATATATATATATATATATATATATGTATATATATATATATATATTTGAATAAATTGACTCTATACATAGCTTATGGGTACAAAGATGCTATCAGCAATATTACTGCAGAAAATTGACTTGTTTACTTATTTTGAAGATTACCTTTCATGGCTATTTGTAGTATTACTAGTAGAAGAAGCATAAGCAAATACAGAATATTCAGCTTTTACCTAGTTATTGTGCAACATATACTTTTGGGCTGCACAAACTGATGGATTTATTTTTGTTGTTGTTTTTTTCAAGGTAGGGTTTTACTCTAGCCCAGGCTGACCCGGAATTCAATGTGTAGTCTCAGGCTGGCCTCGAACTCTCTGCAATTCTCCTACCTCTGCCTCCCAAGTGCTGGGATTAAAGGCATATGTCACGATGCCTGGATTAATTGATGGATTATTTTTAAGCATAAATTCATTTAATCTTCCTCTCAGTATGATTGGTGAGGCAAACACTGAAATAGGATATTTCATCACTACATAGACACTACATTGATGACTGTAATTCTAGGTGGCCTATGTTTGCAAGGTCATTCTTGGTCATTAAATCACCTTTAACATGTTAAGTAAGATAGAAGAGGGAAGATGGAGAAATGTTTCTATAGAGACATGAAATTAACAAGGACACTCCCCAAGACTTAGTATTGGATGTTTATATAGTAAATAAGAAGCCATGTGAAACTTACAGAAAGTTGCAAAATCAGTGGGCATGGTGGCACATGCCTTTAATCCCAGCACTGAGGCTGAGGTAGGCTGCTTGCTGTAAGTTTGAGTCCCCCCTGAGATTACATAGTGAATTCCAGGTCAGCCTGGTCTAGAATGAAACCCTACCTCAGGAAAAAAGAAAGAAAGAAAGGTACAAAATCAAACTCAGAAAATCAAACATAGTGGAATTATATATCTTGGAGAATTTGCAAGTAATATAGAAAACTTAGCTAGTAACTGATGGAGGACTACTGAAATGGTATAGGTATAGAGTACCTCTTAATGTCTATGAAAATGGGTTGAAACAAGATAGAAGTGGTATGAAATAATCTCTTGTAATTGTGGAAAGGGAAATGAAGAAATGAGACAGTTTTATATAGATTGACAGATTTTATTTCTATAAATTAACTTCTAACAAAATAATTATGATTTAGAATATTGCTATTTTTCTTATTTCTAATTATTTACCAGTCAAAATAGAAAATAAGAATTGAGTTTTTTGGATCAGAGGAGGTAGTTAAGTTGAAAGAATACTTTCTTAGCATGCATGAATCTCTAGTACCTCTTAAACCAGATATGGTGCACATGCCTATAATCTCAGTATTCAAGGGTTAAAGGAAGGAGGGTCAGAACTTCAAGTTTATCTTGCACTACATAGAGAGTTTGATGCCAGCCTGAAACCACATGAGCCCAACATAAGGCTACATGAGAACCTGTCTCAAAAAATACAACATGTTTCATGTCAATTCCAATAAAATATAGTAGGCGTTATTGTTTTCATCAAGAGGAATGGAATTCTCATGTAAGTACAATCATTTTACATATTCAGTAGCTTACTCTGATGCTCTGAAATCTAAGCTTATTTTATCCTTTAATCAAAGGGGTTCAATTGACTGCTGATAATGCCTTTTCAGACCCACATCAACTATTTTTGCAGGGATTTTAGAATGAAAGGATGTGCAGGGTCCATTACTAAACCCTTTTCTCTTGAGTCTTTTTTGAATGCCTCCCTCATCCTATATTTCAAAGAGTAGGTAGGTTTATACTTTTCACTTTAAAAAGAAATAAATTCACTCCAGGAATCTAGAAGCAGCAAGAAACTTTATGTCATATGTGGGTATAATTCTGCTTTATATTATAATGAAGGTTGTTCAATAGACCAAGCTTGTACCAATTTTCCCAGGCTCTGCTTCTTACTTTTCTCTGCTCAATGTACTGAAGACCCTGGCCTCTGCAGGTTGTGCCACAGCCTCCGGTCAGGTGGATTCCATCAGTGTGAAGTATGGAATGAGTGTGGAAAGTGATTAGTGAGAGGAATCTAGGATGGTTGCTACTCTTTTTATGACACTAGAACATGTCTAACCATTGGAGATTCTGTGAACTTCCAGTTCCCAGTGTATAAGCCCATCATGGACCAGATGCTTCCACTATCTCTGAGCTTCACCCCCTCCACCTGCTCCCTCTAACCTCCATGCAATGTCAGCTCTCCCCTCCTCTTACTGACATTTAAATATTTTTTTGTCACTACCATTGCCTCTGAAAACCATTTCCTGTGTTAACTTTTCTAAATGCTTTAACCGTTTTGTGAGGATTGAATTACTTGAATTTAACACTTCTAATAAATATAATAATGATCTCTGACCTACTTTTCAAGTGAAAAGAGGATTTCTGGGTGGCATAAAACAAAAGAACAAAAAGTGTTAATCAAACATCATTGACAAATATAGGCTTTCCTTTTGAGTAATAAGTAACTTGTTAGTTATCAAATATTTTTTCTACTCTACCTCACCCCATTCTACTTTAATATTGGTATTTATATCCTTTATGTTTTTGTTATTATCTAATACTTTCTTATCAGAAACAACTTAGAATTTCCCAAATTTCAGAAGTCTCTTCTTAAAGGGAGAAATATGCTGATCACTCTGTATTTGGCACACTTAAGATTTTTTTTCCCTAAGGTGCTTACAAAATGATTATTTTTATTTGTTGTCCTTGTGTGATCAATATTGCTCAGAATTGTTGGTAAAATACTGGCATATGAAGCTTCACAACAGAACACATGTTCACTGAAATGGCTGATTGATTCAAAATAGGAGAGGATGAGTTTCAGGCCTTTAGTTGGGCTCATCATTGAACCTCACCAGCATTTTATCTATGTGAAGATCCACTAAATAGCAAAACAACACAAATGAAAAAACATATCCCAAAAGCAATAAAGAAGGATGAATAAAACCTTAGAAAGTACTTTCAGACGTTAACAGCAGAGTTCTGTTTGCCCAACTCTAGTTGTTGGAACTCCAGAGAAAGAGAGAGGGTGGAAAGCAATGGGTGCCTACAATGTATATAGCTGAGGCTGAGCAACAAAATTCTTAGTTCTCATTTGGGATTTGCATTGAAACTTTGGAAAAAATTCAACTAGAATACCTTCAGTAAAAGGTTTATTTATTTATTTATTTATTTATTTAAAGGGAAGCATTCAAATCTCAGAAAGAAGATGAGATTTTAATGAGCTTTAGACGGTGAGCTCAGTTCACCTCTACCTGAGTTCATAAACAGTTCCTCAGATGTAGTCTGTACTTTCACTGCTGTGGCTCAGGCAGTTGGATTATGTCAAGAGAGTTGGAATGAATAGTTATGAAGGCCATTTGTGAAATGGGAAGGAAAGCAGGGATAGCTGCAGGGACCTTCTGGAGATAATTATCTCTTGCAAATTTAGTAAAAATATTACTGAGTAAATGATCCTAAAAGAAGAGTGAATAACAAGGAGAAGAGAGAGCACAATATAGTTTCTCATGAAAGACCCATTACTTCCACTTCCAGTCAGATTGCTCAAGAATGGTTCCTGAAAAAGTGGGTCCATGAATTAGAAATTGAGGGATACATAGAATGTAAAACTTGTGAGAAAGACAGAACATTCAGTGAAAGAAAACAGCATAAATAGTGACATAGAAGTGAGAAAAATAGGTAAGTGAGAGTATAATAAGTAGCACATTTGTGTTTTATTCTAAGGGTCTTTTTGACACATTAATTATGTAACATGGGATAAGCTGAGAGTATCTTGAGTTCCTACGTAAGAATTTTAATAATTCAAATTTAAATGTCTGGGACATTATATTTTAATTGGATCTTACTCAAAATAGCAAGATTTGCTGCTGTTACCAAGGGATGGCAAAGTTATGTACACGAGAATATTGTTGAACTACTAGGCTGCTTCTGGAACAAATCCTCTTTGCTTTCAGTCTGTGTCAACATATGTAGGGCACACAACACAGCAGCGAGCATGGCCACACTGACGTTTGAGGTACTGCGTGTTGTTCTCTGCTCTTGGCGAGATTGCAGCATCACAGCTTGGAGGGTTGTGAATCATAGCCTGCATTTTAAGTTGTTTTTTTTTTTTTTAGCACTATAATTATCTAAATGAGCTTTGAAATTATGAGTTGGAGCTTCAGATTAGTCTCTGACTCTGCTATTATAAGGATAAATTTGGTTCAATACTTTATATATCTAAAAGGAAAAGAGCAATGCAGTTTGAAGATGGAGTTCAAATTCCCAGCACCTACCATTCTCCCATATAAGGAATAAACTAATACCTCCTGAACAAAGACCAGCAGGATAACCCTTAAATAATCACTGGTCAGGATCTATAGGCAATTGTTTCTAGGAGCCCCTGGGAATACCAAAATCTATAGATGCTCAAATTTCTTATATAAATTGGTAGATTATTTATATATATCCTCTATATACTGTCATCTTTAGATGTAATATCCAACTCCATGTGCATGTTATGTGAATGGTTTTATTGTTTATTGTTTGGGGAATAATGACAAAAATCTGTCCATATTCAGTGCAGATGAAATTCATAAAATATTTTTAAATTCAGAGTTGACGAAATCCAAGAGTCAAGGAATATAAAAGACCTTATTTGCATAAATTGAGCAAAGTTCAGTAATGGAGAATGCATATTCTAGGAAAGTATGGAGAATTCAGCAAGAGAGCATTAAAAGGGATTTGTTGCATATTCGGAATTATGTTGTTAGTTTCAGTAGGAATTACATGAAGCTTTGTTTTGAATAGTTTGCTGTAAGGAAACAGGATTAATTTTGTTATTGAACATCTTAATCTTACCTACAAGGAGGCATGACTGAGCCTTATTAGTAAAGAAGCAAGTCACTCATTTGAGCTAGGACAGGAGATGTCTGATCATGCTTGTGGTTTTGACAGTATTCTTAGATGCCCTTACTTAGCATGAATTCAGTATTCCCCCCCCCTTTTTTTTTACTTAATCCTTAAGGATTGCTGATAGTGGTGTTATGTTCTGTAAGTTGGTTTTTGTTTAGTAGAAGAACACAAAGGCTATTTAACAAGCCTTGTAAAGGCAAATTTCAGGTGAGCTTTTTCACTTGTGCATGCTAAGAATGGCTTCTTTCATAGATTCTATATTTATGTTGATATGTACATATATATGCAGTTTATGCTATACCTATTGACAATTTTGTTTTTAAATTTATTTTATGCACATTCTTTAGAAATTAGATTTTTTAAAATTCTTGATGCTTCTGTTACTAGATTCTATAGAATGGGCATATCAACTTGCTGAGGTATTTTTTCAAATTACTCTCCTAAAATTAAATGTTTAAGTTTTTATTTGGACTGTATTGTTGGAGTGTTTTTTTCTTCTTCTTCTTCTTCTTCTTGTTGTTTTCCTATTTCTTTTAATAGTTCTTGTTTTCAAACTTAAAATTTACATTTCATCTGGTTGTGCAATAGTCTTGTTTTTAATGAGTTTCTATAAGTTTTAGAGAATGAACATATTGTATGTGATATTTTGCCATTTTATAGTTCCAACTTTTCTATGACTTAATTATATTATGTGATCCGATCATTGTAATATTGAACTGTGAATCATATTGATTCATGGCATATTTTCGACTACATGCTCAAGTATTATGTTGGACATTAATTATATGTACATATTGTGATGTATCATTTCTACTTTGTAATAGTATTTCCCTCCTCAGGAGTTTTAAATTTAAATATGATATAATTTATTAATATTTTTCTTTATTGTCTGTATTTACCTGTGATAAAACAAAATCACCTCCCCTGATGACATGAAGTTCTCTAGCAGGACTATAACTTGCATGATTTTAGGTTTCATTTATTTGTTTGTTTTCAAGGTAGGGTCTCACTCTAGCCCAGGCTGACCTGGAATTCTCTAAAGAGTCTTAGGGTAGCCTCAAACTAATGGCAATCCTCTTTCCTCTGCCTCCCAAGTGCTGGAATTAAAGGCGTGTACCACCACACCTGGCTTATTTGGAATTTTTTGATGTTGCTGTTGTTTGTTTTGTTGTATGTTGTTTTTATTGCCGTTATTATGCTTTTTGAGACAGGATCTCATTTGGCAAAAACTGATCTTGATCTCACTATGTAGGGAGGATGATCTTGAAGGTTTGAGCCTCCTGCTTCCATGTCACTAATTAAAAATGCTGTCATTTTATGCATGATGCATGTGACACTATGCCATGCTGTGATATTGAGTATTAGATGAGAAAGTGAGAGAGAGAGAGGAGAGGAGAGAGAGATACTGACAGAGTTTTGAAATATGATTTTTTATTATTTTTATACTCAGTGAATACAGTCACATTGGTACCATTGTAGGTTCATTCATGTCCTACCCCCTCCCCTTCGCCCTCCGCCCCCCTCTCCCCCCTTCCCCCCTTCCCCCACTTCTCCTTGTTGAGGTATATGGGTCATGTATTGTGGAGTTAGCCCACAGTTATGGGTAGGAGAAATGTCTCTGCCTATCATGACCCAAAGTGTGGCTCTGACATTCTATCCAATCCTTCTTCGCAAAATTTCCCTGAGCCATGTTGGGTTCATTTTGGTTCCACTTCAGTGATAAGGTGTTGGGAGCCTCTGGGTCTCTGGATCTCTGATTTGGTAGGAATCGATTGTGCTCTGTGTTGATCTCCTTCACCCTTGTGCTGGTACCCCCTTCACCAAGCAAACAGCACCTTTGCTTGTTTTGCCAATTATACTTAGTTTCAGCTGGGGCCCTTTTGAGATAGGATGGGGTGGTTCTTTCCTTGGGATCTGCATCTATCTGATAAAGTGAAGCAAATTCTCCAAGGGTGAGTAAAGTTAGCACTAGACTCGTGCCCCCTTGTGCATCTGGCTAACGTGGGTCTTGGGGAGTTGAGTCCTTAGGCTTCACGGGCAAGCGCTTAACCACTAAGCCATCTCTCCAGCCCAGCTGTAGTATTTTTATATAAGTCATTTTGTTCTGTGATTTTAAACTTTTTTTCTAGGAAGCAGTATAGACTTTTTAAAACACAGCCTAAAGTATATCATAAGTTGCTGTTATTAAACACATAACATGATTTTCTTGTAAAATATTGATCATATATCCAGTAAATCTGAAGAAAAGCCATATTTTCTAATATGCAGTATATCCTCTTACATTTACCATAGCAGAATAATGATGTTTGTAATACCACTTTGGGTTTTTCTTTATTCTTATTCCAAATTTCTGTTTTATAAAAGCCAAAATTAAAGCATATTCCTGAATTTAAAAGAAATTCTTTGTATAAGTAATTTTCAATATGCTATTTTGTGCAGACTCTTATAGCAAATCATCTTTAAGATATTAGAATAATTTGGATCTACCTCTTTTAAACATTTTTATGAATGAAAATGAAGAGTATAAAATTATTTTATAGCATAACTGTATTGGCATGACAGGTTTTCCCTTTTATTCTGTTAACATGATATTTAACAGTAAGATTTTCTAATGTTAATTTTTTGTAGTCAGATGATTTACCATCCTTGAGTTCTTGGTAATTATGAATTGTTTTGAGATATTAAACTAAATACTTATAATTTCTGTTTGTAAATATGATAAACCTTAATATTTTATTTCTGATGTATCTTTATCTGTTTTTACAAAAAAATAGCTAAGTCTATGTGTGGTGGTAGACACCTTTAGTCCAACCACTTGAGAGGCTGACATAGGAGAATGTGCATTTGAGGCCATCCTGGTGCTATAGAATGAGTTATGAGGGGCCTGGGCTATAGTAAAACCCTGCCTGAAAGTAAATAAACAAATAGAGTTGTATTTTTTAAATGCAATTTTTTTCTTTTATTCTGTAGTTATTTGCTTAAGATAAATCATCTGATATTAATGTTTTTGCAAGTCTTCCATTTACTACTTGGCCTGGCTAGTCACTATTCTCATTTAATATTGGAACTGGTAAAATTTAAGCATTCACTCATTATTGAAATTGTTATTACATACTACACATTCAATTTTTGAAATGTTTTGTCCACTTCATTAACGTTTTAAAACAAACATTGATTTTTTTTTCTAGTGTCTAAAATGATCTTTATTCATTATGTTGTGGCTTTGATGGAATTCGATAGTGGTTTGTTAAATGAATCTTAAAATACTAGTTTTGAACATGTTAGTTCTTATATTTTTGGATTTCAAAAACTATTTAATTATTTTTATCTTTATCATTTGTTTAGTTTTCCTTCTTTCTCTTTACTCCTATCCATTAAGTATGAATATTTTTTCCTAAATTACACTCACAAGTCTGTAACTTTTCAAGTACTGCTTAAACTACATTATAATCAGTACTTTTAGTGAAGTTCTGTTTTTGATATATTGTAAAACTTTAATTTTTTTTAACATGAATGATTCAGATTTTTAAATTTAAATGTTATTGTTCATTTTAATACATGAACATTTTGCAAATTGGTGGTATTACCATGGGTTCATTCTCTTTTTGCCCCTGCTCCTCTTATCCCATTCCCATGAAGGCCCTGTTCGGTGGACTATCCATAGTCATCATGGGGTCATGGTTCTCTTAGTTGTTGTGGGGAGGACAATGTCTCACAATAGACTACCACAATGTGGCTCTTCCATTCCTTTAAAAAAATTATGTTCATTATTATTACTATTATTATTAATATTTCATATTGATATGTCATCTTATTTCCTTCATCTCTGCCTCCATTCCATTGGGGTTGCAGGTATTCCCTTCGGGGTTGTGGTTTATGTGTTGGGGGAGCAAGAGTCAGTCCACTAAATCCTGGATTATCAGGAACAGCATGGAAGAAACACTTGCTCATCTCCCTAATTCCTTTGTGGATTCAGCCGTGGCTTGGCTGAAGTCCTCAGGCCATTGTTGGACATTTTCTCCCAGCAGTTCATGTAGCGCTTTCCAGCACTAGACAGGCTGTCAGGCGACTGGCCTTCTTTTGAATTCTAGCCATGAGTCTCCATGCTCTGTGTCCATAGCATACAGTTTCTTCAGCAATAAGGTCTTAGCTTTTGCCTCAGTCAGGTAATCAAGTGCTTTGCAGAAAGCTCTCTTGATTTGGGGACCTAGTAGGTTTCTCTGATGGACAGCTTAGTGTGGGTAGCAACCAATCTCTTATAGTGGGAGTTTCAGGTCAGAGACAGAAACAAAATTTTCTCTTAAGCTTAGACTTCATCCTACCATCACCCCAGGACCCCTACTTTTCAGGTGCTCCACCATTACTACTTTTGAGGGTTATTTATGCTATCTCCAAGGATAAAGGCTTGTATGGTATCAGCTCATTTTGGATTTAATTTTGTGTTTCTTACCTCCTCCTTCTCCCCCAAACCCTTCTCTCCCTATTGTCTTGGCTTTAAGTTGCCTATCAGGTGTATCAGCAACTCAAGCAGGCCCATCTTAGGATCTGAAGATAAATGATACCATATGGCATTTGAATTTCTGTGATAGTATGAGTTTGCTGAATATGATCTGTTCCAAGTATATTCATTTTTCCACAAATTTCATTGCATTGTTTTTCTTACTGCTTAGTAGAATCGCATTGTGTAAATATACCAAACTTCATTAACCATTTATCCAATGATGGGCATCTGGGTTGATTCCAGTCCTTACCTATAAGCAATTGATCAGCTATAAACATTGTTGAGCAAATGTCTCTGTATTGTTTCATGGAGCATTTAGGACAAATGCCCAGTAAAGGAATAACTGTGTCTGTTGGTAGCTCTGTGTTCATCCTTTTTCAGGAATCTCCAGGTTTATTTCCACAGTGGTTGTACAAGTATACTTTCCCACCAAGAGTGAATGAGGGTTCCTTTTTCCCCAAATGCAGCATTTCTTATTGTTATATTAAAAAAAAATGCCGGCTGGAGAGATGGCTTAGCGGTTAAGCGCTCGCCTATGGAGCCTATGGACCCCGGTTCGGGGCTCGGTTCCCCAGGTCCTACGTTAGCCAGATGCACAAGGGGGCGCACGCGTCTGGAGTTCGTTTGCAGAGGCTGGAAGCCCTGGCGCGCCCATTCTCTCTGTCTCCCTCTATCTGTCTTTCTCTCTGTGTGTCTGTCGCTCTCAAATAAATAAATAAAAAATTAAAAAAAAAAAAGCCATCCTTACTGGTATAAGGTGGAATCTCATGGCTGTTTTAATTTGCATCCTCTAATGGCTAGGTATGCCAAACATTTTCTTAGGTGTGTGTTAGCCATTTGTATTTCTTCCTCTGAGAACTCCCTATGCCATTTTTGGAGTGGGTTACTTAATTTTTATTTTTATTTTTTGTTCCTTATAGATTGTAGATAATAGGGTTCTGTCAGTGGTATATCTGGCCTTGATTTTCTCCCATTCAGTGGGTAGTCTATTGGCTCTGCTTATAGTATGTCTGTACAAAAGTTTCTTACCTTCAGAGATCCCATTGGTTGAGTTATTGTTTAATTTCCTGGACTCCTGGGGCTTTGTTCAGGAAGTCTTTCCCCACTCCTATATCATGGAGAGTGCCTCCTAATTTTTCTTCCAGTAGGAGAAGGGTTTTAGGTCTTATATTGAGGACTTAAATCCATTTGGAGTTGAATTTTGTTTATGGAGAAATGAATGGGTCTAGTTTTGTTTTTCTACATACGCTTATGCAATTTGCTCAACACCATTTGCTGAAGATGTCTTTTCTCCCATCTACATTATTGGCACCTTTGTCAAAGATCAAGTTGCCATAGTTACTTGACCTAAGGTCTGAGTCTTCAATTATGTTCCATTGGTCTATGCTTCTCTTGTTATACCATAACCATGCTGTTGTTGTAGCAACGGCTTTATTATTTGCTTTAGGTATGTTATATAACTATAGGTGTGGCATTACCTCCAGAGGTTCTCCCCCGGCGCCTGAGGATATGTTTGGATATCCGAGGCCTTCTCCAATTGCATATGAATTTTGCAATCATTTTTCAATCTTTGTGAAGAAACATCCTGGTATGTATATTGTTATTGCATTAAATCTGTATATTGCTTTTGGTAGAATTGCCATTTTCCCAATATTAATTCTATCTATCCAGGAGCATGGGAGGTAGTTTCATTTTCGCAAGTCTCCTCCATTTCTTTCTTGTGCTTTTATAAAAATGTGTTCACTATATACGTCTTTCACTCTCTTTGGTTAGTATTATTCCAAGGTATTTAATTATTTTTTGTTGCTATTGAAAATGAAATAGCCTCACTTATTTCTTCCTCTGTATATTTGTCCTTTGCATATAGAAAGGCTACTGATGTTTGGGCATTGATTTTGCATCCCCCCACTTCACTAAAGGAATTAATCACTTTTAGAATTTTTTTAAAATTTATTTATTTATTTATTTGAGAGTGACAGGCAGGGAGAGAAAGAGGCAGATAGAGAGAGGGAGAGAGAATAGGCATGCCAGGGCCTCCAGCCACAGCAAACACAACTCCAGATGCAAACACCCTCTTGTGCATCTGGCTAACGTGGGTCCTGGAGAATGGAGCCTCAAAACCAGGGTCCTTAGGATTCATAGGCAAATGCTTAACCGCTAAGCCATCTCCAGCCCTAGTTTTAGAATTTTTTTAAATAATGTATTGTGTTTTATTTTATTGCAAATGATCTTTTTATTTAAAGTATACTCTTTCTTTCATTTTTTTAAATTGTTCTTTTTATTTTATTTTAGCCACTTAAAAATATAAACTTCATTAAGTTGAAAGTCAGTTCATAAACAAGCAACAAATCAAATGTGGCTTATAGCCCAGTTTGCCAACTCCTACTAGAAAACAGATAAAATGCTTTCCATAACATATTTATGAATTATCTATTAAGAATGTAACTTCTTGATAAACCTAGGTGTTTTTTTCCCAAGGTTTTTAGTTTTCTTCTTTTTTTCCTTATTATTGTTGTTGTTGTTGTTCTTAACAAGATATCTTATATGGATACATAATGTATTGGTACCCTCTTTTCCTCATCCCTGCTCCATTCCACTGGGTACACTCCTCTGTAGGGTTGTAGGTATTTCCCATGGGGTTGTGGTTTATGCATTGTGGGAACAACAGTCTTGGGGGGAATGAATCCCTCTGGGCATGATGTCTCAACCTGTAGCTGTTACAATCTTTTAACCTTCTCCATAAAATTCTCTGAGCTGTGGTGGGTGAGTTTTAAGTCTACTTCAGTGATGAGCTTCTGGGAGCCTGGATCTTTACTTTCTTAGTTGTGCCATTCCATATTAATTTCAAGATCATTTTTCCAATTTATGTGCAGAATGATGCTGGTATTTTTTATTGATTTTACATTAAATCTGTATATTGCTTTTTGTAGACTTGCCATTTTTACAATATTCTACCTATCCAGGAGTATGATTGGTCTTTAAATCTTCTCAAGTTCACCTTGAATTCTTTCTTGAGTTTTTAAATATTTTTATTACATAGTTCTTTCACATCTATGGTTAGTATTATTTCAAAGTATTTTTTGTTGCTTCTGAAAATGGAAGAACCTCATTGATTTCTTTCTCTGTATATTTTTCCTTTGCATATAGAAAAGCTACTGACTTTTGTATATTGATTTGTATTCTGCCACTTTACTTAAGGAATTACTCACCTTTAGAACTTTTGAGATGGAGACTTTTGGGTCACTTATGTGTAGGACTTCTTCCTTTCCAATTTGAATGTCTTGTATTTCTTTCTCCTGTCTTATTGCTTGGGCATAGTACTTCTAGTGCTATGCTGAAGAGCAGTGGTGAGAGTGGGCACCCTTGTCTTTTTCCTGATCTCAATAGGAACTTCTTGAGTCTTTCCCCATTACTTATTATTTGGGCTTTAGGTGCTTTATATATAGCCTTTATTGTATTGAGATATAAACTGCCCATGCTTATTCTTTCTAGCATTTTGATCATGAAGTGGTGTATTTTATCAAAGGCCTTCTCTGCATTAATTGAGATGATCATGTTGTTTTTATGGTTCTTTTTTTTTTAATGTGGTGTATTCCATTGGGCAGTTTCCTTATTTTAAATCATCCCTGCATCCCTGGGATGAAGCCTACTTGATCGAGGTGGATACTGCTTTTGATGTGTTCTTTAATATGGCTTGTAATGATTTTTTTGAATTTTTTTTATTGACAAGTTCCGTGATTATAGAAAATATCCCATGGTAATACCCTCCCTCACCCCACTTTCTCCTTTGAAATTCCATTCTCCTCATCTCAATCAGTATTACTTTTATTTTGATGTCATGATCTTTTCCTCCTATTATGATGGCCTTGTGTAGGTAGTGTCAGGCACTGTGAGGTCATGGATATCCAGGCCATTTTGTGTCTGGGGGGAACACATTGTAAGGAGTCCTACCATTCCTTTGGCTCTTACATTCTTTCCACCACCTCTTCTGCAATAGACTCTGAGCCTTAGAAGGTGTGATAGAGATATTGCAGTACTGAGCACTCTGGTCACTTCTTTCCAGCACCATGATGCCTTCTGAGTCATCCCAAGGTCACTGCCATCTGAAAAGAGAAGATTCTCTACCAAAAATGAGAATAGCATCAGTATAAGGGTATGAACATTTATAGAAGTACATTCTGGGCAGTTTGATAACCATAGTATATACATTTAGCCAGACAGCAGCAAACATTACACCCCTAGGTCTCAATAATACCTGGATATTTGCTTCTAAATTCACCAGGATATAGGCCTATCGTTTTCTTTTCTTGTTGTATCTATGTTTGGTTTCAGAATTAGGGTGATGCTAGCTTCATAAGAGGAGTTGGGGAGGAATCCCTATTCTCCAATTATGTAAAACAGTTTGAGAAAAATTTGTTTTAGTTCATCAATAAAGGTTTGATAGAATTTGGCTGAAAAGCCATCTGGTCTAGAATTTTCTTTTGGGGGATGTTTTTATTACCTTTTCAGTCTCCACAGATGTGGTATGTTTGTTTAGGAGATTAATCTGCCCTGAGTTTACTTTTGGTAGGTGGCATGTGGCCAATAATTCATCCATTTCTTGTAGATTATCCAATTTTGTGGAGTAGTGATTTTGGAAGTATTCCCTGATGATTATTCCAATTTCATTTATGTCTAGGACCTCTCCTTTTTCATTTTTGATTTGTTAATTTGATACCCACCCCTCTCTTTTGCTTGATCAAAATAGGCACTGGTTTATCAATCTTGTTTTCTGTTCCAGAGAACCAGCTCTTCATTTCATTGATTTTTAAAATTGTTTTCTGAGTTTCTAATTCATTATTTTCTGCTTTGATCTTGATTATTTCTTTCCATCTGGAGCTATATGGTTTGATTCCTCCCTTTTTTCAATGCTTTTAGTTAGACAGGTTATTAATTTAGGATCTACTGTCTTTGTTATAAAGGCATTTAGTGCTGTGATTTTTCCTCTTAGGAGTCCCATTGAGTCCCATAAGATGGTAAGTTGTGTTTACATTATCATTCAGTCCCACCAATTTTTACAATTTCTTTTTTGATTTTCTTCATAACCCATTTCTTTGTTTAAAAGTTTGTTGTTTAGTCTTCAGGAGCTGGTAGAGTTCTTGATCTGTCTCTTACTAATTTCTATCTTGAAAGCATTGTGATATGGTATGATGCAAGAAGTTACTTCAATTTTCCTGAATTTATGGAGGCATCATTTCTGGCCATAATGTATGGTCTATTTTGGAGAAGGGCCCAAGGGCTGCTGAGAAGAATGTCTATTCTTTAGAGTTGGGGTGGAAAGTCTGTAGATGTCTGTTAGGTCTAGGTCATCTATGGTATTGTTGAGCTTTATTATTTCCCTGTTGATCTTCTGCTTTGATGATCTATCGATTGATGATTGTGGCATATTGAAGTCCCTGACTATAATGGTCTTGGTGTTTATTTCTGGTTTCTTATTAGTGTTGGGGCTTGACAGGCCCTGGCGTGAGGCTGTGTGGCTTTTGACCTTTAGGCTTGTGCTTCTCTCTCTCTCTCTCTCTCTCTCTCTCTCTCTCTCTCTCTCTCTCTCTCCTTGGGCCTGTGAAGGCAGGCCAGCTTCTGCTGACATTTATGGAACTTCCTTTGGATCTGTAGGCTTAGATAAATATCTCTTCCTCCATAACTGTGCTTGGTCTGGAACTTCATCTCAGTGAGTCTGAAGCTGTCTGATACAGAACTTGGTACCGAGGAGTAGGCTGAGATGAACCTGACCATGTGGATGTTGATCTTTTGGAACCTTTGTTTTGGAGAAATAGGCATGGACTTGGTGCTTACAACTAAAGGTGCCTTCTGGAGTGGTAAGCCACATTTTATGGACTATTCTGATGACAGTCTGAGAATGCTAAGTACAGATAACATTAAACTTCAAGGCTTGGCTTTTGAGCTTTCTAAGGGGAAGGAAAAACTACAGAGGACTTTGTTGGAACTGGGCTACTGGCATAAGGGCTGGCTGTTTCCTGCTACCCAGACCCAGAGAGTTTGATTAAGGTTAAGTTTGTAATGGACTGATGTGCTTGGCTAGAGGTATTGGACTGAGAGATTTAAGATTTTAAATTTAACTTTAAGCAAGTTAAATTTACTGGCACAGTGACTGGCTTTAGATTACTGAAGCTGCTATTGTCAACACATTAGCAATCTTAAGGGTGGTCCAGTTGCTTTACCATGTAAAGGATGCCTGAGGGAAGACTATCATAGAAATAAAAACACTTTGGATGGTGGTTGAGTTTGCATTGTGTTAGTCTCTCCTTGCTATGCCTTATACCAGTTAAAAATGTTTAAATGTTAGAAGTGCTTAACTTGTTTGATTTTACAGGTCTTAATATCTGAAATTGGTCAAGGCTGTGAGGATTCAGTTGTTTATTTGTTTATAGTTCACATTCTGCAGCCACCTGGCCAGAGGCAATGTCACTAGGTGGATCTTAAGGTGTGGTGGTGGGTTTCAGATTTCAATCTAAAGATATACAAAGTGTGCCTACCAGGAGTTTCTGAAGTGTGCTGTGGATTTTGGCTTTATCTTCTTATCAGTTGATACTTTCTCCTGGGCCTGTTGGGCATCTGCACAGGCTGGGGAGAAATCTAAACATTCCATTAGTCATATGCTTCAATGTTTTGCCACTCTCGGGCTACCTGATCAAGTAAAAACAAATAATAGCCTCTGCTTTGTAAGTCAAAACTTTACAAGTTTCCTAGAGATGTGGCAAATTACACATGCCACAGGCATTCTATATAACCCTCGAGGCCAAGCTATCATTGAAAGATATAACCAAACACTTAAATCACAATTACAAAAACAAAAGGGGGAATCACTACCCCCCCATGATCAGATAATGAAAGTATTATTCAACTTAAATATTTTAAATTTTTCTAGAAATGAAAAAAATGTCTCCATTCCAAAAACATTGGTCATCCTGTCATGTAAACCTCGATTAGGGTCAGATAGAGAGACACATTGACTGGGGCCTGGAGAGGACCAGACCGAATCCTCACAGCAGGGTGAGGATTTGGATGTGTCTTTACTCAAGATAAAAAAAGACCCATTGGATACCAGCAAGGGACCTAAAATATTTGTTCCAACAAGGGGACACTGACAACCACTTCTCCAGGGAGTATCCCACTCCTGAGGACTGTTCCTAAAATGCTCTTCACCCTACTAAACCAAACAATTCCCTTCGTTACAGAGGATTGCTGGCTTTGCCTCCTATCTGTGCCTCCCTGGCTGCTTGCAGTAATCACCAATGATACAACTACTCAGCCACCTTCCTCATCTCCATCCAGATTTTCCCAATGTCTCCTTACTCATTGGGTTTGTAATAACCACAGGCATGTCCACTGGGACAGCTGGGATGGGTATGGCATCCCATCTCTACAGAACCTCTCTCTCCAGTTGATCACTGACATAAAAGCCATGTCCAGTACTACCCTTGATCTCCAACAACAGCTAGATTCCCTGGCTGAGGTAGTCCTACAAAACAGGAGGGGACTAGACCTACTAACTGCCAAAAGAGGAGGCATATGCTTGTTTTTAACAGGAAAAATGCTGTTTCTATGCCAATAGATCAGGAATCACTGAAGACAAGATCAAAAGACTTCAAGAGGACCTGGAGAGGAGATGGCAGGACCTCCAGGACAACCCACTGTGGATGGGCTTGCATGACTTCTTACCCTACCTCCTTCCTCTTCTTGGACCTCTTCCTCTCCTTCTTCTTACTGTTGGGTCTTGTGTAATTAACAAAATTACACAATTCATTCACCAGAGGCTACAGGCAATAAAACTCCATCAGGTTGAGATACATTACCACACTGGCAACTCAAAATTAAATTCCTCATGTGACCCACTGCCACCTCCTCTGCCCTCCATGTGACCAATGATGGGTAGTATCTCAGACTGACTGAGACAGGCCATGGAGTGGGATCTCTGCAAGCTATACACCTGGTACCCAGTGATGGGTAAGATCCCCAGAGGGGCACAATCTAAGACAGGGGCCATGCTGACTAATGCTCTTACAAAAACAAAGGGGGAGACGTTGGGCCTTGAAAGGCCTGGGTGTGAGGCCTAGTGGAACTTCCTGATCCTAGCTAAAGTTTGGCGATCTGCATCTGGCCAGTTATGTCTCAGCAGGGTGCCAAATAGCCTGTGGTCTGCTGCTTCCGCGTAGCAGTTTGAATTTCCACATGTGCGCGTGTGCTTTGGACCAATCATCTCAAAAGTCACGGTTTACTATTGGCCCTTACCTCTCCCTCCCATTCTAAAATCTCCACCCTCATTTTTAACATTATATAAGTAACTGCTTGTAACAATAAAGCGAGTTCCTGCTTTGATGAGACTTCCGGCTTGGTGGTGTGTGCCTTGCCATCGACACTCATCCTCCTCCTCAACCCATTGGGAAGAACCAGCGGGCCTGGTCCTTCCTCAGCACTACCCACTGGGGGAGCCCGGCAAAGTAGGTTTTGTTTATAAACTGTGGTGCACCTGTGTTTGGTACATATAGATTTATGATTGTGATGTGTTCTTATTGGATCATGCTGTTGATGAGTAAGAAGTGGCCCTCTTTGTACTTTATGATTACTTCTGGTTTCACATCTATTTTATCAGATATTAATATAGCAACACCTGCTTGTTTGCTTGTTTTCTTTTTTATTTCTATTTGTTTGGAATATCATTTTCCATCCTTTCACTCTAAGGAGGTGTCCATCTTTAGTGGTGATGTTAGTTTCTTGAAGACATCAGATACAAGGGTCCATTTTTTTGATCCACCCTGATAACTTTTATTTTTGATGGGGGCATTTTGTTCTTTTTTGAACCTGGTCTGTTTTTGTTATTGTGATCTTCTTGTTGGCTTTTCAGATTGGTTGTTTGAATGTTATATATGAAATATTTCCTCAAGTATTCTCTGTAGGTTTGCTTTATTGTTCATATAACCATAGAATTGACTATTTTTTATGGAAGGTTTTCCTTTCACCATGTATTATGATGGATACTTTTGCTGGGTAGAGTAGCCTAAGTTGGAAGTCATAGTTTTTTAGACTTTGAAGTGTTCCATTCCAGGTTCTTCTGTACTTCAGGGTTTCCATTGAGACCTATGAGGTAATTTTGATGTAGATGTCTTTGTATGTTGTGAGTTGTTTCTCTCTTGCTGCTTTTAGCACTCTGTTTTCATTGTTATTTATTTATTTATTTTTTATTTTTATTTTTATTTTTTTTAGGTAGGGTTTCACTCTAGCTCAGACTGACATGGAATTCACTATGTAGTCTCAGGGTGGCCTTGAGAATTTGTGGTGCTCTTCTTACCTCTGCCTCCCAAGTGTTTGGATTAAAGGCATGCGCCACCACACCCAGCAATGGTTTTAACTGTGATGGTCCTAGGAGAATTTCTTTTTTGGTCCTGTCGATTTGGTGTACAGTGGGCTTCTTGTATCTGGATGGGCCTCTCTTTTGAGAGATTGGAAGTTTTTTCTTCAAAAATTTGATTGAATATGTTCTTTCTGCCTCTGGCCTGGATTTCCTGTCCTTCTAGTGTACCCATAATCCAGATGTTTGGTCGTTTTAGGGTATCTCACTGTTCCTTTGTATTCTGTTCACATGAGATTTTGAACTTAGCAAAGTTTTTGGTCACCCAATCAATTTCTTCTGTCTTATCTTCCAAGTTAGAGGTTCTATCTTCTGCATGAGCAGGGGTACAAGGACCAGGGAATGTTATAACCTACTGCCAGTGTTTGGCACACTCTCCTGCTGATGTTGTCCATCTGATGTTGGCCAGGAAGTGTAGTTCACCCTCTGCTCATGCCATCATTTCCTGCCATAATGGAGCTTTGTCTCAAGTCTGTAAGCCAAAATAAACCTTCCCCCTACCCAACCACAAGCTGGTCAGGTGATTTCTGCAAGCAATGCAAACCTGACTGCAAAAGAAGGTAATTTATATGACTGCATCATTCTACTTGGGTAGTTACTTTTTCAACATATTAATGATATTATTCTATTTTCTATTGTGTTTTTCTTGCTTTTGAAATATTTTGTTCTAAATTGCAATACTTTGTGTGTGTTACGATTTTTTTTCGGAACTGCTTTTGGTATCTCCTTTTTATTTTATATTTAGTAATGTTCTATAGAATGAGTTCAGGTGGAACCATTTTTATTCACATTTTAAAAACGTATTGTGGCTCTTTAATCTCTGTCTTTGTGCCTTTAAGTTGCAGTATGGAAAAGTAAGCTTTTGTTGCTTTTTGATATTACCTTAATTTGGCCTCTGCTTTTCTCCACTTGGAACTTTGTTAGAGACATAGTGAAGCATGTATTCTAGCCTTACCTCTCTTAAGTTTGATTTTTTAATTTATTATATTTTTAATTCACCTATTATCTTATGTGACCTCTGAAAAGGGCTATTTAACATACATACTGAAATTTTATAATATAAAAATGCACAACATAAAAATACAAAATGTATGTGTCTAAAATGTACAATTTATAAACATGCAGCTCCATTCATATTATGAAGACATCATGTATCCGCTTTCCAGGTTAAAAACATAGTGAGTCCCTATAAGGGCTCCCTCATTACTACTCTTTTTAATAACTCTCTATTGCTATTCCCTTCATTATTTTAGTTTTGTACTTTTACATTAATATAATAATAAAGTATTTATTCCTGTGTACATGGTTCCCATAACTTACCATTTCTTCATGTGACTCTACTTTGTGACACACACTGGTAGTTCAATTGTTTCATTGTATAATAATACCACAGTTTATTTTTCATTCCAATGATAATGAATATATATGCTGTTTCCAGGGCTACTTTGAACAATGTTAAAGTACAAACATATTGTAGCAGACAGCTTGAGATTTGTTGAGATAAACTTCCAGACCAGGCACAGATATGGAGGAAGGGATTTATTGAATCTTGCAGATCCAGGGGAAGTTCCATAATGACCGAAGAAGTTGCCTGCTTTCACAGGATCAAAGAGAGAAGGGGAGAGAGAGAGAGAAAGAGGGGGAGGGAGGATGAGGGAGGGAGGGAGAGAGAGATGGTGGGGAGGGAGAGAGAAACACAAGACAAAAGCCAAAAGAACACTTCAGGAACTCTAGCTATACATACTTTGCATATGTTTAGATTGAAATCTCAAACCCATCATCTCACCTTAAGATATGCCCAGTAACACTCCTTCTAGCCAAGCCAGGTGGCTGCAGATACAAGCTACAAACTAATAAAACACTGAATATATTGGGGCCCATCTATTCAAACTACCACATTCCACCCTGGCCCCCAATACATTCATAACAATCACACATTTTAAATAGTACTCAGTTCAATTTCAAAGGTCCCACAGTCTTGGCCAATTTAAGATAGTAAGTCCTGTAAAATCAAACAAGTTAAATGTTTCCAATATATAATGGCACAGAGTAAACATTTTCGACTGGTATAATGCATAGCAAGGAGAGACTAAAACAATGCAAACTCAACCACTATCAAGCAATCATCAAACTTCTGTAGTTTAAGTTAAATATAACCAGAGACTGCCAGTCTCCAGATTTTTCAATTCTACCCCTCCAGCTGAGCAGAATATCCAGGGAACAATTCCATCCAAGGCCACCAGTGCGCTTTATGGTAGCCCTTGCATAGTTCTGGTATATCTAAAACGTCTTCATACCAATAACTGTGGGCTAACTCCACAATGCACGACCCATTTACATCAACAAGGAGGGTCCAATGGGAGGGGATAGATGAGCCTAAACAATGGTACCAAACTGCCTGTATTTGCTGAAAAGAAAACTAATAAATTAAATTTAAAAAAATGTCTTCAGGTCTTCATGCAAACCATGCTCCATCTTCCAAAGGCTCTTTCAGTCTATCAGGGCATCAGGCCCTGCCTCATGACACATCTCAGCAGCAGCTCCTGGAACCATGTGCACTTCAGGACCATGTCTCTAATTTTTCATGTTAGGTACACTTTTCATATCCTTAGATTGAAATCTCAAACCTATCACCAAACCTTAAGATCTGTCCAGGGACACTGCCTCCAGCCAGGTGGCAGCAGATGCAAACTACAAACTAATAAGACACTGAACATATTGTGGGCCATCTATTCCAACTACCACAAATATCAATTCTGGAAGGTATGTCCTAGAGAGTGGAGTTACTGAATCAGAGTGTTTTGCTATATTCAGAATTCATTAATATTAGAGAGTTTTCTAATATAAATTTCTTACAAAAAATATGTGAGCATTCTAGTGCTTGGTATGCCATAACCCTGCATTACCCATCTCTTCCATTTCACCTATCTGTTTCCAACAACTTCCTAGCTTACAAAGAAATTTCAACTTAATAGTTTAAAAAATATTTTCCATATGTCAAGGAAACATTTCACCTATATTGACTATATTCACTGTGGGGTCATGAAGCCCTCATTCCATGCCTGTGAAGTAACAGGGGACCATGCCTACCCATGCTGTGGCTCTTATAATCTTTCCACCCCCTCCTCTGCAATATTCTATGAGTTATGGCAGGCATGTTGGCAGTCTGATTTAGTGTTGAGTTCTCTGTAGCCTCTTAATTTCTGTTTTGATATGTTTTGATTGATCATCATGTTTGTCACCATCAACTTGGGCATGTTGTCAGGCTAGCGGTAAGAGCAGTATTCATGACACCACTTCCCCAGCAATTTCTTCTGAGCCCTGGCAGATGTGGTAGAGGTAACACCTTCCATGATGGTCAGTAGGCTAACTTCCTGTCTTATTGAATGATCTTGTTTCTTCTCTGTTTTCTCCACCATCTGTAAAATAAAGCAGATTCCCCAAACAAGAGTGAGAGCTGCTTGAGTTAAAGGGGAGGGTATGCAAATTTTATTTTTTGGTGTGCTAGCCTACTATTCTTCTCTAGAGAGAGTGGGGCTTCTTTGTAAAGTCTGTGAGTTTCCTGACAATAGATTCTGACTTGGGTTTCAGTGGTACCAGATATGAGTTCTCTCCAACTCAGTGGGCCTCATGTCTAATCAGAAAATAGTTGGTTACCCACAAATTATGTGTGACAATATTGCACAAGTATGTACTTCTTAAATGGCTGATTGATTTCATAGTCTGTAGGATCTCCTGTTTCTTCATGCTGCTGGTGATCCTTTTCCTACAGTGACTTTCATAGGGCTTTCCAGTACTTATGAGCCACATGGAAGCTTGTTTCCCTTTTTGTACCAGTATGATAATCTCATGTCTTGTGACAGCAGCCAGTGGTGCCTTCATCAACAGGGTCTTTTTTTTTTTTTTTTTTTTTTAGTTCTGACAGGTAATAGACTACATTATTTTTGGGGCCTCATGAGTCTCCCTGGCCAACAGCACACTGTGGGGAGAAACCCAATTCTGGGTCTTGGGATTTATACACCAAAGTCCATGGTTTTAAAGTTAAGATTTTTCTATCTTCTGGGTAAATTGTCCTCCCTCCCCCCCACCATTGTTGGTGATCATATCTTGTAGAATGCTAGCCAGAACTGATTCATGTTGTCTTAACTTTTATGTAATTCCTTCTTCACCTGCCCTACCCCCTACCTCTCGTGTTCTGTCCCTACCCTATCATGTCAGAAAATTCTCTCTCTGCTCTCTCCTTATTTAGTCTGTCTTCTGGTCTCATTACAGTTTTATGTCTATATTTCTGTTGCTTACCACCATTCCATTCATCTCCAATTGATCCAAGTTAGGAACAACAGATGAGAAAGGACATGCAGCATTTGTCTTTCTGTGCCTGCATAGTCTTGATTAGATTGATTTTTTTCCAAGTCCATCCATTTTTTTCTGCCTGTGTAATTATTTTATTTTCCCTTACCACTGAGTAGTATTGAATTGCATATATGTACCACATCTTCATTATTCATTCATCAGTTGTTGGCCATCTGGGGTGATTCCAGTTACTGATTATTGTGAATAAAGCAGCAACAAACATAATTGAGCAAGTATCTCTGTATAAAGGAGTGGAGTCTTTAGGGTATATGACCAGGAGTGGAATAGCTGTACTACATGGTAGATCTATTTTCACCTTTGTCAAGAATCTCCATACTAATTTACATAGTAGTTGTCCCAGTTTGCATTCTTACCAGCAGTGGGTAAGGACAGCATGTTTTTGATGAAGTAAGATAGATATAAGAACTTATTTCAAAATGAAACAAAAAAATTATTGGGAACTTTTATATGTGTACATGGTGTACTATGGTCCTGCTCCAATCCTGTTATCCTCCTTTGTTTCCTGTCTCCACCCCAATTCCACAAGGACCCTCCTCTTTCAATGTAATCCTTCCTCATTTTTGTTATCTCATCCCTTTTGTCGTTCTTCATCCTCTATATCAAAATGTTTATGATCTCATAACAGTGGAAATTTTGTGGAGATGTTAGTTATCACTGTGAATCCACCAGTCAATTAATGTTAGAAGGACAATGTCCCACAATACACCTTACCGCCACCCTGTGGCTCTAACATTCTTTCTGTATCCTCTTCTGTAATGTTCACTGAGCCTTGAAGGGCTTGTTAGAAAAATCCTTTTGTGTTGAGCTCTCAGCAGCCTCTTATTTTCTGCTTTGATGAGTTTTGAGTCTTCTCAATTTTTACGACCATGTCCATAGAGATGCATGTTTAGCTAGCAGTGAGAGAAGCACTCATATTCAATCCCATGTCCTATAAGATGTGCCCAGAGCCCTGGAGGGTGTGGCAGAGATGCTTCGTCCAATATTGGAAATTAGATTCTCTTGTTGTCGTTTTGATAAGTCTTGTGTCTCCCTAGTACTTACCACCATCTGTAAATGCAGGTGTTCTAACCACAAGTGAGAGCAGCAGCATTAATTAAATGGGATAAGCATATATTAAAAAGATTATTTAATGGGCATATTGCCTTCATTTAGCCAAAATAGAGTGGAACTTTCCCTCTGTGGTTTATGACCTTCCATGTCACAGGTTTTGACTTGGTTCTCATTATCAGGCATGAATTCCTTCTCTAATATCCAATTAGAGATTAGTTGATGACCCCCTTAATTTATGTGTCACCATTGCATCCATGAGTACACCTTGGCTTACTGGTGTTCACACTGTTTACACTGTTGATAATTTTTATCCCCAGGTAGTTCACATAGTCCTTTCTGACACTATGGCAGACAACTGGCTAACTTCCATTTCAGTTCCAGCTTGATTTCTCAATGTACTGTAACCACATCCTGTGATGTCTTCAGCAATAGGGTTTTACCATCTAATTCTGATGAATAATCAAATGCTTTGGCAATGGCTCTATGGGCCTCAGTGACAAACATCTCACTATGGGCAGAGGCTGGACAATCTCTGGCACTGGGATTTCCCTGCAACTAACTTCCACCAAAACTCCTCTGTTTTGTCGTATGCTCTCTCTGAATTATATTTTAAATAGTCAATGAAGAAGTGTGTGTCTATTGTACTTAATCTTACTCTCTTTAGATTTGTGTACCTCTCCCTCTCTTCTCCCTGTCCCTTAGCCCTTTCTACCCCCTGTACTTCCCTCCATTTTCCTGCCTAATATCCTCTACCTTAGTCCCTTCCTGCTTCTCCTCTTTCAAAGCCTTTTACTAACCAATTATACTGATGCTTATGAAAACTTACATAGAAATCTGACTATTTCAAGTTAGGATCTACATATGAGAGAGAATATGAGGCATTTGTCTTTGTGAACCTGGGTCACCTCACTTAGACTAGAATAATTCTTTCTTTTATACATCTGTGTGCTATAAATTGATGTGTAGAACAGTTTGATTGTGGGCCAGAAATGTAGTTCAGTGATAGAGTACTTGCCTAATTCATATAATCCTGGATTCAACTCACATCACTACAGAAAAAAATTCAGTTGTAAGCAACAATATTACTTTGTAAATTGACTGTCAAAGCTATAAGAAAAAAATTGAGCAACAATTTTCTGGTGTTGATAGAGTATCTAGCCAATCTATATGATGTAATAGCAAATGAAATTGAATATTAATATTGAAGTGGCACAAGTTAATTATTTGCATAGATGTACTATTAAGCATAGTCTTAAAACTTATATATTTTTGTTTAAAAACTTAATGTAGGGCTGGAGAGATGGCTTATCAGTTAAGGTGCTTGCCTGCCAAGCCTAAGGACCCATGTTCAACTCTCCAGGTCCCACATAAGCCAGATGCACAAAGTGATTCAAGCGAGCAAAGGTACACATGTGTACAAGGCAGAACATGCATCTAGAGTTCAATTGTAGTGACTGGAGGCCCTGGCACACCAATTCTTTCTCTCTCCCTTGCTCTCACTCTCTTGCATTAAAAATAAAAAAGCTAATATGTTGGGTTTGCACCAAAAAAAAATCCTAATTACTGTTATAAACAAGTAAATGTCACTGATTATACATATTAAAAAGATAATTTTGAATAGCAAAGTCAGTTAAAATTCCAGGTATTTTATACTAACTTTAGATTGTGAACATCCTTTTTTTTATTACTGAAAATATTTTGAAGTGAAAAGGTAGATTATGAGATTGTAGTTAGTTTCATGTCTTTACTATGAACATCCTAACCAGACACAGTTTAGAGGAGGAAGGGCTTTATGTCAAGTTTACTGATCCAGAGGGCAGTTCCATCAGAGGTAGAAAAAGTGGGCTTCCTTTCATTAATCCAAGCAGCCAACACCACATGCAAGCACAGCCAGAGCTCAAAACCTCTCTGTATATCTTTAGACTAGAATTCAGATCCACCCTCCCAAACACATCTTAGGGCTGGACCACAGGACCACAGGATCTTTAAGCAATTTAAAAATATTAATTGTATTTGATAGTTATGTTTGGTTTCACATTTTATTAAACTAAATATTGTTATAATTAATTTCCCTCTTTATTTTCATTTTGAACATGGCTACTAGAAAGATTAACTTTCATATATGGCTCAAAAGACATATTTTGGGTATTATTTCTAATATATATAATGATAATCGACACTAATAGGTTACTCATGAAGCTCAAAACAAGAAATTCCAAGCTAATAAGTTATAAAGCAAATTAGATAAATTAACTATGCTTCAATCCAACAGTTTTCCACTGGACAGTAAGCAATATACTTAGGACTTTACAGACTCACTGGAGGATATCTACGTTTTGTTTTAACCATGTGAGCTATTTCTCTCCCCCCTGCCAAAAAGTGTCCATTAAAAAAAACGTTTGTATTTATATCCCCACTGTCATTGACTGTCCACTAAAAAAGAAAGTTCTGGGGCTGAAGAGATTGCTTAGTGGTTAAGACAATTGCCTGTGAAGCCTAAGGACCTAGTTTCAATTCCCTAGTACCCACTGTAAGCCAGATACACAAGGTGGCATATGCATCTGGAGTTTGCAGTGATTGGAGGCCCTGGCATGCCCTTGATCTCTCTCTCTCTGAAAAAAGAGAAAATTTTTGAAATATGTCATACCATTTTATAAGTTTTAGAAGTTTCAGAAATTACTCCTAGTGCTTTATGCTTTTATACTCTTGACTGCTTGGTAAATTCTTGCTGATGTTTCTAGGACTGAGCTCTGTATTTCTCCTGTTTCATAAGCATCTTCAGTTTTCCAAATGGAAGTTTAATCACTACTGCACTTACATTACTACTGTATTTTCCATGCATCTATCAGCAATATTTATCACAATCTTCCAGTTCGATAATTTTTAAACTATTTTATATTTTTGTAGTATGTATCATATATGCATTTGCATGTGCACATGTGTGATATATGAATATTTGTGTGGAGATGTATACCCCTTGCACATACACATGCTTAGGCTAGAGAATATCAAATATCTTCTGCTATTGCTCTTCCACCTTATTTCCCTGACACAGAGTCTCACTGAACCTGAAAATCCCAATCTTTTCATTTAAAAAGGCTGATCAGGGAGCTCAAGCAATTTTCCTCTGTGCCCTGCATTGGGGTCACAGACATGTTTGACCATGTCTGGATTTTTACATAGGTGTTCAGGGTTGAATTCCTTACCTTATGCTTGCATAGCATGCTTTTCACTCACATAACCATTTCCCCACCCCCAGATTTTATAATTTATTTACTTGGGGTATAAATTCCTATTGTCTTTACTCTTCACGTTTCCTTTCATGTGCATAACACCTGACTCATAGCATTTATAGGAGTTAAAAAATACTTTTAAATTGTTTATTTGAGATAGATGACAGATATATACATACATAGATACATAAATAAGTGAGCGGGGGAGAGAGAGAATGGACATTCCAGGGGCTCTTGCTATTGCAAATGAATTCAAGAAACATGTGATACTTTGTATACCAGGCTTTGTGTGGATGCTGGGGAATTGAAAACAGGCTGGTAGGTTTTGCAAGCAAATGCCTTTACATTCTGAGTAATCTCCCTGGCCCCAGGAATTTTTTAAGTGCATGAAACAAGGAAACAAAGTAAAATAAAGCATCTGATAGTTAAAAGCAGTGAAGTAGCTGGACGTGTGGTACACCCCTCTAATTTCAGCATGCAAGAGCTAAGTAAGAAGATTGCTGTGATTTTGAGGCCAGCCTGACACTATATGGTGAATTTCAGGTCAGCTTGGGCTGGAGCAAGACCCTACCTCAAAAATCAAAGCAAAAAAAAAAAAAGAGTAAAATAGATAAAAAATTTAAATATACATACTTTCTAAAGATGGCAATATGAATCTCTGCAGTAATCTTTTTTTAATATTGAAGAATAATTTTGAGTTTGTCAAAAATATTGAAGTAGATAATATGAAAATATTACATTGTCTCTTTTACTTAATAGGAAATAAATCACTATAGTCCTAGATAATGTTACAGAATGTCATTATTCTTCACTCACAATTTTTTTTTTTTTTTTTTTTTTGAGGTAGGGTCTCACTCTAGCTCAGGCTGACCTGGAATTCACTATGTAGTCTCAGGGTGGCCTTGAACTCACGGCGATCCTCCTGCCTCTGCCTCCTAAGTGCTGGGATTAAAGGTGTGTGCCACCACGCCCGGCTCTTCACACAATTTTATTAAACATAGAGCACCACTGAGTAATTTCAATACTCATAAATCAAATTACCAGAAATATTGGATATCTTCATATACATATATGTTGTTGTTGTTTGTTTAAGGTATTATCTCACTGTAGCCCAGGCTGATTGGGAATTCTTTTTTTTTTTCTTTTTTTTTCAAGGTCGGGTTTCACTCTAAACCAGGCTGACCTGGAATTTACTGTGGAGTCTCAGGGTAGCCTTGAACTTGGCGATCCTCCTATTTCTGCCTCCCAAGTGCTGGGATTAAAGGCATGCGCTACCACACCCCACTCTGGGAATTCTTTATGTAGTCTCAGGGTGGGCTCAAATTCACAGCAACCCTCCTATTTCTGCATCCTGAGTGCCGGGATTAAAGGTATGCACCACCATGTCCGACCCTTCATATATAAGTACATAGAAGAGCTCATGAAAATATTAAAGAACATTGATGTTACTTGCAATAAAGAGGTATACCACCTCAGACATAATGGAAAGTATATGTCTTTCTATCCTACTTTCTAGCAATGACTAAGTTCAAGAATAGGCTTTCTATTTTTAATTGATTAAAATTAAAAAGGTAAATGTACAACCAACTTAATATAAAATTGATCATACTAATCAATTTCTTCTCTATTTAATCCTCCCCACTGCAAACTGAATATTGAGTGTAGCGAAATTGAGTGAGTATATAGGAAGGATTTTTAAAAATATTTTTATTTATTTATTTAACAGAGAGAAAGGGAGAGAAAGAGAAAGGGTGGGGGGAGAGAATGGGTGCACCAGGGTCTCCAGCCACTGCAAATGAACTACAGACACATGAGCCACCTTGTGCATCTGGCTAACATGGGTCCTTTGGCTTTGTAGGCAAATGCCTTAACTGCCAAGCCATCCCTCCAGCCCTATAAAGGACTTTTAAAAATGGTTTTATTATTAGTTTTCTCATACTTTCAGTGATAATATAGCATTCTTTTTAAACAAATAGAAATTTATAAATATTTATTTTGGGGCTGGGGAGATGGCTCAGTAGTTAAAGGTACCTACTTATAAAGCCTGCCAGCTGAGGTTTAATTCCCAACTACCCACATAAAGGCAGATGCACAAAGTGGCTCATGCATTTGAAGTTCATTGCAGATGCAAAAGGCCCTGGCATGTCCTTTCCCAAACTCTTTGACTTTCTCTCTCTCTCTCTCTCTCTCACAAATAATACATACTTATTTTTTATTAAAACATATATGTATAATTTTTAGACAATATTATTGATAAGGGAAGAGACCATGGACACATAGGCACCCTACTCACCTTCCAGTGTTGGTGGAAGTAACCCTTTTCCTTGTAGGCTTGCACTATGACCTGACTTCCTATGTCCTGACTATACTCACTTGGGGCAAATGTCACTAGCTGATATTAGAAATTCAATGGAATTAACTTGCTTGATGGCAGAGAATCTTCAAGGTATATTACTTCTGATAAATGGGAGACTGGTTTTCACCAGAGGAGGGAGGAGACATGTTCACTTGGACATTGGGTACTTATGTAGAGACCTATAGGGACAAGGCCACCAGTTTTTGTAATTCTTCTACCCTTAGCTAGAGTCTTACTATTTTTTCTTTTGCCTTTACTAACCAGACTGACTTAGTGTGAGATAAGACATGGGGATGTCAGGGGAGTCACTAGGCTCTCCAGTATACTGGCAAAAGTTTCTGGACTGGTTTGAGTCTTATTTCCCCTCCCCATTCTTGACATTTCTTTTAAGCTAGAATTTTCCCACTTTGATGTTCAAGTATTCTTTCTCAGGTCTGTTTGGTGTCACCTTCTTAGGTGGCATTTTCAAATGTCTTAAATTGCACATTCCACAGGACAGACTTGACTGAAATGATGTAGTTACCATGGTACTCAAAAGACAGCTCCCAGAAAAAAAAAAATCTTATTTTATAAGCATAAGTAGAAAACTGAAAATAGAGTGGCATATTTTCTCCAAAAATTGAGGACAAAAGTACAGTGTATGTTTGTAAAATGCAAAGTCTAACTATAGTTTTAAAGTTTTCCTTATTACTTTAAATCTAATCTATTTAACTTTTATTTTGTCATTGTCTGTTTCATGAGTGGCATGGTTAATTGTATAGTCCAGTCTGGAATTGAAATCAATATTCTTGAATACTAGTATAAGCTATTTCATGAAACTGCTCATCTGAGACCTGTGGGACCGTCTACACACTCCCCCTAGGTTTCTTCCCACATTAGTACTATTTTCAGATCTAAGCACCATATGGGAATCAAAATACATAGAGGAATCACAGTGCAGATTCTAGATGCTTGAGCTGTTGGAAAAATTTTCTAAGCTTCTCCAGTTATGGAATTAAAGAGTAAGAGACAGAAAGGTTATCTGAGTTTCTCTGTCAAACAGCTAATTAGAAATAAAACCAAGGCTTGAATTTGGATGTTACTTTTCTTTCACCTGCTTCTAGGTTTCTTGCTTCTCATTTGATCATTACCAAGAATTACATCAAAGGTTAGTCTACCAGTGGGAAGTCATAGCTGTCAAGAAGGGGTGACCCTGTATAAATCTGCCCCTGAAAATCAATTCAGGGTTTTGCTTTTAAGACATCTGTGCTTCAAAGGCCTTAGGAACTCACTAAATGGCCTTGACTAATCTGAAATTTTATATGTTGTTGAATCTGGAAAATTTCTGTGAGAAATATTTTTATGTGTCTGGATATTTCTTCATCTTTATTTGACATATATAATGATGTTTTTTAGGTATAAATACACAGTACCTTTTCCAAGAACCAGTGTCTTGACTAACTTTGGAAAACATCACATAATTTATTTTAACAACTCTTGAGTCTATAAAATAATTATTGTCTAGTAGATTCCATTTAGCATTATAAAACAAGTATAGGTCATTTAGTCTCACCTAGATAATTCTGTGTTTCTTCTAGTTGACTCTAGTAATTAATATCTTGTGATCACTATTACAAATGCTTTCTGTGGTTCACTCTTCAAATAATATATCTGTTACACATGGTGTGTGTATGTGTGTGTGTAAGATGGGTTGGGTTGAAAGGAAAAAAAAATCACTTATATTAAACTTGAGAAAAGAAAATTCACAGATTTATTTCCTCCCTTCCTCCCTCCCTTCCTTCCTCCCTCCCTTCCTTCCTTCCTTCCCTTCTGTTTGAGTAACAGTCCTTGGACATTCCAGTATAGCTAAGTGTGACTTGAAATCCTGATCTTGGATTACAGTGGTAAACTATTTTGCAAGGATTAAAAACCCAAATTCAAAAGCTCATGACACTACATAAAGAACTGCAGAGAAGACCAGACCAAGCTAGATTTAAAACAGAAAATGTGAGGAGTTTGGGAGTGATTACTTGATAGGAATCAATAAGGGCACCAGGACTGAGGAGTGAAGCTCCCATTTTTTCTGCAGCTTTATCCTCAGAGTTCAGTGTCTCAGGAGCAAATCCTTGAGCTAAGCTTCAGACTCATGGACTTCTCTTGACTGGAAGGATGATGGTAAACAAGGTGTGTTTGCTTCTGATTTTGTAAACAGAGTTAGGCACATAGATACTATATTGTAATACACACACATTGGCACCAATATAATTCCATGGAAGGAATTAAAAGTTTCTAAGTAGGAGATGGAGATTTCAGAGATGGCACATCAGTCAAAGGCACTTGCTTCTAAGCCTGACAGCTGGACTTCAATTTCCTAACACCCACATAAAGCTGGAAGCCCAAGTCTATGATCCCAATGTGCCTAAGACAATGGGAGGAAGAGCCAGGAGAATATAGAAGCCCATAAACCAGCTTTACTGGTGCATATGCACTGCCTGAACAAGAAGAGAGACCCTCTCTAAAGATAAGAAAAAAAGTTGGGCAGAGAAGACAAATACTGCAAGGTTGTCCTCTGATCACCTATGTACACTGTGGCCCTTATGGTCATATTAACTCACAAACGTCATACACATATAAATATTGTTTTAAAGTAGGAAAAGTTGAAGTGAGAACAAGTGTTACTCAGTAATCTTTCACACTGGGGACTGACTGAACCTTGTAGGATGTGGATGTTGAGCACTTATATCTACCATTGAGCTACACACTTAACTTCCTGTTTACAGCTTTCTCTTGCCTTCATTGTTCTATGAAATAGCAACAATTTCTCTGCTAAAGTTTCCAAAGCAGACAACGCCTATGGCCTTTGCTATTTCACTATCTCTTCTTTTCTTTCCCTTCCACACCACACTTCTAAGACTTCTTCAGTTACTAGAGAATGGCCCGAATGCCACATGTAAGTTTTGAAATGTTTTTACTTATTTATTTATGACAGAAGAAAGGAGAGAACAGGAAAGAAATAAAGATTGAAAAGAAAGAAAAGGAAAGGAAAATGGGCACACCAGGGCCTTGCAGCTGCAAAAAAACCCTCCAGATTCGTATGCCACTGTGTGTTTAGCTTTACATGGGTAATGAGGATTCTAACCCAGGCTAGCAGGCTTGTAAACAAGTGCCTTTAACTACTGAGCCATTTCCCCAGCCTCATATGCCTTTTCTTGAACCATCATTCCTCCTTTGTCTTCCAGCATTTTATTTCATTCTTATAATGTCTCTTAATTCATATTTTCTCTTTCCTGGAACATTTTGTTTCTCTAAAAAATTGTATGTGGGCATCTTCAGTGATCCATCATTGCACAACCTGTATCGGCCTGTGGCAAAGTGGAAAGGCAGTGCTCAGACACTGTGTGCTGTACGCGTGGGGCTCTACCTTTTGGTTATGCTTCCCACCACTTTTATGAAAACGTAATGTTCCTTAATTTTCCAACTTGCTATTCATGTATTTTGCTTCTGTTTTCTACAGATTATTTTCTGGAGTTTGTGAGATTCTTTAATTATTTTGCTTACTAAGTAATAGTACTCCATTAGTAATTGGTAAATTAATGAAATAATCTGAAACCCTGGATAAGAGACATCCTCATAAAAGTCTGAAGAAAGACAGATTACAGTAGAAACAAATGTTAGATTGTTTGGCAAAATTTTATGATACACTAGGCTTTTATAAATAAAATGATGATTGTTTGCTGAGCTTTGTAAGTTGTAAATATTTATTTGTTTACAACTTGTCTCCTAAGCATAAGGGGAACCAAGAAATAATTGTCTACTTTATTATCTCAAATATTAAAAATTCATTTTATTTTATTTTTTTAAAATTTTGTTTATTTTTATTTATTTATTTGAGAGCGACAGACGGAGAAAGGCAGAGAGAGAGAGAGAGAAAGAGAGAGAGACAGACAGAATGGGCGCTCCAAGGCCTCCAGCCACTGCAAACGAACTCCAGATGCGTGTGCCCCCTTGTGCATCTGGCTAACGTGGGTTCTGGGGAATGGAGCCTCGAACTGGGGCCCTTAGGCTTCACAGGCAAGCGCTTAACCGCTAAGCCATATCTTCAGCCCTTAAAAATTCATTTTAAAAGCATATAGCCTAGAAATAAAATCACATTTTTTGAGAAAATGACTAAACTTTTAAAAATTGCAATTTTAAAGAAAATCAAATTTACTTTCACAATTCTCAGTCATGTATGAGTAAAAATAGAGCAGATCCTTAAATATTTTATTTATAACAATTACATCAGGGTTTGGTTAGGATTTTATCAAAATGTTTCTCATTGATTTTTGTGGAAAAATATAAGAGCATAACTTAATAGCAAATAAACCAGTCTTTACATATATTTTAAAGTGGGAACAGCCACTTATAGCAAAAAAAAAAAAAATCTTAAAATGCTTTGTGATTGCAATATAAACATTATTTCATACAAAATGTTTATCTACAGTGATCTTTAAAAAAATCATTATTAAGCAGTTGTCCTTTATCCTTGATGATAAAATTTAGAGAACAAATTATAAATCATATAGGAATTAACCTAATAAAGCAATGTCTCAATGCAACATTAAGTATGAGTATCAGATAAATGGTGATTTTTGAAATATTTGCTAATGTTAATTCATGACCATGCTGAGGAAACCATACATAATTCTTCTCATTATTACTATTACTTTAATTTTCTTTTTTTATTTTACTTTCATTATTATATTATCTTTCACTGGAATATTGCCACAAATACAGACAAAAACCAACCAAAATTTGAAATTAAATATTAATATTTTATTTCTGAGGTATGATGGGGTGGTCCTCTTCTTAGGATCTGCATCTATCTGAAAAAGAGAAGCAAATTCTTCAATGGAGAGTAAAGTTAATACCAGACAAATGGTATAACCCTTATTTTTTTTTAGAGAGAATTTAATAGGTGTAGGCTCACTTACAGCCCATGATTGGTGGCAGCTTGAATATGGAGACTGGGCTCATGTTTAGATATGGTTCTGACTTGTTTCCCAGCTCCAGCTATGGGTCTCATACCACTGAGGGAATCAGTTAGCCAAACCAGGAGCAGTTGGTTTCCCACCATGACCGTGTGCCACTATTGCACATGACAGGTTATTTGCTGCTAAGTAGGTTAGATCATGAGTTGCTTGGGCAGATATTGGTCATTTTCCCCATTTGCCCATTTAGCACCTTCTGCCACTAGAAATGCTGACTGCCTGGAGACTGACATTTTTCCATCTTCCAGCCATGTCATTCCATTTCACATGTCAACAGCACTGGTGTCTTCAGCAGTAGGGTTTTACCACTAACTTTTGGTGGGTCATCAAGTACTCTGACAGAAATCTTTCTTTCTTTTAGGAAACCTTGTAGGTCTCTCTGATCAAAAGCTCATTGTGGGTAATGGCCACCTGCTGGTACTGGGAGTTACAGGTTAGTGCCTGCTAAGTGAAGGAAGAAAAAGATAACTAATATAACAGGGCCCCAGCTGAAACTAAGAATAATTGGCAAAACAAGCAAGGATGCTATTTTCTTGGTGAACCTTGTACCAGCACAAGGGTGAAGGAGATCAATACAGGGAACAGTCAACTCCTATCAAATCAGATATCCAGAGACACAGAGGCCCCCAACACCTCATCATTGAAGCAGACCCAAAAGGAACCCAACATGGCTCAGGGAAATTTTGTGGAAGAGGGGGTGGAAAGAATGGTAGAGCCACACATTGGGTCATGATACATAGACATTTCCTCCTACTCATAACTGTGGGCTAACTCCACAATGCATGACCCATACACCTCAATAAGGAGGGGCCAGAAGGAGGGGGTAGGACATGGACGTGCCAACTTGACTGAATTCACTGAGTACAAAACTAATTAAAAAATAAATTATTAAAAATATTTTATTTTCTCTCCCCCAAAGACCCTAAATAGAATCAGGATTTATTTGGTCCGTGAATAATTTAATTTCATTTTAGTACTCTGTAGCAGTAATTAGCATTCTTTCTAAACGCAAGGGAGGGGTGAAAAGGCCCAGTGAGGTCAGGGGAAGAGATTGAGTAAAGGAAAGGTGGAGGGAGGGCTAATCAAAATCTAAACACAAGGGATGTAATTTCATCAATCCCAGAAAGACTTGATAGAGAACTCTTATAGTCACATATTGGTTACACAGAAATCTAAGTTTTAGAATCTTATTTTTGCAGTAAGTCTAGACCATCTGTCTACATGTTAATTTATTGCTTTAAATGCATTAACAGTTTTGCACATTTTATTTATTACATAAATTTTGGCATTGTTTACCTATTAACCCTTGTGTTTCTAATTGATATTGTTTAATATAAATACTAAATGTAATGTTATATCTTCAAATATGAGTTAATTAATATAATACTCACTATAAGAGGTTTATAATGCTTCTAGTTATTAAGAAAACAAATAGAGTTCCATTATGTGACCTATAGAATATTTTAATATTTCTAGTTGCCCCAGTTTCATATACATTAATAAGAATAACAATTCACTAATGTAGTGCTTCCTAAGCAAAAGTCAGTATATCTAATGACTAGGAAAGGAGCAAATCAAACAACTTCTTGAAACAGTTTCAGGAAATGTTTAGAAATAGAGGGAAATTATGATTCTAGAGTACATTCTTGAAGAGTGGGCTAGAGATTGGAGTTCACCATGGAATGCCATGTTGCAAAGGATGGCCCACACATATTGCAGCGATGAATGGAATTCATAATCTTGATGAATATACATATCTGTAAACTGTAACATAGGACTAAGATAAAAACTAAGACATTTTTTGACCTGGGCGTGGTGGCGCATGCCTTTAATCCCAGCACTCAGGAGGCAGAGGTAGGAGGATCCCCGTGAGTTCAAGGCCAGCTTGAGACTCCATAGTGAATTCCAGGTCAGCCTGGGCTAGAGTGAGACCCTGCCTTGAAAAACCAAAAAACAAACAAACAAACAACAACAAAAAAAAAAACTAAGCCATTTTTAGAAAACAGGCTCAAACAAAAGAAGTATAGAAGAGATTGCATATCATAAACTGCAATTGTAATTTCCCATTGGAATGAGTGAAACATTTTCTCTGTAATGCTATTTTCAGGAACAACAACAACATAAATAAGTTAGTTGAGCTTTAGTAATTAAATGCTTTTAGATATCTTTCAGAATATCTAGAAAGGAAGCAATGTATTTCTTTTAAGGTTCTGTAGCAAAGCTTGTGAGTAGATCATAGGTATATTAAATGGTCACATGATGTAGTCAAGTTTGCATTGCTGGTAGAAATCACCCAACCAAGAGCAGCTTGATGGAAAAAGAGGTTTATTTTGGCTTACAGGTATGAGGGGAAGCTCCACAATGGCAGGGGAAATGATGTCATGAGCAGAGGGTGAACATAACTCCCTGGCCAATATAAGGTGGACAATAGCGACAGGAGAGTATACCAAGCTAGCTTGGGGAAACTGGCTATAACACCCATAAGTCTGCCCCCAACAATACACTCCCACCAGGAGGTGTTAATTCCCAAATCTCCGTCAGCTGGGAACGTAGCATTCAGAACACCTAAGTTTATCAGGAAAACCTGAATCAAACCACCACATTCCACCCCTGGCCCCCATAAAATGATATTGATACATGATGTAAACCACAGTACATTTAGTCCAACTTTAAAAGTCCCCATAGTTTTTATCAATTCCAATTATATTCATCTACCCCCATAGTTCAAGGACTTTTAATTGAGCCATAATACCCACCCCCCCAAAAAAATCCCCAACCCATAATGGCACAGAATAAACATTCATACTGCAAAAGATGGCATTGGACATAGCAAAGAAATACTCAAACAATACATGATTTAAACAGGGCAACTACCAAACTATGTACAGCCAAGTCCAACAACTCTAGCTAGTGACAACTCTCCTCCCAGTCCAATAACTTTAACAAGCAACAAGTCTCTGGATTTCCAATTCTGCCCCTCCAGCTAGGCTGTTCACAGTTCTGGAAAACTCCATTGGTACTGGCAGTTTTCCTTAGCAGCCATCTCCTGGTCCCAGCATCTCCCACTGGGTTTCCCCTGCAATCCAAGGTTCATCCTCATGGCCCTATGGGTTCTCCATGCAGGCATTCAGAAAACCTACTTCACACTGTCCATGGCCATTTCCAAAACAGAAGACAGTGTTGCAAAATCAATGACCCTCTTTTTCCTGAATTTCTTGTACTCCACTATACCAGGTAGGATGCCAATTTATTAATCCAGGGGGGAATAAAGCAGACTTTGAAGAACAAGACACTCTTTGAGCACTCAGGCCACTTCAAAAGAATACATTCTGCTTGTGGCCCCAGTGCAGGCCAGATGGCCCAATCTCAAAAGTTGTAATCTCTCAATTGCAGCTGAATGGGCAGCAGTTCATCCAAAGATTTTTCTTCCTGTGTCATTTCCCTCTGCTCACACCAGTTCATTTCTATGCACAGCAACTCTGTACAACTGCTCAGGACCTGGGCAGAAGAGCAAGGTTCTCACACAAACTGCTACCCCAGTCCAAGCAAAGCTCTTTCTCACCCTCATAAGCCAAACCTCACAGTACACAGTTCTTACTGCATTCAGGTCTTTCAACTCTGACCAGAATCGTCTATCAAACTGTGCTTACAGCACTGCAAGGCATCTCTTAGGCCAAGGTTTCAAATCCTTCCATATTCCTCTTGAAAATCAGCTCAAAAAGGCCAAGCCACACAGTTATGTGTCTATCAGCAATGTTGCAGTCAGGTTCGCATTGCTGGTAGAAATCACCCAACCAAGAGCAGCTTTTGGGAAAAAGAGATTTATTTTGTCTTACAGGATCGAGGGGAAGCTCCACCATGGCAGAGGAAAACGATGTCATGAGAAAAGGGTGTATGTCACCCCCTGGTCAACATAAATTGGACAACAGAAACAGAAGAGTGTGCCAAACACTGGCATGGGGAAACTGGCTAGAATACCCATAAGCCCACCCCCACCAGTACACTCCCTCCAGGAGATGTTATTTCTCAAATCTCTATCAGCTAGGAACCTAGCAATCAGAAGACCTAAGTTTATAGCAGACATTTAAACCAAATCACCACACATTATGTTGTATAAGTCTAACATTTACAAGATGTAATGCTATAAATTTTATATAAGAAATACTCAACAACCAAGAAGAAATATCAGTACAGTTAATTGTGGTATGAAAAATATTAGAATAAACCAAAAATGATGGTATAAGGATAGTATCATTGATAGCAGAAGAAGTGAGATGAGTTAGAAAGCTATTGTGACCCAAATAGAAGATGAGGATTTAGAATATCCAGAAATTAAGTGAGAAAAGCAACTACTTCTTTCTTAACAGTTCCTTCTTTGAAGTTTGAAAATTTTATGAACCATGAAGTTATATACATATATATATGTGTGTGTGTATTTGTGTGTATAAGAATCACACCATGCTTGGTAGTATTTTAAATGATTTTGTTAATTCATGAGTAGAAGAAAGAAATTATGTCATGCTTATCCCACAGCTCAATAATTCAAGACATAGCCTACAATCAGACAGCTTACATTCATATCCCAGTGCTGTAAATTATTAGCTATGTGACTTATAGAAACTTGACAATATATCTGTGTTATTCATGCTCTTATAAAATGCGGATAAATATGTACTTGCATTATCACCTTTGTTAGAATAGCTAAATAAGATAGAATTTTGAAATGTTCAGAAAAATACTTGGCACAGATATGTTATGATGGCTCTTTAATTAAATGTGATGTATTTATAATTGATTACATGAATTGATCCAGATATACATGTCAAATTGTGCTTTTCCACTTCTTATATACACAGAATCACAGTTTTAGGAAGAATATACTTTGTGATATAATTGGTATTTTTTAATGGGCCAAATATACTACTCGGTAAGCTACAATATCTATTTTATTTCATTTGATTCATACAAACTATAACAGTGTGAAAATAAACAGGAAATAATAAAGTAGAGTAAACCTTAACATTGAGATTTTTACAAATAAAGAGTAGCTGTAAGGGTCTGGGAAGATGATTCAGTTGGTAAAGTGTTTGCCATGAAAGCATTAGGACTGAGTGCAGACTGCCAGCAATCATGTAGAATTCTGGGCATGATGCTATATACATGTAATTCCAGTTCTGGAAAGGTAGAGGCAGGAGGATCCTTGAAGCCTTCTGTATAACTAATATAAACAAATCAATAAATTTCAGAATCAATGAGAGATTCTGTCTCAAAAACACAAGGTAGAAAACAACTGAATCAAACACCAACTTCTTCCTCTGGCCTCCATACCTACACACATGTATATGCTCTCTCTCACACACATTTCCATATTATTTTGAGCTTGTATACATACATGCATGTACACTGGACATACCCTGAAATATGTCACACTCATTTGTGATTCTGTTATTAATATACTACTAGTGACTAAGTCAAGTCAAATGGCTGAAATTTGCTTTTATAATGTTATATAATCATAATATGTAAACAAGGTAGATAATATGAAGTGGTATAGATCCACCATATTATTAGCAGTGCATGTTATGGAGGGTGAGTCAAATACATATGTTTCTGAGAACATAGAATGAACAAAGACAGAAAAGTAAGAATAACTTATAGGAGAAATTATGCTATTTATTTATTCAACAAGTAAGGTCTTCATATTTACAAAAACTGTCACAATTATAGGGACATGTAACTTGGCCATATCCTAGACTATAAAGTGAGTCTCTACGAATTTGAAATGACTATATTTGTGTAGTATATTTCTCTAAACATGACAAAATTAGCAAACAATAGCAGACAAAAATAATAGGAAAGTAGCCAAATATTTGAAATTATTCAACCCATGTCTTAATACCAAGTATAATTTAGAAAAAAAAATCACAAAAGCTATAAAATTTTGAAAAACTGAAATTAAATGTAAAAACAAACATCTTCAAATTTGTAGGAAGTACAGCTCTGCCTTCATCGTGTTGTACTTATATAGAGAAAGAAGAAAGCTGCTAAACAATGTTCTGTTTTACATTAACAAACTATGAAAAGGGTAAAATAACCATAAATCAGTACAAGGAATAAAATTGCAATGAAAGGATAAAAGTAGTGATGCAAGAACTATGAATTTAATAGGCACAATAAATTAAATGAAAAGCTAGTTGGAAATGACAAACTTTTCAGATTGTTTAGTTAAAAAAGTTGAAAGACATAAATTATCAAGAATGACATTATTACAGATAGTAAACATTAAAATAACAATAAAAATTCAATGTTTTCGTTCTGCATTTAAAGACCTTGGAAGTCTCCATTAAATTCCAAGAAGAATCCCAACCCTTCTTGGATCAGGAAGCTAGAGAAAGCTAGGGCAAACCAATCTCCCCAGTATTGGAGAGGCAGAAAGGGAAAGATAGACTATCACAGTGATGGTAGTATGGGCTCCAAAGTGAAAAGAACTATAAGTTAATGCCATGATAATAAAACTTGAACTTTCATTTAGAAATTGCTGGAGGTTGTCATAAAGAATTCTGAGAGACATAAATCCCAATCATGGTGAAAGTCTAAATATTGTGAGATGCTTGTTCAGGTTAATGTAGTGCCCACAATAATTATCAGAAAAAAAAAATTCCCTTGGGCTTCTCACAGATACAGAGGAAAAGGATTCATTTTGGTGTGCAAAAGATCACTCTATTCTTAACAAGAATTGTCTTCTGGAGATACAAATTAAGTACAGCCTAACATGCCAGAAAAAAGATGAAAACCTGACTGGCATTGAGGAAAGGTAATGTGTGAATGTTTAGATCATTGTGAAGCATCAGTAATCAAGATAGAGTAAAATGGAGAAAAATAAACAAAGACATGAATGGAAGAAAAAACTCACAATGGAAATAAAATTTATCAATGCTAGTATGAGCCTATAACAGTGAGCTTTTCTGAAAAATTGACTACCAAATTCTGTGAAATAGCTAGAATGTTCATTTAGTGCTGATAGGAATACCAAGAAGTACAAATACTTTGAACAGCTGGTAGTTTCCTTATAAAAGTAATCCAATAATCACCTTCCTTAATATTTATCTCAATACAAATATAACAAATTATAACCCAAAAGGCTATAATATGGTTATAGCTATATGGCATTCTGGATAGTGTGAAATTATAAAGATACAAACAATATTAGTGACTTAAAGGTCTTATGAGATGGAAAGAAGAGGCATATGTCCAGGTACATGTCCATGTATGTGCAGATACACATGTGTTCAGGTACATGGAGATGCCGAAGGTAAAATTCCAGTGTTTCCTCTGCAGTTTTACAATGATTTAGGGTATCCCATTGAACCCAGAGCTCACCAATTCAGCTAGTCATTCACTCCCAGGAGTCGTGCCTTTTCCACATTGCTGAGATTAGAGGTGTGAGCCACCAGCCCAGTATTGACATGGGATTTGGAGATCAGAATGTAGGTCCTCATGCTTGCATTTAACCACTTGGACATCACTGCTTTTGTTTGAATAGCCTCCTCTTTAAGGAATGTTCTCAGCTAACACTGGAAAGGAATCTGGGTTGCCATGGTGATATATCTATTACATGTGTATATTGTGACAATTAGCATATAACTTTTGAATCAAATTTAGAAATATAGGCTATCAACAGTGAAAACATGATGCTGACTCTTGCAGAATAACTTTACTTTAAATATTAAAATTACATGCTTTAAAGGATACCATGATCATTGATGTCAGAGCAATCAAATGTAATTCTATGACTTCTGTCTCCCTGAACACCATTAAGTCCCAACCTTGTTATGAATTCTGAATTAGTGTGAGAACAAACTAATCCACATATACTATTTGATATCACAGAATCTCACTTAATATTGTACTAATCAAATGCAAAATGGTTATTTGAATTTTGGGGTAACATTTTTGATATCTATGATTTCTTCTTTAATTTCTATCTGGGGCCAACTATATTTAAAGTAAGTATAGGCAGGAAATAAGGTTCCATTTCTAATATCTAAAAAACATGGATAATTTAAGTAGGATATATATAATGGAAAATGTTCTAGTGCCTGTTTAAACTCAATGGAGCGGGGTAAATTATTTAGTAGAATATCTTGAAATAGGCTTGAATGTGAATATTAAAGAAATGAATATTTGGATAATATATCAAGACTTGCTGTGACTAGGTTGTGGAACTAAGTAGGATACAATACTATCACCAATCATTTAGAGTTGACATGTGAATTACAGCCCTAGAATGCCATTCAGAAGAATGTGCAACCTAGTTTCTTCAGACACATTACAGCAACAAAGTCAGTTATAGGTTTAAGTCAACTAAAGCTAGCCTTTATTTCCCAACCATGGTGAAGTTGCTTATTTATTCACATAGGTAAGCAATGAAAGATCAGTCTACTTTCATGTTTCTAAGTGATACTATTCTTTCCTATATATTTCCATTTCTTTTTTTTACTTAAGAATATTTTGTTAGGTATTGGTACCATCACTTCCCTCCTCCCTGGCCCCATTCTGCTGAGGGCCCTCCTCACTGGGGTTGCCCATGGGGTTGTGGGTTATGAGTTGTGAGAGCTGCAGTCAGTCATTGGGGAGCAGAGCGATGCCTCTGTTTAAGCAGTCCCAACCTTACAATCTTTCCTCTCCTTCCTCAAAATTTCCTCAGCCATGGTGAGTATGTTTTAACACTATTTCAGTAAAATGCTCAGGACCTTCTGGATTTCTGCTTTGGTATGTGTTGAGTATCTTCAGTATCTGTCTTATTTGTCCTGATTGTCAGGCTCATCATGGAAGCAGCACTCTTGCCAGTCTCCCCAAGTCCTCTGTGGTTTCACCAGGGCCTTGGCTGAAGTTCAGGGGTGGTTTATTTCTTCTGGTCTTTGGTCTCACTACCTTCTACAAAACATACAGACTCTCCAACAGAGAATGATGTCAGCATAGGTTAAATGGGATAAGCATTGTTAATTTAGGAAGATTTTGAGGGATGTAGGCCCTCTTTTGGCCAAACACTAGTGGGAACTTGTAGGAGACCATAATCTTGGCCTCCCTAGGACTCTGACCTGGTTCCCTATGGGTTCCTTTCCATTGAGGGAATCTTAGTTAATGAGAAAGCCATTGGTTACCCAAAAAGTCTGTGTGCCGTGATTGCACTGGTGTGTACCTTCTTGAGAGGCTGGTTGCTTCTGAGTATCTTTGACCCCTGCTTATTCATGAGGTAGTTGTATGCTTTCCCCTAGTAGTTCATGTGGTGCTTTTCAGCGGTAAACAATCTAACCATTTGGGGACTGGCTCCCTTCTTATTCCTTTTCTTTTGAAATAAGTTATGGATTAAATTTATCTCATAAACATAATGCTATTCAGATTATTGTCTTGCATAAATTTTAGTTAATTTATCTTTTCCTTGTGATTAACCTGTTTCACCTAAGTTTTTACTTTCTGAGGTTATAATTCTTCATAGAATGGCTTTTTTTGTTTTCATTTTAAAGGCCGTGGGAGCAGTACTGATTAGTGCTCTGGTACTTCTTATATGAATAATGTATATATTTACTCTTTTTTTTTAAATCTGTGGTGGGATTGGATAAAGGCTTACTAATTTTATTCCATTTTAAAAATGCTATTTTTGGCTTCATTCATTTTCTCTGTTGTTTTCTTCATTACAATCTCTATTGTCTACTTAAATTGCTTCATTTGCTTTCTGTTTGCTTTAGGGTTAATTTGTTCTATAGTATATTGAGACCTAGTTTCAGCTATTTCTTTTAGATATTTCCTTTTTAATATTTATTTTATTTTATTTATTTGAGAGAGCATGTGCATGCACACACGTGCACAAGGGAGAGAAAGAGAATGGGTATGCCAATGGCCTCTGGTCATGCCAGGGGCCTGCAGTCACTGCAAATGAACTCCAGACAAATGTGCCACCTTGTGTATCTGGCTTACATGGTCCCTGGGAAACTGAACCTGGGTCCTCTGGTTTTGAAGGCAAGCATGTTAATAGTTATGCCTTCTCTCCAGCCTGTGATCTTTCTTTCTTTAAAAAAAATATTTGTATTTACATATTTGCAATGAGAGAGAGAGAGACTGAGAGGCATGCCCTGGCATTTTGCAAATGAACTCCATTTGTAAGCACCATCTTGCCATCTGACTTTATGTAGGTACTGCTTTATAAGCAGGTAAGGGTGTTACAAACATGCACCTTTAATTGCTAAGCCATCTCTCCAACCCCATGTCTTTCAATTTTAACATGTGAAATTAGTTATAAATTTCCATCTAGATCTGAAGATGTATCTCAGTAATTAGACTATTTGCCTCCTATACACAAGCCCTGGGATATATTTCCAACAGAAAATTAATTATTAATTAATTAAAATAAAATATCAGGATAAAAGAATTCACTTTAACTTTTGCTTTCTCTCCACCTCCCACAAATGTGGAAGAGTTGTATTTTTATCTATATCAAAACAACTTGAAGTGTCCTTTGAGATGGCATCTTTTACTCATATTTATGAAGGAGTATATAGCTTATCTTCCAAATATCTTGTGTGTTCTAGCTATCTTTATGTTTTCTACATTTTGCATTAGAGTCCTTCCATTCTACTCATACATGTTATAAGATGTAACATGATGGGCTCTGCTTCTGGGGATCAGATGGCTAGTTACTTGATGCTTCATGATATGGCATATTGAATAAGTGACCAAAGCACTACACCTGGATTCTTGTCATCTCTGTCTTGATGTCATTAAGCAACATGGAAATGGGGATCAAGTTAGCGCAGAGAGAATTCTGTCTAAATCTTATTTCTCTAGGTTCATTTATCTCTTCCTTCTATGGTATATTCACTTTCAACAGGTCTGCCACACTGCATGCATGCAGTTAAATAAAGGCTGGGTATACTTTCTGGATTGGAAGGGAATTTCATAGAAAAGGTTGTATATATTTCTTTCTTATTTATTTATTTATTGGTTTTTGTTTTTTTGAGGTAGGATTTCACTCTAGCCTAGACTGATCTGGAACTCATGCTACAGTTCCAGGCTGGCCTCAAATTCACAATCATCCTTCTACCTTTGCCTCCCAAGTACTGGTATTTAAGGCATGCGCCACCACACCCAGAATATTTATTTTTAATATTTATTTATCTATTTGAAAGAAAGTGATAGCAAGAGCAAGTGAGAGTGAACATGGGCACAACAGGACCTCTTGCTACTGCAAATGAACTCTAGGTACATGACCCCTTTGTGCATCTGGCTTTATATGAGCACTAGGGAATCAAATTCAGACCACCAGGCTGTGCAAATGAGTGCCTTTATTCACTGAGGCATCTCCACAGCTCAATATTATATTTATTAAAAATGAGTAGTACTCTTTCATTTCCCATAATTAATTTAACTAATCTAGAATGCTAATTATAGCTACCTTTTGGATTTTCTCTCATAATACACAGATTATTTATTTCCACACTTTGAAGCTATTGTCCCTGAAATATTTGCATATATAATTTAAATTTTTTGAGTCCCTTACTTATATGTATTTTAAATTTGTTATGAGTCATATATTTAGTAATTTTATTGCAATTTAATTAATATTCAACTATATATATTAAATGTATACAATTTGCTGTTTTAACACATTTATACATCTATGAATCATCACAAAAGTAAGATAATGTACCTGCTTTTTTCTTCTTATAAATTTCTTTATTTTTAGAAATCATTTCTTTTTGTTTCAACTAAACCCTCCTTCCATCCAAGTTAATCACTAATTTTCCTTCTATCTCTGTAGTTCACTTAGCATTTTATAGAATTTCTTATAAATTAGCTCATATAATATGTATCCCATTTTGCTTTTCCTATTCAATATAACTATTTTTATATACATTATTTTGCAATATGTGTCAAGAATTCCTCCCAATTTACTTTCAGATGATATCCTATTTTACATACAAGACAATTTTGTTTATTCATTTATTCTGTTTTGGTTATTTTGTTTTGGTACATTTATTTTTGTTTTACATTTAAATTTTTATGAATACAAGTATTTTGAATGTTTTTGAATAAATATAATATAGATGTATTCTTTCATTTCTCCTACATCAATATTAATATCTAGCTCATATGATTAGTATATATTTACCTTTTTAGGAAACTTTCAAAATATTTTCTTGTTTTATTTTGCTTTTCCTTTGTTTGTTTTTTTGGTTTTTCTAAGTAGGGTCTCTCTCTAGTTCAGGCTGACCTGGAATTCACAGTGTAGTCTCAGGATGGCCTTAAACTCATGGCGATCTTCCTATCTCTGCTTTCTGAGTGCTGGGATTAAAGGCGTGTGCAACCATGCCCAGCTTGTTTCTTTTAATTTTTAACCTTTTAAAAAATCATTTCACTTTACCACCAACAGCATATGTAAACACCAACACTGAGTATGGCAAGTTTTCTCATAGGTATGTGGTGATATTGCATTGTGGTTTAAATATGATTTCTGCAACAGATGTTCATGTTGAACATCATCCTCTGAGCTTCTATGTCATCCATATAGTTTTTGGTGAAATATTTGATATCTACCTATCTCTGTATCTATCTATCTATCTATCTATCTATCTATCTATCTATCTATCTATCTATCTATCTATCCATCTTTCCATCCATCTTTCCATCTATCTTTCCATCTATCCATCTATCCATCTATCCACCTATCTACCTATCCACCTATCCACCTACCCACCTACCCACCTACCCACCTACCCACCTACCCAGCTACCCAGCTACCCAGCTACCCAGCTACCCAGCTACCCATCTACCCATCTACCCATCTACCCATCTATCCATCTATCCATCTATCCATCCATCCATCCATCCATCCATCATCTATCTATCTATCTATCTATCTATCTATCTATCTATCTATCTATCATCTATCTAAAGTTCCAGTCTTAGCTGGGCATGGTGGCACATGCCTTTAATCCCAGCACTCGGGAGGCAGAGGTAGGAGGATTGCCATGAGTTTGAGGCCACTATGAGACTCCATAGAGAATTCCAGGTCAGCCTGGGCTACAGTGAGACCCTACCTCGAAAAACCAAAAAAAAAAAAAAAAAAAAAAAAAAAAAAAAAAAAAAAAAAAAAATTCCAGTCTTCAGTTCTTGACCATTTCTGTTGTCAGGTTCATCAAGTATTTTATGATTTTTGATGCAATTATCATTGGTATGTTTAAAACTTCAACTCCTAATTGTCATTGACAAAGACATTTTTTTCTTCTTCTTGCATTAGCTAGAACCTCCAGGATATTTTTGATTAAATTTATTTTCAAACATTCTTGTTTTATTCCTGATCAGCTTTATGTGGAAAGCACTCAGAATTCTATCAATTTTGATCTTAAATGTAGTTATTTATATACATGAAGATTTTTAAACAAAAATTATGTCAATTTTCATACATGTATATATTTTGAACCTAATCCTTTCCTAGTTTTTATTTCATTCCCCTTTGTCCATACTCCTTCCATTGAACCTTGTCTTCTTTCCAGCTAGTCCATCTACTATTTTGTCTTCTTTTATCAACTTTAATAACATGCTTATGAGCCTAGTATTGTGTACAACAAGCAGCTGCCATGAGGTCATAGCCACAATGGTCAATTTGTATCCAGAAGACAGCTTTAAAAAGCATTAATGCTCATCCTCTGAGTTTTTATGACACATCTGCTGCAATATTTCCAGAGTCTTGGTGTATGTGGTAGAGATGAGTCATTGCTGTGAGCATTCAACTGTCACTTCTCGTCACTTGACCAGTTTTGGGTCTTCCCAGCTTCTGCAAAATGAAAACTTCTCTTAACAGGTGAGAGCAGCATAAATATAACATAAATATAAGTGTTTAGAAGTAAATTTTCTGGGCACAAAATATCTGTTTAGTCAAACAGTAGTAGCTTTCCCCTAGGGCCTATGACCTCAAATTCAGAAAGCAGTTAGTTACTGTTATAATAGTTATCGCACTATTGCCCCAGTGGGGTGCAATCTTCCTGGCTGGCTATTTATAAAGTTTGCAAGGTATACACACACACACACACACACAGGATATTTTATTCTCAAATGATTTCTGCCGACATTATATAATTTAGACAATTTGTAGCTGATGTATAATCAGCATGAATATTTATGTCTATAATTTTATTAATAACTTTCTGTATTATATTTTTCTTCTTTTCCTAAGATTTTCTTCTTTCTTTCTTCTGAGATAAGGTCTTGAAATATAGCCTAGACTGGCCTAGAATATTCTATTTAATCTAGTTGGCCCTCAAAAGTTTCTATACTTTGGCCTTAGCCTCTTATTTGTTAGCATTATAGACATGTGTCACCTTGGTTAACTTATTTTATATAGTTTTATGATTCCATTGCTTATATTTTCCATGCTGATTTACCCATAAGATTTTCTTTCATAATTTTAGTGGTTATTTCAGTGTTTTAGTTTTAACTTATCTCAGTCTCTAAGTGTTGTCATAGTGCTTTATATTTATGCAATAAACTTGCAATTTTATGCTTTATCATTCTTTTCTTATTCTCTACTGAAGGATTTAATACTGAAATGTACTATTTTTAAAACATAACTCTTTTCTTTCTTTTTTCATTAAGTAGAAACTTACTGGATACATATATATTATATACGAATACATAATGTGTTGATACCATTGTTTCCCTCCACCTTGCCCCAACTGCACCGAGGACACTCATTAGTGGCATTGCTGGTATTCACCATGAATTGTGTGTTATGACTTGTGAAAGCAGCAGTCAGTCATTGTGTGTGTGTGTGGGGGGGTGCCTCTGGATATACTCTCCCTGTGGCTTTTATATTCTTTCTCCCCCTCTTCCATCAAATTCTTTAGCCTTGGTTGGTGAGCTTTAAGTCTTCTTTAGTGTTGAGCACCCAGCAGCTTCTGGATTTTTGCTTTGGTGCAGTTTGAGTAACCTCAGTGTCTATCTCAGGCACCCTGGAGCAGGTGTTCAGGCTTGGTATGGAAGCAGCACTCTTCCTCATCTGCCAGTTCCTTTGTGGTTTCACCTGGGCACTAGCTGCTGTGCTAGGGGTGGTTCATCTGCTGCCAGGGAGTCAGCTATCTATTTTTGTCTTGTTGATAGGTTTTGGTTGTCCTTGATTCTCACTGCTTTCTGAAAAAGGAAAACAGATTCTCCAATAGAGAGTGAAATCAGGATAGATTAAAAGGGATAAGCATTTTTAATTTAGAGAGATTTTGGTGGGTGTAGCCTCACCTTTTGCCAAAGACTAGTAGGAACTTCTCATTAAAGTCCATGATCTTTGTCTCCATAGAAATCTGACTTGGTTTGCACTTGCAGCTATGGGTGCCTTTCCACTGAGCAGAGTTCTTAGCCAATCAAAGAGCCATTGGTTACCCACCTAGGCTGGGTGCCACTCACAGGTATGTACATCTTGTTAGGCTGGTTGGTTTCATATAGCAGGGTCTCCTGCTTGGTCACAACAATGTTGGCCATTTTCCTGCAGCAGGTCATGTAGTGCGTTTCAGCCCTATAAGGGCTAACCATCTGGGAACTGGCTTCCTTTCAGATTCCAGCTGGATCTCTCATTGTTCTGTGTTGACAGCATGTGGTGTCTTCAACAATAGGGTCTTACCATTTACCTCAGGTGGGTAGGTAATCAAGTGGTTTGGCAAATGCCTGTCTTGTTTTGGGGACTTCAGGTCTCTCTGAACAACAGCTAAATGTGGGTTGTAACTAATTTCTGGTATTAGGAGTTACAAGCCAGAGCCAAATGTTTTAGGGTTAGGATTCATCACATATTCTTCAGTGTCCTTCTTACTAGATGGTCCCTCTATAAAATCTCTAGATGGTTTTATTGAGGGTTATATCTTTTAGTTTGCTATCCAGAAGGAAGTTTTGTACCAGTTTATTTTGGTTTTGGTTTTGGGTATATTTCACACTTCCTACCATCTTGTCCCCTTCCCCCCAAACCCTTCCATTCCTCTTATCTGTCTCTCTAGTTGCTTGTTGATTTTGCCTGCAACTAAAACTATTCCAGTTTAGGCACCACAGATGGGGGAGAACATGTGGCCTTTTTCTGTGCTTGTGTGAGTTTGCTTAATATGATCTGTTCCAAGTCTGTCTATTTTCCTACAAATTTCATTATTTCACTTTTTCTTACTGCTGAATAGAATTCCATTGTGTACCATACCATCCTTATATATTTGTCAAGCAATGAGCATCTGGGTTGATTCCAGTTCTTATCTATTGTGAATTCACCAGCTATAAACTTGATTTGAATTAAGTAGCTATAAACATGGTTAAACTTTTTGATATTTGTAAACTGAGCATCCCAGCTATTTTCATTAAGCCAATCAATTATGTACTTTTAAGCTATTAGGTGTTAAATTTTAGAATGATTTCTGGCATTGTTGTTACTTGCTTTTTTGAGTGTTTTTGCTAATGGAACCCAGATCTCATACATGTTAATGACTTGTTCTACTAATGAGCATCAAGTCTGGTCTCTAGAAGAGTTACAGCAAAATTATAGAAAAACTGGGAATATCGTAAGAATTTCTACATGCTACTGACATATATTTTCACCTAGTAATATTTTACATTAGTCTAATCTTCTGATTTCCACATTTCTTTGCTGGCAATTTTCTTCAGTTTCAACTACTGGCTTACTAGTACAAAAAATAATGTCAAAAAATCAATGTCTCTATCAATGCATTTTTAATTTTAATCAGTTCAGTATTTCCTATCACTACATGATGCTCTAGGTCATCTGACCAATGTCATGTTCCTTCTGATAATCAGCCATTAGTCTAATGAATCATTTTCCTTATATTAGTGAGTGATATTAGAAATCAAGAGCTGAGTACCAGGTATGCTGTTTGCTTCTGGTGTGTTATTGCTTCTAGATCTTCCTATTTTAAAGATAATGCAAATATTTGTGTATACATACCTACTTATAAGTATTTCCATCTGCTACAGGTTAATATGAGTTGTCATATTCTCAACTCTAAGCCATTGCCACTTGAATCATTTTAGCCTTCTTTTGCTGATCTTCAAGTTGCCATTTGAGGTAAAATTTAATTTATGCCTTCTATCATGTGCCTAGTTAATATCTGTTTGATTTTACTTCCCTTATATAGCAGTATCTGAGTTGTCCCATAATTAAGTGGGACAACTTAATTATGGAATTGTGGAACCCAGCATGGTGGCACACATCTTTAATCTCAGCACTTGGGAGGCAGAGGTAGGAGTTTTTCCAGGCCACCCTGAGACTACATAGTGAATTCCAGGTCAGGTTGGGCTAGAGTGAGACCCTACTTCGACAAAACAACAACAACAACAAAAAACAAAACAAAACAAAACACCTTAAATGTGGCCTAGATCACAGTGCTGTTTATTTCTTTGTGGCCTTTGTCTTACATGCTCCATTCATTCAAAGGTTATTTTGTTCATCAGCTGCCCTTTATACTTGCACTGGTGCTAATATGTGTAATACTATAAGATTAGCATGAAACTTTCTGTGATTTTGCTAGTGATCCTCTGCCTTAATAAATGACTTATTAAATTTTTGCTTACTTTTTTTTTGGGGGGGGGTTGAGGTAGGGTCTTGCTCTAGCCCAGGCTGACCTGGAATTCACTATGGAGTCTCAGGGTGGCCTCGTACTCACAGTGATCCTCCTACCTCTACCTCCCAAATTCTGGGATTAAAGGTGTGCGCCACCTGGCCTGGCTTTGATTACATTTTTATGTAAGCTTTACATTTTCATGTAAGCTTTACATTTTAAATATATGTAGACTTTTCAACTGTAAATTAAAATGTTAATTATAATAGTAATAATAATAGTTTTAATATTCCTGCCTTTTCTAACTCTAATTTAGATTAGGCTCAGTAACTCCACAATGCACAACCCATTTACATCAACAAGGAGGGTCCAATTGGAGGGGGTAGATCACAGATGAGCCTAAACAATGGTACCAAACTGCCTGTATTTACTGAAAAGAAAACTAATAAATTAAATTTAAAAAAAAAAAAGAATTATCCAAAGTAAAAAGTTTCTTCCCCTTTGTACAATGTAGTACTTACTCACACATTACTGGTTCTGGGTTTTTTTTTTAAATGCCAGTGAGTACCTTTATGTATAAGGAGCCAAACTGCAGTGCCATCAGAGCAGCAGTGGCTGGAGATGCACCAGGTTTACCAGTGGCTTAAACTAAACTTTTCTTTAGTTTCTTTCTCCTGTAGGCTGCTGCTAGAGGCAGCTAGCTCACTGCTCTGATGAATATATGAAGAATTAGCTCTTCCATTTCTTGGGTTTTGTTCCAAGAAACATTTTTGCCCACTTCTGGATAAGAAATTTCCAAGAGTTAGTATTCTAAATTTAGGGCTGTTCCCCAAATAGGGCACATGTATGCCAGCACTCACACACATGGGCAATTGCACACACATACCCCCCCATACATACACATAAACTCACAAACCATATATATATATATATATATATATATATATATATATATGAAGAAATAGTGCTGTGGTAGAGGACATAGGTCAGAGAGAGAATGCTTGCTTAACATACACAGGGCCTTGAGTTCATGAAAGTTAGTTATACATTCATTCTCTTCCTATGTCTACCCTACTCCTCTCTCCTGTGTTCTCTCATCAAGGTATGTTATAAAGAAAGAAGATGCCCTTTACTATGTGTTGAAAACATGAACTGGAATTCTCAGCCTCTAGAACTGTGAGATATAAATTTCTTTTTAGAAAATATTTTATTTATTTATTTATTTGAGAAAGAGAGAGGAAAAGGCAGAGAGAATGGGCACACCAGGGCTTCAAGTCACTGCAAATGAACTCCAGATGTATGTGCCCCCTTGTGCAACGGGCTTACTTGGGTCCCGGGGAATGGAGCCTCAAACCAGGGTCCTTAGGCTTCACAGGCAATCACTTAACTTCTTAGCTATCTCTCCAACCCTCTTTCTGAGATTTTCTGAGTTCACTTAATATGATCTGTTCCAGGGTTCTAAGGCTTTGCCAGCAAATGCGATAACCACTAAACCATTTCCCCAGCCCCTAAATTTGTTTTCTTTAAACATCAACCAGTCATAGTATTCTGATAATGTAAGATAAAACAAACTAAAGCAAATAGGATTGTACCAAAGTCAAAGTCAAGTTTGTATAACAATAAAGAATATAATCTACAAAAAAAAAAAGATTAGGCTCTGTTCATGTTAATCCACTTCCTCCTTTTATGGTGACATATTTTCCTCTTTGAATTTTTTTTTTAATTGTATCCTAGGCAATTTGAAGTTTTTTTTTTTTTTTTTGTGTGTGTGTGTGTGTGTGTGTGTGTGTGTGTGTGTGTGTGTTTGTGTGTGGTCCCAGCTCCTGCTTCCTTTCTCTCTGGGGTCCCTATCCCATGGTTCTCTTTGGTGTACCTAAATTCTTTGAACATGTGCTGCTGAGGGATTTCTGTATGCTATTTTCCCTTTTTTCAAGTTATGGGATTAAGCCAACTTGTGCCTGGATCATCCTTTTTCTTTAGGCCATTGCCTGGAAATTGATTAAGTGTAGAAACTGGGCCATATATGTCTTGTCCCATGTGAAGTCCCTCATTCCAGAATCCTTGTCTTTTGTTGAATGGTATCATTTGTCTTGAAAACAGTTGCTTCCCTTTTTATATATTTTTATTTATTTATTTGACTTGAATGAATAACAGGAGAAAGAGGTAGAAAGAAAGAAAGAGAGTATGGGTACACCAGGACCTCCTGCCATTGCAAACAAACTCCAGATACATGGACACTTTGCGTACCTGGTTTTATGGGGATAATAGGGAACTGAATATAGGCAGTCAGGCTTTGCAGGCCTGACTTCTAGAGTTGATTTTTTTTTTTTTTTTTTTTTTTTTTGTCATTGGTTCCTTCTGTGTGAGGGTAAGTCCACCCATCTCTATTTAACTTTGACATGAAGGAGTGGTTCACCTGCAAGTCATTCACTCAATTCTTTTCCTTCTTACATTCTAGGCTTCTTACCACCTGAACTTTCATTGTCATCAGGCGAAAGCTACTTTTTATGAAACTTGAATTCTTACTTTACTCATCTAATAATGCAGCTTTATGTAATTTCCAGGTTAAACATATGTTCAGATTTTCTAAATTATTTGTTTAGATTCCTCCCTATTTAATATATATATATTTTTAAAAATATATTAGTCTCTTATGACTTTTCCTTAGATATAGTTATCTCCTATTGCCCTGTGATGACCCAAACATATTCTCAAATTATGTGCTTCTTTCCTAGTCAGAATCAGATTTCTTAGAACATTGTTCAACAACATTGTTAGTTTACCTGGCCAATGCAGAAATTCATCCTCCCTGTGCTTGATTCTATTTCCTGTTTTATGGAATCAGCTTTGTCTTCTGATTTATTGAGATGTTGGAGCACATTGGAAACTTAAATTTAAAGATAAAATGAACACCTAGCTGGACTAGTTATAACATACACCTTGCATGAACTTCTCTTGGCACTGAAATTGTTAAGTATTTTAAGATTATAATGGTTAGAACTTGCTAAGAAAGCTTACAGGGTTTTATTTCTTTTATTTTTGTAAGCAAATGATGTAGATGTCATAATATCCTCATACAAAAGTACTACTTAGAAATAAAACCCGAGAGTCATGTGAGTTCTCCAGTTACCAGAATTCTTATTTGTTGGATATTTTTCTTCCCTTTCCTGGCTTTTAATTTTTCAGAACTCAATCCTTTAATAAAGGCCTAGAATGCCTCAGCTGGTAATCTTATTAATTCTTTGTAAGGGGAATGCAGATTTCCTGATTTTCTTCCTTAATCTTATTGTTTCTGTGGTTTTGCAAAGACATAAAGAACTTGTTGGATTCCCAGTTATTGTCTGATCTGCACAGTACTATTATTTAATACTTCCTCAATGTTGTAATGAGTTTTAGTTAGGACCTGTTTTAAAAAATGAAAAAGATTAAAAGAAGAGGTTTCCCTGCAAGTTCTTTCTTGTAAACAGCTTCATGATTTTTTGTCATCTCTTTATTAAGTAACAACATACCGTACTCTAACCACCCCACTTCAATAGTTGTGGGTTGAACTGAAATAAGTAGTTGCTAGGGATAGAAACAATTTGTGTTCAAAATACCTCATTTCTTTCTTCAAATTAAAGTATTTGACCTATTCCTTTAAATTACATGTAACAGGGCTTGGAAAGGTGGAGAATTAGTACATTTCCCACTTCTGAAATTCTCTGTAAGTTAGCTTTTTCAGGATTGGTGTCTTTTAAGGAAGATGTTACATCCCAGGAGAAAATGAGACCAGTAATAACTGGATGATCCATTGGCAGTGTAGTGTTAGCCAAAGGAAGGATAATTAATGTTTAGTGAGTGCTGCTCTAGACACTTCACTAGGTTTTAATCTATAAATTACTTTGCACAAGGTTAAAAGCATTCTCTGATTTCTATCTTGCTGTAAAAATGTGATTTTTTTTTTTTTTCGAGGTAGTGTCTCACTCTAGCTCAGGCTGACCAGGAATTCACTATGTAGACTCAGGGTAGCCTTAAACTCATGGTGATCCTCCTACTTCTGCCTCTCCAGTGCTAGGATTAAAGGCATGTGCTACCATGCCGGATTAAAAATGTGAAACATTTTATTTGATTACTTTTTATATTTTCATCAAGGTTTCCAGATTTGTTCCTGAGAATAAGATTGAGAGGATTAAATTTTGGTTTTTTCTTTGTTTAATGAAAATTATTTTCTTTATTATATTGTTGAATAATATTCTACTCTATTTATGTATATGACACATACACACATACAAACAATATATAGATATAGATACAACATATAGATTGTATTTTTAGTCCACTAATTACTAATAGACATTTAGTTTTGCCAATCTGATAACTACTATGGATAATGGTGTAATCACTTGGGAGTAAATATATCTTTTCAAGATATTTATATGATTTTCATAAGATATATACACAATCATGGCACTGTTTGATCATATGGTATCATATATATGTGTATGTGTGCGTGTGTGTGTGTGTGTATTATTTATTTATTATGAACATACTTATGATTGACACATTGTGCATTGGTACCATCCTTTCCCTTGTCCCTGCATCTGCCTCCATTCTGCTGGGGGCCCTCCTCAGTGGGGTTGTAGATGAACCCCATGGGGCTGTGGGTTATACAATGGGGGAGCAGCAGTCAGTTGTTGGAGGGGCAATGCCTCTAGGTATGATGTGTCCCAACCTGTGGTTCTTACATTCTTTCTGCCCTCTCTTCCACAAAATTCCCTGGGCTATAGTGGGTGTATTTTAAGTCTAATTCAGTGATGGGGTTTAGAAACCTCTGGATCTCTGCTTTGGTAGGTGTTGAATATCTTCAATATCTGTCTCCTTCACCCTAGAGCTGATTGTTAGGCTCACCATGGAAGCAGCACTCTTGCTCATCTTCCTAATTCCTAATTCCTGTGTGAAGGGTAGTTTATCTTCTTGGGTCTCATTAACTTCTGAAAAAGAAAAATAGATTGTGCAACAGAGAGTGAAATTAGCACAGTTTAGAAGAGATAAGCATTATTAATTTAGAGAGAATTTGATGTATGTAGTCCCTCTTTTACCCAAAGACTAATAAGAGCTTGACATTGTAGAGCATATTCTTTGTCTCCATAGTATTGTAGCCTGGTTACCACATCCAAATACGGGTTCCTTTCCACTGAGCAGATCTCTTAGCCAATCAGAATGCTATTAGTTACTCACTAAGGCTGAGTGCCAATATTACCCTTTTATGTAGATATTGTCAGGATATTTTCTTCTGAGTAGCTTAGACACCTGGTTGGTTGGACTGTTTCTGGCCACTTTCCCCCAGTAGTTCATGTAGCACTTTCCAGAATTAGGCAGGCTGTCTGGGAGTCTGGTTCTCTTCTGCATTCTGACCAGGTCCCTCAGTGTTTTGTACCTGTAGTATATGGTGACTTCAGCAATAGGGTCTTACCTTTTACCAGGTAGGTAATCAAGTGCTTTGACAGAAGCCTGTCTTATTTTGAGAAACTTGTAGGTCTCTCTGATTAACACCTAATTGTGGGTAGCAATCCCTTACTGATAGTGGGAATTACAGGCCAGAGCCAAAACAAACAAACAACAACAACAAAAGAACTTTTTAAAGTTAGGCTTCATCCCACACTCTACATAGCCCTAATTTTTAGGTGTTCCCCTCATACTCCTCCTGTTGGGGGTTCAATTTTTTAGTCTCTATTCTAAGACAAAGGTTTATATGTTACCTGTTCCTTTTGGTTTTAGTTTTTGTTTTTTTTCCCTCTCCCCACAAGCCCTCCCACCCCTATTGTTGATTAACTTTTTAAAAATATATCTATTTATTTATTTGAAAACAGAGAGATAGAAAGAGAAGAGATAGAGAGAATGGGTGTGCCAGGGTATACCGCTGCAAACTAATTCCAGATGTATGCACCACTTGGTCCATCTGGCTTTACATGGGTACTGGGGAATTGAACCCAGGTGCTTCGGCTTTGTAGGCAAGTACCTTAACTGCTGAGGTATCTCTCTAGCCTGAGAGGAATAATACTTTATTTATTTAGTACTTATATTTATTTACTTTTGATACAGGATTTCACATAACCTGACCATCTTTAAACTCACAATACATTTGAAGATGTCCTTGAACTTCTAGTCATTCTTTCTTCACCTCCTAGTGTTGTGATTACAGTAATGAGCAACCAAAGTATGTTTATGCAGTGATGGGGATCAAACTCAGAGCTACTTCATGCACCCCAGGCAAAAATTCTATAAACTGAGCAAATTTAGGCAGTAGAATATTAAACACATAAGAGAGATTTAAAAAATCATTTTTAGTATTATGAATTACAGCATGAACATGATGGTCATATTTCCATTGAGCTATACTCATATATCCCCTGTCCTGCCCCCATTCCACTGAGGTCCCATCTCAGTGGGGTTATTGATATTCACTGTGGGAGTCATAAATGTACCAGTCAGTCTCTATGGCAGAGACAATGACTCAGAATAAAACTTTCCACTTTATGGCTCTTACAGTTTTTCCACTCCCTAGTCTGAAATTTACCCCAAACCTTGGCTGGCATATTTTAGGTCTCCTTTAGTGTTGATCTCTATGCATCCTCTGAATTTCTGCTTTTAAGAGATTTTGTATCCTCAGTATCTATATATATCTCTGTAGTGACTATTATCCCCACAAGTTCATATATAGAACTTTCAAACACGATGAGGGTAGCCAGCAAGGAGCTGGATCTCTTCACAATTCCAATGTGCTCTGAGAAATTATTAAGTGGTATTTAATTAGTGCTCTGAAATAATTTTCCATACTCCATTCATTTCATTATAAACATAAGCCTGGATTCATATATAAATTTGGGTGTAAAAACACTTTATTCTTATTCCCAAGGACCCATGAAAGCCAGATATACTAGGTAACCCATGAATCTGGCGTTCATTTGTAGCAGCTAGAGGCGTTGCTATGCCTATTCTCTATATTCTTCTCTCTCTCTCTCAAATAAATAAATGAAAAATTAAATACTGAAAAATGAAGTTTAAAAATGTAGCTGCTTTTAAAAAGGACAATATTTTTTGTTCCCTTTTATATGTGTTTTCTACTTCACATTCTTATCTACTTTTACCTTTGCATGTAATTATTCCCAGTAATAATGTCAATGGTCAGAATACATATTGTTTTAATATTTAGCATTATTCTTTGATTTAAAATGTAATAAGATGGATAAAGCTCACATTATGAGGAGCCCAGCATCATGCCCTCTGAGCTTGTTTACTTGTATTTGTGATATTAGGATTCTTGCTCCAACTGGTGTTTTAATATCCAATCATTTCCTGGGGCTGATGTCTTCCTTCTGCATTGTTTTCACCTTGTGTGTGGCCAGTTACATTACTTGTGTGTTAAGCATGTTAAAGCATGGATGATGCTTGAAACAGATTTTTTTTTTCTGAAAGTGTGAAAATTCAATATAATTGTAGATTATTTAAAAATCATGACATTGAAAGCTATTCTAAATATTAAATGTTATGGAAATTTGTACCTTATGCATTGAACTTGTCAATCACAGTGCTATGCAGCTTTTGCCTACTGTAGGTGCAGGACACAGTGGATCTCCATGAAAGTATGGCCATAGGTGTTTCCCTTATTCCTGCAAAACTGCTATAATGCTGACTCCTACTGACATCAAATCAGGAAGCAGCTTCCTTCCTCCCCAGAATAACTCAAATGTTATTCTGTCTCATTATATATCAAGAGTATCTATCTATTCATTTGGAGACATCCCCCTCCAAAGGGTTGCAGTTATGCACAATGTATATTAAAAGAGAATTTTTTTTTAATTTGAAAATTTGAAGTAAGACTTGGAGAGGAAGAGTGTTTACTAAATGAGTTAGTTTACATATGCAGTATATATAGAATACTAATATTTTTATTATGCACATTTTTCCATATGTATTTTAAATATGCAGAAATACATAATACATCTTTAAATATACTGAAATTAAAGTCCAAAAGAGTTCAACTATAGGCAATGTTAGATCAAATAGTCCAGAATATTTTTCTTGTCATGTATGCATCTCCAAGGCTGCATCACTTCCCTTGGTTCCCGAACTACTTTATCTTCTCCAATGTTAATATGTCAAAGACAACATATTTTAAATTAAATTTCTTTACTCCAAATATGTTTTGGATCCTTAATATTTTTACTTCATACTAATGCCATCTCTTAAATATTTGGACCCATATGCTCTCACTTCCCATTGTTCTCATTTAGATTATTATTTATTTGAACTTTAAATCTATATTCACAAAATACTCCATTTATCCTATGTATTGCATTCCAACTGTATTCCCATTCCATACTAGTTATCCTTTAAAAAATGTGTGTGTGCACACATGTGCGTGTGTGTTATTTGTGAATGTTGTAGCTTCCTTCTCATTGCTGGGACAAATGATTCAACCAAAAGTTGCTGATGGGAGTAAATATTTTATTTTAGCTTACAGTGTAGGGGAAGCTTCATGATGGCAGGAGAAATCATGACATGAGCAGAGGGTGGACATCACTTCTGTCACAGGAGATAGAAAACAGCAGCAAAAGAGTGAACTGAACTGTTGCAAGAGGGAGCTAGCTATAACACCTTAAAGCCTGTCCCCAGCAACAAACATCCTACAGCAATGTTACACCTCTCAAATTTCCATCAGCTGGGGTCCACACAACAAAAACACAGGAGTTTATTAGGAACAGTAAGTTCTAACCACCACAGTGAGTGTAGATGCATGCATGCCACAGTGCAAGTGTGAAGGTCATAGAACAACCTCAGGTGTCAGTCCTCAATTTCCACTTTTTAAAAATTATTATTACACAGTGTGTATACAGCCATGTTGGTACCATTGTTAGCCTTCTCCATGTCCTGCCCCCTCTACAAGGACCTTCCTCATTGGGGAATGTGGGTCATGCATTGTGGGGCTAGCCATCGGTTATGGGTAAGAGGTAATGTCTCTGTGCATAATGTCCCAATATGTGGCTATAACAATCTTTCCATCCCCTCTTCTGCAAATTTCCCTGAGCCAATTTGGGTTTGTTTTAGGTCTACTTCAATGATAAGGTCTCGGGAGCCTCTTGTTATCTGGATATTTAGTTTGGTAGGATTTGAGTGTTCTCTGTGTCTATTTCCTTCACCTTTGTGCTGGTACCAGGTTCACCAAACAAGCAGAAATCTTACTCATTTCCCTAATTACTCTATAGTTTTAGCTGGGGCCCTGGTGAGGCATGATGGGCTAATTCTCTTCTCAGGATCTGCATCCATGTGAAAAAGAAAAGCAAATTCTCCAATAGAGAATGAAGTCAGCACCAGATAAATGGGATAACAATTGTTATTTTAGAGAGAATTTAATAGGTGTAGGCCCTCTTGTAGCCCACAATTGGTGGGAGCTTGATAATGGACAGTGGGCTTGTTTTGTGGATATGGTTCTGATTTGTTTCCCAACAAGTTCTGGGTTCTGTTCCACTGAGTGGATCCATTAGCTAAATCAAAAGCAGTTGGTTATCCACCATGGCTGTGTGTAACAATTGCATTTGTGTGAGCATCACATCAGGTTGTTTGCTTCTGAGTAGCTTAGACCACAAGTTGTTTAGACATATGTTAGTCATTTTTCCTCCATCACTCATGTAGCACCTTCTGGCACTAGATGAGCTAACTGTTTGGGGACTAGCTCTCTTCTAGATTCCAGGCAGGTAACTCCATGTTCCATACCAACAGCATATGGTGTCTTCAGCAGTAGGGTCTTACCTTTAACCTATGGTTGGTCATCTAGTACTCTGACAGAAATCTCTCCTCTTTTTGGAAACCTTGTATGTCTCTCCTATCAACAGCTCATTGTAGATGTTGACTATATGCTGGTACTGTGAGTTACAGGCCAGTACCAAGGAAAAGAAGGAAGAAAAGATTGGTAATTTAAAAGAGAAGAGGGAGAGAGAGAGAGAAACATGAGAAGATTAAGGTTAGTCTTCATCATATCCTCTCCAGGGCCCTGTGGTTCAGGTGTTCCCTCTAAGGATCTGATGAAGGTTCAGCCATTTAGTCTGTCTTTTAGGATACAGAGTTTTATGATACCATTGCCATTTGGTTCCAGTTTTGTGTCCTCCTCCCAACCTTACCCTCCCCTCCCACCTCATCTTCCCTATCGTCTGGTCCTCAAGATGCTTATTAGTTATGTCAGCATCTCAGGCAGATTCAGGTTAGGAGCCACAGATGAGTGAGACCAGGCAGTGATTATCATTCTGTGATTGGATGAGTTTGCTGAGAATGATCTGTTCTAAGTTCGACCATTTTTCTTCAAATTTCATTTTCCTTGTGTCATTTTTCCTTATGGGAGTGTAGAATTCCATCTTGTAGATATACCACACCTTGGTATCCATTTGTCTAATGATGGACATCTGGGTTGATTCCAGACCTTAGCTGTTGTGAATTGAGCATCTATCAACATGGTTGAACAAATTGTTCTGAACTAAAGCATGGAGTTTTTAGGATAAATCTCCATGCCCAAAAATCAAGTGCAAATGGATCAAAAACTTCAATATAAGACGGGAAACTTGGCTACTATGGGAATAAAAATATAGGAGGAACTTTCCATAATATAGATGGGAAAAGACTTCCTGAACAAAACCTTAGTAGCACAGTAGCTTAATTTCTCAACCATTGGGATCACATGAAACAAAAGTTTCTTCACAGACAAACATACAATAAGCAGAGCCAATAGATTACCCACAAAAATGCGAGAAAATTTTTGCTGGCTATACAACCAACAGAGGCTTCATTTCTAGAATCTGCAAAGAACTCAAAAACCTAAGCAATAAAAAAAAAAATAATCAAACAACCTACTCACAAAATGGGGCAGAAAACTGAACAGGGTATTCTCAGAGGAAGCAATACAAATGGCAAACACACACATAAGAAAATGTTCATCACCCCTAATCATCAGGAAATTGCAAATAAAAGCAACTATGAGATTCCACCTTACCCCAGTAGGGATAGCAAACATTGAAAATCAAATGAAAACCAATGCTGGTGAGAATGTGAAGTAATAGGAACCCTCATTCACTGTTGGTGGGAAAGTAAGATAGCACAACCACTATGGAAAGCAATATGGAAACCCATTAAAAGGTTGACTATAGAGTTACCAATACACCCAGTTAATCTCTTACTAGGCATTTATCCTAAAAGCTCCACATCTCAGTTCAGAGAGACTTGCTAAATTTCCACTATGTTTACAGGCAGAGTTTCTTACTCACCTTGGCATACTCCAGTTTAAACCACCTAAAGTTTCCAAGGATTCTCCTTTCTTATCCTCTATCTTGTGTAAGAGCACTGCCATTACAGATGCATACTATGACATCTTGCTTTACATGGGTTCTATGGATCAGAACTCAGATTCCCATGCTTGTTTGGCAAGTGCTTTACAACTGAACCATCTCCCCATTTACTTAACTTTCTTGTTACATCCCATGGACTCTGTTGTAAAAAATTTTTATTTGATTGGCATATCTCTGGTCTTTGTTTTCTACAGCTTACGATTTTATAGAGTCAGATTCTCCTGATTACAATCCTAAAAATGAGCTTTTCATCTTGAGTAAAGTTTCCTTTTCTCTGTACAGATTTTTACTTCAATAACATTGTTTGATTTCCTTTGATTTTTATTGAAGTGCATGAGAATAATGGTAAATTTTATTTATTTATTTGTGTACATCTCTCATTCCTTCCAGACTCAGCCAAGTAGTTTGATTTTGCTCATGTTGGCCTCCTTTCTAGAATTATGTTCATTATTCCTATATTCTGTTAATCTACATGTGTCCAAATACATTCTTCTTTAGGAATTCACTCATGTAATATCTCTTCTCAGAAATCTTCAACTTAGACTCATATTTCTCAGAATATTTTAATATATCTCTATACTCATCATGCCATGATTTCTTATATTTATCTGTCTTCTCTTTCTTAAGAAACAATGTCTTGAGTAGGAAAGGTACTTACATATAACATGATGATAGATGTACTTTTCAAATTAAAAAGTTGTGGAATTGCCAAATACCAAAGACAGAGGCAAATAATAAATAATTCCCAATGTTTTACAAATATCATATCAATCTCCTTATCAGTGAATTAATTAATACATTAATAATGTAAGTCTATATTATACTGAAGTAACAATTATCTCCTAAATCTTAAAGCCTTAATATTATAATGGGTTGCTTTTGCTAGTATTTTGGAATCCAATGTGGGATATCCAGGGAATTTTGCCCCACATTGCAATTTAGGGCATTACATGCATCAGTGAAGGTACATCATCTTTAATAAATCATTAACCAAAAACATCTAAAGCACTTGCACTTCTCATTCCTAGTATCCAGTGTTTTCCTGATAGTGACTATTTACTATGCTCATAGAACATCAGCCATAGTTAATTAAGGCATCATCTAACCAATCAGAGGCTGGCAGAAAGGGAAAGCACAAGAGTATTTAGAGCATGCTTACATATTTACTTATACTTAGGGGTTTTCATCAAATTAATTAGCATTTGACTTTAATAACAACCATGACACATAATTGCATACTTTATAATATAAAACCTGGAAATTCCAAAAGAATAAATTATATTTTGGAAATGAGTAAATTGTATACATAAATATATTAGGCAATAGCATTTCAGACAGTTCACCCACATCCTGCAGATAAATCAGATATTCAAGATTAAAATTGAGTGACTAATCATTTTTCTCTAAAATGAATCTACATTTTATATAATTAGTTTCTTACTTTTTTTGTTTCATAGACAGATACTGATGTTATTTATATTTGAAGATATAGTTCTATCATTGTAATGTTTAATTTGCTTAAGGATAACATCAATATAATTTTATTATATATTTGTGTTTATTAGCTACTGAATGACAGTATCATTGTTGTATACTAGAACTATATAAGGAAAGCATTATTAACATTATTTTAAAATATTTAAGAATATTTTTCTATGATAATAAAACTATTATTGTTATTTTATTAAAAAAATGAAGCTAAGATGGGAAGATAACAGCCAAAAATTACCATAGCTACTAAAAGATATTTTTAGTTGTTTTACAGATTAAACTCAAGGTTTCAGGCATGATAGGATAAAGGTCTACCACTGAGCCATACCCCCATCCTGAAATTAAAATTTGTTCCTCATTATTTGTGATGCTACTCAGGAAACCCTGCTGATTTTTAAGTAGATTTCAAATTAATTTCTAATGTACCAATTACAATTTAGTTTTGTTCTTAACTTCCTGAAATTTTGTAAAATATTTGGTTTTAAAGACTATAAGAGGGTCAAGATGGTAGACTCATAATCACACTAGAGCTCTGCAGGTAAAATCATATAAAGACTATGAGATACCTACTTAATTATAAATGAGGAAGATGATGTAAGGCCTTCTATTAAAAAAAAAGTCACTACATGAATTGGAAAAGGAACAGAAATGGTGCAGCTAATTGACTGTCAGAGGTAAATGAGAATTTATTCATGTGGGAAAAGGCTTTTCATTAGTAAGTTCAGGTAGTTAAAACACATTTTGTCATTAAAAATTACTGCACATGATCTAGACAGCCTTGTTTCAATGTGAGGCTTCCTAAAGCCATGTAATTATAGTGTTGTTTATTTAACAACTACTGCAGAAAAAGCTAGAAATTGTGAGTGGACAAAAAATAAATGAAGATGAAAACTAGACAGAATTCAAAATTCATTATTTCGTTTGTAAAATATTTTCTTCATTAGATAATTACTAGCTTAAGAAAGGGAGTTCTGGGCTGGAGAGATGGCTTAGTGGTTAAGCGCTCGCCTGTGAAGCCTATGGACCCCAGTTCAAGGCTCGGTTCCTAGGTCCCACGTTAGCCAGATGCACAAGGGGGCGCACGCGTCTGGAGTTCATTAGCAGTGGCTGGAAGCCCTGGTGCACCCATTCTCTCTTTCTCCCTCTATCTGTCTTTCTCTCTGTGTCTGTCCCTCTCAAATAAATAAATAAAAAATGAACAAAAATTAAAAATATTAAAAAAAGAAAGGGAGTTCATTAATGGTTATCTTTAAAGATTATAACTTTACTTCATGGCAGAAAGAATATAGAGACATCTCTTGGGAGTTTCAAATGAAATTCTCATTTCAGGGATGAGGCGATGGCTTAGTGGCTAAGGCGTTTGCCTGCAAAGCCAAGGGACCTAGGTTTGATTTTTTAGGACCCATGTAAGCCAGATGCACAAGGTGGCACATGCATCTGGACTTCGTTTTCGGTGGCTAGAGGCTTTGGTACACCCATTCCCTCTATCTCTTTGTCTGTCTCTCTGACTCTCTCAAATAAATAAATAAATAACTTTAAAAAATCTGATTTCAGTGAAATATTCTTGAGCTCATTTAGTATTAAGGAGGATACTCTATCATTCTCTCTTAAAAAAAAAAAAACATGCCTTCTAGATTCACTCTGAATTACTATTTTAAGTTTGTGTCCATTTGCATTATATCTTTTCTATATGTTTTAGTATGCTTAGAACTGGAAAAGAAAATGCATTGATTGCTGGCTTTTAACTTAAATATCATTATGTTATATTAAATATTACAAAAATGTCATTTGTTCTGGGCTCAGAATGAGTTCATAAGAAACAATTTTATTGAGTAACTTCTCTTTATTATGTCCTCTTTATAGTGAATCATGTTGAGACATACATCATAGTTAAAAAGATTTAATAAGCAAATGAAAGCATTCTATATTTATATCAAAATATTTTATGTTGCATGTCTGAGATCACTAGAAATAAATTTCAGTTTTTTAATTTGATTTAACTCATACTATGATGAATTTTGAAATATCATGTACATTAACAAAGTCAGCCAGAGTAGGACGGTCTTATGCTTCAGTACTGACAATTTTTGGCAGTCATATTTTCTAATTTAAAAGTAATAAATATATTAACAAAGCATTTACTCTATAATATGATTTTAAATATTATATAGATAGATACATTTGTATGTATATATGTTTTGGTGCATCAGTGCTTCCTGCCCTAGCAAAATAACTCCAGGTGCATGCATCACTTAGTGCATCTGGCTTTATGTGGGCACAGGAGAATTGAACACAGACTAGCAGGTTATGTAAGCTAATGCTTTTAATTGATGAGCAATCTCCTTAGGCCTATGAGGTAGTTTGAATGGACAGCCCCCAATATGCTAATGATTTTATTAAAATTAGTAATTTAGATTTGCCGCTGGAGTTGTCATTGTGTATGGATCCCAGGGTCCAGCCCTAAGTTGTAGAGATAGATTTGAGATTGCAAAATGGTTGAGCTTTGCCTGGAGTTCCTGGAGTGTGCTTGCTTGGTTTTTGGTGGTGATTTTTCTCTCTGCTTAGATCTGTAAAATTACACCAGCTTCTTCTGCCTTTATGGAATTTCCCCGGTTCTGTAAGCTTCAAATAAATCCCTTGTTCCTCCCATAAAATGTGCTGGTCTGGCAGTTCATTCCCATGACCTGAGACTGACTACTACACCCTATAATATGATTTTGTGAAAAGAAAAAAAAAGAAATTACATGATTTACCTGGCATCTAACTCAAAGTTCTTCCCAGGCAAAAGGCCTTCCAGCATGTGTGAAGGTTATGTTGCTAGGACTCCACATGATAAATTAGCTATGACTCATATCTATAAACTTTTACACAGAAGAATCAAGGTTTTAATGTTCCTCAATATTCTATGTGTTTTTAAACTTTTTAAATCCTTGAATGATGATTTCCATGAAATGGGAAAAATATACACATATTTTTCAAACATTCATTTATATGATTATAGGATAGAATCAGATAAAGTGGGCTCTTGCACACAAAAATTTGAGAAATGTTTACTAATAATTTTTAATTTTTCTGAAAATATAAGATAAACTGAAATAAATGATCTAATAGTAAACTTAAGAGTAGAAATAAACACAAATATACTGTTATAACCCACTATTATGTATTGAAATGAACATGTCAATAACTAGAAAGGTGTTACGAATTTCACAATGGGTAATATTTGGAAAAATTAAATGTAAAGGATGGGAGTAAATAATCACAGAACAACTTAAACACACAAAGGATATATTTTGTTGACAGTCGAGCTTTTACTTGTCTCTACAGTTATGTCCCTTCTTTTAAGCAAGGAAAGTGTGTGTGTATATATATGTATATATCAGGCAATTTGCAGTATTTTTGTACAGAACTATGAATCAATTTTCTTATTACAATATAAATAAATGGAAATATGTCAGCTCTTAATTTTCAAATTAGCTATGTAATGTGGCATAATTGTATAGAAAAGATGACTGCATTTATTTCTTTTCCTGAACGTATCACATATAGTGTTTATGAGTATCAAATACCTCACTTGTAGGGGACAAGAATTCATGAAAGTATCCACTCAGTCTATATTCCACAGCTTTCTACAAAGGCCAAATTCAATAACATAATAAGACCTTTTAAATGAGTAATATGATCTATATCACTTTAAATGGAATAACCAAATCTATTTCCCATGGTTTTGTAGTTAATGTTAAATTTGCTTTGGAGGAACCTTAAATTTAGTAATGCTTAAAATCATAATCCACCCAAAAGAAAGTTTTTACAAAATAGCGTTGCTATCATAAGAAAAACCTTCTTACAAAAGATTCATAAGTGATTTATGGGTGCAACATACAAAGAACTACATTGTTATTCTAAATTTGAGTATGAATGTACATGAGTCTCAAGTCATAGAATAATATTGATTAAAATTATTATGGCTACATATGTATTCATAATTAAACTTATTATTTAAGACAACTATAATAAATTTATGATATTTTATAAATAAGTTGAATGTCAGGTACAAATCCATTTTTGTATACAATGTCATTTTATAATCTTGTATTTTAATTTTGCATTTTCAGATTCAATATAAAAGCTGCTATTTGCTTATAGTTATTAAAAATATCAGCTTTACATATTTCTCTTTTTGTAAAGGGGAAGAATCTGCTATTTTGCATATGTAATTAGAATCTAACATGTATATGAACAGTTATATCTCTTCTGGAAAATGTATTAGGTCATTGAATGTTTCTACAACAATGTATTGCAGAGGTGTGCTGGCCCTTTAATGCTCTGTTTCTGTTGTCATGGAAATAAGATTTTCAAGTAGGTTTGTCTGCTGTGCTTTGCTTTTTATAGACTTATTTCAAGTTGATTTTGGACAAGCTTTCAAATGAAAACATTAATCTATCCTTTACCATCATCTCCAGTGTTCTTTTTCCAGCAGGACTTCTTAAAACCCTGAGGACTGGAGAGTGTTAAAATTTCCAGTGGTGTCTATTTTAACTAAATGCTTAGATCCTGGCTCAAAAAGCAAAGCTATTTTTTAAAATAAGAATAATCAAAACAGTATCCAATTACAATTTCAGGCTTTTAAAATGATCTTCCTCACAAATTGTTTGATACAGATGCAATTTTATGGGGAAGAATTCTGAAAAAAAACCAAAATGAAGTAACCCATATTCCTTACTCAAACTCCTAACTTTGCCTGTGCATTCTTTCATGATTCGACAACATACCTAGATAATTCACTTCTACAGTTAGACAAGTGGCAATTAGACTTTGTTACTAATTATAACATGACTTTGTCAAGTTATTTAAACTGAGTTTCTGTTTCTTTATCTGCAACATGGGAATGGCAACAAGGATTATTGTGACAGTTCAATGTGTAACTGTGTAAAAGACTTAAGTGAATCTTCAAATACACGGGTGCATGATTAGTGTTGTTCTGCTAAAATAATTTCACGAATCTTTATTATTTTCCTTGTGGTTATTTATGATTTTAATTTTGGGTATTTCCTTAAGTTATCATTAATATCCCATTTCCTCTCAAAACATGTTTAAATGTTCGTTTCTTTGCCACTAATACAACATTAAAATTCAATATCTTTCAATAGTTTATTCTTTGTATATCTGAAGTATAGCTACTGAAATAACTAAAGAATGTATTAAGTTGGTATGTTTCCATTTTGTAACACATGAACTAGATATCTTAAAGATGAAAATTGTTTTACTTTGGATTTCGAAGGTCTCCCAGTGACCTATGTCTCGAAAATTGTTATTAAAAGTGTGGGTCTATGGAAGGTCTCACATCTTGAGGATGTGCCTTTTAAGGAGAAAATATGACACATGTCTCTTCTTTTCTCTGTTTGTTTCATGATTTCCATGAGTAATCAAAAAAGACAAAGAAGGCCACTTCTTAATTATCAAGGGAACAATCCAACAAGAGGATATCACAGTCATCAATATTGATGCCCCAAACACAGGTGTACCACAATTCATTTTTAAACAAAACAACAACAAAACAGAAATAACCAACAACACCATCATACTTGGAGACTTCAATACTCCACTATCAGCAATAGATTGATTATCCAAACAGAAAATTAGGAGGGAAGTAGGAAAGCTCAACAACACCATAGATCAATTAGATCTAACAGACATCTATAGAACATTGTATCCAAAATCCACAGATTCCACATTCTTCTCAGCAGCCCATGGAACATTTCTAAAATAGATCATATAGTGGGTCATAATGTCTGCTCACATATATTTAGGAAGATTGACATAATCTCTTGCATGATATCAGATCACAATGCTACTGTATTGCTAGAAATTAACAACAAAAGATGCATTAGATCTGAGTTTCTATCGTACACATGGCTGACTTTATTCTTGAGAACTTCTAAAGAGTTTTGAGCTTGTTCAATTAGGTTTGCATTTTCTACTACTTTTCTATGTATAGGTTCTATTCCTCTGTCAAGTTCCTTTTCCACATAACTTTCTGATTTTCTTGATGCTTCTTGAAATTAATCCTTGCATTTCTTTATGTCTTCATTTAGCATTTCCAGCTGATTTTTGAGGTCTTTTTTTTTTTTTCACTCTCCCATATTTCTTAACTGTCTTTTGCTCAGGGAAATTTGCAGAAGAGGGGGAGGGAGAAAAGGATGTCAGAGCCACACGTTGGGTCATGATACACAGAGACATATCTTCCTACATATAACTGAGGGCTAACACCACAATGCATGACCCATATACCCCAACAAGGAGTGGCCAGGGAGAAGAGGGAGGACAAGGAGGAGGCAAATTAAAAATATGCATTAAAAAAAAGATGTGTCAGGAATCCCATCAGCTCCTGGAAACCAAACAACATACTTTTAAACAATAAATGGTAGTGGATGAAATAAATAATGAAATTGCAAAATTTCTATAATGAATGACAATGAGAACACAACATACCAAAACTTGTGGGACACAATGAAGGCCATCTTCAGGGGAAAATTCATAGCACTAAATGCCTTCATAACAAAGACAGATCCCAAATCAATAACCTAACCATCCACCTAAAGGCACTGGAAAAGCAAGAAGAATTCAACCCAAAAAGCTCCAGATAAAATGAAATAATTAAGATCAGAGCAGAAGTTAATGAACTGGAAACTAAGAAAACAATTAAGAAAGTTGAGTAATAATTTTAATTTCTAAATTTAATTATGACTTTATCTTAAGTATATTACAATAGAGTAATATTAGTTGTCATCTTCCATGAGTTCATTTGGTGTTAGTATTCTGTGATGAACATGCTAAATGTTAATCAAGTAATGACTTCTAGCTTCTAATTATTAGGTACAGTTTCTAGACATCTGGTGTTTAGAGTAGACTTTCATAGCAAGGTACTTGTTATGTTTGTTTCTGTTTAAATATTTACCCTATCTGCTTTTTAAAAAAAACTCAGTATTTTTCTTGTTTTGTTTTAACAGTGCCTCATTACATTGCTCATACTGTTCCTGAATTATAATCCTCCTGCCTTTGCTTCCAAAGTAAATTGAATTATAGATATATAGATATATAATCCCATTTTCACTCTTGTTTTCATTTTCTTGAGTTGAAAAAAATTCTTATGTATTTAACAAGCAATCTTTTTAAATAATACAAATATTACTGTTGACAGTTCTTGTTCTTTCTTTTTTTTCACATTGATGATGATGATGATTAACTACATGTTTTATATGGATACCTCTTTCATTGGTCCCCACTTTTCCCTCATCCATGTCCCATTCCATTATGGCACTCCTCAGTATGCTTTCAGGTATTTCACATGGGGTTGTAGTTTATGTGTTTTGGCAACAGTAGTATTTTGGCGGGAATGGGGTGGCAAGTGTATGCCTTTGGGCATGATGTCTCAACTTGTGGCTCTTACAATCTTTATGCCTCCTCTTCTGCAAAATTCCCTGAGGGTTTGTGGGTGAGTTGTAAGTCTACTTCAGTGATGAGGTCTTATGAGACTCTGGATTTCTGCTTTGGTAAGTTTAAGTATCCTCAGGGTCTGTTCCCTATACCCTGGTGCTGATGTTCAGGTACAGCATGGAAGCAGCACTCTTGCTCATCTCCCCACTTCCTCTGTGGTTTCAGCTGTGGCTTAACTGAAGTGTGAGGGGTAGTTTATCCCCTCTGGTCTCACTAATTTCTGAAAAAGAACAAATTCTCCAACCAAGTGATATCAGCATAGCTTAAATGGGTTAAGCATTATTAATTTAGGGAGAATTTTATGTATGTAACCCCTCCTTTGGCCAAAGACTAGTGAGAGCTGGATGCTGGAGAACATAATCTTTGTCTCCCTAAGAGTTTGATCTGGTTCCCATTTCCAGATAAGGGTTCCTTTACACTGAATAGATGTCTTAGCCAATCAGAGACCTACTCGAGCTATGTGCCACTATTGCACTGGTGTGTTCATTGTGTCAGGGTGTTTGCTTCTGAGTAGCTTAGACCCCTCTTTCCTCAGACAGTTGTTGGCCCCTTTCCCTTAGTAACTCAGTGCTTTCTAGCATTAGAAAACTTAGCTGCCTGGAGACTGCCTTTCTTCTGAATTTAAGCCACATCTCTCCATACTCTCTCAGCAGCATATTGTGTCTTCAGCAACAGGGTCTTAGCTTTTCCTCAGGTAGGTAATCAAGTGCTTGACAGAAGGCTGTCTTGATTTTGGGGACCTCGTAGTTCTTTCTTTCTTTCTTTTCTTTTTTTTAAAATTTGATTTATTAGTTTTCTTTTCATCAAATGCAGGCATTTTGGTACCATTGTTTGGCTCATCTATGATCTACCCCCTCCCATTAGACCCTCCTTGTTGATGTAAATGGGTCGTGCATTGTGGAGTTAGTCCCCAGTTATTGGTATGCTAAATGTCTCTGCATTTTGACCATGAAATGGTGTTATTTTTGTCAAAGGCCCTTTCTGCATCATTTGAGAGATGTACATGAGGTTCTTATGGTTAAGTTTATTTATATAGTATATCACATTGATCATTTTCCCTGCCATCATGGAGCCTCCCCCTCAAGTCTGTAAGCCAAAATAAACCTCTTTTTTTCTCACAAGCTGCTCTTGGCTGGATAATTTCTACCAGCAATGCAAACCTGACTGCAACAGCAATGTACAGACTTAATGTGACACCAATAAAAATACCAGCATCATTCTTCACAGAGATTGAAAAAGTGATCTCAAATTTCACATGGATCTTCTTGTTGGCTATTGAGATAGGTTGTTTGACTGTTTTGGTGTGGAATATTCCCTGAAGTATTATCTGTATGTTTGGCTTTTTGTTCATACCATCATAGAGTTGACATTTTTAATGGAAAGTTTTCATTGTACCATCTGCTGTAAGAAACATATATATATATATATATATTTTGCTGAGTAGAGTAGCTTGGGGTGGAAGCCAGTGTGTTTTAGACATTGAAGGGTTCCATTCCACGTCCTCTGGCTTTCAATGTTTCCATTGAGAAATCTGAAGTAATTTTGATGGGATTGGCTTTGTATGTAGTGAATTGTTTCTCTCTTGCTGCTTTTAGTACTCTCTTTTGGTTTTCCTTATTATGAGTTTTAACTATGATGTACCTTGGAGAGTTTCTTCTTTGGTCCTGTCTGTTTGGTGTTCTGTGGGCTTCTTACATATGGATGGGTCTTTCTTTTGAGAGGTTGAGAAATTTTTCTTCCATAATTTTGTTCAGTATGTTCTTTATGCCTCTGGCCTGGATTTCTTCTCTTTCTGGCATACCCATGACCTAGATGTTTGTTTCATTTAGGGTATTTCACAGTTCCCTCATATTCTGTTCACTTGATTATTTGAACTTAGGAAAGTTTTTGGCCTCCTGATCAATTTCTTCTGTCCTATCTTTCAGATCAGAGGTTCTGTATTCCACATGAGTAACTGTTAGTGACAGGTGCCAGAGAGGTTTTAATGAACTCTTTGATTTTTGTTTTCTATTGTGTTATTTTGCGTTACATCCATCTATTTTTTTGAGATTTGATTTCAGTTCAAATTCTGATTTTCTTTATGCTTCTTGGAATTCATTCTTGCATTTGATCAAGTCTTTATTAAGCTTAATCAATCAGTTTTTGAGATCTTCCATTTGTTGACTCGCCTTCAGTTCATTCATAACTCTTTTTGAGGGTTCTAATGTTTTCTTCAACCAAGTTAAGCCTACTGTTAAAAAGTGAACTAAGAGACAATTTAAAAAAAAAATAAATCAGGGCTGGAGAGATGGCTCAGCGGTTATGCGCTTGCCTATGAAGCCTAAGGACCCCAGTTTGAGGCTCAGTTCTCCAGGACCCAAGTTAGCCAGATGCACAAGGGGGTGCACGTGTCTGGAGTTCGTTTGCAGTGGCTGGAGGCCCTGGCGTGCCCATTCTCTCTCTTTCTTTCTCTACTTCTTTCTCTGCCTGTCTGTCACTCTCAAATTAAAACAAAATAAAATAACATTAAAACAATAAAAAAAATCATTGATACAAGTGTTTTTTTTTATCATTTGCTTCCATTTCAACAGTTCTTTTGATCAGGTGTCCATTGTTTGTTGTGCTTTCATTTTGGGGTTGAATTTCTCTTCATTTCTCTATGTTTTCATTGGAGGCTTCCATTGTGGAACTAGGCACCCTTGGTGGAGATCTCTCTGTTTTCTGGCTTTCATTAGCTTTTTTTTTTTTTTTTTTTTTTTTTTGCATTGTGGTATACCCATCTTGGGAAAATGCTTTATTCTATTGAGGAGGAAGCAAGTTTTTATCCTTATATTAGGATCTTCAGAGGGTGTTCTGTTTTAAATGTGAACTAGATTGGTGTACTGGTGTATGATGGGTTATGGCCATAGATGCACATATTGTGGAAACTGCAGGTATTTCAAAGGTCCCTGGGGAACTTGAGCTGTGGCCTACTCACTCCTCTTGCTTGTACTCTTCAGCACAGGGGATCACAGGTTTGGGAACCAGGAAGCTGGAGAGCCAGAGCAAGAGGCCAGTTTCTACAGTGGCCCATATACCCTCTGACTTAGGGGGATAGTGATGTCAGTACCAAGGGTCCAGTAAGGATATCAGAGCAAAAGGCCTGCTTCCACAACCCCACACCCAGGGGTCAGGACTCCCTAAGGCAGCAGTAGGGGAACTGGAACCAGGGAACTTGGAGGTAGAGGATCAACCAGGATCTCTGGCCTACTCCTCGCTGTGTATACCCTTCAGCTCAGGGAATCTGGGACTTGGGGAACCAGGGGCAGTTTAATCAGGAAGGTGAAGCAAGAGGCCTGCTTCTGTAGCAGTTTGGCAGGGTCCAAGTCATCTTCATAAGTTTTCAATAAACTCTTTGGCCACCCTGGGCAGGCCTGGGTCTGCATCTCTGGATTTTGCCTGGCTAAATTTTTTCTTTCTTTTTAAAATAGATATTTGTTAAAGTGCTTTCAAAAACTGTGTGTTTTTACTTTTAGCACATCAAAAATATTTTCTCTATCATCAGTAGTGTTTTGTTTTACTTAATTTTTATGCAACCAATCTTAGGAATAGTGAGGATATTTTATATTATGTACATTGCATGTAGACTGTTAGAATGACCTTTTCCTCAATCAGGAAACAAAGGAATCCATCTGTGTTTCCTTCCCTCCATTGTTTAATGCAAGTTATATTTTTTCTCATTTAACAGTTGTTCTGTTGGAGAATATAAAATTCTTCTTACTCAAAATGACCATATTCAATCAATACCATATTTTAAAATGTAATTTTAAATATATGTTCTGAGCATTATTTTTTATCTTGAATAATCTTAAGGTGAAAATATTAACAGTGCAAAGATCCAATACAATTACCAATATTAAGATCTAATTAAGACAAAACCTCATGATCAGCATTAAAATAGTAGAAAGTAGCTCTTCAAACAAGTGTTTCTTAGTTCAAGCCTATTGTCATGTATAAATTCCAAGCTGATTTATAAAAAACCTCACATTTGCCCCAAAGTTCAGAATAGAGAGGTTATGTGTTGATGGGGATGTAGTAACACAGTTTAATTGTAGTTGTTTGTAATGCATATTGTTTCATTGATGTAGACTGTTGACTGTCACAGAGAACTAACATTTAGTACAATAAACAGAAAACAATTTACATTTCTAAGTTAGGACAATACTATTTTATATGATCAAATGAGATCTTTTGTTTGTTTTTACTTATAATAATAATAATTATTATTATATTATAATAACATAATATATAATATAGTTATATAATTATAATTATAGAATATAATAATAATAATAATAATAAATTTCTTTTGTGCTTGCAAGACAGGGTCTCACTGTAGCCAAAGCTGATGTGAAATTCACTCTGTAGACACTGGCTGGCCTCAAACTCTCAGAGAACTTCCTACCTCAGCCTCCCAAGGGCTGGGACTAAAGGCATGCACCACCATGCCAAGCGAACTCTTACTTCTTGTATTACTGACTTATCACTGTTAGGCAATGTCTGACAAAGAAAATCAAGAGAATAAGAATATATCCCATCTCTTGGTTTGAGGAAACAGTACCCCATACTGAAGTCATGATGGGAGAAGCAGCTCATGGTTGTGGCAACAGAAGTGTGAGAATGCTTCAAGTAGCTCATGTCTCAGAAGTCCAATAAGTAGAGAATTTTGAATATAATTTCTTTGCTGGTTATCTCCTTTTCCCTTTTTATTCTGTACTGGAACACAGTTTATGTGGTAGTACTGGCCATACTCAGGGGATGTCTCCTCCAGTCAATTAATCCTATCTAGTAAAGCCTTCACTGATATGACACTAGTAAATGTCTAATAAATGCCCTAGGTAATTCTCAATCTAGTAAAATGGGTGATGAAAATAAACCTTCCCATACCCAGTGTTACTTTTTCTAAGCAAACTATTAGATTTTTTTCATATATAAAGAATAGGAGATGAGTTTATGAGTGAATTTGAGTATGAGGTGAGGTAGAAATAGAAGTTTCATAGATAATTGTCCCTCCAGAATGCTGATGGTATTCTCTAATAGGAGTCTGAGGTTCAAATACATCATTTCCTCAAATACAAAGGAAAACAGGTTTCATAGAAGCATGGAAGTGATTACAAATGAATGTGCATCTGCAATTTTGACAAAACAATTTTTGAAGTTGACACATTATGCTCACATAATGCCTCAAATTCATGTGATAGAACATTTGTTTTTATGTCTATGGGGGGGGGGAATAAAACTGATTTCAAATAAAAAGGTAAAATTTTCATAACAGATTAAGAAGAATATAGTATTTTTCTCTCAACCCTTATTTTGGGAAAACAGAAGCAGAATTGAAGCATTATACTTATGACTTCTGAGATTTAACCTATCAGAAGACAACACGCACGTGTGTGTGTGTGCGCGCGCGCGCGTGTATGCGCCAAGCCCAAGTGAATAGTTGCTCTTTGAAAGGAGCTGCTGCTGGATCATTGCTGCATCAAAGAGCACAAAGATCTGGTGTGCGGTCTCAGAGTATAGAGGATGCTTTATTTAAGAGCAGATTTTACCTAATGGTTGGACCATCACCACATGTAGCCATAGGTTAAATGCCTGTATTTTGACTCTTCAATAACTTTGTGCCTACCAAAGTTGTGACATTGAAAATGTACAGTATGAATATTTTGCACTCACAATCTCATCAGAAATACAGATATAAACACAAATAACTATGTAATAAGTGATAGATAAGAGTAAGCCTTAGCTGAGCAATGTTTCCAGCCACATAAAAGGCTGAGGCAGAAGGATCACTTGAGCTCTTGGGTTCAAAGAAACATGGTGAACAAATTGAGCTCTTGTCTCAAAAGAAAAAAAAAAAATAGCATGACTATATGTTAAAGAAAAAAATAAATCATTAGAACTTCACATGTTCTATACATTTCTGCCCTTCTGTCTTTTAGAATTTGTGGATAGGAATGACACTCTAGGATAACATTATAAGCCACATGCTAAAGATAGTGAAATATCATACCATATATATATATATATATTAAAGATAGTGAAATATCATACACACACACACACACACACACACACACACACACCATTTAGAGTTGCCTCATTAGCACAGTAGGTAGTACATCAGTCTCATATAAGTGCCATTTAGAAATAGTGATCTTTTGGTTAAAAAAGATGACTTATAATGAAAAAATTTTGGAAAGTTAGTAAGATTAAAATAATTGTGTGATGTAGGATTTTCCTAGAATGTGTAAAGCCTATGATTTCATCCCTAGATCTCTAGCACTACCCAAATAAAATATGCTATGATAAAAATAAAAAAATAAAGCATTTAGGGGCTGGGAGATGGCTTAGCACTTGCCTGTGAAGCCTAAGCACACAAGTTTGATTCCTTAGGACCCAGGACCCATGTAAGCCTGATACACAAGGTGGCATATGTGTCTGGAGTTTGTTTACTGTGGTTGAAGGCCCTGGAATGACCGTTATCTTGATCTGCCTCTCTCTCTCTCTCTCTCTCTCTCTCTATTTCTTTCTTTTTCTTCTCTCTCAAACCAACAAATAAATAAATGTTTAAAAAAATGAAATATTTAGAACAGATAAATTTACAGTCTTCCTTGTGCCTCCAGTTTTTGTGCTATCTTTTCACTACTTGTATGTCTATGCATCTTTCTGGTATGAATATTGCATGTGACAGTAATTATCTTTTTTGTATTTTATAGGTCAACACTTTATTACATGGTAAATCTTCAGCCTTGCTTTTTTTTTTTTTTAATTTATTTACTTGAGAACAACAGACACAGAGAGAAAGACAGATAGAGGGAGAGAGAGAGAATGGGCGCGCCAGGGCTTCCAGCCTCTGCAAACGAACTCCAGACACGTGCGCCCCCTTGTGCATCTGGCTAACGTGGGACCTGGGGAACCAAGCCTCGAACCGGGGTCCTTAGGCTTCACAGGCAAGCGCTTAACCGCTAAGCCGTCTCTCCAGCCCCAGCCTTGCTTTTTAAACAAGTCCAATTATTATTCTTCCTCTCTGTCTCTGACTTTCTCTGTCTCTCTCTATCTCTATATGTCTTTTATTACTGTCTGTTATTCATATGCACATAGAGACAAAGACAAAAAGTTATGTGTGTTTATATAAGCATACTAACAGGAGTTAAAATATCCATACCAGATAGTCACATTGGTGTAGTGTAGAGTAGGAATGCAAAAGGACAAGATTATCAATTTAAATATATTTTGTATAATCTTCTTTAGATTTTTTGAGCGGAAGTTATAGAATAGCTTCATAAATGCCCCTTTCAAGATTCATATATTAAACAGACTTAGCAGATGATCTCTGTTTTCCCAAGATACCTATATTCTTGAAGGATAGAAGCTAGTTTTTGAGACTTCTTATGTATAGAAGGCAATGAGTAAATATGTAAATTTCTACCATATTGGAGAATTTATATACCTAATCATGTAAATGAGTCCTAGAGAATGTTGTTCTTACATGTTGTTTACATATTGGTATGTTACCAATGAGAAGCATTATACCTATCACTTCTGAGAACCTATGGCAATTTCCATAAGCACCCAAGGCAAATATTGCTCTGTGGAAGTGCCTTCATTAAGCCAGCACTGGAAACTTGATGGACCCCTATGACAAATGTGTATGAGGACCTGAAGAGATGAGCAAGGAAGCAATGTAGTAAGTGCTATGACTGATGGTGAGCAGCAGGACCACAGATCCTGTCACAAGGGTCACAGACTGCAATGTCTGGATATGCAGCAACATTTATAAGAAATGTATCTGAAATATTCTGTACTCTTACCTAGGAAGAGATAGCTGATGTTAAACACTCATTATAGTTTCAGTAAAATGAAGAATCAATGTGTTTTTCCCAATAGCAATCTTAATAATAATCCTAAGATAAAATATAATTATTATTCAGCTCTTCTGTCTCTCTTCACCCCTCCCCCCATTTTTGTAAAGGGAAAAGTACATGGTTGAGAGAATGCTGATACTTTAATCCATTCCATCCTGGATTGGAAGTATAATGGAGACATTGTGTACATAATCCAGTCCTGTGAGTTTACAATACACTGCCAATACAAAAGGAGAAAGGAGTAGAGAAGGGAAAAAACAGCCCACGAAGGTCAGAGCCATAAACTGGTTATAAATTCGCAGCAGACTGTACCCTTGAGTAGGAGTAGTGAGAATTCTGCATCCTTCCTTATTTTTTAAAAAGATTTTTTTAACCGCCCTAATAAACAAACAAGCCAAGAATAAACTAAACAAACAAACACATAAAAAGGTGGTTAAAAATCCTAAGAGTAGCGAAGTCTTTTTGTCCTTTTGCAGAAGTATCAACCAACCCTTCCCCCATGCTGAGCTGGGTGCCAGAATTGAGGCACAGGAACAATCTACAGCAGATTTTTGCTCTGCTTGGTGAATGCAAGGCTATCATTTTCCAATTAAAGCCCTGGCATGCAAATAGTTGAGTAAATATTAACATGTCCCCTTCAAGTGTGTAGTCGGTAGTCTCTTTGGAAGCCTGTGGTTGGCTGAAACCACTGAATGTGAAGACCTCACCTGTACCTGGGAAGAAATCTACAAAAACCTAGTATACTCTGTCTTGAGACACATACCAATTCCAGAACTTGGCATTGCAGCATTGTTCTGGAAGGAACTTCGAGGCTTGCAATTCTGTTTCTTCATTTATAATTCAAGATGTGGTAGTTGAATTTTACTGGACAAATGCCTTAAAAACTAATTTTTATTCTCTCCCCTTTCAGACTTGGTAAATGCTTGTTGATTTCTTATGCTGAATGTAGCTGATTGGAGGTGCTTACTAGGGACCAAAAATAGTTGAGACTGAGGATTCAGGAGGAATGGAGTTCAGATGCTCACAATGAATCATGGTTTTTGCTGTGACTCATCTACTATTAGGACATACTGCTTAATTTTTTGTTCCTTAATTTCCTTGTTTGTTAACTTGAAAATAATATACCTCTACTAAAATCAGTGGGAAACTCAATTAGGCTAGATGCAATGAGTTAGTTATCTACCTGCATGCTTTTACCTTTATTTTATTCCTCAAAGGTAGCTGTTGGACAAATATAAAAGCATAATTATAGAAGATTGCTTAATAGTTGGGGTAAGGATTTTAAAATCAAACTTTACAAGCTGACATGCATTAATTTGAGTCTCGACATGGTGAATTAGAGTTCAACAGAAGGAAGGAGGTAGATGCTTGGAGGGCTGACTCTAGGTCTGCTGACATGATGTCTTTGCTCATTGTTCCTCTGGTTCCTTTTTCACTATTGTGTGTGTGTGTGTGTGTGTGTGTGTATTTGTCTTATACTTGCATGTGCGTAGGTATGGTCATATGTGTTTGGGTATACATGGATGCTATACATTCATATGTGCTTATGTGTTCATATAGTTTGGGTATACATGAGTACAGGTGAGCCTCCAGAGGTCAACAATGGTTGTCTTCCTTGATAGCTCCCTACCTTATTCATTGAAGCAACTTCTCTCATTGGGACCTAGAAGTGACTGATCAGATCTTCCATGTAGCCATTTGGCACAGAGGATCCCCTGTCCCTGTCTCCTCCAGTGCTTGGGTTACTGGTGGGCTACCATGAATGCCTAGCATTTATGTTTTATTAGGGATCCAATTTATAGAACTCAAACTTGAATGACAAGCATCTTATCAAGTGAGAGCCATCTCTTCAACCTCTCATTTTCATGTTTTCTTTCTTTGTTTCTTTCCCTCTCAAATCTTTAGCTATTTGATAATTCCCATGGCTGTTATTTTTGCCTTTTTGTCAAAAGTCTATCCAAACAAAATATTTATAATTGACTGCCAAGCTCCTCTTAGAGTCAGAAGAAGCAGCTTTCATTTCCTACTGAGAAATTTCTCCTTCTAATGGATCTTTTCCATCAGTAATCAAGGGGATGCTTTTCACTTCTGATATTGCTTTGAGGTGTGAATATGGAAGCCAATAGCTGTTGACAACTATGTTCTCCACTTACTGAAGAAGACTGGAATATAGAGTATTCTTTTACTATTTGGAAAGAGTAGGGATTGGAATTTAACCTTGTCACCATTGGGGGTATGTCTCCTTGTGACTCAGATACTCTTCTGTCTTGACCTATGATTTTTATGAATATACACTATTAAACTCCCCACATGGTTTAAGCTTGTCAGTTGGCTTTCTTTCTTTTAGACCAAGTACATTCTGGGTTCAAGTGAGAGATCCTGCTTCAATAAATAAGGGGTAGATTTATCAAGGAAGACACCTGATATTGTCCTCAGGATCCCACATTTGACACACATGTGCATTCTCAACTATACCCATCCACATATGAACATGTAAACACACATGTGTACATAAGATACACAACATAATAAAAGAAAAATCACAGACAATATCATATTCATCATAATTTATCAGAATAGACATGTTTATAAAATTTTTGGAAATTAGGAAATGATCACTGAAATATAAAACATTCTAAAAATCTAGTCTCTATTGCTTATATTCAAATCTTTAAGAAAATGAAATAATAATGAAGTTCATGTTTGCTATTTGTCTAATTATAACTTCTACTTTCTGCTACAACCTAAGCATAAGTTCTTGGAGTTCAGAATTGTTCTATTTATTTATAACCTTCTCCTGAGAAAAATTCTCAAACATAAGAAGTATCTAAATTATCTTAAGGGAAATAAGTATGTATCATTGTGAAAAAAATTCTTAGAATAGCCAGGCATGTTGTGTTACATTGTACCATATGCTGTTTGGTTATATATCTACTGTTTTTATAAGGTAAAATTAATAACTATCCTCTTTATTATCATATAATTTATCAGAGAGTAGAAATTTGTGACTGAAGTTTATATCTCAAATACTTGGAAAAGGTCAAGATTAGGAAAGAAATTTAGAGTCAATTGACCAACATAATCTTGTCATATTTAATTGTTTGTTACTTAGTGAAATCAATTCTTTGAGGAAAAAAATGGAGATACTAAAAAGCACATTTAACTTTTTTTAAAATAAGTTTTTTTTATGTGTATGTGTGTTTGACAAGTGGGGGTAAGTGTCCATACACTTGTTGGAATGTGCGTGTAGGCCAAATGTTAAGAATGAATGTCTTTCTATGCAGTTCTTTACTTTATTTTATGAGATAGGGTTTCTCTCCAAACAGGAGCTTATGGGTTAGATTTCCTAGATCAGCTACCCAGGAAGCTCCAGTGATTCTAATGTAGAGAGTACAATTTTAAAGTGAAAAGTTTTGGCAGAAAAAAAAGGGGGCATAGGAAATTTGCAAAAGACTATAAGGTCTCCAATCCACACACAAGAATATCAATGAGGCTGCATTCAGTGTTGAAGAAGTCCAATACAGTTAAGATGGGATAGTGGTGCTTAAAATGTTTGAAAGTCACTAATGACTTTCCCAATGAATGAATTTGGGAGTAACACTATTAGGGGAAAGAAATGAATGGAAATCAAAATCAGGGAATTTTTAAAAAATGGAGACAAATGGAAGAAGCTTGTCAACTTAATAACATAAGATTAACTTTGCAAAACAGAGAAGAATAATACCTTTCAGATATATGGCCCATCAAGTAGGTATTTTTAATTTCATGTTAAGGAATTTGCTTTTGTTTCATTGGATATCAGTTTGCAGAAAATAAATTATATTCTGTGGTCAGATATAAAATAATTTATAGCCTGGGAATGTAAAACTTGTGATTTTAGCTTTCTATTAAAAAAAGGGCTGGAGAGATGGCTCAACGGTTAAGGCAACATGCCTAAAATGCCTAAGGTCCCGGTTTGATTCTCCAGGTTCCAAATAAGCCAGATACACATGGTGGCATATGTATCTGGAGTTCATTTGCAGTGGCTAGAGGCCCTTGCATGCTCATTCGCATTCTCTCTCCCTCCCTTTGTCTCTAATGAATAAATAAAAATTTAAAAAAGATTCCCCAGAAACTGTTTTAATAAACACAGAGAAGCTATGCAAAGGCCCCTTTAGTTTAGTTTTTTAAAATTAGATATGGACATATTTAGTATGTAAATAATACATGCTGGTACCATCCTTTCCCTTCTCCCTGCCCCTTTTCTGAAGAAGCCTTCCTCAATGGGGATGCAAGTCAACCCCATGGGGATTGTGGGTCATGTATTATGGGGTGAGGAGAGGCAAAGTCTGTGCAAACTGACCCAACTTGTGGCTCTAACAATCGTCCTGCCCCCTTTCCTGCAAAATTTCCTGAGCCGTCCTGGGAGCATTTTAAGTCCACTTCAGTGATAAGCACTTAGGAGCCTCTGAATCTCTGGTTTGGTAGGTGTTTAGTGTCCTTAGTATCTATATCCATCATTGTTGTGCTGATATCAGATTCACTAAGAAAGCACCACTGTCACTCATTTCCTAAATTCCTCTGTGGTTTCTGCTGAGGCCAGGGTGGAATGTAATCTGGGTATGATTCTGACTAGTTTCCCAGTTTCATTTATGGTTTTCATTTGACTGAGCAGATCTGTTAGCCAATCCAAGAGTAGTTAATTACCAACCATGGTTGTGCGGCTCTATTGCACTTGTAAACATCATGTCAGCTGGTTGGCTTCTGAGTCACTTAGCCTTTGAATTGCTTGGACAGATGTTGGCCACCTTCTTCTGGTAGCTCATGTAGCATCTTCCAGCACTAGATGGGCTAATTTATCTGGGAACTAGCTCTCCTCTGGATTCCTACCAGGTCTCTCCATGGACTGTGCTGACAGTGTATGGTGTCTTCAGCAGTAGGGTCTTACCATTAACCTCTGGTGGGTAATCAAGTGCTCTGACAGATGTCTTTCATGTTTGTTTTGGGAGATCTACTAGGTTTCTCCAATCAGCAGCTCATTGTGGATGTAGACCACATCCTGGTACAAGGAAATATAAGCCAGCACCAAGGGAAACAAACAAACAAATAAACAAATGACAGAGAAGAAAGAGAAATGAGAGAAATTTGAGGTTATGTTTCATCTCACTCTCTCCAGGGTCCTTCAATTCAGCTGCTCCTTCTAAGATCCTCTTGAGGGTTCCACCTTTTAGTCTGACTTCCGGCATATATGATTCTATGGTACCAGTTCAATTTGGGTTCAGTTTTGTGCACCCCACTATTTCCATTCACCCAAATCCTACCCTCCCTATTGTCCAAGTCCTAAGATGCTACTCAGGTTTATCAGCTACTCGGGCTGATTCAGGTTAGATGAGTGAAATCATGTGATTGTTGTCTTTCTGTGATTGTGTGAGCTCACTTAAAATGATCTGCTCCAAGTTCTACCATTTTTCTACAAATTTCAATGTGTCATTTTTTTCTTACTGCTGAGTAGAATTCCATCATGTGGATATAGCACATCTTGGTTATCCATCCCATTATGGGCACCTGGATTGATTCCAGGTTTTAGCTATTATGAATTGAGCAGCTATAGACATGATTGAGCAAATATCTCTGAATTGAGATGGATCTGTTGGTAACTTTCTACTCATCCTTTCCAGAAGTCTCTATATTGATTTCCATAGTGGTTGTACCAGCTTACATTCCTACCAACAATGAATAAGTGTTCCTATTTTTCCACATTCTCTCCATCATTTGTTTTCATTTGATTTTTTTAATGTTTGGTATACTTACTGGGGTAGGGTGGAATCTCATAGTTGTTTTCATTTGTATTTCCCTCATGGTTAGGGATGCTGAACATTTTCTTTAGTGTGTGTTAGCCACTTGTAATTCTTCCTCTGAGAACTCCCTACTCAGTTCTCTGCCCTACTTGTGGGGGGTTGTTTGATTTTTTCATTATTTAGGTTTTGAGTTCTTTGTAAATTCTAGATATTAGGCTTCTATCAGTGGTATAACTGGCAAAGATTTTCTCCCATTTAGTGGGTAATATATTGGCTTTGTTTGTGGTATGTTTGTCTGTGCAAAAGCTCTTTAACTTCATGAGATCTCATTGGTTGAGTGCTTGTTTAATTTTCTGGGACACTGGGGTTTTGTTCAGAAAGTTTTTTCCCAATCCTATATTGTGGAGAGTGAGTCCCATTTTTTCTTCCAGTAGTTGGAGTTTCAGGTCTTATATTGAAATCTTTAATTCATTTGGACTTGATTTTTGTGTATGGCAAGATGAGTGGCTCTAATTTCCTTTCTCCATATATGGTCATTCAATTTGTCCAGCACCATTTGTTGAAGATGCTATCTTTTCTCCAGTTTACATTATTGGCACCTTTTTCAAAGATCAAGCAGCTCTAGTTACTTGACCTAAGATCTGGGTCTTTTGTTCCATTGGTCTCCTTTTCTGTTCTTTTGCCAGTACCATGCTGTCTTTTGTCACTATGGCTTACTATGGCTTTGTAATTAGCTTCAGATCAGATACGGTGATACTACCAGAGGGATTTTTGTTGTTGTTGTTGTTTTTCTGAGGATATGTTTGGATATCTGAGGCCTTCTGCCATTACATATGAATTTTGAGGTCATTTTTTCAATCTCTGTGAAGAATAATGCTGTCATTTTTATTTATATTGCATTAAATCTGTGGTTTTCTTTTGTTAGAATTGCATTTTTCACAATATCAATTCTACCTATTTGGGACCATGGGAAGTCCTTCCATCTTCTCAAATCTTCCTCCATTTCTTTTTTGAGTATTTTTATGTTTTAATTATATAAGTCTTTCACATCCTTGGTTTGTTTTATTCCAAGGTGGTTAATTTTGTTGTTGTTGTTGTTGCTATAGAAAATGGGACAGCCTCACTGATTTCTTTCTCTGTATATTTGTCCTTTGCATATAGAAAAGCTACTGGAAATTATTACCTTTAGAAGTTTTGAGCTGGAGACTTTAAGGTCACTTATATATGGGATCATGTCATATGCAAATAGGGCTAACTTGACTTGTTCCTTTCCAATTTTAATCCCTTTCATTTCATTCTCTTGCATTGTTGTTTGGGCAAATACTTCTAGTACAATGTTGAAGAGCAGTAGTGAGAGTGGGCAGCCCTGTCTTGTTCCCAATGTCAGTGGTAACTCCTTGAGATTTTCCCCATTAAGTATTATTTGGGTGTTAGGAGCTTTATATATAGCCTTTATTGTGTTGAGATATAAACCCTCCATGCCTATTCTTTCCAGTGTTGTGATCATGAAGTTGTATTGTATTTTGTCAAAGGCCTTCTCTGCATCAATTGAGATGATCATTTGCTTCTATGGCTCAATTTTTTCTGTGGTATATTACATTGACCAATTTCCATATGTTAAACCATCCCTATATCCCAGAGATTAATACTGCTTGGTCAGGTGGATAATGTTTTTGATGTGAACTTGAATTTGGTTTGCCAGGATTTTGTTCAGGATCTTTGCATATAAATTCATTAGGCATGTGGGCCTATAACTTTCTTTGCTTGTTGTACCTCTGTCTGGTTTTGGTATTAGGGTGATGCTTGCTTCATTAAAGGACTTGGGGAGGATTCCCTGGTCTCCAATTATGTGGAACAGTTTGAGAAAAATTGGTTTCAGTTCTCCAATAAAGGTTTGATAGAATTTAGCCCATGAACCCTCTGACTCAGGTGAACAGGGATGTTGGTACTTAGTGGCCAGTCAGGATACCAGAGTCAAAGGTCTCATTTCATAGCTCACACAGGTTTCAGGCCTCTCAAAGCAAGACACAATGGGACATACCAGGACCAGGGGACTGGGAGGAGCAAGATAACATGGATCTGGCCTACTTCCTGCCATTCCCTCCAGTTCACAGACCAGCACAAGGGACCCAGACCAGTGACATGGAAGGATCCCAGAAACAGGGGTCTGGCCTACTCACTCCAGGCCATAGAGCTGTCTGCACACAGACCAGTGCAGGGAACCCATACTGGGGAGTTGGTAGGAACCCTGGAAAACCAGTCTTGCCTATTCAGTCCAGACCACTGACTGCCCATACATTGCCCAAATAAGAAACTCAGACTGGGAAGGTGGAAGGTACCTAGGCACAGAGTCTACTCATTCCACACCATGGTGCCCTCCCGCTCACTGTCTAATCAAGGAACTCAGATACCTTTAGTTTTGATTGATAATTATATCTTGTTTTCCTTGTGTCTTCATGGCTTAAATATGCAATCTATCAGAATTTATTAGAATATATATTTTTCTTCTTCTTTATTGAGTTTAATTTACCCTGCATATAGCTCTTCAGGGATTCACAATAATTAAATAAGTAACATTTCTTTTAACCATTGTGTGTGTTTTGGTAAAATTCTCTCTTTAATGATTGTCTGAAAATAAAATGTCAAGTTGGAATAAATGCTAGCTTATTTCTAGTGAAAAAATTTGTATACATTTAAAAATTAGCTGAATTAGGACTGGAGAGATGGGTCAGTGGCTAAAGGCATTTGCTTGTAAAATCTTATGGTCTCTGTTTGATTCCCTAGTACCCACATAAAGCCAGGTGCACAAAATGACATGTGTCTGTAGTTTGCAGTGGCAGGAAGGCCTAATGCATGTGTGTACATGTGCATACTCTCAATAAATAAATAGTGAAAAAAATAAAAAAAAAATTAAATGAAATAGAAAGTTCATAAAAACAAGTAGCTTTAGTGGTTTATATTCTTTTTCTGACTTAGAGGATGAAAAAATATTGTCTAATTAAATCATGCAAATTTGTTTAGCCTAATTTTTGACCCACAGTATGAGAGAATATGGGCTATAGACAAGAATATGGGAACACATAAAAAAAAAAAAACCAGTGGAAAAATGATAGAAAAAAAAAAAAGGAATTATACCAAAAAACTTGAACAAATATAAGAAGTCTAAAAGAGCACAAAATGAGGAGTTATCAGGATTATATACGTAGGCATTCTCATTTGTGTACAGTGTATTAATTCAAAGTAAGTAAGAATTATTGACTCTGGAGATATACTGCCTACTTTGAATCTTGGTTCTTCTACTTTACTGGCCTACAATCTCAGTGAACTCTCTTGAATCCTCTGTGATTCACTTTTGATAAAGAATATGGGAGACAATAGTACTTACCAAATAATGTTGTTTTGAGGAGTAATTGTGAAATATATGTCATGTTTTAGATGTGTTGTTTTTATTTTATTTTATTTTTATTTATTTATTTGTTTGAAAGTGGCAGACAGAGAGAAAAAGAGGCAGGTAGAGAGAGAAAGAGAGTGAATGGGCATGCCAGGGCCTCCAGCCACTGCAAACGAACTCCAGACATGTACGCCCCCTTGTGTATCTGGCTAACGTGGGTCCTGTGGAATTGAGCCCCAAACCAGGGTCCTAAGGCTTCACAGGCAAGTGCTTAACCACTAAGCCATATCTCCAACCCTAGATGTGTTATTTTTATATGAAAAGAGTTGATATAAATATTATCTATCACCATCATTATTTTTATAGATAGTGTGGACATAAAATTATGAGCAGCATTTATGTATATAACAAATATGGTACAATAAATATGCCTGTGTTTAATGCTCAGCTAGAGTCAGACTGTGATATTTAACACAAAGTCACTAATGCTTAATGCTCAATAAAAACATTTCCTCCTACCTATAACTGAAGGCTAACCCCCTACAATATGTGACCCATATACCCCAACAAGGAGGGGCCAGGGGGAGTGGGGAGGACAGGGAGGAGGCCAACAATGGTATCAACTTGACTGTATTCACTGAGCACAAAATTAATTAAAAAAAATACCTACTTTCATTGTTGCCACTAGCTCATCACACCTGAATTATATGGCCAGATCAAGTGTTACTGCTCAACTATAAATCTTTATTGACCTTCACATGTAAACCACTTTCTTCCTGTCTTCTCAACTCTTTCCTTTGCCTCTAAACAATGGCAATCTATCAGAGTATCCAGAAGATGGACACCTTATTCACGTGGGGCAACCACCAAACCTAGACACCAAGCTTATTTAGATCTCCATTTGACAAATCATCATATTGAAAAGAACTTAGTCATTCAGTATTTAATATTTATGTGCTATGAATAATATGATTTAAGGAACAATTCTATTCTAGTGTAAATGTCCAGGTAGGCCTGCATTTACTTTAGTAGCAACTTCTTATTTACTTCAAGATAATAATAAGGTTCTTACTGTGTATTTATTATGTCAACACACTATTCTGGTAATTTGTATATAATAAAGTTAATGAGCTGTCTACATATAAAAACTGAATAGTGTTAAAAACACAAAACATAAACAACAATAAAAACCTTCCCAACTGTCTCTTTGAGTAAAATAATAAAATAGGTTAGTTTTTTTAAAGTTAAGATTCAACGATACCACTGACTTTACAATTTCATTCACTTTAGTATTTCATTTAATGTTGTATTTTATAATTTCTCCACACTAATCTTTTAAACAAATTATTGTTATTGCAGTATAGTTAGTTATGTTTTCACAGTACATTATAAAACAAACTTGAATCTACTTCTTTCTTTATACTTGTGTGTTTTTATTGTTGAAATATATCAAGTTCATTTTCTACTTATGTATTTAAAAAGTTTAACAATTTTTAAATTTTTGGATCTTTTAATGCTGATATTAGACAAGAAATACTGTTTCATACTATATTTATGTAAATCATGTCCCACATCATTAAATATAAAGTTTAATGTGCATAAGATGGTTCCACTTACAATTTTTAAGCTTTACAGTGGTGTCAAAGTATACACATTCACTATAAACCATATCTTGAAATTTAAATTTTGATATTTTCCCAGTACAGTGTCAGGTGACAAAATGTTTTCACATTCCTGTGGGCAAAGATTCAGCTCCCAGCCAGCCATGTGCTTTGTATAGGAAACCACTGATATTCTACAAACTACTTTATTCCTACATTATGATACTTAGTAGTTTCCACATATTAGACCCATTTTTTGAATTGTTGTACTGCAAAATTAAAACGGGTTTGTTGGACAATTACCCAAATTTCCTCCTCCTCCCCCTTTTTACTTTTCTTTGTTTGGACACAGGGACTTGGCAGGTAAACTAAGTACACCATAAACTTCTCTTAATGTTGAAAGTGCTGGGATTACACATGAGCTTCATCATGCCAGTCAAGCTGTATAAGATATGCTACTCTTTATTTTTACTGTATTTGTTATTGTTTTTAGGTTAGTGAATTTCAAAGATGCATCCAGAGTTTTGGGATTTAGAAATGTAAAAAAAACAAAGAGGGCTGGAGAGATGGCTTAGCGGTTAAGCGCTTGCCTGTGAAGCCTAAGGACCCTGGTTCGAGGCTTGGTTCTCCAGGTCCCACGTTAGCCAGATGCACAAGGGGCGCACGCGTCTGGAGTTCGTTTGCAGTGGCTGGAAGCCCTGGTGTGCCCATTCTCTCTCTTTCCCTCCATCTGTCTTTCTCTTTATGTCTGTCGCTCTCAAATAAAAATAAAAAAAAAAAACAAAGGAAGTATAAATTTTTGATAGCAATTAAGCATTTTGTTAACTCCTACTAAACAGTCTTTGCATAACTAATTAAAAAGCTTTTGTAATGTAAAAAACTCATACACAAATGATTTCTTTTAGAAACTGAAAAGCTATTTGGAAAAAAATAATAATTGTTTTTAAGCAACATAGTAAGATTTTTATCTGCCTAGTTTTTCATGCTACAGGAACAATTAAAATAAAGTTTTAGATGCATGGTAGGCAAGTAGTGTACCTATTGAACTGCATCTGTTTCCCTTGTAAGATGTTTTGGAGATGTAGGCTGGAATCAAGTCGGAGCTTTTTCTGTAGAGACTGCTTGGGTCTTTTTACTATACATGAAACCGTTATTCCCTCTGAGTTGCAAAGATTTAGAGCATCTGGGACTATAGAATCTTCCTCCACCTTCATGCTTTGTCTTCCCCATGCCCTCATTTAAAACAATTTAGTACAAAAATAAAGCCTTGTTCTTGCCCCCTCCACTGCAATAGCTCAACAAACATGTGAGATAGTATTTATTGAGCTAGCATTAGTAACACACATACATTTTTGTTTTGTTTTGTTTTGTTTTTTGTTTTTTGATACAGGGTTTCACTCTAGTCCAGGCTGACCTGGAATTCACTCTGTAGTCTCTCAGGGTGGCCTTGAACTCATAGTAGTTCTTCTACCTCTGCCTCCCAAGTGCTAGGATTAATGGCATGTACCCCTAATGTCTGGCATTCTACTTTATTATTATTATTTAATTATTTGCTTATTTTTGATTTTTTGAGGTAGGGTTTCACTCTGGCCCAGGCAGACCTGGAATTAACTATGTAGTCTCAGAATGGCCTTGAACTCATGGCAATACTCCTATCTCTGCCTCCCAAGTGCTAGGATTAAAGGCATGCAACACTACATCCCACCTTTTATTTTTTATGAGAGAGAGAATTGGTGTGCTAGAGCCTCTAGCCACTGCAACAGAACTCCAGGCATGATTCACCATACATCACCTTGTACATTTTGCTTATGTGGGCAGTTGAACTTGGGTCCTTAGGTGTCACAGGTGCTGGATAATGCCGAAGGTGCCAGAACCACCCCTTCTGTTGTTGCCTTTATAGCAGATGGAGAACAACTTGTTGGCATGCCAGCAAAGCGACAGGCTATCACCAACTCAAATAACACATTCTATGCTACCTAGCATCTCACTGGCCATCATTATGATGACCCTGAAGTACAGAAAGATACTAAGAACATTCCACTTAAAATTGTTCATGCCTCAAATAGTGATGAATGGGTTGAAGCTCATGGAAAACTCTATTCTCCAAGTCAGATTGGAGCATTTGTGTTGATGAAGATAAAGAAGATTGCAGAAAATTACTTGGGGCATGCAGCAAAAAATGTTGTGATAACAGTTCCTGCTTATTTCAATGACTCACACAGATAGGCCACTAAAGATGCTGGTCAAATATCTCTACTGAATGTACTTTAGGTTATGAATGAACCCACAGCTGCTGCTCTCACCTATGGTCTAGACAAGTCTGAAGATATGATTATTGCTATATATGATTTAGGTGGTGAAACTTTTGATATTTCTATCTAGGAAATTCAGAAAAGTGTTTGAAGTGAAATCCATAAATGGGGACACTTTCTTAGGTGGTGAAGTCTTTGACTAAATCTTATTGAGGTACATTGTGAAGGAATTCAAGAAAGAGACAGGGGTTGATTTGATCAAATACAACATGGCACTTCAGAGGGAATCTGCTGCAAGGCTAAATGTGAACTCTCCTCATCTGTACAGACTGATATCAACTTTCCTTATCTTACAATGGATGCTTCTGGACCCAGGCATTTGAATATGAAGCTGACTAGAGCTCAGTTTCAAGGTATTGTTGCTGTTCTAATCAACATATTTTGCTCCACGCCAGAAAGCTATGCAAGATGCAGAAATCAGCAAGATTGACATTGGAGAAGTGACTCTTGTTGGTGGCATAACAAGGATGCCCATGGTTCAACAGACTGTGCAAGATTTTTTTTGGCAGAGAACCAAGTAAAGCTGTTGATCCTGATGAGACAGTAGCCATTGGAGCTGCAATTCAGGGATGTGTGTTGGATGGTGATGTCACACATGTTCTGTTGTTAGATGTTACTCCACTGTCTTTAGGTATTGAGACACTGGGAGGTGTGTTTACCAAGCTTATTAACAGGAAAACCCTATTCAAACCAAAAAGAGCCAGGTATTTTCTACTGCTGCTGATGGACAGACTCAAGCAGAAATTAAAGTGTGTCAGGGTGAGAGAGAGAGAGATGGTTGGAGACAATAAATTTCTTGTTTATATATATAATAAACTACTTTGATTGGAAATCCCCCAGCCCCTTGTGGAGTCCCTCAGATTATATTTGACATTGACTAATGGGATGGTACATGTTTCTGCTAAACATAAGGGCACAGGGCATAAACAACAGGTTGTAATCCAGTCTTCTGGTGGATGAAGCAAAGATGATATTGAAAATATGGTTAAAATGCAGAAAAGTATGCTGAAGAAGATCGAAGAAAGGAGTGAGTTGAAGTAGCTAATATGGCCGAAGGAATTATTCATGACACAGAAATGAAGATGGAAGAATTCAAAGACCAGCTGCCTGCTGATGAGTTTAACATGTTAAAAGAAGAGGTTTCCAAAATGAGAGATATCCTGGCTCAAAAAAGACAGTAAAACAGAAGGAAACATTAGGCAGGCAGCATCATCCCTATAGCAGGCATCATTGAAGCTCTTCAAAACGGCATATAAAAAGAGGGCATCTGAATGAGAAGGGTCTGGAAGTTCTGTCACTGGTGAACAAAAGGAAGATCAAAAAGAGGAGAAACAGTATTTATAGTAGAATGTTATACAACAAAAGGACAAGATACTATGAAATAGCTTGGGAGTGAAGGGACTTCCTGAGCAGCAAGAGGCAAACCAGTCTTTTATTGTATTTTTGCAGTATTATACATATAATTTCCTTAATATGTAAAGTTAGTGACAATTAGCTAACTCATTTAATGGTCAGTAAAGCCAGCGGTAGCAAGTTCACGATGTTCAATCCCTAGCCTATTATTTTTCAGTTGCATGTAAGGGGTTGGGGTCAGACTATTTACTAATCATGATAAAAATATATTAGCTTGTGCTCAAGTGGCTACACTTTAATAAGGATGAAAACAGTTTTCACAACACCATGAAGATAGTTTGCATTGGACAGTGAATGAAACCATATGGCAGTCCTTTTGGCCAAGAGTACTAATGTAAAGAAAAGCCTGTGTGAACATGGGGTCCTTCAGCTGCCACCTTGTGAGGCAGACCAGCTCCTACACCATGGTTGTAGGTCGCAGCAGCTAAGTCAGTGAAAACTGAGCTGGCTGTGTTAGGGACAGCCTTTAAAACAAGGCGTGATGAAGTCCCTAGTGTTGCTGAGGTACATTTGCTTGCTACCCTCTTGGCCTGTGTCTGGCATCTATATATCCCTGATTATTCTTTTTGATCCATTCTAGATTTGTTAAATAAAATATGGGAAGCAAAAAAAATAAAGTTTTAAAAGGAAGTCTCAGGAGACTTCAAAATCAAACATAAATGGTGCATGCCCAAAATATTTTACTGTGCCTTGCACACACTTTATAATAATATAAAAATACCATATATTACACATATTTCAATATAGTTTATTTGTAGATTGTACATGCATGCTTCTTATACTGCCTAACAACACAGAAAGTGTTCTTTGATTAAATTTGTTTAAGACCTATGATATGCGCAAATATAAAATCATCTTGGCAATTGTTAAACCAGATCATCCTATCAGTCTACCAAATTGAATATACTGACCTCTGAGGAAAATCCATATACAGTGGATGAAATTCTAAAATCAAACTTAAACTATGCAGTCCAAAATATTTTCTCTACTGTCATTCGCACACAATTTATAATATGAAAATTCCATATATTTCACATATTTAAATATAGATTATTAGAAGTTTCTACATGACATACTACCTACCCTGCCTAATATAACACAAGACAATGTTCTGTGATCAAATTTTTTTAGAAGACCTATGACATAACCAAGTATAAAATTAACCCAGGAATTGCTAAACCAGATCATCCTATCACTCTGTCAAATTGAATATACTGACCCCTGAGGAAAATCAATATACACTGTTTTAAGGAGAAAAAAAAAAGTCTTCATTTATAGATACTTAGAATAACATTGCTTTAACAAAAGCAGATTAATTTATGAGTCAGAAAAGCACATAGTTGCTCTAATACCTTATATGTTATGACCTGAGGCATCTCTTCTTTTCTTTAATAGCTTAAAGGAGAGTAAATTATTTGACATTACAATGCATTTGAGACCAGAGAAAGGAAACTCAAATTTATAAAGTGCCAACCGTGTTTGTCAAGCCCTGTGCTAAATGCTGTGGCCCTCAGTAGATCATGATTGAATAGGGATACTTTTCCTTTTTACAAGTAAGAGAAAGGAAAATGAAAGGGTTGTAGAGATGCACAAGGCTGACAAAGCTGTCATCTGATCTCTGCTAAGCCTCAGGTCTTCCACCTAATCTAACAGAAATGAGAAAATGGCTGAAAGCCCCCAGGTGAGAAAATAAAACTTGTCATTTTTCCCCTGTTTTAGTCCTGTAATCAGTAGGGCTGCTTTAAGAAATAGAGTGGGCTCCATCCCTGCTCTCCTATTTACTGTTATGTGGAGCGAGTTGTATCTTTTTCCCCCATGCTTTACATCTATAAAATAGGAGTGATAATAACATGCATCTCATGGGTTATATAGAAGACTAATGAGTAAAAGTATGCTAAAAGAACTCTGACTGGCATAAAATAGTCCATGGTTAAACATTTTATAGTATTCTTTTGAATTATATCAGTTAGATGAATCAACAATTGTCAATATTTTTTCACATTCATGGTGTTTCTATTTCAGGGGTTGAAATAACATAGTTTTCAAGGAAATTTTTCAATTTTTTTGTTTATCTAGAAAACTTAAGTTCTTAAGCTGGAGAGATGGCTTAGTAGTTAAGGTGCTTGCCTGTAAATTTGTTTAGAAGACCTATGACATAAATAAGTATAAAATTAACACAGGAATTGCTAAGCCAGATCATCCTATCAGTCTGTCAAATTGAATGTACTGACCCCTAAGGAAAATCAATAGACACTATTTTAAGGAGAAAACTTCTTGATTTACAGATACTTAGAATAATATTGCTTTTACAAAATCAATTGAACCCAGGTTCAATTCTCCAGTACCTACTTAGGCCAGATGTACAAGGTGGCACATGCATCTGGAGTTCATTTGTAGGGGCTAGAAGTGCTGGTATGCCCATTCTCTTTCTTTCTCTCTCTCTTTCTAGACACACACACACACACATCTCAAAGAAGTAAATAAAATACTTAAAAAATTTAATTTCCTGAAGCCTCAGTTTTTCATTGGTTAAAAGGGTACCTACTACATGAAGAGTATGCAGTCATAAAATGAGAGAATATATATAAAGCAGCATGGAATCTGGTCTTAATTTTAATTACCTTAGGAAGATGGCAAGATAAGTAGTAATAAATTTAATTGTTAAGGAAAATAGAGAAATAACAACTTCAACTTCAGTTTTACAATTAGCTAGTGACATATATTAGGTCATAACAGAGTTCCTTAAATATTGTTTAATTTTTTTAAACTAGCACGAGAATGTATTTGTCTCCAAAATCTGAGTGGTTTGTCCATCTTATTGTGTTGCCTCATTTTATGTATGTGGGTATGCCTGCTGTAACATGAGTTCATTAATAAGAAACTCAGTAATCTCCTTTAAAAAACAAAAACTTTAATTTTATTTATTTATTTGAGAAAGAGAAAAAAAGAGGCAGAGTGAGGGAGAGAAGGAATGGGTGCTCCAGGGCCTCCAGCCACTGCAAATGAACTCCAGATGCATATGCTCCCTTGTGCACCTGGCTTAAGTGGGTCCTGGGGAATCAAACCCAGGTCCTTTGGCTTTGCAGGCAAGCACCCAACTGCTAAGCCATCACTCCAGCCCCTCAGTAAGCTGCTTTATGAACCATGAAAAATTTGTATTTGTTGACATACAAAAGGTGTTTTGAATTTCACTGCACAAATTATACATTTTTACATTTTTTTTCTCAGAAAATTATTTACAGAAGGCTAATCATTACCACCTGCTTTTGCAACCATTTTCTCTCTGTTTACTATCCTCAATTTTATGTCAGCATTTATCTCCTTTAGTGCATATAATTAGATGTCAACATAATGTTGAAACTACTCTGGTAGCACTCAGAATGAATTGAATACTACCTGATATATACATTTATAAAAGTATTAGATATAATGGAAAGTGTGGTAACTTTGGAGTCACATATACATGCTTATGTGCACATGTAAACATTCATATTCACACACATAAGGAAACAGATAAATATCTATACTAACTAATTTAAAGTCATCTAGGTCTCGGGGTACAGATCATTGGCAAATAATTTTGGGAACTAAATATGATAAGTTATGTATGCTCTTTTTATTTATTTTTATTTTTTATATTAATTTATTTGACAGAGAAAGAAAGAGGGAAAGAGAGAGAATGGGTGTACCAGGGCCTCCAGTCACTGCAAACAAACTCCAGATGTGTGCATCTGGCTAATGGGGGTCCTGGGGAATCCAACCTGGGTCCTTTGGCTTTGCAAACACCTAAACCACTAAGCCATTCCTCCAGCACTTCCCTTTTATTTACAAACAGAGGAGACAGAAGAAACAGAGAAAAAGTGGTAGGCTAGAGCCTCTAGCCATTGAAAATAAACTGTAGATGCATGTGCCACATTATACAACTGGCTTTATTTAGGTACTGGGGGATCAAACCAGATTCATTAGGCTTTGCAGGCAAATAGAACCTTAATTGCTGATCTGCCTCTCCAGTCTAAGTTAAACAAGCTTTTTTTTTTAAAATATTTTTTGTTCATTTTTATTTCTTCATTTGAGAGTGACAGATGGGGGGGGGAGAGACAGAAAGAGAGAGAATAGGCACGCCAGGGCTTCCAGCCACTGCAAACGAACTCCAGACGCATGCGCCCCCTTGTGCATCTGGCTAACGTGGGTCCTGGGGAATCAAGCCTCGAATTGAGGTCCTTAGGCTTCACAGGCAAGCGCTTAACCGCTAAGCCATCTCTCCAGCCCTAAGTTAAACAAGCTTTTTATTTAAACCTTTGAAAATCTTTCCAACTTGTCTTGAAAATAATGACATTGAAAATGTTATATTGTGTCGTCATAAATTACAAATGATGCTATCTGAATAAAAACATACTTATGATCATTGCTAATTGCCCAAGTATTTTATCATCTTCTATCTTCTTTAGTGACTAATAAGATTTAATTGATTGGTCTCCATTTCAGAATATATATTTTAGTATACTTTATGCATACTTATAATATTAAAGGGTATCTTCAAATATTGCCATCACAAGCTAAGACACACACACTAATCCCTTGCCAAATACCTTTTAATGTATTACCCTATTTTATTTCATGACACATATCAAGGCTTTTTCTGGTTTAATACATATTTGTTGGTTGGGCCTATCACATTCTTACTTTACCTTAATATTTAATTTTATTTAATTTTGTTTACTGAATCACTGAATGTACTAGAATCAAAGGCCTTTTGCGAGCTTGTATATAAATACATGGAACTCCATTATTTGCTTTCTTGAATCTCAGTCTCATCACCTGTAGCATAGACATACCACTTACTTTCAGTATTGTAAATAAAATTAGTTAAGACCAAATATCTGCCTAACATGGGAATATGGATATTGTGCAAATGTTTTTAATTATTAGGTAATAAACTGATGCTCTGCTTTCTAGACTTAAGCTTTTTATCCTCAGCCACACTTCATGAGCTGTGAGAGAGAAACAAGAGCAGTTCACGCTGTCTGCTCTCAATAACAGACAAGGGAAATGAGTACCAGGCACACTTAAATACTAAAAATGAAAAAAAAAAAACAACAACAACACATGCTTCCTGTCACATGAACTATAGACAGATGAAGCTGAAATTCAGGCTGTAGAATAGAAAGGGAAATAAATCATGTTTACCATAATTGCAATATTAAGTGCTAAAATAGATTTGAATTTTATCTAGGGCAACAGCAGTGGGATATTTTTGGTGACTTGTGCATACTGCTGAAAACCCCTAAAAGCTGTTGTAAGGTGATGGATTATGATATTGTTGCACAACCAGTGTGGAATCAAGTGCTATTCATCAGGGCTCATTTGAAACAGTGCTCATGAAGCAAAGAAACTTCATAACTGAATTATTTGTGCTGTTTGAATGCTTGAGTGCTTTGATCTTACTGGAATTATGAATTGTCCAAATGTGTATCCAAATAAGCTATACATTTCACTGTCAATGAAGCATTCAATATTGAAAATAATTTTTAGCCATTTCTGGGTATATCACTTTAAGTTACTTACTCATTGCTGAGACAAAGATACCTGACTGGAAGCAGCTTCAGGAAAGAGAGTTTTGGCTTACTGTTGTAAGGGAAGGGTAGGATCCATCAGGGCAGTGAAATCATGATAAGGGCAGGAAGCCAGTGTTACATTGTTGTATCAGCAGAGAAGAAGTAGAAAGAACAATGAACACTGTTTATTCACCCAGCTTTTTTTTTGTTTTATATAGTTCAATATACCCACCACCAGTTAAGATTAATCTTTGCATCTCAATTAAGGTAAGCACAAAAATCCCTCACAGGTGATTCTATTTCCTGTCAAGTTGACAATTAATATAATCTGTCTTACTGGATATTCAGCATTTCATAATATTTGTTCTCTACTTAATGGTGGGCAGACCACAATGGAAGGCTCCTTGATCCAGTATTACCAAGTTTTCAAATACAATCAGACATTTGTATATGGTTTTGATATGGTTTGTCTTTCTCAAAAGTTCACATGTTCAAAGCTTGGTCCCAAATGTAATGTAATGGAATTGAGAATTAGTAGAACATTTAAGACAGAGAACTTACTAGAAAATTATTAAGTCTTAGGGATAGTGCCCTTAGAAAAGATCATTGCACGTTGAAAATAGATTATGGCTTGTAGGGCTGAATTAGTAAACTACAGCTCAGCTGTTTAAAGGTACTTGTATATAGAAGCCTGGGTTTGATTCCCCAGTACCCATGCTCAGCCAGATGCACAAAGTGGCATGTGATTCTGGAGTTCAACTGCAGTGGTAAGAGGCCATGGAATACCCATACTAATTTTTTCTGTCTTCCTTTTACTCTTTCCTCCTGTCTCTTTCTCTCTCTCAAATAAATAAAATATTTTGTTACCTAAGATGACCTGTATAAGTACAATAGCATATTTTAACAATTTTTTTCATTCACAAAATGACTTTCTAATGTATAAGCAGAAGCACTAAAATGCTTATGATAAAGCTGAGAGACTTGAGTCATATTTTTCCACTTCATTTCTTATGTGCCATGTAGTATAGTCAGCTTTTTTAGAGAATACATCCTACCATCTGCATCTGAAGTAAGTTCCAAGACAGATATTTAAAATCACAACTAAATACTCAGAACTTTTGACAAGCTCCAAGCTTTACAGAACATGCTCTCTCACATGCACAGTTTTTATTTATTTATACACATTTTTCAAATGTAATCATTCCCTATGTAATAAGTGACGCCAGGATTTCTAAATTATCAGACTTTGGTTTGAGTTAATGAAACAAAACCAATGACATTCATTCTTCAGATAAGTTATATCCTATGTCTATTGGTTTTATGTATATGTTGTATGTCTGATGTAGCACTAAGACTTTTGCCCAAAATCAAGAGTGATATCTTTCAATTAGCTGAGCAGGAGAAAGGATTCTGTGGTATTGATTCATTGTGTCATTCGTATTGTGTAACACCCCTGTCTTCCTTTACTCTTGACACCCCATACAACCCATCCAAGCCCTGTATTCTGTCTTTCCACTTTCCTGTCAAGCATTTCCATTTCCATTAAACTCATTGTGGCTCCTTGCCAGTGTTATTGATGCTTATTACAACATTCAAACAAATCAAGCTATTCCATGTTAGGGACCCAGTATAGAAGACTATATATGGTGTTTATGTTTCTGAGCCTGTTTTACCTCACTTAGTCCATCCATTCTCCTGTAAATTTCATTATTTCACTTTATCGATGATTATAATTCTATTGCGTATATGTACCACATCTTCATTATCCACATTCATCAGTTGATAGGCATATGGCTTGTATCCAATTCCTAGCTATAGAATAGAATAGAGCAGAAACATGCTCAGCAATAACAGATGAACTAGTATTTCTGTAGTAAATAGTATAGTCTTCATGATATATGCCCAGAGGTGGTATAGCTGGATCAAGTGGTAGATCTATTTTCAGATTTTTGAGGATTCTATGTAATTATTTCAATGGTGGCTAAACATTGTTTACCCACCAGCAGTGGATGAGGATTCCTCTTTACCCACACCCTCACCAGTATTTATAATCATTTTCTTTTGATAGCTATTCTGGATAGAGTGAAATGGATAGCTAAAGACATTTTTTACATGTTAATATTGAACATCTTTTTACATGTTAATATTGGCCATTTGTGTTTTTACTTTGAGAACTCTCATTCAGTTCCCTGCCCCATTTTTGAGTGTGTTTCTTGCTTTTTATTGCTTAGTCTTTTGAGTTCTTTACATATTGTAGATATTAAACCTCTATTGGATGTATAGCTGGTAAAGATTATTTTCTTATTCTTTAGTTTGTCAATTGACTCTGTTATGTTTTGATTATCTATTCAATAGCTTTTTTTAGTTTTCATGATATTCCAATTGTTGAGTCCATTTCCTTGGATTACTGAGGTCATATTCAGGAAGTCTTTTTCTTATTCCTACACCTTGGCATGTTTTCCTTAAATTTTTTATTTTAGTTGTTTAATATTTTCTCACCTTATATTGAGATCCTTTATCCAATCAGAGTTGAATTTTATGTAGTGTGTGAAAAATGAAACTAAATCTTTTCTTCTACATGTGGCTATCTAATTTCTCCAGCACTAATTGTTGAAGATACTTTCTTTTCTCCAGTGTATATCTTTGTCAAAGGCCAGGTGGTAGCTGTACTTCCTAGAACTTAAACCTGGATCTTCTATACTATCACATTGATCTCTCTCTCCCTCCCTCCCTCTCTCTCTCTCTCTCTCTCTGTGTGTGTGTATGCCAGTATCATGCTATTGTTATTATTATGGCTTTGTAACATATCTTTAAGTCATACATGGTGATACTCCAGTAGTACTCCTTTTGTTGAGGATATATTTTGTCTATCTTTAAATGATTATATGACTCTGAGGAATGGCAAGACTATTCTATGCTATCTATATGTTATTCTATAAAATAATATCTTTAAAACATTCTACTGAGCAGTATGTATAATTATATAAATGATAATTTAAAATTTTTTTATGAAAGTTCACAGAACTCAGTCTTCAACTTAGAACTTATGGTAGTAAATAATTCTGTGTCTTTGTCATGATATAGTAAAAACTGTAAATTATGACATTTCATTCTTGAAATAATTTTCTGTGTTTGAAGCATGTCAGGACTAAAAACAGTTTTTAAACTGTTTATGTCTCTTATAAACACTATATTAGGTCACATAATTATTTTTCCCATGTACTCTTGATTTTCTGACTCAGGGACCAGGAAACCCCCTATGGTTTTTTGTTTTTCTTTTCTATTTGATACTGTGTTTGGGATAACAAATATGTTATTTAATATATAACTAGATTTTAATTATCTTTTTAATGAACTATGTAATATATAAGCATATATTTTTTCTTTGATGTTAGAGGATGTTTGTCTATAAATATAAGGGAAAAGTTAAATAGAGAGGTATCTCTAAATTATTGTGAATTAATAAAATCAGAGGTATTTGCAATTAATGATTTTTAAATCGACTGAGTTGTATCTGCTTCCTTACTCAGGAAAAAGTAAACCATATTAAAAATATATTTATATAATGCTTGAAGGAATGACATTAGTTAACATTTATGATAACAATCTTTAACTATCTATTGAATTAATGCATATGTTTATTTTAAATAAATGCCTATAGAGTGAGTTCAAATATACTGTATACTACAATGGAAAGAATATTGGCTGGGCGTGGTGGCACACGCCTTTAATCCCAGCACTCGGGAGGCAGAGGTAGGAGGATCACCATGAGTTCGAGGCCACCCTGAGACTACATAGCTAATTCCAGGTCAGCCTGCACTAGAGTGAGACCTTGCATTGAAAAACAAACAAACAAAAAAAAAGAATATAAGAGAAGCCATTTTCACAACCTGCAGTTTTGAATGAGAATACAGAGGAAGCATCATTGCTAGTTATTAAGGTTCATGTAGTATATTTAGCATTCATCAAGTCAGTTTACTATATCAGGCAGTTTTCTTTTCTAACTAGTTTTTACATACTTGGAGACTCAAATTATTTTAATTTCAAATGAGTTCAATGTCTTTACAAACAACCATAAAGACAGCAAAATTAACCCTAACCTGGCAGCTGAAAATGGGAAAGAGGAGATGGGGGCTTGAACATAATGGATACAGATTTTCAGTCAGAGGAAACAAATGGTAAATTGTATATATTTTAGCCCAATTTTACCACAAAAGTAAAATAAGTTATGGCTTGCTGTCATGTGACTGATGTCAGGAAAGTACGTATACATCTATTTCGATTCATGGAAGAGTCCACTAGCATGGACTTAAGGTCGTGTTTTAAAAAATCAGTATAAGGTGCTCTTGTTTTAGTAACAATACTTTTGTTTTTCTTTTGTTTTTTTATTTTACTATATATAAATATATTTTTTTACATTTATTTATTATTTACAAGCAGAGTGAGGGAGAGAACAGACAGAGAATGGCGCACCAGTGCTTCCAGCTGCTGCAAATGGGCTCCAGATGCCTACATATGTGACTTTGTGCATCTTGTTCCACATGGGTACTAGAGAATTAAACTCAGATCTTAGGCTCTGTAGGCAAATGCCTTAACCACTGAACCATCTCTCGAGCCCCTACAAGTATCTTAAATGCTATGTAACAGAATATGAACTTAGAAAGTTATCATTTTTAAAGATTATTAAATTAACTCCTTGTGGTTTTACTCAAATATCAAGTTATCCAAATAATTTACAAACAATCAGGAAATTTAAAGGCTATACATTTTTTCTCTCTTTTTATTTATTTATTTATTTATTAGTTTTCTATTCTGCAAGTACAGGCAGTTTGGTACCATTATTAGGCTCATCCGTGACCTACCCCCTCCCCATTGGCCCCTCCTTGTTGAGGTATATGAGTTGTGCATTGTGGGGTTAGCCCACAGTTATTGGTATGATAAATGTCTCTGCATATCATGACCCAACATGTGGCTCTGACATACTTTCCGCCCCCTCTTCCGCAAAATTTTCCTGAGCCATGTTGGGTTTATTTTTGGTCTGCTTCAGTGATGAGGTGTTGGGGGGCCTCTAGGGCTCTGGCTCTCTGGTTTGGTAGGCTTGATTTTTCTCTGTGTTGGTCTCCTTCACCCTTGTCCTGGTATCTGGTTCATCAGGAAAACAGCACCCTTGCTTGATTCACCAATTTTCCTTACTTTCAACGGAGGCCCTTTGGAGGTATGATGGGGTGGCTCTCTCCTTAGGATCTGCATCTATCTGAAAAAGAGAAACAGATTCTCCAATGGAGAGTAAGTTAGCACCAGGACAATTGAGATAGCCCTTACTTTTTTAATAGAGAGTTTAATAGGTATAGGCCCTCTTGTATCCCATGATTGATGGTAGCTTGATATTGGAGAGAAGGTTTATGTTTGGATATGATTCTGACTTGTTTCCCAGCTTCAGCTATGGATCATGTACCACTGAGGGGATCAGTTAGCCAAATCAAGAGCAGTTGGTTTCCTACCATGGATGTGTGCCACTATTGCACTTGTGTGGGTATCACAACAGGTTATTTGCTGCTAAGTAGGTTGGACCATGAGTTGCTTAGACAGTTATTGATTGTTTCCCCCAGTCACCCATGTAGCACCTTCTGGCACTAGACAAGCTGACTGTCTGGGGACTGACTCTCTCCTGGCTTCCAGCCATGCTGTTCCATTTTACCTGTCAGCTGCATATGGTGTCTTCAGCAATAGGGTCTTACCACTAACCTTTGGTGGGTCATCAAGTACTCTGACAGAATTCTGTCATTCTTTTAGAAAACCTTGTAGGTTTCTCTGATCAAAAGCTCATTGTGGGTGATAGCCCCATGCTGCCATGCTGGTACTGGGAGAGTAACAATATTTTTGTAGGAAAAAAATACCTAGACAAAAAGTTGATGATTACACACATTTGGTATTCTGTTGCTATTTCCAAAAAGAAAAATAAAATCACAATCACATTTTCATTTATTTTGCTCCAAGAATACTTTTTCATTTATGTTTTATTTTATTTATTAGAGAAAGAGAAAGGAAGAAGGAGAGAGAGAGAGAGAGAGAGAGAGAGAGAGAGAGAGAGAGAGAGAGAGAAAGAGACAGCATGCTAGGGCCTCTATCCACTGCAAACAAACTCCAGATGCATGGTCTACATTGTGCATCTCGCTTATGTGGGTACTGGTGAATCTAACCTGGGTTCTTATGCTTTGCAGGCAAACACCTCAATGACTAAGCCATCTCTCCAGCCCTTAAAGAATACTTTTCATAGTTTCTCTGCATCTTGAATTCTCTTCACTTTTGTTTTCTGCTTATGCTGGAAAAAAAAATGTTTAGAGACTGAGGTTGATTTTCTTTTAGATTTATGTATTTTGACACATTTGTACACTTTCTTATTAAGTAGCATGTGTCATATATCATCAGTTTGAGGTCTATCTTATGCTTCTATGTAATATTTATTATTAGTTATATATATATGTACAATGCATTCTGATCTCACTCCTACCAGTTAACCTATTTCTTCCCCCTTCCCTAATCATCAAATCCCTTATTTTTTCCATTATCTCCTCATCATACTTCCGTGCCTTTTTTATTTTGGTTTTGACCCACTAGTATAAAGTAAGTTTGCTTGCACAATCATGGATGGGAGGATACTTGCTGAAGAATGGGAAATCCTCCAGTGGCTATACCACTAAATGACATGACTCCTCCCCTCCAGCAATCATCAGTTTCCACTCATTTTTTTTTTTTATAAGAGAGGGAGAGAATTGGAACACCAGGACCTCCAGACACTGCAATAGAACTCCAGATGTGTATGCCATCTAATGTGCATATGCAACCTTGCACTTGTAGCTCCTTGTACATCTGGCTTACATGGGATCTGTAAAGTTAAACATGGGTCCTTAGGCTTCACAGGCAAGCTCCTTAACCGTTAAGTTCTCTCTCCAGCCCTCCACTCTCTCTTTTTTTTTTTTTTTTTTTACAAGAGGTGTGGTGTGTCATGGAATCCCCCATCTATGATGAAATATAGATCAGCTCAATCATATGGAGGAAACCACATCTACTGTACATTCATGAACATAGCAGATTTGTCATATCTAAAAGATAACATTTCTCAGCCCTACTTCCTACCCTTCTGCTCTTACATTTTTTTCTGGGCCCTATTTCTTCTTCAAGATTTTCTGAGCCTTGAAGGGTGTGGTTTAGATGTTATGTTTAGAGCTGAGTAAAAACTAGTCACCTATATTTGGTAATGATGCTGTTTATGCATCTCCATATTTACCTATATGTTTAGTATAAAGAAAGATTTATGTTCAAGGCTGCAAGAATTATCTATGGGAACAAACATATTTAGAAAGCAGTTTGACATGCTATTGGATTAGCATATGCACAGTATTGGGTTGTCTCCCCTTCTGCTGACACAGTACCTAAAATCCTAGCACAGATTTTTTTTTTTTGTGCCAGATTCACAGTACCAGACATGATTTTCTTTCTGTGGCGCAGGCCTCACATTCAATTTGAGAGCAATTGGTTACTCTCACAACTCTCCTGCTACTCTTTCCCCTATGGACCCATCATACTGTGCATGTTACTTGTGAAGGACATAGGGTCCACAGGATTGTTGGTGACTTTTCTTCCCCAGCTGTTTGTAAGCCCCCCTCTTCCCATGAAGAAAGCTAGCCTATACAGAGTGAACTTGGATCTCAGCATCAGCTTGGTTTCTTTATGTCTTACAACCAAGGCATGTGGTTCCTTAGCTATTGAGACTTTACATCTATTTTCAGTGGGCAACCTCAGTGGCAAACAGGAAGCATTATTCAAGGAATCTACTGATACAGGTTCTAAGATTTACTTGATTATTTACTAGCCAAATTCTTGGGAATCCATGATGGTCAGTTTCATCCAACATGTGGTAGAAAAACTAGTGCTTTCCTCATTTTCCTTACAAGGGTAATACAAGCAAATGTGTTTTACCGATTGCAAATTGCTATAAAGGTGTAAAATGGCAGTATTGTTTGTACTGGTACTGCTGTAAATAATTTCTTACCCTAATGAATTTTGTGGTATAAAATGAATAAAGCTTATAAACAGTGGATAGATGTTCTATTGTGTTCTGACTGCATTCCAGGTTATGACAGCCTAAGGATGAGTTGGAGCAGAGAAGTTGCTATGATTTAGCTCTTTTGATTTCTCTTATGATTGCCTTCTCTCAATCTTTCCTGAGCAAGTAGCTGTCTCAGAACTCCTTGAATGTAGGCTGGTATATATTCAGAGAGATAGGCTTAAGGTGATTTAAATCATAGTTACTTTTGGGTTAAACTCACTTGAAAAAAGAAGTAATAAATGATTATAGTTGGAGATTCATTTATGAAAGGTAATGTGGAATGTTGTCCATTTACCTTTCCTCTAAATAGTTTGCCTGGTAGTGATTAGGAGGATAATGTACAATAAATATGCTACTGACATTCTTCAAAAACTGTATGTGAAATAGTCCCCATGACACAAACAACTTATGTTATGGATAGTAAGGATATGAGTTATTTTTCATTAAAGGCAAGGAGTTAGAACTCTCTCTCTCTCTCTCTCTCTCTCTCTCTCTGTGTGTGTGTGTGTGAGTGCACACATGTGCACACAAAAAATGCACTTCCATATGCTTGCTTATTTTGAGGTGAACACAGGCAGGGTTCTTTCTTCGTACTCTAGTAAAAGTTGCCACTGCTTTGATAGGTACTGTTTATTTTCTTGCTATACCTCTTGTGAAGTACTGAAACTCTGATTGGGTCTTGTCACTCAATAGGATGAGTACAAATGCTAATTTATTGCCAGAGGGTAGAGTTGTGATTTGCATTTCAAATTAGAGTACAGATTTTCATTACAAGTTGTTGTACTGTTGTTCCTTACCTAGAATTCCTTCCTTCTTTTTGTCACCTTACTCATTCCGAATAATGACCCATAAAATTATTTTTCAAAAGATTGTCGTTTGTGATTAGCAGCTTTTGTGGGCTAAGATCATAAAATACATTACAGATCCTTTTTTTTCCCCATGTTTTTCTTCCTTTCATGTAAAGTCATACGGCAGGAAATAAAACACTTATTAAAGCATGCATCTCTCAGGCTTAAATTCCATGTAAACCATGCTTCTATTCTTTTTTGCATTTAAAAGATGTGAGTTTACAAGGTTGTCTCTTAATAATAACCTTTTACAGATACACCCTGTGATAGTATAGTTACATCCCTTCTTAGCACCTTTAAATCAAATTAACTAGACACTTCGTGAAGAAGTAAAAGCAAACGCATTTTTGCAATGCTTCTGACTGGGCGAAAAGCAACTGCAGCAGCATAAAGGACCGACGGGAATCTGGGCTTTCCCACTCTGGTAGCAAAGGGGGGAATTATGGGTTGGTGGTCTGCTTCATGTTAGGAGGACACCCCTCCATCTGTTCACAGCTCAGCCTGCTTCCAATTTAAAGCCTAGATTTCAACACAAACTTCAATTTCTATTTCCCCATTTTAAATGCAAAGTAAGGCTCCTGGATCCTAATGTCTCTGCTCCTGGAATTTGGAACACTTTCCCCCCAAAAAATTGTCAGGCTGTTTGTTTAAATACCTGCTTACTGTGGCACACAATGGGCAGCTCTGAGAAGAAAAATTGATAATCTTCACGGAAGAGTAATTTGAATGAAATTACACTTGACAGCCAGCCTCTAAGCAAACAAGAGGCGCAAGGGAGCCTTCGCTGAGCTCTGAGGACTTGCCCAAGCCACTGCTGTTCGAGCCTCAGAGGGGGGGAAGACCCACCACGTTTTTTTTTTTTCCTCAACATCTAATTGAGCTTTTGATTAATTCCGTGCACCAGATTCTACTGAAGAAAGGTAGCCATGGAAGAGAATATGGAAGAGGGGCAGACACAGAAAGGTACTGTGCTAAAAAGGGTTTATTTGTAACTGAGTAATTATTTTGCAGTTTCCTTGTTTGCTTTAGACACTTGCCAGAGAAGCTAATGAATGTTTCTCTCTTGGGAGGCATTTTCCCCTTTTCTTTAGTCTGTTCCTTACTTGCAGTGATGTCTGGCAAGAATGTTATCATTTGCAAATTTTTCAGATATATATATCCAAAGGTACAGTAGATATTACTGATGACCATGTTGTAGATATGCTGTGAAGTATTCCTTGAAACAGTCTTTGTTACCTTCATTTATTTCATTTTTTCATGGTTGTTGAGCTGTGTTCAGAATTTCCTGGTTTGAGCCACAAACACAGGATTTGATGCAAGTTGCTGTTAGAAATCTGATGATGTAACCATTATCAATACCTTTACGTGGCCATTTGATCGAACAAAGGGCAGGAGCACTTTATATGATCTTCATGATACGCATTCAATTATTTTTTCATTTTGGTGGATGAAATGTAGTTTTGATATAAAGGGAGCAAAAGTACGTGGGTTTTTCAGTGTATTTAATGCCATTAGGTTTTCCTTTCTATATGCCTGCCCATAATTAACTTCTGGGTAACAAATGCTAAAGAAAAATTTGTACACATTTTTTAATCTTTGTAACCATAGCTGGCTAAATGAGTTTAGATGAAATTGCTATTTTGTATTAAAATTGGATAAATACTGCCCATTTTAAATGATTCAAACAGCTTTAGTTGTTTTTGTTTTTTTTTTTATGGCAAGTGGTAGCTTCAGAGGGAATTTGCTCTCACCCCAGTAGAGGCATCCTTTCCTCTCATGTCTGTTCATAGCCTTATGTAATGTTGGAGGAGACACTCTTGTCTCCTTAAGATTGAAAGAGTAACACTACATAATACTACATATAGGAAACACTTAAGAGTAAGACTGAAAAAGATTTAGCTCTTAAATTTAATTTTTTAAATGTATGTAAATGCATTGTTTTGAAAAAGTGTGATTTTTTTTTATACTAACCCAGTTAGCTTGGAAGTACAGTAGTTATTTTTCATATTTTATTGTATTCAAATAGTCTGGAATCTCTTCTCTTAATATATGCAGACATGGAAGCATATGCTTTCAGGTATATATGATAAATATGGACTGATTTATCTGTAACAAGAAAAACAATTGATATTACATATATAAAGGTTTTATTTAAGCAATAGAGAAAGATAAAAGCTGATATCTAAATTTTAGCCATTGTTAATGACACACTGGAAGTGAAATTCAAGAATCTACAGAGTTGTGATTTTTTTCAATTAAAATAAAACTCAAGTACCTTTGTAATATGAACAGGTAATGTAAGGGTTCATTAGAGATTTTAAAAGGAGATTTTTCTCAGTATTTTTTGGACCTCACAAAGCATCTCAGTACACTATTTTATGAATAATATATCTTATTTTAATGTCTTTTATGGTATGTACTAACATTTATTCTTGAATAATAAAAATTGTTTAAAGAGAGGAAAAGTTAATCATTTTAAGTACAGAAATGATAATCATTAAAATAAATAAAACCTTGAGTTAAATCATGGTGTATGATAACATGTTGAATGTGTATGAGCAAGCTTTTGGTAGAGGCAGAAGCAAGAAAAATGATGTAATTATGTTTTGATGTTTCCCCCCCCACACACATAACACTGGAAATCTTTCATAGCAGTAGGGGCAGTCTTGCTCTAAAGTGGAAAAGCCTGTCACAGTGGTTTTCTCATTAATAACAGTGCATAGATAAATCAGGGACAGTGGGTGGAGACAATGTTAAATCAGAAAATTTATATAGTGGTTTATGAGTACATAAGGGTTATAAGTAAAAGGTCTATGGTAAATAAGTAAAAGGGGTTATTTTTATTCTGATTCAGGAAAATATTCATTCTCTTCATATCCAATTATCTATTGTCTCAACAATCATGACATTTTTCAATAAGTTTGATATTAGAAATTTACATTTGAATATAAAGTCTTTTCATGTGTGGGGGAGTGGGAATTGTCAAAATTGTTTTTAATTGTCATTGGAGGAGCTGTCTGACAGGCAGATAAAATCACCAAAAATGTTTCAAGAGTTGAGGTGGATAGACTTACGGATCCCTCTGCTTTCAAGGAAAACAGCACAGTGTCCTTTCTCACCCTGTTTTTCTTAAATGGCATAGGATTTTCTTCAATAGTAATTAAGATATCAGAGTTCTCTTCCATTTGAAAGATGTTTTTAATTCATCTTATAATTGAATGTCTCTCATTGTACTTAATTATATTACTTCTTGACTTTGTTTAAAGGAAAGATAAATTGATTATTTTAAGTAGCTAAATGGTATGTGTTGCACTAAGTGAAGCCTGGAATTAAGTCAAGGACTGTGCTAACAGGTTGAGTTTGAGCAACGTTTCACAGATGTAGAAACTCAGAAAAGTGATGTAATGGTTTGTGATGTTTTTCCTCAAGTTAAACTGAAAATCCTTCTCATGGGGGTGAAAGGAGCAGCTATTTATCCTTGATACAAATCAGAAGGTTTTAAATTTATGCTGATATTTATGCATCTTACCTTTTATTTACTTATCTATTTATTTTTGAGGTAGGGTCTCATTCCAGCCAAAGCTGACCTTGAATTCATTATGTAGTCTCAGGGTGGCCTCTTAACTCACAGGAATCCTTCAACTTTGGCCTCCAAAGTACTGGGATTATAGCATTTACCTCCACATCTGGCCTTAACATTTTACCCTTTAAAATAAATTAGAGTATAAAATGGAACTCAGTGATTTCAATAAACATATTGGCTACTTAAGGACATGAAAGATCTTCAACAGTAAATGATTTTCTTTATATTAAGACCCCTTTACCTTTATCACTTGTCATTGGAGGAGCTGTCTGACAGGCAGATAAAATCACCAGAAAAGTTTCAAGAGTTGAGGTGGATAGACTTACTGATCCCTGTACTTTCAAGGAAAAAAGCACAGTGTCCTTTCTCACCCTGTTTTCTTTCTTCTTTATTTTTTTTAATGGCATATGGTTACTTAAAATCTGTAAGGGTACTTAAAATCAGCCCTACATTTTGGTGTGATTTAACTATACATATTCAGAGCATGAGGGTGAATAATTTAAAAGATTTAGTGAATTAACCAGGCAGTCACTTCAGTCAGTCCATGCTTTTGATGGGTAGCTCAAAGGGAGTCATCAATCTGTTGTTCTCTCTATCTATTCTATATTTCTATATATACTCACCAAAGGTAAGTATTTCCTTGCATCGAAAACATTATAACATTTTAACAAAAACATGTTGCATTTGTAAAACATGACTTCTAAGTAAAAGCCAATGTCTTATCTTGTGCTTAATCAAAGCACTAGTGTTCTACTAATAAAAGGGAAATTAGGATAGGGTGTTTTGAACTTGACCTTCAGATATGGCCATTGCATTGTCATCAAAAGGCAAGCTATATCATGGCCAAGTCACAGCAACAATTTGGGAATCTGAATGTTGTGAAAATACATTTATGACACTTTATAAATCCCCCTCAAACACAAGTATATTTTCTGTAATTTCTGTTACTCATAGTCAAATGCAATCTGGGCTATAAGTACCAGGGGCTAACAAGTCATAGCACTGGAGCTCCTGTCGTTTGAAAACACTAAGTGGAAAACTACAAATAAACAACTGATAAGTTTTAAGTTATAAGTTGAGAGTGATTTATGTCATCCAACTCTATTCTGTCTAGGATATGAGTCTCCCTTTTTCCAGCATATCCATGCTGTAGATACTACCACCTACTTATTAATCTCTTAGTCATCTTGATTAACTTACCGTTATTAACCATCAGCTATTGATTGTCACATTATTATAGTGCTTATGTTCAAATAACCCTCATTTTACTTGATATTGGTCTCAAAACACAAATGTAGTCATGCTAGGAATTTTGATATGCCAAAGAGAATCTGTAAAGGGCTTTGCTAAAGTGAGATGTAAAGGTTCTCAGCTCTTATTGATGCTGATAAGATTGATGGTAAGAATGAATAATCAACACATTAATCTGTGAAGAAAGCCCAAAGAAATCTGTGCTAGTTTTGTTGTGGACTATCACAGTGAAAATGTCTAGGCCATGGTACAAGATAAGTTCTGATTCATCTACCTCATTTCATCTTCTTACATAGGAAATGCATCAGTTCACATCACCACAAAAAGGGTGAGTATAGATCTCTAAGGTATCTTGAGAGAAGATAGCAGTCATAAAAATCACTCACAGGGACTGTAGAGTAACTTAGCTTCTTAGCAGTTAAGGCGCTTGCCTGCAAAGCCTAAGAACTCATGTTTGAATCTCTAGGCCCCAGGTAAGCCAGCAGTAACATAAGTGTGTAATGTTGCACATGCACACAAGAAGGCCCATATGTCTGGAGTTCTTTTGAAAGCTGAAGGCTTTAGCACATCCATTCTCTCTGTCTGTTTCTCTCTGCCTCTTTTTTTTCTCTCTCTCAAATAAAAATAAATAAAATAAATAATACATAAAACTTTTATTATGGTATAGTGTTATAATTTTCTGTTTTATTATTAGCTGATTTCTTATATCTCACAGTGTTTATAAATATTGTATTAAGTACATATACATAGAAAAAATAGAATATAGAAAGCTCAGTACTATCCATGATATCAGGTATACACTGATGGTATTGGAACATATACCCTGTATGTAAGAGGGGCTCCTGTGTATGTTTATTATTTGTAAAAATATACATAAGCCTGGGGCATTTTGACAAATCCTATAGGAAAACATGTAAGTAATTTAAGGATTTCTAACAATTGGTGAATTAATGGAGACACATTTAGGTATCCAAATGGATGGCTGTTACTTAGCAATTAATTTTAGTGAAGGCATTACTGAATCAGGAGGGATTTACAAAGAAAGTCTAGAGAAACAATGAGTAAAGGAAGTAATGAGTACAAAAATAAAAACAGCCATGGTATTATTCACCACGTTTTTCTAGTATAATAAACCTGTACCCCCTGAGACTCTGCTATCAACTTTCAAGCTACCCCAGAATCCATCAGACATCAGCTTTAACACCAAAGCCTAAAACTACCTTCTTTGTAGCAACAGTCTTCTGTTGCCACCAAGAAATGAGTAACTAGCAGAAATAAAAGATCATATTCATTATGATCCAGTCCAGTTTCATCATTGCAATAACAATCATCTTGCCACTTTTCAGTGGTCATTATTTATTCTATATCCTACACCAACACTAATATGTCATGTCCTTAACTTCTTATAACCAGTACGAAAATCAACATGAAAGGACAGTGACCAGGTTTATGTTCCTTTTGGTTTACTCTCATTGTTGATGTCTCTGTCTCATAATTAACAATAATATATTCTGGGCTGAAGAGATGGCTTAGCAGTTAAGGCATGTACCTGTTAAGGCTAAAGGCCCAGGTTTGATTCTTCAGGTCCCATGTAGGCCAGATACACAAGATGGCACATGCATCTGCAGTTCATTTGCAGTGGCTAGAGACCCAGTACGTCCATACTCTCTCTTCTTTTCTTTCTCTTCCTATCTGTCTCAATTAAAAATATATATATATATAAAAGAATACTATATTCTAATTAAGAGACAGGTGAGCCCGCAGTTATATTTTGTATTATACATGCACATATTATATATTACTAGAAAAGTCCACACATAAAAATCACATGTCATATATAGGCTAATATGTCATGTATTGAAAGATGACCTCCCATCAGCCCTGATGAAGAGGTACAACTAAAATAAATGAAAAGTAAGGCAGTGTTAGCTTTATCATGTGAAAGAATGTTAGTGACCCTAATTGCCCAGTGATTTGAGCAGCAAGCACTAGCATAACTAAGGTCTTAACATAAATTACCTCATAGATTCTTCACAGTAACATTAATTGGTACTTATATTTAGGAAGCTAAAAATCAAATAGGTTAATTAACGAGACCAAAGTTACACAATAGAATAGTGAGTCATAAAGTTAGATTCAATACAATCAGACCAAGGCCAGCATCTGGGCTTTAAACCACACTCCCTGCACTGGGTATCAATAATTGTCTGTCTGCCACATTCCCTTCTAAGTGATTGCTTCAACCACACACTTCCACTGAACAAATATGCTTTATCACTGATTCTGGCTTTTTGGCCACTTATAGCTTTCTAAAAGGTGACCACATTTTAGGAAGACCAGAAAACTACAATCTGTAAATTGTGCTTTTTCTCAAAAAAGATAAACTGAGCCAATTTAGTTCTTCTATTGAGAATTGGAGAAAGATAATTCTTAGCATGCTCCCTTATTTTTCTACATATTTTTTATAATAACTACTGCTTATGTCCTAGCAAATTTGAAAGAATCTGTACTCGTCATAAAAAGTTCTCTAAGTGAAACAAGTATGCAGATCTTTTGAGGGGTGCCGTGCAAAGTAGACATTGAGAAATTTCCCAAGTTTACCCTAGAGAGTGGCACTAACATATACTTAAATTTCAACTTAACTCTATCACATTCTTGATGATTCTGAATTTTTTCCCTCCTTGATTTTTTTAATTTAAAAATTACATATTAAATTTACTAAAAATAAACTATGGTAAAGAAATCAGAATAGATTATGGAATAAAGTTTCTGCTCTGCAGTAGAATGAGAATCTTTAGTAATATGCTCATAAAATTTATTGTCCACTGGCTAGGAAAATAATAAAAACAGCATCAAAGAACTCTGAGCAACTATTGAAATATTAAAATTAACCACTACCTCTTTTGTATCTTAGATGTTAACTACTTGCAGACATGTAGAAAGGGAAACAGTTTTGTTCACATAGTAGATAAGCTTCCTCTCAACATATATTATCACACATCATCTTCTCAGCTGCCACCTTAGAATTGGGATAACAAGACTAAATTCAATGATAGAAATGCGAGTCCTCCCAGGCGTGGTGGGCACGCCTTTAATCCAGCACTCAGGAGGCAGAGGCAGGAGGATCACCATGCGTTCGAGGCCACCCTGAGACTACATAATTAATGGCAGGTCAGCCTGTGCTAGAGTGTGACCCTACCTCAAAAAAAAAAAAAAAGAAAGAAATGCATGTCTTATGAAACATATAGAAAAACCTGTTGTATAATTTGACAACTATTTTTACTAGAGTTTAAGAGGTGTAACCTGCAGTGTCCTTCTGCGTCTAAGAAGTTACTTTTATCCCTTGCTGTATAGTTCCAAGACACCTATTAATGGGGGAACTTAGTCTCTTTTTACTTTAATAGATATTTTCACAACTTGACCATCACTAGAGTTATTGTAGCTACTTTAATTTAGATAAAATTTTTTGAGATGTAGAATTTTTTACATCAAATTATGACTTTTTAAAAATTATTTAAATTATTTCCAAACATGCACAGAGAGAGAGAGAGAGAGAGAGAGAGAGAGAGAGAAAGAGAGAGAGAGAAGAGGGAGAGAGAGAGAGACACACAGAGAGAGACAGAGAGAGAGAATGGGCACACCAGGGTCTTCAGCCACTGAAAACAAACTTGACATGTGTGTGCCACTTTGTGCATCTGGCTTATGCTGGAGAATTAAACCCAAGGTCATTAGCTTTTGCAGGCATTTCCCTTAACCATTAAGCTATCTCTCCAGCCCAAATTATGTTTTTAATAACTATGCCACCATTTACCTTGAGAACCAAAATGCTTATTAACATGTTTTCAATTTCTTCTAAGGGAAATATGTACAGATATTTATAAAAGTTCATTAAGGCTCTTGCCTGAGAAGCCTAAGGACCCAGGTTCTTCTCCCCTTACTCACATAAGCCAGATGTACAAAGGGGCACATGCATCTAGAGTTCATTTTCAGTGGCTAGAGGCCCTTGGATGCCCATTCTCCATCTGCCTCTCATTCTCTCTTTGTATAAGATATTTTATTTATTGGTTAATTGATTGGAGGGGATGGGAAGAGAGAGAGATTGAGAGAATGGGCACACTAGGGCCTCCAACCACTGCAAACGAACTGTAGATGCATGTGCCACCTTGTGCATCTGGATTATGTGGGTCCTGGGGAAAAACCTGGGTCCTTAGGCTTAACAGGCAAGCACCATAACTGATAGGCCATCTCTCCAGGTCTCTCTTTTCTTTTATTTTGAGGCAAGCCTAACATACTGGCCTTGTTTTTATGAGAGAGAGAGAAAGACAGGGAGAGAGAGAGAAGAAATTGTCACACCAGGGCCTTTAGCCACTGCAATTGAACTCCAGATGCTTGTACCACCTTGTGCACATGTGTGACCTTGCATGCTTATGTCACATTGTGCATCTGGCTTTCATGGGACCAGCAGAGTAGAACCTGAGTCCTTAGGCTTTGCAGGCAAGCACCTCAATGACTAAGCCATCTGTCCAGACTCCTCTCTCTCTCTCTCTTTCTAGTAAATAAATAAAATATTAATAAAAGTAATCTTAAAAATATAAATTTTCACTAAAGTGTACACTCACTTTTTAAATGAAAGTGACTAATATTACTTCACACAGTTCTTTGACTTAAAACTTTAAAATATTTAAGGAGATTGATTATATAAGAAATATACTGTGGGAAACTGAATTATTGATAATATAACTCCAATGGTGGTTTTAAGAAATTGATTATTATTTAATTCGTCAGAATACAATAGCTCATGGGATTCATAGGATGAAGAATATGACTTCTAGAGTGACAATTTGGGCCTCCATTTCTCTACGTCTTCCCTGTCTGTGCATGTAAACACAACACAACACAACACAACACAACACAACACACACACACACACACACACACACACACACACACACACACACACTGTACTCCTGTCCTAAATGTTTGACAGTACTTTTTTACACATACAAGGTAAATTGCCCAGCTTATTTACAAAAATCACTTTGGACGACATCCATACTAACAGGTGCCATAGCTGTGGATTACTAATATATAAAATTAATCAAGTTTTCCATGTGCTCTCTATTTGAGATATGACAATGGTCTTAGATATTCTTAACCTGTAAGTAATAATGCTTTTCTTTTTGTTGTGTGAAAATAAAGACAGATAGATGACACCTGACTTGTTTCACTTACATTGTGAGAAGGATGTTTAATTTATTGCCAGAAATAAATCAGTCACTTGTTGTCAACTGTTTATGGATTCACTAAGGAATTAGATTATACAATGAGCAAACATGAGTATAGAGAATGAAAGGAAAAATAGCTTCTGGCTTTAAATGATGTATGTTCCTGTAGAATTTGAGATGTCAACATAGCCAATGCTGAACTAAATACTGTTAGAACCAGATTCATTTCCAAAATGAAGAAAGAAATTTGGGCACACTATATAAATTTTTTAATGTTTCTGTACTAAATTCCTAACATGTAAGATATGAATGGGTTTTTTGGTAATACTTACTTGCACAAAAGAGGAATATGATGAAATTAGTTCCTGAGAATAATGCTAGGAACATAGACTATATTATTTACTTCTCCTCCTCTACAGAGAACTGGGAGAAGACCTTCTATGAATATCCACAGGGAATGATAGAATTAAAACTTAAGGAATAAAATACTTCACTATTTCATTTCTGAGAAAGATTATGATTTCCTCAACTTTTCTAGTTAGAAAATTTTTCTTCCTATAACAATGATATTTTAAAAAATGGGAAAAAAAGGACTTTTTAGACAAGTGCCTTAACTGGTGGGAAAAAAAAAGAAAATTCAAACTTTGGGAATCATGGATTACAATTTTTCAGAGATTTGATTCTATCTTTTCATCATTTAAAACAAATTCATCATTTTTGAATAAAATATGGACTTTGAAGAGGATTCATGGAATAGCAAAATTTTGTATTTCTAAAACATCTTTTCATGACCCACAGTAGAAAATTGTCACTGATTCACATTCTTTCCATGAGCTATAAACATGTAGAAATTCCAGAAAATTTTATTATATGTGGCCAATTAACTTATGACTCCCCAGAACCTACAATTTTTATAAAAATTGTCATTCTTCTGCTTAACTTGCTTTCTATATAATTTATTCAGTATTATTTAATCCTAGTTTTGAGAATCTCACCCAGAATTAGTTCTCAGTTTTATATCCTTGTGTTTTGGCAGGATTAATCTGTCAGATTTAGTAGTGAGTTTGTAGAATTTATGTAATATCTGGTTATAATAGAAGTTTAGTAAACACAGAATAGTTATCCATGCTGTCTTTCCTCTCAGTGTGACTGCTTTATAAATAACTAAACAACTTTCCTGGACAGAAAATCAGAACTGACAATCAAAAAGGCCTAATACCTTCCTTTTTTGTTATTTTCACAGTTATTTTTTCCTAAATGTTTATTTAAGGCAGAAAACACTTCATTATGTATCTTTTTATGTATAAATGTTATATTCCATCTCCCTATTCAACATACAAATATCTGAAGGGTAAAGATTTTATTTTATGTATAAATGTAACACACAAAGTAACTAAAGTCCCATTTATGTTTGACGATGATATAATAATGGAAAACAGGAGAAAGAAAAGAATGAGGAGGAAGGAAATGAGGATGAAAAAGGAAGATAAAGTCGATGTTATTGACAAAAGGAAACACAGAAACTGGTAAGAAGCTGGAGTGTCCTTCCTTTAATATAGATTACTTCAATCTAGGAAAATTAAGTTGCATTCATATTATGTAAAATAAACCTGCATACATACAATTATCATACACTAAGTCAAGCAATTGAGCTGTTTAAGGGAAATACTGATATATGTTACATAATTATTTTTAGTATGTTTTTTCTAATTTTTATTTAATTTTATTTTCTGTTTGACTTTCAACAAATTAATTTTATTTATTTATTTATTTATTTATTTTTGCTTTTTGAGGTAGGGTCTCACTTTAGCTCATACTGACCTGGAAATCGCTCTGTAGTCTCAAGGTGGCCTTAAACTCATGGCAGTCCTCCTACCTCTGCCTCCCGAGTGCCAGGATTAAAGGTATGTGCCACCATGCCTGGATAAAATAATTTTTATATTTTATTATTGGTGACTCCCATAATTATAGACAATAAACTATGATATTTCCCTCACCTTCACTGACCCCTTCACAACTCCACTCTCCATCGTATCTCCTTCCCCTCTGAGATGTTCATATTTCAATTTTGTAAAATCACTCACAATATTGCTTTGTAATAACAGCATTAAAACTTAGACATCTACCACAAATCATAGTTATTGGATTCACAATTTTACTGCTTGGCTGCTTAGAAATCTATATCCACTATAACTTTCCCTTATTGGTGAGTTCATGTTATATAAACAAAAATTGGGAATATTTCTATAGTATTAATTATATAATTCCATCTGTGTTAAAAGATTATAAGTAACTGAATCAAGAAAAGAATTCCAAAAGTACAGTTAAATTATGTACTTGTTAAAAGAGTTGCATTATGGTTTTTATTCTGGGAAACACTCAATTTGGTTGGCAAATTCCAATCTTCTAAAAGTATCTGTTCTACTTCATTACCCCAAACCAAATATTTGTTTACACACACACACACACACACACACACACACACACACACACACACATATATACTTACATATAGACACCACTACTATATATGTACCTTATATGCTTTTACTTTATTTCATTATTTGTTTATTTATTAGCAGGCAAAAAATAGTTTATATTATGGCACTGTTTAGACAAACTTTGCTTTTGTTGTTTCTCTTCATACCTTCCTGCTCCCCAGTATCCCTTGCTTACTACCTTGTGGCTTCTCCCTAGGATAGCCTTCTTTCTACTTTCCTGTCACACTTGTCATTTTGCTCTCACTTAACCTTTCTAACCATTCCTAGGTTCACTCTTGTGTTCTCCTATCTGCTTAATAGCTTTATATGTACTCTCATATCCCCTTTTATCTATAAACATTAAACATTTGAATCTGCCTATATGAGAAAACAGGCAATGTTTTTTGAGGGGGGAGGGCTGGGATACCTCACAACATAGTGTCTTCCAATTCCACCTTGTGGTGGTTTGATTCAGGTATCCACCATAAATATAGGTGTCTTGAATGCTAGGTCCCCAGCTGATAGCAATTTGGGAATTTACTGGAGGCAGTATATTGTTGTGGCCAGGCTTATGGGTGTAATAGCCAGCTTACTCTTGTCAGTGTTTGGCATGCTCTTCTGTTGCTCTGGTCCATTTGATGTTGGCCAGGAGGAATGTCCACACTCTGCACATGTTATTGTTTTCCCCTGTCACCATGGACCTTCCCTTCAAGTCTGTATGCCAAAGTAAACATTTTTTCCTCCCACAAGATGCTCTTGGTCAGGCACTTTCTGCCAGTAATGTGAACCTGACTTCAACAGTAATATTGGTACCAGAAGCGGGTCATTGCTGCTAGAAACATGGTTCTCTAGCTTTGGCCTTTTGGAACTGCTTTGCTGGACAAATGTGGAAGAAGTTGAAATCTTGGCCTAAGAGATGCCTTGCAGCCCTTAAGTACAGTTTAATGGACTGCTTGTTTGAATTGAAAAACTTGAGCGTAGTAAGAATGAAAGATTATGGGGTTTGGCTGATGAAGGTGAGACTGGGCTAGAATCAGTTTGTGTGAGAGGCTTGTTGTTATACCTGTGTCCTGAAAACTTATACAGGGTTGCATTGCGTAGAAATGAACTGGTGTGATCAGAGGGGTATGGCATAGAAATGAAATCTCTTAGCTAAAATTTCTACCCATTCAGCTGCAAATGCTTAAGAGATTACAACCACTGAGTTTGGACCAGCTGATGTGCATTGAGACAACAGGAAGAATGCAGTCTTTTGAAGGGCTCTAAATGCTGAAGGAATGTCCTGTTCTTCAAAGTCTGCTTTATTCCCTCCTTGGATTAGATAATTGGCAGCTCACCTGGTATTATGGAGTATAACAAATGTAGAAAAAGAGGTTCATTAATTTTGCAACATGGTTTTGTATTTTGGAAATGGCTATGGGAAGTATGAAGCAGGCTTGTTGAATTGTGAAACCCAAGCCATAAGGATGAACCATGGGTTGCAATGGAGACCCAGTGGAGATGCCAGGACTATGGGATTGCTGCCAAGGACAGCTGCTGGCACTGGATGAAGTTTACTGGGCCTGAGAGTAATCAAGCTGGATGGGTGGAACTAGAACTCCAGAGACTTGTCACTGGTTAGAATTGTCAGATTTGGAGACTTGTCATTAACGAGGTCTGTTGGACTTGGAGCTACAGAGTTTGATGTTTCTCCTGTTTAAACCTTATAATGTTTGAATATTTCTTTGCTATGCCCAATGTCATCTTTTGCAGTGTGAATATATATTCTGTGCTATTATGGCTTTTGGGTTTATTTTTTATTTTTTGTTATTGTGGCTCAATTAAAAGATCTTGGTTGTTTGAACATGATTGGGATTAATAAAAATAATAATGACTTTTGAAATTGGACTGAATGCGTTGTATTTTACATCATGTATGGTTATCAGTTTATGGGGCCCAGGGGAAGAATGTGGTGGTTTGATTCAGATATCCCCCATAAACTTAAGTGGCATGAATGCTAGGTACCCAGTTGATGACAATTTGGGAATTAAAGCCTCCAGGATATAATGTATTGTTGGAGGCAGGCTTATGGGTGTTATAGATAGCTTCCTCTTTCCAGTTTTAGGCACACTTTTCTGTTGCTATTGTCCATCTGGTGTTGCTCAGGAGGTGATGTCCAGCCTCTGCTCATGTCATCATTTTCCCCTACCATCATGGAGCTTTCCCTAGTCTGTAAGGCAAAATAAACTTTTTTTTTTTTTTTTTTCCCACAAGCTGCTGTTGGTCCACTCTTTTCTGCTATCAATGCAAACCTGACTGCAGCACAGTCATTTTATTTTCCTGAACAAAATGTCATTGTGTATATGTACCACATTTTCGTTATCCATTCATCAGTTGATGGACATTGAGATTGATTCCATTGTTAGTAAAAGAGTAATGAGTATGCATGCACAAGTATCTCAGTTGTAAAATATAGAATTCTTTAGATACATGCCCAGAAGTAGGGTGGCTGGGTTATATGGTTGTTTCAATTGAGCTTTTTTTGAGAAAGCTCAACAGCACCTTCCATAATGGCTAAACCAATTCACACTCCCTCCAAAAGTGATGGGTTATGGTTTGTGTTCATGATTAGAGTCATTCAGACTGGAGTGATATGGAAACTCAAAGCAGTTTTATTTTGCATTTCCTTGATGGCAAGGGATGTTGACCATTTTTTTTTTTAAATTCCACGATTTGTGTTTCTTCTTTTGAGAACTACCTGTTTATTAGCTCATTTATTGCTTGGAAGATTTTCTGTAGTGTTCAACTTTTGCAGATATATATGTATATATAGGTGTGTGTGTGTGTGTGTGTGTTCTAAATATCAAGATTTTGGTCTGTGTTGTAGCTGGTAAATATTTTCTCCAATTCTGTAGGCTTACTGTTTACTCTTACACTAATTCTTTTAATTTTAATTCTTTTAGTTTCCACAACTATTCTTCAACTAACTTAAATTCCCCAGCATAGTTCTTAAAGTAAGAAGAGAACGTGAATGTGTATTAACCCAGTGCCTGTCTTAGAAGTGGACAGTGGATGATATTTTCATAATTTGATAGTTCTCTTTGTCAAATATTAAATAATTTCATGTGTTTTGACCAAAAACAAATGAAATATATTTTGGTGAAGTATCATTTCTTCTAAAAGTCTTTTAACTGTGGCTGACTGGAGCTCCCAAGAGTAGCTGAATAAAGCAAGAATTATGATTGCTTCCTGTGGTGCCCAAGGGTAAGGAAATGACACTGGGAGTTTTAGTTAAAGGGTATATTTCAGAAAGAATAATGTTGTTTCTCATTTTTCAAAATGAATGGGAGAGAAAGAAAGGGCATAGTATTCTTCTAGATTTTAATCACTATATGTAAGACCACTGAATTTTTTTAATTCATTGCTCATAATGAGCCTATGGTAAGGATTTCCAATTCCCTTCATTTTGCTTTTATGTGGCATACCCTTAAGGACATGCTAGTCTAAAACAAAGTATTTCTTTTGGTGTCATGTAAAAAAAAGTACATTTTAGATTTCCTCTGAAAAATTTGCTTTCCTCAGGAAGTCTACTGTATTTAAAGAAGAAAATGGGCCAAGGAGAATTAAAACCCTTACATTTCAGCTGTGTGCCTCAGCATATGCTAAGAACAGGAATGTTTCTTCCAAGTACTACTCTATAAACATTATAGATGCCTTGTTTGCATAATTTTTAGTTGATATTTTGACAAATTTGGTAAGAATTTTTCCATATTTTCCTTCATTTTTCATTATAAAATCAAGTGGTGCTTCTTATGTTTTCTTCATTCCATAATATGCCTTAGCTACTTTACTTTATTATTAAAAAAAAGCAATACTTCAAGGGAAGTGTCTATCCATCCTGTGTAGTTTGATAGAAATATCAAAAACAATATTCTCTTAGCCTTAAGTAGATTAATTAAATATTATTAAGATATTATGTGTTAAGATCATAATCTTAAATTTCAACAAATGAACTTTATTAAAATCTATTAAGAGATATAGCATCAATCTTTGTGAAAAATAAGGAAATGTGTTTTTCCCCATAAATTGCTAGAAGTGAAACATATGTAAATGAAGAATGATTGTTAAGTACACTTTCCATGCATAAGCTAATTTTGTGGCTCTTGAGAGCCATTTATCCCTATAAATTATATAGGTGTCAGTAACACTGTCATTTAATGGAGTGAGATCTAGTGTTTTTATTTTTTCAGTGTTTTAGAACATATATTATTGAACCATCTTCTACACACTTTGAGTTTCAGATCCAACAGGCATAGAGTATAGCTCAAGACTTCATGTCTAACATTTTCACAGATGATGCTATAGTTGCCAATTCTGGGATCATATTTATAATACAAGTGGTCTAGCAGATTAATGGCACTATTGAATAATTCTTTTAAATTTCCAATATTATTAATTGATATATAATAATAAATATATTTGGTTATGAGATCTAAAACTTAAATAAAATGTATAGAGATTACAAACATTTGGATGAGAAGTTTAAATTTGTTCCAGACAAAACCACCAATAATTTGCTTTGAAGATTCCAAAGAATTTGGAAACCTACAATTTCATTGCATGAATTCTTGAATACTTCAGGAAAACATTGTGAAATGTAAAATGATATATAAACTTTTATCTGGGTTATTCAATAGGTGTGGAAGAAAATTACGACCATGGGATGATGGAGAAAAATTGATTGAGATAGAAATACTACAATTATTAAGATAGAATTACTAACTTTTGCTAGGTTTTCACTATACATGGAACTTTAATTACCCATGGGAATAGATATAAACATAGATACCACATGATATCTGAGAATGGCATTAACTACTACTGGTTTAATTATCATGGTCAGTCTTATTTAATCATAAAATCTCACTAGTAAAGGAACTTGATACTAGAGTTGAGGAAAGATTCAATAAAATGGTTATTATCTACATTACAACTGAGCACTATCACAGAGTGTCATTATTCAAAAAGGAAAATCATAAGAGTAAAAGTTGTAGCAATTGGAATCTTAATTATGTGTTATAATTTTTATTTTTGTTTTTATTTCTTCAAGGTAGGGTCTCACCCTAGCCAGACTGACTTGGAATTCACTCTAGTTCCAAGCTTGCCTAAAACTGACAGTGATCTTTCTACCTATGCCTCTCAAGTGTGCCACCATGCCTGGCTTGTGCTATAATTTAAAAAATATATATTATTTTTTTATTTGTGAGAGAGAGATTGGGAAAAGGGGTTTGCCAGGGGCCTCCAGCTACTGCAAATGATCTCCAGATGCATTTACCACCTTGTGCATCTAGCTTACCTGGGTCTTTGGGAATGTGACCTGTGTCATTTGGCTTTGTAGGTAAGCACTCTCATTGCTAAACCATCTCTCCAGCCCATGTTATAGTTTTATATTTAGTTTCTGGCATTAAATATTTCCTAACACAAAATAAACAGCAGCTTGTCACATACTGGAATGGAATATAATACTAAATTTGCTAGTTTTTCTACAGAAAATGAAACCTAGTAATCCAAGAGAATTAAAAACACACTATGTACACAAACACAGTTCAGGGCTTTATAGAAATTCTTGAAAGTATTATTTTGGACTGAAAAACTTTCAAGTTCCCCTAGGGAAGCAAATACCTATGGGAACTTATTAAATGTTCATTTGTTCCAAAACAAACAAGCAATAGTTTGCATTAATGGAGGAATTAAAAGACCATCTTGCCCTCAGGATTACCCTTAGGAATTATATCTCAATATTACTTCCAAAATTCCAGATATAAACATCACTGGAAATTTATGACTTTTTAATGAGAAAATATAATTACATAGAATGAGGGAAGTTGTTTATATTTTAGCTTTAACTTTTAATAATGAAAAAATATTGAGAGAACAGAGCAGACATGAATAGAGTTATTTACATATGGATTTGCAGCCTCATGCTGCCATGTACTGGTTATGTTTGGGAGCAGATAAATTCTAATAAGGAGATAGTTTATTTATGCATAAAACAAGAAAAATAAAATCCTCATGCTATGACTGTTATATTGTTAAGTAAAACAGTTACAAAATCATCTAATGTCCAGCTAGACATATAGTAGATGGTTTAAACACATTAATTTTTAGGTTATATATTGACCTTAATTCATTCAGTTATATTTCCTCCTAGCCTATAATAAAAGCCTGTGAATCATTCATGATATATAGCACAGAATAACTCTTCCTGGTGCACAAGCCAAGTAGATAGTTATTTTACAATGACTACATGTCAGCCAACTTTTCCACTTGTCACACATTAGATTTTAAATTCTGATATGGAAGCAGAAACAGACTACTGCTAAAACAATGTCCATATTGATATATAAGAAAATGTTAATGGCATTTGAGGAAAAGATGGTGATATGTTTGTAAGTAAAAACATTTTAGCCAACTGTTGAACATAGCCACAGTTTAACTCCATAGTAGAGTACTTGCTGAGTCATTTGAAGATTCAACTGAGGTGGAGGAGGGAATCTTTCATGAACTTATTGACTTAATACATTGTTGACAGGATTGGACCTTTACCATGTAAACATTTTCACAGGACTGCAATATGCCAGGGGAACTAGCTTATCTAGAACAAGAGATCTAGCAGAAATAAGAAAAGAGAGTACAAGATAGAACCTATAGTGCTTTTGACACATAATTTTATCACTTCTGTCATTCCCATGTCTTTAACAAGCAAGTCAGCATTTACTTAAGTGGAAGATGTTTCAAAAGGGGATGTGTGCTGCTAGGCAGGTGTTATCAAGTACCACCTCAAAGTCTGCATCCCACAGATGTCACTATGTGCATCAGATATAGTATATCCAAATGAGAACTTGTTAATTAACTGCTGAATATTCTTGACTTTCAGCACTTCTGTCATCATTATGTATGCTGTAATCCAAGTCAGAAATGTGGGTATCACTATTAATTCTTATCAAATTTTGGTTTCACACATACATCATTATGCTTTCATCAAATGCTTTTACTATGGACATTTCTCAAAATTATGGCTTCTCTTTATACAGTCATTTGCTATAGCTCTTAACTGTTGCCTTTAACTATTATAATTGTCTCTGCTATATTTCAGTCTATTCAGTCCCTATTCACTTAGACTTTATGGTTCAACTGAGTATATTATTGATGCCATTAGCTTTCATTAGGCTTAGGGGTGTAACTCCATAGTAGAGTACTTGCTGGGAATGTACAAGACCCTAGATTTGGTTCTCAAAATTGGAAAAATAAAATAAAATACAATAACAACAAAATGCTTCTGCTACTTTCATTATTTTTAAGATGTATTGATTATTTTGAAGTTCAACATATAGAGAGTTTAAGAAAATTCTCTAGCCTCATTTTCCAAATCTCATAATTCACAGAATATACTTTTTATATAATTTCTTCTTTTGTTTTTAGTCATATAGCATTATTACTTGCCTTAATAACTTGTTTTATTTCTGTGCCAGTATCATAGATGACTTTTTAAGTTGTGTACAATGTCCCATTATATAGTTAATATCTAAATATAACTTTATGGCATCATCAATTTAAAAAATGTTGACATGGCTGGATGCATGCTTGGTGGTTAAAGTGCTTACATGCAAAACCAAATGATCAATTCAATTCTCGAGAACCCACATAGGCCAGATACACAAGGTGGTGCCTGTGTCTGGAGTTTGTTTGCTGTAAAGCTGGTGGCCCTGGCATACCCATTCACTCTCTCTCTCTCTCTCTCTCTCTCTCAAATAAATAAGTAAAAATAAAATATGTTTTTAAAAGATGCTGATATGTTGATATGTGGAAACATATAGGAACATTCATGCTTTACTCAGTTATTTACACACTAAGGCATGCACACTCAAAAGCACACTTATTTTGTAATGATTTTTATTTATTTATTTATTTATTTGAGAGTGACAGACAGAGAAAGAGGCAGAGAGAGAGAGAGAGAGAGAGCCAGCGAGAATGGCCGCGCCAGGGCTTCCAGCCACTGCAAACGAACTCCAGAAGCGAGCGTCCCCTTGTGCATGTAGCTAACGTGGGTCCTGGGCAATTAAGCCTCGATCCAGGTTCCTTAGGCTTCACAGGTAAGCTTTTAACCGCTAAACCATCTCTCCTGCCCACAAACACACTTATATCACAAGCACATATTACTTTCAAAATGTTTTGTGTATTTTAGTTTTCTGAAAGTGCTGTGTGGTAGAAGTGTGTTGATGAGTGTGCATATGGATATACATGTCAGTAAGTGTAAATAGTTGAGTTTCTATTTTGTGTTAAATATTCGCATGTGCTTTACAACTTCCATCTTAGTATAACCATTCTATGAGCAATCTCTATTAAAAGTATCTCATATGCTTTCACTAATACATAAATATTACCTTCAGTTTCTGGGTTCAACATTAAACATGCAAATTTGGTCTTTTGTAAATTGTGTTCTATTAGAACATTTGTAGTAGCATATCCAGAAGTCTTTAAAACTTCATAAATGATAATGAAGCACAGTTCCACACTCTGTGACTTGTGACTAACAAAAGTGGCCTAAGTAGCATATGGCAAGTCACTTAACCTGCATGACCTTAATTTTCCTATTTACAATGGTAGGGGGTAACATTGGAACTCCATATCTAAGGTTCTATAAATTTTGCAAATGTTCTCTCAACAAAATGTCTTCAAGAAAAATGTAATAATGTGATTGTATTCTTGTTATCTAATTAGATATATAATATTTTACTTACCTATTTTATTTCTTTTTCAAATAAAGTATCATACAATCTGATATATTCACAGAACAAATTTATCTGTTAAGCAATTTTCAGCTACCTGGTAGAACCTATTCATAGAATGATTATATTAAAAGCCAGAATCTCAAGTCTAAGTCACAGGAGAAGGTTTTGCCAGAAAACAGGAACATTCATGGTTTACACATTAATTCTATTTATTTTTTCTGTTTCCCTTTCTAACATAAATAGACTTCCTCAAAAGCTGACTATAGTCATAAATACAATAAGAAGTGGCCACTTGAAGGAAAAATATTATATATGTTGTATGCATATAACTTATATATTATTAGTTTAGATATTTCTTTCAACTCAGTTTATGTTGGATTCATTTTTCCCCATCAGAACCTGGCATATTTTGTATAAAATGAATATATTTCCTCCTTTTGCCAAGTGCCTCAGTACACAGTATGTGTTGTTCTTGCTTGGAAAATTAAAACCTTCATGAATAATAGCTGAATGTCTTTATTCAGATTCTTCAGAAATTTTTATTTATTTTATGGAACTGAAATAATTTTGAGATTCAGTGATTTCCCAGTTGGAAATTAGGGTATTTATACACCACATTTGTTTCCAGTGGCATTTGATTTTTGTAGTGAAAAACAAGCTATAATATAAGCTTTGGGCATCTTTGCTAGTAAATAAGCTCACACATACAATATACAAGGAAAGGATTAAAGCATCCTAATTGTAATACCTATAGCCATATAATTATTGTTTAAATGATAAAAATCTATAATTTTTTCTCATAAATTTGCATTAATATGTTAGTCCCTTTATTTTGCTGCTAAAGCTGTTGACTGATAGTAATTGGGTCACTTTATTGAAATGCCTCATGTAAGCTCAGAATGCTCTGTGTTGGTTGGCATGACAACCATAGTGGTCGATTAAACATGCTCAGAAATTGGGAAACTGGGCTTCTAAGAAGCTGCTAACAAGATGGAAAATGGAAAACTCTCTTAGTAATGGCAAATTGGGCAGAAATTTTTAAGAACTGCCTTGACCATGCTGTTATATAATTATATAATATCAGTAAGATAAAGTCATACATATGTAAAAGTCTAGATTCTCAGACACTCATTTAGATGATCACAAGACATTATTTTATATAAATTTTATAAATAAAAGGTGGACAGCAGCCTTAAAATATTAAGTATTCTATTAGAGTTAATGCTAATATTACTCAGAACAAATAAAATAGCTATAAATGGTAATTTCTATTTAGTTCTTTCTCCTTTTTAACAATTTTGTGAAAAGGACAGCAGATGATACTTGCAGATGACACATAGAAACATACTGGCACACGGGCAAAGCCTTTACTGCCCTGTATCTCCTTGGCCAAATTTAGGTATAAGGAAGATGGTGAAGGACTGATGACTAATGAGAGAAATAGAGAATTGACTTGAAATTGATGATGGAGCTCAACTGCGTATTTTATTTCTTTGTTTTAACTCCATTACTTTTATTTTTGCATAAATATTAACATAAGGACAGAATTTGGAGTTAGTAACTTAAGGAAGCTACTGTAATTATGGAATGCAATATATATTTTTCTCATTTCTTTTCTTTGATTTATAATACTTTATAGAACCAGAATAGAAAGGGAACTTGGCTACCTGGCAGGTATCATTTTTTTTTAAATTAATCTGCTTTTGTCTATGGGAAAAAAAATAAAGATTATATAAAGAGGATATAGGACACTGGCTAGTTTACCACTTGCTTAGGAGCCAAGATATTTGGTATATATGGTAAATAAGGAAGAATATCTACTTTTATTCAAATATGGATGTTTTTGAATAAAATAGAGTAAGAACATCAACTCTGAACATATATACTTTCAAATACATCAAGTTTATTCCAAAAATAATCTATTGTTGAAATTTAATTTATAGCAGTCTTTGAGAAGAGGTATTTTACATTTTCTTTCTGCAAAATGAAATTAACTGAATAGGATGCATAAAATAAACCCTGATAGTGTAGTGAAAAGCTGACTATGGTGCCAAGATTAGGGACCTACTTAGTGTTCCCACTTCCTTCCACAATGCAGTTGAACCAAATAATCTTAGTTCAGTGATATGTTCATTTAGTATAAATTTTAGTATGAATAAAACCTTTCTTATGGGTAAAGATGAATTTTATTGTGCTATTTTTTCCTTTTTGGGTTGCATGTTCTTTGTTCCTAAGGATCTATTTTATTCCTGTATGCATCCATCTTTGTTTGTGCTTAATTTTGATATAGTCATGTTAATATTTTACTATGTTTAAAAGTCAAATTTGATAGCTGGAGAGATGAAGGCGCTTGTTTGACTCTCCAGATCCCACTTTAACCAGATGCACAAAGGTGAGGCAAGCGCAAGGTCGCACATGCCCACTAGGTGGCAAAAACGTCTAGAGTTTGCTCGGTGGTTGAGGCCCTGGCACTCCAATTCTCTTTCCATCTCTCTGTGTCTCTCTAAAAACAAAAGTCAAGTTTGACAATCAAGGGAAAAAAAAAAATAAATAAATAAAGGAATTGCATGATTACCTATAATTGAATTATATTTACAAATAAAACTGTAAAATATCAAATGCACTTTTGAAATTACTCTAACACAGTGGTATGTATGATTATGATTATATAAGATTTTTTCTGTTTATGCTATAAAAGCAATTAGCAGTGATTAAAAACTAGATTCAGTTTGAATTAGAGCTTTTTTTTTTTTTCGTAAGCTTTCTAGTATGGTTGACAAATATTTCTCTCTCTTTTTTTTTTAAATCAGAAGTAATGCATTCTACCACAATCATCTGTGGGATTTTCTATCATTTTAGCTGGACTGCTGAAAAGATGCAAGAGGAACAAGCCCTGTCCATATTGTTTATTATCTTGTCATTCCATGCATTCTGCCCAACATGGTAATTGGCTTATGTCAGGTGTTCAATAATAAATTGGGGAATTAATTCACAGTGTGGGTGTGCTGATCTAATTAGTCATTATAAAAACTGACAATTTATCTGCATTTATTTTTCAAACTGTAAAATTATTTTGTGCTTTCTCTCACTGGATGTATACTAATGGTCTATTTGAAGACTATAGACAACATGTAATTAATATGAGTGAAAGTGTTTAAAAATAAATTTCTTTGTAGGTGTACAAGAGGGAAGAGGAACTAAATGAGTAATCACATTGAGTAGCTGTCAAGATAGTTGTGGTAGATATGACAATAACTGTAATTGTAGCATTTGCCTTCTTATTGTTGGGACAAAACACTTGACCAAAAGTATATTATGATAAGAAGTTATTTTGGTTTACAGTGTCAAAGGTATGTTTAAGCATGGCAGGGACATGGGACATGTTGGTACGGTGGACTTCCAGAGTATTATATCTTGTCACATCAGCTGGGAGAATGTGTGAACTATTATGAACACCAGGTGGAGCTGAATTTATAAACACTGCCCTCCCTCCATGACATACCTACACCAGAAAAGTTTCAGTTCTCACCAGCGCTGCAAGCTGGAGATTATATATGAGGCTTAATCACAAATGCATGAGACTATGGGAGACTCTTCATATTCAAACCACCACAATAATAAAAGTCCATATTTATGTAATGCAAGTGTTACCCTTATTCTTTTCTCAGCAGTTGTAGCAAGGAGTTACTGATGCAAAACAGTCAAAGCTAATGGTTTAAGAGGTTTCCTCATCTTAACCTTTCCTGGATATTTAGGTTGTCTGATTCATCCTTCTATTCCATATGACATTATCTTCAAGACACTGTGACATGGACCACCATCTATGGACATGATTGGGCTAGAATGTACTAAGAGTCTCATCAGATGCTGATTCATGGCTGAGCTCAGCTGAGCACCTCTTCTGGTGTGCTTATGTTGGCCTTTGCATGGAACTTTGACTTCTCCAAGGGTAGAGGTTGAACTATGAGAAACAGAACATGACCAGGGCATGTGTTCTTACAGAGCTTGCAACTGTTACAAGGCTTTTTCTGATCTGTTATTAGAAACATAAGCCCTTACTTTTGTGGTTGCACTTACAAAAGCAAGTCACTTGAGCTCTCTCAAACTCAAGGAAAAAGAATTATGATGTTTGTAACATGATAGCATATATACGAAGAAAATTAATTGAAAATAGCTTACTTCGTATATTTACTACATATCTACTATTATTTTTCTCATTTTAAGAATAATAAGAAACATGCATACAAAAATTTGTAATTTTGCAGATTTTTTAGTGTAAGTTCTAATACTCGGTACTATTCTACCATACTTGATCATACTCTTCACACAGAAGGGGGGCGGGGAAGAGAGAGAGGGAAGGCAGAGAGAGAGAGAAAGAGAGAGAAAGAGAGAATATCTATTTAGAGATTGTAATAGTGGTATAAGTAGAAATATTATGGTATAGTTCATTAGAATTCAAATTCATTATTTAATTAATTCATTTTAGTAGTTACCTTCATATTGCTGGGGCAGATTACCTGAACAAAAGCACCTGGTTAGAGGAAAGGGTTTATTTTGACTTAGAGTCTCTAGGGAATGTTGCAGGATGTCAGGGAAAGGATGGCATAGCAGAGTCTACACATCACTTCTTGCACAGCTGATAGCAGAAAGCAGCAAAAGAGTGAGCTGAGCTCTGGCAAAGAGGAAGCTGGGCTGTAATTCCTCTAAGCCTCCCTTTAGCAAGGATCCAACTATCAAATTGCCACTACTTGGTGACCAGGCATTGAAAACACATGTATTATTGAGGTTTGGGGGTCATCTGAAACAAACTATCATACTCATGAAACAGAATTTTTTATTCAGCAGTTTAATTTTGAAGCAATTTTAAATTTACAAAGAATTTAAAAGGTACTGTAAGTTCTTATATCCATCACCCAGTGTTTTCTGAACACTTATGTAACTTTAGTGTGTTCTTAATGTAGAAAACATAGAGGTATTGGTACAAAACAAAGTCCCCTCCCCAATTTAACATATATTTCCTACTACTATTGTGAGTCCATCAGAACTAATGAATTTTAAGTTGATAAGTTTTTGTGGGATTTTTCAATATTATAAACCATTCTGATTAGTGTTAGAAGTTATAATCTGAGATACTATGTTGCACCTAGAAATATATTCTTAGTTTCCTCCCATCTCAGATAGACTCTCACTCCTTATTTTACCTACTCTTACCAGTTTTGGCATATTGGTTAAGTACTTGTAGAATTTTCCTTATTTTATGTTTCATATTTTATCCTGTTTAGATTGGGCTTATAGACCTATAAGAATACTAAATAGAAGTGATGTGTAGGGCTGGAGAGATGGCTTAGCAGTTAAGGCGCATGCGTCTGGAGTTCGTTTGCGGAGGCTGGAGGCCCTGGCGCACCCATTCTCTCTCTCTCCCTCGCGCCCATTCTCTCTCTCTCTTCCTCTATCTGTCTTTCTCTCTGTGTCTGTCGCTCTCAAATAAATAAATTAAAAAATTTAAGAAAAAAGAAGTGATGTGTATATTTCCTTACAACCAACCTAAAAATGTGTGTTATTAACATTATTCAGTACTGGGGAAGTTTGATTACTGGGATAAGATGTTATCATAATTTTGCACTATAAAATTACTCTTGTCCTTTTCTATATTAAATGCATTAAAAGTGATTCATTAAGTCACCTCTGCACTTTAAATGAGGTAAGTTAAACTCCATTCTGCAAAGGACAGATTGTCAAAAATATGTAGAGATCACTACAATTGTAATTAACACATATTTGAGGAATCAGTCTGAAATTCTACAAATATGGCATCTGTCATAAAGTAAATTTGAACCTCTAGATTAATCCTGATTTTTCATCTCAGAATTGGTATTTAATTACAAATTTATGGTTATAGTTGTTTATATTTTGTCTATATATGCTATAATATAAGCTATAACACATTGTTTCAAAATAAGAAGGTATATCATATTGGAGATAACTCATCAATTTACATTCACCCTAACATAGTCTATTTTCTAGTTAAGAAGAAAAAAAATATTTAAAATATACAAAATAGTCAAGGCAATCCTCATTTTAACTTGTGAGATGAAAGCATAACCAAATTAAAATCCTTTGGGTGGGGGATGGAGAGATGTCTTAGTGGTTAAGGCACTTGCCTGCAAAGCCAAAGGACCTTGGTTTGATTCCCCAGGACCCGAGTAAGCCAGATGCACAAGGTGGCGCATGGACCCGAGTAAGCCACATGCACAAGGTACCGCATGCATCTGGAGTTTGATTGCAGCGGCTGTAGTCTGTTGCACCCATTCTCCTTCTCTCTGTTGGTCTGTTTCTCTCTCTCTTTCTCTCAAATAAATAAATAAATAAACGCTTCATGATACGATTTTCTTTTTTAAAAATTTTTTCTGTTCATTTGTTTATTTGAGAGCGACAGACACAGAGAGAAATGGAGAGAAAGAGAGAGATAGAGAGAAAGAAAGAATGGGCGTGACAGGGCCTCCAGCCCCTGCAAACGAACTCCAGAGGCCTGTGCCCCCTTGTGCATCTGGCTAACGTGGGTTCTGGAGAATGAAGCCTCAAATCAGGGTCTTTAGACTTCATAGGCAAGTGCTCAACCACTAAGCCATCTCTCCAGACCCGAATTTCTTTTTCTTTCTTTTTTTTTATTAAAAAAAAAAAAAAAAAACAACAACCTTTTGGGGACCAGAGACATGGCTTAATTGTTGAAGGCACTTGCTTCCAGAGGTTGATTACCTGGATTTGATTCCCTAGTATACATGTAAAGCCAGATGCACAAAGTGGCACATGCACCTGGAGTTTATTTGCAGGGACAGGAAGTCCTGGTGTGGTCTCTCTCTCTCTCTCTCTGTGTCACTCTCCATATATACATATATGTGTATATGTAATCTCAATTTGTAAGTATATAAATTTTAAAACATTTTTAAATTAGAACATTTTAAATTAAAAGTAGAGTTACTTTGCTAAATTTTGTCAGAAGTTGCTTTGTTCATAAGTTATAACATATTCATTTTAAAGTATATTGGAACCCCAGAGATAGCCAGGTTTACATTGATTTTTTGTTCGTTTGTTTAGGTAGGGTTTTGCTCTAGCCTAGGCTGACATGAAATTCACTATGTAGTCTCAGGGTGGCCTGGAACTCCTGGCAATCCTCCTACCTCTGCCTCCCCAGTGCTAGGATTAAAGGCATGTGCCACCACACCCAGAGGCATTGATTTACTTGATGTGTACTGATAACAAACACGAATATATATATATATATATATATATATATATATATATATATATATATATACACACTTACATATGAGATTGAAGGCACTTTGGATATTTTGTAGTGTTAAATTTACTGGCCAATTTAATGTATAAGAATAAAAGAGAAAAGGACCTATAAAATCCATTTTTCAGCTCAAGCCAGAAAGTGTCTAAATGACTCTATTTCTAGAAATTGAAAGGTTCATCTTAGGCAGAGTTTTTACACAATATGGATTGTCACATTGTATATATCATGTTGAATATTCTGTCCCAAATCTGTTGAAAATGTGAAAGTGAACTTCAAGAGAAAGATCACAACTGTGAAAGGCAAAATTGGAATCATATCCACAAGGTTTGGGATAGGATACCACAGACAAAAAGGGGGGAAAAAAAGGTGGATTGCACAAAGGACAAAATTCAATGAATGCTCATATTAAGTGCAAAGGGAAAATGAGGAGGGTTAAATATTTATTGTGTGGGGTAGAACAGAATGGAAGAACTTTTAGGATAGTTCATATGGTTGATATTCAGGATGAAGTAATTTCACATGCAAAAATGAGGAGACCTTAATACCTAAACTTCATTTTCTTCTCAGTGTATCTGTTTTTATCAAAATAATAAAAGAATGGTTCTCTTCCCTTGAACTCCTTGCCCTTCTCTATTCAGGATATAGAAATATACTCCCTAAGATTTGTCAGACAACCTGGTTTTCTCATGGAAACATTTAGGCATTGATGATTTTATTTTCCCACTGGGTTTGCCAATTGAGTGATGGTATTTTAAAGCTAAAGAAATTATTGTGGTAGTTATCATTTTTCTTGGTTTTATTACTATGCATTGGACTCTTTACTTCATTTATAAGCTATATTTTATACATCTCTGAGTTGTTTGGTGTTACTGATGTTGAATTAGATATTTTTATTTTCTGTGTCTTCTAGAATCTGGCCTTTCCAATTGACTGATCACATACTTTTTTAATGTCCTTAGGCTTGCATTTCATGCACATTTTATGATTTTATGGCAGGTTAGAATTTAGGTTTTGGCTTAGTCCTACCATCAGTATGTAACAATACCTATACAATAATATATATGGATGTATAAGTGTGATTGAAATTTCACTTAGTTTGCAGATGGGGAATCACACATAGAAGTAATTACAAAGTTGCTTTCCTCATTTATTTCTTATATTCTATAGTGTCCAGACATTCTGGGTAGTGTTTAGGAAATAATAGGTAATTATGGAAATTCAAATAGTCATAAACATTAAGATAATTTAAAACTTTTATTGACAAATGTTGAATTTAAGCAAAATACATAACAGACACATTGGTCTTCAATATGCTTGTACTGTATATGAAACATTGTATGTACACTATTCCTGTGGCTTGGATATAATTATCTCTGAGGGATTTATGTGATGGAAGCTTGGTTGTCAGTGTTGAGAAGCTAAAAGTTCGAGCATAATGAGGCTGACATCTCCTTTCCCCTTTGGCCTCCTACCTGGTGGTGTGATGTCTCCTTTCTGCAAATGCTCTGATATCACCATGCCATGTGCCATGATCTAATGCAGTGATAAGAGACCCTTGCCAGAGCCAATATCATACTGTGTGTTCTTTTAGGCTAAAAAATCTCTGATCCAAATAAACCTCTTTTCTTTATAAATTACTCACCCTGAAGTACTTAATTTTACTAACAGAAATCTGGTTGATATAGCTATTCTTACCACACCTGCATGATAGCTATTCATTAACAGATTTTTTGTTAAAAATATTCAATTTCAAGTCCTTGAGATGACCCAGAAATAAAGCTATGTACTTTTATATATGTACTTCCTTTTGCAGAGTAAAATAGCTAATGTGCATGCAACTGTTTTATCAGAATTATAGCATTCATTAAAATACTTGCTTTTGCTGACTTCAAACTGCTGTTTCCACTGACTAAACTGTCACAATTACTTTATATTGTTTTAATTTTCTTAGCTGTTCTAGAATGTATGCAAATGTAATTTCCTTTTGGCAAGAAGTTATTCCTTTTATGAAGTAGTTAATTATGAGCTCACATTCCCCCTTGTTTTCTTTAAAAATGTTACTCTTGTAGTTTCTTATCAAGAAGCACTAAGAAGTAAGATAATCATCCTGTCAAGTGAGTAGCTCTACTGTTAATGGGTGAAAACACAGAATTGTTAACATGTATGTACTTAATAGAAAAAAAAATATTTTAAACTGGGACTGTGGAGAAATATGTGCTAAAGTTCTTACCTTGAAAACTTAAGGCCCTGTGTTTGATTCTCAGAGTTATCATAAGAATGACAGGTAAAACTGTGAATCTAATGGCCTGCATATCCATGACCTCACTGTGCCTGACACTACCTACACAAGACCATCATAAGAGGAGGAAAAGATCATGACATCAAAATAAAAGAGAGACTGATTGAGAAGGGGAGGAGATATGATGGAGAATGGAATTTCAAAGGGGAAAGTGAGGGGGGGAGGGAGGATATCACCATGGGATATTTTTCATAATCATGGAAAATGTTCATAAAAGTTGAGAAAAAAATAAAAAATAAAAAAGCTGGTTGGGTACAATATAAAAAACAAAACAAAACTGTGCATCTTTGTAATCCTGGAACTGGAAGAGAAGCAGATATCTGTGGTTGGGGAATACCCAGTCTAGTTTACTTGGCAAGTCCCAGGCTAGTGACAAACCTTGTCTCAAACAAAATGGTAAATCACACCTGAGGCATGAGACTCAAATTTATCCTGTGGTCTCTACAATTATGAACACACACACACATGTAAGTGTACCCACATACATGACACATAGAGCAAATATTTTCAAATTGTTATCCATACTTCTAGGTTTGCTTACTAAGCAGTTTGTTCCAAACTTAGCTTGATAGCTTTTATTCTTGTGTCCTAAGGAGCTGTGCTGAGACAAGCTTCTAAAGACAAAAACATTGTGTAACTAACTCCTTATAAATAGTTGAATATTGTATACTGATAATGGGCTTTTGAAAAGTATCAAGTAAATATAGGGTTATTTGGGCAGATGATCTTTACATATGGTAAAACTGAATTAAAACAAAACAAATATTGCTTTCTGTGCACATGGAGATTTTAAAATATTTTTTGTTAAAAGGTTATATTTACATATCAAATGGTAATCAAGCCCCCTGAGATTACAAAAGGCAATATCAGGAGAAATAGAATTCACAAATAGATGAAGAACACAACTAGATAAGGCAGAATAAAACAGTGGACTCACATTTCTATCATTTCACAAATGCATTCGATAATGATAGTATGCTAACACTTTCAATATTTTTATGGAGTATAATTTTGGAAGACAGATTGTACCTTTATTACTTACTAATGTATAGCAAATAAATGCAGTAAATATTCCAGTTGTATATTTAAGAAGATATCATATAAATTGCTATATATTTATATATTACTAATTTATAAATATATTATGGAAATATTAGATATTCTTATTATAAAACAATATGTTTTATTGTACAATTAGCCCTCTACATCTAAGTTATATATCACACCAGTTGAAAAAATATTTGTAAGAGTATTTACATCTGTATTGAATCTGTGCAGACTTGTTTTTTGTTTTTAATTCCCCCCTGAGCAATAGTGAGTATTCATATAACATTTACATTGTATTCAGTGCTAGGAGTAATCTGGAGATGATTCAAACCAAATAAGAGGATGTGGGTTGGTTATTAAAAATCACCCCATTTTATATGTTAGACTTGAACACCCATAGATTTTGATTGCCATAGAGGATCATGATACCAGGTCCGTAGGGCAAAAGGTACTGGATGATGGCTTGTAGTGTATTTTCTCTGTATTTTATATATTTACGTGTAAAAATGTTATATTTTATAATATTTTCTCATGTACATTGTTTATGAGGTAAGATCATTAAATATTTTGTTGAAATATATTGAAATCATTAGAAAAAACAAAGTTTTTACTAAGAAGAACACTGGTTTTAATTTTATCTTACACTGCAAAAAGGAAATATCCCTACTTAGTTGGATAAGTACAGTAAATCTGGGGTTTTCTACAAATTTTATTGGCAGACACCAAATGTGAATTTTAAACAGTATCAACTCTTTGATTAACAGCTTATAATTAAGTTCTTTGTCCTTCTTGGGAATAATATTTTTATCAAATCCCAAAAGGAAACAGAATTCTGGTAGACCTGTCCAAACAATCCTGAGTTATGATCTGACATTCTTGAATACACAATTTTTAGAGGTAGTGCTGGGAGATGTTGAGAGGTGTGCAGATTAAATAAAATGTTTACTCCATTACAATGTGAAATGAGAAGTAGGTAAGAAAATATTAAGAAATTACTTCATAGGACTATTGTTCTACATATATAAAAAGGAAAAATTAAATACATTCCTTCAAATGTCAAAATGTTCTCTAGTTGATGTTTAAAAAGTATAAAGAAAAAGAAATTTGATCATTAAATATTCTTGTTATGTTCATTTGTAGATTGGATACATTAATAAATTTTAATGGCATTGAATGAAAGTTTTGTTATTATTGCTTAACAAATTTATGCTAATTTAATTCAGTAACCAAATTATGTTTAAGATATACAGTATTTTGATTTTTTAGTTAAAAATTACTGTTACTGATTATAAAATTTGACAGCTAGTGGCCTACTAACAAGTAGATATAACCATCCACTTGTAGAGTTTTTTAGAGAATATTTTTATGGTTCTATGTTTTCACTCAGTTAATACACATGAGAAAATGCCCTCAATCTCTATCTTGGTTACATGTTACATAAAGAATTAACTGCATGCTTAAGGTAAACTCATTTTTAAAAATCCATTTTTTAGTAGTGGTTGAATGTCTACTATAGAATAGGGACTAGTAAAATAGTATTTTATTCATTATCAACTTAGTATTAAGTAATAAATTTCTTTGGAAGTTTAAGGATTATTTTCATAAAAGCAGTAAATAAAGCCTATTATTTCATCCTATCTAACCAATATATCAGGATCATTATTGGATCTTGGCTCACAGCTAATAATTGTCATGCCAGAACTAGATTAAAACACAAAATTATCTTCCACTAAAAAGCATGTACTTATCAATTTCCCTCTCTGCCTCATATTTACTTCTCCTTCCTCTATCAATCTCCTTTTTTCGCAAACACCCTGAGCTGTTGGAATAGTCAAAGTTAAATAGGAAATTTATATACTTTGATATTTATATGTATAGTCTTTGTTTGTTAGATTGCTGTGAGTTTGAGGCTATCTTGAGACTATGTAGCAGATTCCAGGTCAGCCTGGGCTAGAGCAAGTCCCTCCCTCTGGAAAAAAAAAAAAAAAAAAAAAAGAAAATGATGTTTGAATATGATTTGGATATAAGGACCATAAAAGATATTATTCCAAATATTTGATTCGAAACCTCACAATTTGTTTCACCAAAACCACGAGTTCATGTCTTCCTGTTGTTCCTAATATCTATTTCTCTGGAATCTCCCTTGGGGAATTCAGATGAGGCATGGAGCATGGTGTAAAAAACATATAGGGTTTATTACCAAGGAAAGAAATGTACTCTCACAGAATGTGAGTTAACAAGGCCCAAACAAAGCATTTTTGCTTACTTACATAGGTATGCTTTACACTATTTATTTCTCTGTATTTTTTTGTTGCTGTTTATTTGTTTTAGTTTTAAGTCTTACAAAGTAACAGTGTTCTTTATGACATTTTCATGTAACAATTTTGTTCACCCTTTCACTTTTTTTCTCCTCCATCTCCCTGTACCTTATCCCCATTTCCACCCCTAATATTTCTGTTTCCATTTTCATATTACTTATGATTTATTGCCCTACCCTTCTCCTTTAAAGCCTCCCTTGTCCCCTCTCATAAATGTCTTTTCTACTTTTCTGGTCTCTGTACAAATTTCTACTACAGTTTTCCTTCAGGGTGCATTTCCTTTCTAAATTATTGGCATTCCCATTTAGATTAATTCTTTTTTTTCAAAGCTGTGTTTTTTCAAATATTTTATTTATTTATTTGAGAGAGAGAGAGAGAGAGAGAGAGAGAGGAGAGGCAGGTGAGGGAGAGAGAGAGAAAAAGTGGGGTTCCAGGGCCTCTAGCCACTGCAAATGAACTCCAGACACATACACCAACTTGTGCACCTGGCTTTACATAGGTACTGAGGAATCGACCCCGGGTTCTTTGGCTTTTGTGGCAAATACCTTAACTGCTAAGCCATCTCTCCAGCCCTAGATAAATTCTTAATGGAGAATGGTATGACCTTGCTCTATAACAGAAACCTCTGGCCAGCTAGTAATCTTACCACCTTCCAGGGAGTTTAAAGTCTCAAGTCCCACCCAGATCCCATTATTTTGGTCAATAATAAAAAAGAGTCCTGCAGTTTTGGTTGCCAGGTTTTCAAGCTGCTGATTAGGAAGTGGGGTAGTTCCTCCCACCCTCAAAGGCCTTCAGGCCTGCTAATATTTAAGTAACTGCTTAACACTTCCACTTATTTTGTGTGTGTGTGTGTGTGTGTGTGTGTGTGTGTATTAGAGAATTTTTAACTTGATGGACTTTAAATTAAAAAAAAAATACATGATATTGATTGGTTAACTTTAGATACCAAGATACTGTGAAACTCAGTTTAAGTAAATGTTCTTTACCTAATTCATGAAACTTATTTCCTTGTTGCTTGCTGACCCTAGTCATGCTTCCAAGTAAAAAAAGGTCCTCAGAGATCCCTTGCACACCTGACTTTTTTGGCAGCTGTTCAAGTTTTGACATCCTGAATCAGCACAGTTTGCTCTTTCAGAGTCTTAGCTTATGGTACAACTTCCTCACTTTCAGGTTGGCTTGGTCTTTGTTTGGAAGCCAAGTGGCAAGATACATTTGCTCCTACTGTCAGTTACATGAAAAAAGCACACTAACTTAATGTTCCATAGAATTTACATATAAATTGATAACACAGAGTGTGTCAGTTTAAAGGGGTTCACTTTTTTAGGATAGAATGGCTATGTTTTTGAATTGAAAACTTAATTTGAGGAAGTTTAATGAAGGTTCTTGCCCTAAACCTTTGAAGAAGCTTTTTGTCATCAAAGTGTTATTCTTTCTTTCTTTCTTTCTTTCTTTCTTTCTTTCTTTCTTTCTTTCTTTCTTTCTTTCTTTCTTTCTTTCTTTCTTTCTTTCTTTCTTTCTTTCTTTCTTTCTTTCTCAACTACTTCTGGTCTCACTGTCAGCAGTTTTTATGGTAGCTACTAAACCACCAATTAGTATTCATGTCACGTTATTTGTGTCTTGGGCTTTTTATAATCTGAAGGTTTCTGTGAACTTAATTTCAATTGATCGCTACTTTTTGACAGCTTTACGTTTTTCTCAAGAATTCTTCCTTAGTATTCTAACCCAATTTCATTCTACACAGAAGAAAATATAGCCTCTCTTTTTGTACTTTCCTCACAATGGACTGATACAGATTTATGCCTTAGATTTCCCTTGTGATTCACAGTGGTAGCAAAAATGAACCTTTTTTTAAAAAAGGTTATTTATCTTACTATAGAATGTTAATTTTTGGAGTGTATGTAATGCATGACTTGCTTCATTTTAATTTCCATACATTTTATGTTACCAGAAATTTTCTTGCTCTCTGACTTTTTTTCCTATTATTTTAACATTCTGTTTAATGGAGCTTTGTGATGCATGTGGCAAAGTTTCAGCCTTCAAAGAAGGTTAATTTTACAAAAAGGATGCTTTTATTATATCTATTCTCAAAGTAACTGATTACTTTGTTTTTCAAAGGGCACAGTAAACTATAAAGTATTAAGCAAACACCATAAGTTAATTTTCTAGAAGTATATTAGAGATTTTCTGTAGTTGTTCAGGTAGCATTTGACCCATTATGAAAATCATAGTAATTTAATTCTAATATCCTTACTCCGAAGTATTAGATGTAGCATATGTGTGTGTGTGTGTGTGTATACATATACATATGTATATATATGTATACATATATGTGTGTGTATATATACACACACACACACATGCATCAAGGGTCTTGCTGTAGCCCAGGCTGACCTGTAATTCATTATGTTTTCTCAGGGTGGTTTCAAGCCCATGGCAATCCTCCTACCTCTGCCTCCCTGGTGCTGAGATTAAAGGTGTGTACCACCAAGCCCAGCTAAGATATATATTTTGATAGCTGCTTTTTGACTTTTAATGGTTCTGAAGTCTAGTGTATAGTTCTTAATAGAAATATAAAAGAAAAGCATTCGAAAATGAAGCTACCATTTATTTTCTGTCTCCATTATCCAATATGCCACCTTTCTCACTTGATTTTGAAATACAAAGTATTTGGCAGGAGATGGGAGACAAAATGTTATTAGGAGGCTGAAACAAGATTTGGGTTAATGAAAAGTCTAGAGGTAGATAGATATATTCTAAAAGTCTCAATTTTCCTACATTGTCAGGCATGGCTTCAGAGAAACACCATTAAGGAAATGTTGATCACTTTGCATTGAATTTATGTGGAATCTCAAAGGCATGTAAATCTCTTTTTATTGTCCCAATGCATGTTACCTAATAAGTACAGAATACCTGGGGCCCTCATGATCTGTGTTTTATATGTTATCCAGATAAGGTTGTTCATCTTTTTTGAAAATTTTTAACATTAATATTGTTTTTTTTTGACACAGAGATACTCCTCAATTTCAAAAAATTTTGGAGATACAACTTCTACAGGGCCTTACAGAATTGATCAGCACATATATTTACAAATTTAAGCCTAACACTCAAACTGGAAGGCATATGGGTCTTCTCAGCTATAGAAGATTTAAACGCTCAGGAGCAACATAGACAATAGAAATATTTCTACATATATATGCTAAATTTATATCATGATTTCCTTACCCATATTGATACGTTCTGGTACAAATTTTGAGATTATTCATTCATGAACAAAAATTATCTCATAGCTATTCTTAGTACACAAATGAAACTTCAGTGCATTATTAAATGTTGAGGAATATGTTTTAATATTATGCCAATTTTAAGAGTATAGGAACAGAAAGTAACAATTTTATGTAAGTTTTAGAAGTATTTTTTTTTCATTATAAATCCCCTTGATTTGTTGTGTTTGAATCTTTATTGAGCAAATATAGGTTAATAATGCAATGTTTGCATTTACATAGATTTTCTGGATAATACACAATTGCTAAAAGCATCTTGATATTATAAATAAGAATTTAACTTCACAAAATATTTTTGAAATTTACTCATGGTTTGAATTCTTTTCCCTGAAAAGTTGAGTGAATGATTACTTTCAATTTTTCTTTAAAACTTTTGTTTACCAAGTTCTATGTCAAAATAATATATAAGTAAAATTTTAAGAGAAACAAATAATGATTAACCTTTATTTTAGTTTGTATATGAATGTCCCCATTTTTTTTGATCATATATTTTCAGCATTTTGTTATTACTGAAGTGGACTAGGAAGAGAAAGGAATAAAATGGCATACTTTTTGAAGGACTTAGATTTTACACAAATAAGAATAATATGCTAATTAATAGTTTAAAATAGTAAATGTTGAGTTTTATGGGCTTCTATGTGAATCATCCAGTACTTACCTTTGTACATACCACTGTAACAAAAGACACAGAAGATAAAATAGTGCAAGTTTTCTCCTCAATGGTTTCATTTACAATAATGATATCCTACTATATTTTTCCATATAAATACTTAGTGAACAAAAGACAGCTTGGATTTTAAATTTTGCTAAAGAATTTCATTCTATATCTGTCAACAAACTTGACAGTGGTAGGTTTCATTGATTTTTATGTAGATAACAGAAATAATTAAAGGAATTTGATTTCCTTCCATTCTAGTTTATTTTAATGATATGCTGCAGAAGGTTTTCATAATACAATGCATGATTGTGCTTTTCACATTCTGTATATTTATACTTTTTTTGCTTTCTGTTTTTAAAAGAAGAGGTTGCTTTTCAAATCTTTCATATTTGGATTTGTCCTTTAGATTTTCAGTGTACTAAAATGAAGGCTCAGACAAGCCTTTTGTCTGGAGATAACTATAGCTTTTACACTAGCTGTTAGTGTGTTACTATGGAAACTGTGCAGGACCCCGAAGTGTACGGGTTTCAATACAACAATTCACAGAGATAACAATTTAGGGTTTCTTTCCTCTTTCAATTCTTTAACACATAAATATGGCTTGTGTTGCTCACTAAAAAATTCTAAGTAAAATTTCATTACTTTTTACCCAGAAAATTCAAAATATATACATATTTGCTATCAAATAAGTACTTATTTACTATTATTAAAAATATTTGTATAAATACAAAATCAGCAGTACCTTGAAAACTATTTTTTATACCAGATAGAAACATTTGAATGCTCAGTTTATAGTTTTTTCCTATTTCAATCAGTCTATGCCAAATAAGCATAACAACATTCAATCTAAAAATAATTTCAGAGCAGGGCATTTCTTCTATTTAAGACTGAATATATGGGAATTGAGAATACTTTTCCACTTGAATCTTGAATGCATATGCTGTTCTTACTGCTTCACTAGTTATAATGAGGGTCCACAGTCTCATGAAAATCCATTAAAGTGTTTTGTAATATATATAGCTGGTAGTAAGCATTTGTGAGGTAAATATATAGGAAGTGTTGAAGATTTTTCTTGGCACAGATAGAAATATTCTTTAAAGGTCATTAGAAGATGATTTTCAAAATATAGATTATTGAAGTAGAAATGAATTAGCTATAATAAGCTTTTAGTATGATGAATAATTCAAAAGCTCTATTCAAGACCTAAGGTGAATTACTGACCAAGAGGTTTCAGAGGTCTGATCTGCAAATATGCTATTCTCTATTAATTGAAATTTCTTTGTTTAGGTTTAATTTCTGAATACTAGATAAACATGTTTCCCCTAAATGATAAATCCCCCAGTCTCTTCATCTCTCTGATTATTCCCGTTACTCTCCCCACTCCTACTTTTCAGGGTATAATACTTAGGTAGGGAGAAAAATATGGAAATCTCTGGAAGATCATAGTTAGCCATGAAGGAACATATGAATTCTGAACTTAAGAAAATAAAATAAAAAAACCCTGAAATTTACGACTTCTGTGTAATTTCTCTTCCCTTCCCTTCATCTTTATTTTGTTTTTATTTTTCTTTGGAATAGATGGAAGCTCAGAAGCTTAAAATTCATCATCATGATAGAAAGGAATGCTGCTCAGTCTAAACAAGGATGATTTGGATTGAAATGGGCTGATTTTTTTCCTCTGAAACTGCTTTGATATTTTGAATAAAACAATGGTGATGTAAGATATGACACAGTTATTTTTCAATAAGATATTATTATCCTTCTTTTGTGTTACTAAGTATGGAACCCAGAGTTCACACATGCTGGACAGTCTGCCACGGAGCTACAGCACCATCACCAGTGTGTTACTAGTGATATGATTTCTCTTTATGTTTAATACTCCTAAGACTTCAGTGTTTCTTGATGCACTAATTCTTACCAAAGCCTCTGCTCAGGAATCATCCCTTTCTTCTCAATTAAAAGCTGGCTTTTGTAGTGCATAAGTGAGGAGCAGAGAATTATCTGAAGCAGCTGATGGCAAGTGGTGATTGACAGCCATGCTGACCTCCCATTAAGAGGTTTGTACATCAAATTAAATCTATTTACAACCACAAGAAGACATATGGGGGGAATTTACAAGATGATCTTTCTGTTCTCTTTGTGACAGGCCTGGGAAGATAAACACATGTCCAAGGAATAGAATAATAATGTATGTGACACTGCCTAGCAAGGCCCAGGAGGAAATAACCAATCTAGTGCATTCTCATACTAAAAAAAAAAAAAAAAATTATTCATATTAATGAAGAAAAATTATCTTTAAAATTTGAGAGCATGTAATGTAAAGTTTAACACATTTAATCAATGGAATGATTAGACTTGTGAAATATCACCTTTCCAGGTATTCAAAACACTAAAGACAAGCATCTTGCCCTTGTTCACTGTTCTACATCCTGTTCTTGGTCTATGTCTGGTCCATAGCAATAATAAATCATTTTAATTAATGAATAAATAAATTCTCGCTCTGCCTGGGGAGCTGCCACATAATCATTGGCATTGCATTTTTTATTTGAAATTGAGTTCGATATTTTCATGCTACCATTTTGTTTTGGTATTAGAAGTATCACATTTTATGTTTTAAAAACCCCGTAAAATTAAAAGGGAAAATATTGAAGTCACTATAAGACTTAAAGTAATGAGAGTGGTATAATTCAATTTGAACATGTAAATTGTCATATATATTGGTTATAGAGCTGGGGATGGACAGGAATGAAAGAATCAACTATTAGAAATCTATTACCACATTTAAAATTATGAGTTAGAATGGATAAAATGTTTCCTAAAACATGCCTCTACCCCACAAGCACAAAAGAAAACTCAAAGGGCAGTACATACTTATGACTGATGACAAAAATCTAGATACTTTTGATGAAGAAACAAAAATGTAAAAAAAAGGAAAAAAAAGAAAGACAAAGGAAACAAAAAACAAAGATCCAGACATTTTCGATAAGCATTTTAACCTAATTTCCTGCCTTCTTTCCTTCCTTCCTCTCTTCTGTTCTCCCTTTCTCTCTCTCTCCCTCCCTCTATTTTATAATACAGGAAACAGGTTTCAAATTAATAATGATGAATGTTATACCACGGATTTTAAGTTAGGGGAAGAAATTTGGTGGGGTTTTATGAACGGCATTTTTTATCATAGCTGTGAAAATGTCAAAGAATGCTATAAGTCAAGCCTTTGCATATATGGACATTTTGGTTAATGGCATCATCTGGAGAAAAAATTAAGGAAAAAATTTAAGGGGAAATCATTGAAGTAGGAAGTATCCAGTCAGTTGTCTAAACACAAATACAATGCATACAGAGTACTGAAGAAAGATAAAAGGTAATTCAATATTATGAAAGTACAGAAAAGAAAGACAAGCTAGACATCTAAGCCTGCTTCATATTGTAATGGAAATAAAAAACCATTCTAAGATGTTTGACATTCACTCTGAGGACAGAGAGGACTCTTAGCAAATGAATTAACAAGATGAGGGAGATGTTAAAGTTGTCCTCTAGAAATGTGATTCTAGCTGCAAAGAGATGATTTAAAACTACAAGATGAAACCTAGGCAAGGCTGGTGGCCATGGCAGTGTTTCAAGGATCTATCTAGTTCTTGAGCAAATGATACTTTAAAATACAACATTCTGTCTGGAGAAATGGCTTAATGGTTAAGGTGCTTGCCTGCAAAGCCAAAGAATTTAGGTTTGATTTCTCAGGACCCATGTAAGTCATATGCACAAAGTGGCACATGTGTCCAGAGTTCATTTATAGCAGCTGGAGGCCCTGATGCACCCATTCTGTCTGTCTGTCCCTGTCTCACTCTCTCTGACTCTCTCTCTCTCTCTCAAATTAATAAATAAAAATAAACTATTAAAAGAAATACAACATTCACCATGCTATTTTTTCTGGACATTCTAGTGGAAAGTCACATAGAAATAAGGAATATTTATTTAATCAGACTATTAACCTATTAGAAGTAAAAGCAGTCTGAACTTTTATAATTAAATTTTAATTATTTCTGGGCATTAATATTTCCACTACAATTAAAACTAAAATATAAGGAATAATAGAATGACAGGTTATCAAGAAAATTTTAAGATTTAGTATGAGTTTAGTGGTTCATACCCAGACCTTCTTTAGGCACAATGACCCAACAAAAAAAATAACTTTGGGAATATATGTTTGGTAGTGAGAAGACCCTTGAGTAATACGTAGTCCTTCTGTCAATCTAATGCTTTGAAAGTTGCCAAGCCTGTAACCCTGGGCTATCCAGTACTGACAGAGATCTGCCTTTGAGCTACTTATGTACTGGAAGCAAAGGGAGACATTGGCATTGCATCCATATACTTTCTGAAGTACAATGTAATTATTAATTTGGTTTATTACTCTTTTCATGTTACATTCAATATGGCCTTTACTTATACAATGTATGAATATATGGAAACATCACATGGCATTCTGTAATTTTGGTGATGTTATATATCGGTTAAAAATAACTTTACATGAGTTGGAGAAATACCTCAGCATTTAAGGCACTTAGCTGCAAAGCCTGAGAACTGGAGTTTGATTTCCCACTACCCACTTAAAGCCAGATGCACAGGTGGCACCAAAGTCTGGAGTTTGTTTGTATTAGCAAGAGGCCCTGGTGTGTGCACTTTCTCTCTCCTTTTTCTCTCTGATAAGTAAATAAATAAAAATTTTAAAGTTAAAAATGTAAATTTATATTTAAAAACATAAGTACATAAAAGAAAACTACAGTTCCTTTATGTCTAATTTAATTACACACCTTAAAAGAGTATTTTGTATACTTAATACTACAAGGTAATAAGTTATATTTATTTTCTAAGGTATTTTTAGAATATTATGTGTCTTATACAAATGCACATTGCTACTCATTTGAAAAGCTTCTTCGAAAAGTCATGATTTGAAGCTAAGATTATTTGAAAAAAATTAATGAATGACCTTTCAGCTAATATTCTTTATAACATCAAGTGATAATGGATAGTACATAAACTACCTTTTAGGTAGCTTATTTTCCTGTGCTATACATGCATATCTATATTTATCTTTCAGAGTTGATGTTCAAAATAAAATATGTTTAGGTATTTTAGTTCAACTTTTTGATAAATATATAGCACAACAAACTTTTCCATAAGAAGTAGCAATACATTAAGCTCCTTTTATAGGATCAAAATTTAAGTTCACAAGCAAATCTCAGTTTATAGTGTTGGACCTCACACATGCTGCTCCTCTACATCCTCAGCGCTTTCTGTATCATTTTACTTTCATATAGTTACTATAGAGAGCAACTTTTGTTTTTACTTTCTTCTTTCCTAGTTGGTCTTACAATGATTAAACCCTAAAAATATAATAGTTATTAGAATATTCCTAACAAACTACTACTTTCCTCTATTTACTATATATAAAAACTAAAAAGTCTTACACAAAAGTTTATACATTCTTCCACTGGCAGAGACATCTAGCGGTTTTGGAATGCTCCAGAGTGAATGATCCAGTCCACTTTTAAAAAAAAAAATTATTTACTTATATTTGTTTATTTGAGAGTGACAGACAGAGAAAGAGGCAAATAGATAGAGATAGAATGGACATACCAGGGCCTCCAGCCACTGCAAACAAACTCCAGACGCATGCACCCCTTTGTGCATCTGGCTAACGTGGGTCCTGGGGAATCAAGCCTCAAACCAGGGTCCTTAGACTTCACAGGCAAGCGCTTAACTGTCAAGCCATCTCTCCAACCCCCTCCACTCCACTTTTTGCAATGCTTCATCATGTCATGGATGACAAGCTACTGTCTGTTAAACACATTTAAATAATTTCATACTTCCCAGCTAGGACATTTAGGCACAAAATTAAAAAAATATACATATAAACAATAATGCATTGTTGAACAATGGCAGAAGCAACGAACATAGTCACATATGCAGTTTGAGCATGTACAAACAATATATTTGTTTTTTATGAAAAAATATTATGAAATGAAAATAAGAAAATATTTCTTCTGAGAAAATATTTTCTAAAATATGTTTTATTTCTGGTTCAAGAGACTGGACAATGCACTTTTGAATGTCTTCAGTGATTTAGATAAAGAAGCCCAGTCAAGTTTTCTGATTTTGAACATCATTTGTTATATATACTACAAGCACATGTTCTTTGCCCATTTGTCACTTTTCACATGTAGAGGACTTTTCTTCCTGTCCCACACAGAAGTGTCCCTTCCCAACAACATATGTAATTCTGTTCTGCCAAAAGCAGGACAGATTTTGCATCTTGGATTTTGAGAACTGCTCCATCTGTAGCTCATAATGTTTGCTATAAATTCCTCCTTTTCTAAAAGAATACTATGCATCTTTAGGAGAACTGACATGGTTGCTGAATATTTAAACAGTTCTGATTTTATTTCAAGAAACTTTGATAGACTCATTAATTATAAGAAGAAAGAAAAGGTATATTTTGCCTTTTGTGCATGTTCATCATTTGCTCTCAAAGGCGATGGCTGAAAACCAATGGATTGTCTCATTAGCTGTGGAAAAGGATTATTTAGAGGGAGAGACACAGCAGTAAAGGATGAATGGACGCAGGGCTATGCTAATACACAATCAGAAAAGGAGAGGTGCAGATGACCTGTGCTGATGATAGCTAAGTTAAAGCACTATTAATCTATTAAACTTACAATTTGGTACATTAAAACATTCAGGTGAAATTGAGTTTGAACAAAAGAAACACAAGAAGAATAAAGCTATTGGTCCAATCTAATTGATAAGTGAATATTTAAATTTTGTTAATTGAAATCACTTCTATAATTTGGATTGTCATATTTTCACATCCAATACACACTGATTTTACTGAGTGCTTCATAACAAAATTTGACCTGCTGTTCTTTAAAAGCAGGTACTTTAGAAATCCTTTCCTTTTGTTCATGCACAAAACTTAAGGATAAAGTAAAATGAATAAATGAATGATTTCTAACAATAAAAATGAGATAACTCAGTTCTTGCAAAGTCTGCTAGGACAGACTCAATTTCCCAGTGTCTATATAAAGCTGGATGCACAAAGTGGCATATGCATCTGGATTCATTTGCAAGAGCAAAAGCCTTTGTGTACTAATGCTCTTTGTCTCTCTCCTCAAAAATAAGTTTATAATAAATTAAAATCAACATTTTAAAAAACAAAAAATAATATTTACTTAAACAATGCATTTCCATTTTCAAAAGGAATATTTATTTCTTACCATGAAAATATCCAGTCAGTCTAAAATCTACTGTGAAAGTGATAGAATAAATAATCACAATATAACTGACAGTGGAGTGGGGCTAAAAGTATTTGGGAATATTTTAGAACAATGTGATGCAGAAAATATGCTTAGAAGGGCCAATGCTGTTGGGTTCAATGAATGAGGGGACCACAATTAGGTTGAAACACCAGCCAGACATCATGTCCTATAGAAACTGATAGGACCTAGATTCAGTGCAACAGGATGTGCTGAGATGGAGACTTTAAAAGTATAGGAAGTTTCCAGAGGGCTTAAGAAACAGTAGGCAGCTAAATTATTTTTATTACAAGGATTCTGAAATTTTAATAATCATCACAAAGAAGAAATACTCCTACCTGAGCAAAATTAAGATAAAGAAGTTCTCACACAGCTAATGTAAATCCCAATGTTACTGGTCTATAATCTTCCTGATAGATGGCAACTCACTAACCTATCAAGAGAAGTAAGTAGGGGTTGATAATTTTAACCAGAGAATTTGATTTTCTCTTGAAAGTCCCTCCAATATTTCTGAGGGAGAATAAATTTAAGATGGCAGGGAGAAGAAGGAACAGTCCAGATGTAATATGACTGTGGTTTGATCTAATGTAATAGCAGTAGGAATGAAAGAACAATGGAAAATTTCATTGTATCTTGCACATCAACTGCAAATGTTCTGAAGAAGGTCATTTGCATTGATAACACAGAGGATGTACCAAGAATGGCTACGAGATTTTGTCTTAAGTCAATTTTGAATTAAGTCATATAACAGACTTAGAAAAAGCCAAAGAAGTGATTATGGGTAAAGAGAAATAGAAGACAGATTATTATGTATGGAATAGTCAGACAGCTTATTCAATATGTTAAGTAGATTCATGGATACTAGACCTGGCATTTTTATCTTTGACAGTCAGTAAATTTCATGCTTCATTGAGGTTATGAATGTGGTAGTTTGAATAGATGGCCCACAATATATCCAGTGTTTTATTAGTTTGTAGTTTGTATCTGAAGCCATCTGGCTGGAGGCAGTATCACTGGGTGGATCTTAAGGTGTGATGGTGGGTTTGAGATTTCAGTCTAAAGATATGCAAAGTGTGCTAGCTGGAGTTCCTGAGGTATGCTGTGCTGTGTGGCTTTTGACTTTTTGGCTTGTGCTTCTCGTTCTCCGTGCTTGGACCTGTGAAGGCAGGCCAGCTTTTTCTGCCATTATGGAACGTCCCTGGATCTGTAAGGTTCAATAAATATCCCTATCTCCATAACTGTGCCTGGTCTGGAAGTTCATCTCAGCGAACCTGAAGCTATCTGCTACATGGCATATAAATTTTAACTTTTGTATGTGACAGATACGTTTTGTACTTAGAAGAATTTTTTTTTTTTTTCTGATCAGGAAGAAAACCAATTTCCTTGTTTGATATTCTTATTTTCTTAATTTGTGTTTGAAAAAGAAATATATCATCTATTCTCATACAAACAATTTTTTTGCTGAAATAATTGCCAAGAAATTAAAAAAAAAAAACAAAATTACTGTGAAATAAAAAACTGGTAAGCAAATATGGAATACACATAACATGAAATAATATTCAGCAATGAATGATACAAAGTGGTGATACATACTATAATATGCATGCATCTTGAAAATTCCATAGTAAGTGAAAGAAGCCAGACATATAAATGTACATATCACATAGTTCTGTTTATATGGAATATCCCAAATAAACAAATCAAAGAGACAGAAAGCAAAAAAAAGGCATTGCCAGCTGCTGTATGGAAGCACATTATGAATGAGTGCTCAATGAGTACACAGTTTCCTTTACAGATGGGAAAAATGTAGCGGTATTAGATATGGGTGATAGTTTTACAGTGTTGTCAATGCAGCACAGATATTGAACTGTGTACAATAACGATCTATAAGGATGTGTGAAAAATGTTAGTTGAACATTCATGAGAATATTGATTACCTACTATTAAAATCAACAATGTCTTGAGACATTTTAAAATAGTAAAGCCTGATATACTAGAGAATAAATATAAATTTAAAACGTTATTCAATTTGGATACATCAAAGCTTTTTTCAGAGAAAATACTCATTTCTGTTAAAGAAGGTCATACGTTATAAGAAATTAGTCTTACTGCTTAAGTTAATCATTGAGACATATAGAAAGTCTACTTAAATTATTGTTAAGTTAAAAGCATAAAATAATTTGCAAAGATTTGATATCATTGATACATATTTCCCAGGCAGTCTATATTTAATAAGACCACATTGCAAAAATTAGTTACATGTGCCAGTATGTGGCACGTGAAATGAAATTTCATTGATCATTAAGCAAATTCATGCTGTTTTTAAAGTTCAAAAATCTAAATAAGTTAAGATAACATTCTCAAAAGCAGCACATAATTAAAGATGAAAAATTACTTTGTAAAAATCACAGGAAGAAAACTTGTTTCCCATGACTCAATTATTGTTTATTCCTAAGGGAAAGGCTACCTTTTAAACTGCATTTTTGGAAATATAGCTCTGGAATAAAATGAAATGAAATGAAATATAGCTCTGGAATAAACTTCAAGAATATCCCAAAATGTATTCAGTACTAAGCAACCACTGAGCACCCTATCTGGCAATATCTTATTTACATGGGTAATCTATTATATCTTATCCTCCTGGTGTTAAACCTAAATTTAGGTTTCATTCTGGTAATAATGGGGAATAAAAAAGCAAAATAATCACTTACATTTCTTCTTGAAACAGGCATATTTATTAGTTATGAGTTGTATGGATACTCATATGCTCTTACTGGTTTCCCTCAGGTTGAATCCATCCACTACAATATTTTCTATTTAGGTGCTTCATAATATTATGTATGAATAGTTTATCTACATAGAGATGCATAATTACATTTGGCCATTTAAATTCTTATTAGAATTGAACTCTGTGTATTTTATTAATTCAAGTCAGATTGAAAATACTTTACACAATTATAGCAATAATCAATGAAACTGGAGCAAATTCACACTAAGTACAAGGGATCCCTCATTACTTAATAGTTTATTCTTAGCATAAAAATTGAGGGAATCCGGTTTGAGGCTCAATTCCCCAGGACCCACGTCAGCCAGATGCACAAAGGGGTGCACGCATCTTGAGTTCCTTTGCAGTGGTGGGAAGCCCTGGCGTGCCCATTCAATCTCTCTCTCTCTCTCTGTCACACTCAAATAAATAAATTAAAAAAATTGAGGGAATAACAAAAATGCATAAATGAATGAAATATAGTTTAAATGGGATAAACATTATTAATTTAGAGTGATTTTAATGTATGTCACCCCTTTTTTAGACAAAGACTAGTGAAAGTTTGACACTGGAGAGCACAATCTTTGTCTCCATAATTCTGTTCTGGTTCCCAATTCCAGATAATGGTTCCTTTACACTGAGTGGATCTCTTAGCCAATCAGAAAGCTACTGTTTATGCACTGAGGCTGTGTTCCACAATTGCACAGGCATGTACATCCTGTCAGGGTGTTTGCTTCTGAGTAGCTTAAACCTCTGGTTGCTCAGACCATTGTTGGCCACTGTCCCCTAATAGTTATGTAGTGCTTTCCAGCACTACACAGGCTAACTGTCTGGGGAATTATCGGAAGCTGTCAGTATAATTTCCTTCATATCAACAAGACAGTTAATTTTAGATTGCCATACCAATGTTTGCTATTTACCATTTGCTCACTAGAGGATTAACAACGTCTGATAGCATCTAACATCCCACTTTTACAAAGTCCTTCAAGGAAAAGGTGTGCCTGACTCATGGGTAGACATTTTGGAGACCCTATTTCGGAGCTTCAATCAATCAAAGGTCATATGTGTGTGCGTGATCATATGTTTGCTTGAATTTAACTTCAAGAATCCTGTGGTTGAGGCTAGCTGAATTAACACTTTGATCATATGTATTATTTTCTATTATATACTGATTTCTCATTTTCATATTACTCATTTTCTTATAACTGTTACTGATAAGAAATCAAATACCTGTTTTCTTATGTCACTTCTTAAGTTTTCAATTAAAAAAGTATATACAGCAAAAAATGAAATATGGTTTATTAAGCCCTCCCCACTATTTATATCCCATCCCTGTTGGGGGTGATTTTTTAAAAATAATGCATACTTTAGTCGCAAAAGTACTCTGAATGCATAACTTCAGGAAATGTTCATTGTGCTACCTGAGGTCATTTTACTGTCTGGTAGGTGAACAAACACCTGAAGCCTTCCTCTTCTAAGGACAGCATTTGTGGCCAGAATTTTCCATATAAAATATTATATCCTGTGTGTGATATTATATTCACTATAACATATAATAATATAAAAGAGAAAGTAAAAAAAAAAATAAAAACAATAAATAAAAAGGAGAAAGCAAGTTGAGCATGAGCATTCACCACTCTCTTCTTCCTCACTGAGGATGCAAAGTGACCAGCTGCATCATGCACCTAGTGCAATGCCTTCCTTGTCGTGATGGACTGTATCATCCCAATCTGTGAGCCAAAACCAAATTCTTCCTCCCTTTTATTGCTTCTTATCATGTATTTTATCACAGCAATGAGAAAAATAATTGGTCACAAAGATAAGGCCAAATGCACTATGGGAGAAGACTATGTAAGTGCATGTATGCCTAGAATAACACTTTAGAGCCATTTTGGAGGCCAGAAAAGACATACACCAAAATAGATCTCTATTGTACTTTAGCAAATTTATCAGATTTCCCATATTTGCCTTTTGTTCTTTGATTACTATTTCTTTTGTAAGTAAATTTTCTTTTCATCCCCAAAGTTATCTTCTATGGTTATAATCTGAGTTTTAGAGTTCAGTATTTTATCAAAGTGGCAATTAAGCATGTCCTTTAATTGCATACTATTATCTATATTGTTCAATACCAGCCTAACCATGTCTAATTTCATTATTATTTGGGTTTTTTTCTATATAATGTTTACATTTCATAAATACATGTATTTAATGTGGAGGATATTTTTCTAAATTTTATGTTCCTCTGCTTATTAGACATCTTTGCTTTTACTGATCAAAGAGTGGAAGTTTTATCTATCTTTTTCCTTATACTTGTCTCCATGCTCAAACCTATCAGAGTCAGTAAAGGGCTCCATGTCTTATCTCCCAAACCAAACACTACTTGTTATTTGTAATTCTGTTCTCTCCTGAAAAAGAATATAATAAGTTACGTTTTTTGTGGAGTTTGCTTTCTCAAACTATTCAAATTTATTTATGTTGGCTATTTATTTTTGTGGCCAGAATTCAAATCTTATCATTCATTTTCTCATACAAGTCACTAACCTCTTTTTCTCACTTACTTTGTCTCCCTCCCTTTCCCTCTTCCTCTCTCCCGTTCTCCCTCTCTCCCTCACTCTCTTACATGCATGCAAAACCACACACACACACACACACACACACACACACACACACACACACAGGCACACATACACAAACACAGCCCTCTTTCAGTAATACAAAATTCTTCTCAAATGTACTTGCAGATCTATTTCTCCTGTATTTAGAATCTGTAATGAATTCTTTCTGTATTTCAACATCCCTTAGTTTCTGTTCTACTCTCTTCACCACATCTAAGTCTTCTACTTTTCATAACATGGTATATACACCCTATTTCTCTGAATAACACTGAGTTACTAATATTCCAGATCTTAGCTCCAGTGACAGGATCAAACTGAAAATTTCATCTCTAATTTCCTCTATTTTACCTACTAACCAAGACTTCTTTCTTGAAGGCTAAGTGAAAAATCAGCCCTCAAAATTACCTTGCACCTCTCACCTCTCTGTCTCCAGTTTTCTCTCTTGATAGTTTTAAAATCCTTTGATGTCAAAGACATACATGTAGCTAGATATGGGAAAATGACATTTTTTCCATGTCACCTGAGCGCATTGTAGTGATTGACACACAAAAACCATCAAATAAATTGCCAATGAGTAGAAACAGAAATGCATGCTTATGACCACCATATGTGGGTTGCAAGAATATTTAACTCATGGGGAAGTAACATATAATATCCTGCAAGAGAATTCATTTTGTAATAATGGCAAACAAGTACTAACAATCATAGTGAAAACCACCAAATTAAACAATTTTGAGATAGAAACGCATTTGTAATTTATTTATCATTATATTGAACTTATTGTAATTTTATTTCATATCAACAGTCAGAATATAAACCTTTTCAATTATCCTTATTTTCAGGCTTGAAAATATTATTGCACTATGGATCTACAATTGTATGTCAAAAATGAAAAAGAATCTGTTGCCCCTTAAAAGACTAGATCAATTTTAGGATTAGTCTTCCTTACTTCTTTTGAAACCCTAAAATTTGGAATTTGTGGGATCCATGTAATGACAAGGCAGAAAATAAGAAATTATCTTAAGTGCAGCTAGGAATGCTGCTTTTAATCTGTTTCAATTAAGACATTTTGGTATGTTAATCACATTGCTAAACAGAAAATCTATATTGTTTTGCACAGTATAATTATTTTCTTTTATCTCTCTATAAAGATAGCAGATTCAATTTTATTCTTTATAAGAATGAAAGAAATGGTAAATGTTTTATTTTGTCTTTACCATATTCTAAAGTTCTAGTTACATCAAAATTTTTGAACATTTTCTCTGTATGCCTGTTTTTTATTGAGTTATAGCTAAGTAGTGCATACAAGAGAAGTGCATGTTTTATGCATATATGACTTGAAAATCATTTTCTTTGGTATAGAGCAATAGAAATGATGAGTACATTATTCCTTATTTTGTTGCTGTAATGAAATCACTAAACAGTGACATTTGAAGTAAATAGCTGAGGAAATTAAGAAAGAATAATTCACTGTATATATCTTTAGTTTTACAAATAATTTTCAACTTGTATTCTTTTGTCCTTGTAACTACATTATGTATGTATTTGTACATAAAGCAAATGTGAGCATATTTCCAAATGTTGGCCCTTTACATACTTCCTATCTTAGTTTTCTTTTTGTAAAGAAATATATATATATATACTTATTTATTGAAGAGAGAGAGGGAAAAAGAATATTAATACCAGGACCTCCTGTCACTGCAAATGAATTCCAGATTCATGAGCCACTTTGTGCATCTGGATTTACATGGGTATTTGGGAATCAATCCCAGTCTGAAAAGTTTTGCAAGAAAGTGCTTTTTACCACTGAACTATCTCTCCAGCCCTCCTTCCTTAGTTTTAATGTTGTTATTAAGCTTTTTCTTTTTTTAGTAAATACTATGAAACTTCAATGAAAATATGTAAAAATAAGTAGATACATAGCAATCTGATCCCTAAAGTTTAATATTAACATTTGGGGTTCTTTTTTAAGTTTGAACTCTGAAATGGAGTGAAATATTTTTGTTTAATAAATAAAAATATAAGTTTAACATCAATTCACTTATAAATAGAAAGTCAAAATTTGAGATGGTTATATTCTTAGATGTTCTTTTTTGTTGGAAATTATCTTTGTATAATGGTTTTCATAAAAAATACCAATGGCAAAATTGTTCTGGGACTGAAGGAAATGGAATGCTTATACACCATTGGCAGGATGGTATTTTAGTCAGCATCATGATGCTGGCAGAAAACACCCAACCAAAAGCAGTTTGTGGGAAGAAAGGGTTTATTTGGATTTATAGACTGGAGGGAAACTCCATGATAGCTGAGGAAAATGATGGTGTGAGTATAAGGTGGTCATCATTTCTTGGCCAACATTAGGTGGCCAACAGTAGCAGGAGAGTGTGTTAAATGCTGGCAAAGGGAAGCTGATTATAACATCCATAAACCCACCCAACAATACACTGCTTTCAGGAAGATCGAGCTCCCAGAATGCTATGAGCTGGGGACCTAGCATTAAGAGCACATAAGTTTATGGGTGACACCTGAATCAATGCACTATATTCTACCCTGTGCCCCCATATACTGATAACTATCCACAATGTAAAATGCAATGCTTTTAGTCCAAGTTCAAAAGTTTCTATAGATTTTATCAATCTCAATGATGTTAAAACTTCCCTATAGTCCAAGGTCATTTAACTGAGCTGTAATACCAAAAAAAAAAAAAAAAAAAAAAAAAAAAAAAAAAAAAAAAAAAAAAAAAACCATAATGGCATAGAATAAACATTCACACTGCAAAAGATGGTATTGGGCATAACAAAGAAAGATTGAACCAATATAAGATTTAAACAAACAGGAAAAATCAAATTCTGTAATTCCAAGTCAAACAACTCTAACCAGTGACAAGTTTGATCATTCTCACAAGTGACAAGTATCTGCAGTTCCAATTCTGCCCCTGCAGGTAGGCTATGTGGAGTCCTAGAAATCTTCATCTCACAACTCTTTTTTGCTGCCATTCCATAGTCCTGGCATCTCTGTTGTGTCTCTACTGCAAACCATGGTTCATCATCATGGCTCCATCAGGCCTTCATGCAGGTAATCCAACAAGCCTGCTTCATACTGCCCATGTTCATTTCCAAAAAACAAGACTGTGTTGCAAATCCAATGATCCTCTCTTTCCTGCATTCATTATACTCCATAGTACCAGGTAGGCTACTAATTTGTTAATCAAAGAGGGAATAAAGCTGACTTTGAAGAACAGGTAAACTTCAATATTCAGGCCCCTTTCTTCAACCTAGTCTGCATTTTTCCCATTGTTCCAATGCAGATCAGCTAACCCAATCTTCAATGGTTATAATCTCTCAAACAATTGCACCTGAAAGGGCAGCAGGTTTGGCCTAAAGATTCTATTTCTTTCTTTACCACATCCCTCTGGTCCCACCAGCCCATTTTTATGCAATGCAACCCTGCACAAGTTCTCAGGACATTGGCAGACAGAATGCAGCAAACCTCTCACATTAACACCTTCTAGACCAGTCCCTACAAAATATTTTTTTACCTTCATAAGCTACACCTCATAGTCCATAGTTTTTACAGCATTCAGGTCTTTCAACTCTGACCAAAATCATCCATAAACTTGTACTTACAAAACTGTAGAAGGTCTCTTAGGCCAAAGTTTGAAAATCTTTCACATTAGTCCCTCAAATCAGTCACAATTGACCAAAGCCACACAGTCATGTGTTTGGCAGTAATGGCTCCACTTCTGGGTACCAATTTTACTGTTGCAGTTACCTTTATATTGCTGGCAGGAAAAGAAAACAAACAAACCAAGAGCATCTTGGGGAAGGGAAAGGGTTTATTTTGGATTACAGACCCAAGGGAGAGCTCCATGATGGCAGGGTAATATGACAGCATAATTAGAGTGGACATCACCTCCTAGCCAACATCAGGGAGACAACAGTAGCAGGACAATGTGTCAAACACTGGCAAAAGGAATCTAGCTAATCACTCATAAGCCTGTCCCCAATAATGCATCATCTCCAGGAGGCTCCAATTTCTAAATTGCCACCAGCTGGGTACATCTTAACCAAACCACTACAGATGGCAAATTAATACCACCATTATGGAAAATAATTAATGTATCCTAAACATATTAAAACTAACATTATCATATAATCCAACAATACACATCCAAATGAAAGGAAACTAGCTTATCAAAAAGCCAGCTGCATTACCATGTTTATTGTACCATTAGTCATAATAATCAAGAACCAAAATCAACCTAACTGTCCATACACTTAAAAATAAGTAACAGAAATGGAAAATAGAGATAAAAGACAAAATTGAATATTATTCACTCATAAAAACCTGTTAACTGCCACCACTTGGAAAAACTTGGTAAAACTGGAAGATATGATTTTAAATGAAATCAACCAGACACAGAGAGAATGTCCAAAATGATCATGTTAATATGTATAATCCTTAAAAGTGATCCTAATAGAAGTGGAGAGTAGAAAAGTGGTGAATAAAAGAGAAAGAGAGATGGAGAAAATTCACTCACTCTGGAAGAAAAATTTAATTCTGTTGTTATAATGCACAGTGGGATGAGTAGAAGAGCAAGAAGAAAGTATTTTAATGGTTTTACCACTAAGAAATGTTTGAGGAGAGCAATATGTTTGCCCTGATTTGAAGTTACATAGTATCAAAATATATAATAATATCACATTGTACCCCATTCATATGTAGAATTTCATATGCCAAATTAAAAAAATCAAAACAGAAATTACTTTTGTGATCCTAGGCATTGTACTTTCTATAGTGCTAATGTATACAACACTTTAATCTCTATCCCTTAAACCTGAGTTTCTTAACCTGCAGGTCACAATCCCATATAAGGCAAATAACGGAGTGATGAAATCTTATAAACTTTGGAAGGAGTGAAAGTTTCTGAACATTCAAAAGCTAAAAATTAAATGCAAATCAAATGCAGAATTAACCCAAAGTTTATCTGCCAGATCTCTCTTTTGTTGCATTGCATTATTTCAATGCAACCTTGGTTATAGCCATGTTGTGGCCATGAAGAACTTTTGTAACTCAGTCATAAGAAGAAAGTTTAAAAAAACAGATGAAGCATTTACATATATACTTTCCCAAAGGACTTATACAGATGGCCAATAAGCAAATAGAATTGTAGTGGATATCAGTAACTTAAGAAATTCAAATCCAAACTACAAGAGATGCCACTTCTCATTATTATCTCCTGCCCTTTTTACTTTGCTATTTTTGATTTGTAATCTTAAGTAATATGTGCACATATATATGCTTAGGGCTAGAGAGGCTCTGTGTTTCAGAGTACTTTCTGTGCAAGCATGAAGAGACCTGAGAGATTGCTGGAGTTTGATATCTAATACCCACATAAACAGCGAGGCATGACTCTATATATGTGTGTAACCTCAGTCCCTCAGGGAAGCGGAAATTTAATTGCTAAAGTTCATGAAAAGGAGCAAGCTCCAGGATCAGTAAGAGACTCCAGATCAAATAAGGACATGTAGAAGAGCAATGGAGTGGGATACCCAATGTTCTACTTCAGCTAAGCAAAGGAGAACATACTACTACAGGCAAATATATTGGATACAGCAATGGCACATACATGTAAATAGACCACAAACTCACATGCCACATTGCACACATGCATGCATGAAAATTTTATTTATTAATATATCATTTTTGCAACCTCTGTGATCAAATTTATAAAAGCTTTGGAATTATAATTTTGTACAATATTCTCATAACAAATATATATCATCTGGATTTTATTTTAAGCATGTGTAGATGTACAGTTCACATTCAGATAAACTCATTAGCTGAGACTAACTGAAGGAGGCTGAACTGACATAACCATTAATGATGTTGAAAATCTCTGGGATTGCTTTATGAAGCACAGTAGAAGCAGAAGGCTGCAGATCTAGCTCTCAGAAGGATTCAGTTTCTTAGATTTTAATTGTATCACATATGGGAGATGTAGACATTGTGCTTCACTTCACTGGAATGTTAATGGGATTGATTAAATGATGCTTTATAAAACTGGGTAACATTCTGTCTTTAATTGTTCACACATTGTCAAACACGATGCTTTCCCTTCTAATTGTTGGACTGATAGACAGCTCTCACTCTTCACAGATGGGTCTTTAACACAGTTCATGAAGTAAGCTAGTACCTCACAATGCAGCCTAAACTAAATCCCAAGCTTTTTGAAAAAAAATAAATAAAGGACTATCTCCAAAGAGATGGCAGATACAAAGTACAATTCATAACAAGAAGATGTCTTATAAGTACTTGAGCCTTTACTTTCATATGAGAAGTGAGTTGTGTAAGCCAACAAGAGATAGAAGTAGAGGCAGTCTTCATTATGTGTCAAAAGTTGAAATTTTGGCAGTCAAATGTGTAAAAGAAACCTTCAACCCTCAGGAGACATGTCTCTTGCCAAGCTCCTCCTTTGGCTATGCTTTCTTCTTGTTACAAACATCATTAGAGTGTAAAGGAAAGCTCTCCATGTTCTAGTTTAATTAGTATATGAATTCTACTGCACCCAGACATGGGAGAATTCCAAGTAGTGTGAACAGCATATACAAAGGCACAGGATTGTAAATAAACTTATCTGAATCAGGGCATGCCTGAGTGGGCTGCCCAGTAACAAGTTTAGATTCTATCCTCAGGGTAACTGTAAGAGTAGGAAGGACACAAAAGGACTTCACAAAGGGAAGGATTTGTTAAAACACGTGGGTAAGAAATAGTCACCCTGAGTAACAAGCCATCTGCATGAACTACAATAGCATAAAGAGTTCAGGACAAATTAGGAAGCATTATTAGAGTACATTGAATGTGATATGGAGGAGCTTTAAAATAATGGGGGTTGGGGTCAACTGGTCATGCTTTATAGTTTTGGGTGACAAGATAGTTCTTTGTATTACTAAATTAGAATGGAACCCACAATAGAAAATGCAAGGGAAAGGGGGGATAGCATTATACTGACTCCTGCATCTTCTTATAGCATCTTCCAAGCTTATGGAAAGTATTCCATAAATTGATTCTAGGAGCAATACTTTTGCATTCATTTCATTTTTTCATTTCATTAAATACCAGACTTTGCTCTTTTAATTATATATTTTTCTAATGTTTCTAATTTTCTTTCCACTATTCTCATTAATTAAACACAATTTTTTTTCTGATTTGTGAGAAGCAAGCATCAGAGCTTCAAGTGACTCTGGATCACCCCCAATTGTCAGGGACACAACCAATATAAAAGTGTATATTATTCCTTTACCATTTTTTATATTTCCTATGATTCATCCGAATCAAAAAGTACCCATAAGAAATGAATGAAGAAAATAGATAATCAAGTACTATTCAGCCTTCAAATAAGAAGGTAATAAATGGAACTGGACAACGTTACATTAAAAAAACAAGCCACATATGGAAAGACAAATAATGTGTAAATGTAATTAAAACAATTCAACTCATCAAAGCAGATAACAGGGCTAAAACAGCTGAAGGTTTGGTTGAATGAAGAGGTGATGGTGAAGGGTATAAAATCTCAGTTACATGGAAGAATGTTTGCTTTTTAAAATTATTTTGCAAAGTTTAGTAAATATAGTTATTAGTAATGAACTGTGAAGTTCAAATTGAGATTAAATTCAAATATGCTCACCACACAAAGCAGTAGGTATGCTAACTAGCTTGAAGCAATCTCTACATTGTATTCATAAATTATGACTTTGTTACCAATAAATGATCATTGTCAATTTATACTTTAAGAAAAAAATACATTTTTAAATAAATAAAAAGGAAGCAACTCATATGGGATAAAATATTAAATTACTGAATAAAGGAGTATGAAGTCTAGGGACATATATTTAAAGTTTTAAATTGCTTAGAAACACATGTTTTATATTTAACTTTAAAGTTTTATATTTAACTTTAACTATATTGCAAATAACTTTAATGCATATAGTAATGTGTTGTTTAATATTCTTTAAGTAGAAACTGATAGGAACATAAAAACTCCTTCCTCTGATCAAATATTTAACTTAGAGCATAAGACCATATTGTGACCATTGTGATGAATACTTATATGAAAAGTGATATATATCATCAAATCATCTCTACTATAAATATATATATTTAAGTACCATAATCTCAGTATGAATCCTTTATATCACATCTTTCTGACAACTATTTTATGATTTCCTTATAAGTGAGCCAAGAATAAGTGCTAAGAGAAGGAAAAATGGCTCTCACATCATTTAGGCTTTCCCAGTCCTTTATAGTCCAAATATCAACTACTTTCCTGGACCACCCACACTTTCACACTAGGCTGACGTGTACAGTTCTCAAAGCTTCAGCCACATTCTATGTATATAAAGGTCAGATTGTGTAACTGTATTCCTTCTAAAAATAACTACTGATATTTATCCAGTGGTGAGTCTATTTCTGAACAAAACTATATTCCTTGAAGCTCAAGAGAGTTAAGACTTTGTGAGGCCCAGAGGTTTGTGTGAACTTAAACACACATAGATTTATTGGCATTCTTGAGAAATGCTTGAGATAAAGTCAACTTCAGAACATACAAGAAATTATACTAGAGTTTGAATTGCTTTATTTCATCTTCTTTTTCAAAACATATTTTATTTACTTAGTTGAAAGAGAGAAAGAAGCAGAGAAAGAAAGAGGCAGAGAGAGAGAGAGAGAGAGAGAGAGAGAGAATGGGCATGCCAGGGACACCAGCCACTGCAAATGAACTCCAGACACATGCACCCACTTGTGCATCTGGCTTACATGGGTTCTGGATAGTCAAAATGGGATCCTCTGGCTTTCCAGGCAAACACCTTAACTGTCAAGCCATCTCTCCAGCCCAATTTCAACTTTTTAACTAAAGCATTTTAAACAACTCCAGGTAAAATCTGGATCAAAATGTCATTTTGACTATGCTCTACACAGAGATCCATCTATGCTCTATGAGTAATGTACACATGCCAGATTTTCCTTAATAGCCATGATAGGTCAATTATGACCAATTGCAAGTGAGCCTTAACAATGCTGCAGCTGAGCAATTATAAATAGTGCTACAATGATCATGAAAGTGCAATCATCTCTCATACAAACTGATTTCAAATCTCTTGAGAAAATATCTAGGAATGGAATTGCTGTATCATATGTCAATTTTCTTCATAGAATTTTGGGACATCCATATGATTTCATATCACTTTCAAAAACAGTTGAATTAATTCATTTTCATATTAACAAATGTGTAAATATTCTACTGTCTTAACATCGTTGCAACACTTATCTTTTGTCATTTTAAATAAAAGTCATTGTGACAGGCATAAGATACTATCTTATTGAATAAATTTGTGTTCTTTTGTAATTAAAAAACCAGAATGTGTTCTTATGTATCTATTGTCTACTTGAATGGCCTCTTTTGAAACATATCTATATATGTCTTTTGCAATTTTTTACTTGTTTATTCTGTATGCAAACTCTTTATTTGATTATGGTGTTGGTGGTTATTTCTGTTTTATTGTAAAGACATAAATACCTTCTAATGATTTTTCAGTTGTTTCTACAACTCTTGTTGCCTTTTATTTATTTATTTATATACTTATTTTATGCATGATCATGCATATACAAGTTCACTTGTATATATGGGTGCATGTGAGATCATAGGAACATCTAGGATGTCTTTTCTCAGGACTAATTCTCCTTTATAAAAAATATTTTATTTTTATTTATTTATTTATTTGACAGAGAGAGAGAGGAGAGAGAGAGAGAGAGAGAGAGAGCGGGAATGTGCACACCAGGGCCTTCAGCCACTGCAAACATGTAAATGAGCTCCAGTCGTATGCGGCCTCCTGTGCATCTGGCTAATATGGGCCCGGGGGAATCAAACCAGGGTCCTTTGTCTTTGCAGGCAGGTGTCTTAACTGCTAAGCCATCCCTCCAGCCCCCATTCACCTTTTTTGAGAAAGTGTCACTCATTGTGTAGGGACTCACCTAACAGGTTAGACTGGCTGGTCAGTGACCTTGAAGGAATCACTTGTCTCCACTTCCCCAGTGTTAGAGTTAGGATAATGTGCCACTATGCCCAACTTTTTTTGTTGTTGTATGATTGTTCTGGGGATCTAACTCAGGTCCTCCTCATTCTTACATGGCAAACTCATTTCTAACAGAGATATCTCCACAACTGCTTTTATTTTGTTACAATTTGAAATTATTTGTTTCTATACCAAAAAGATGGACTACATGATTTTCATTTCAATTGGTGAACCACTATCTATTGATAAAGAATAACTGCAGCCTTATGAAGACTGAAGTCTCCTGATACATAATATCTAAGTTTTTCAAATGATAAACTAAAATCATTATCACATTAATACAGTAATCACTAATCCTGTTATACCAAATCAGATTGCACAAAGTTTTAGTAATATAAAATCAAAGTGCCTGGAAATTTAAAACATAAAATTTTCAATATTTTAAGGGTAAAATATTTCAGACCTGCCTAATTACAGTACCAAGGCTTCACCGTATCAGGGCTGTGCACATGAGAAACTTACCTAGAACGATACCAAATGCCATATTGCTTTGTTTCTTTAAGAATGATTAAATTCACCATATTTGGTCATTTGTATACAAGGTAATCCATTGACATTAGAATATATGCATATTGAAAATATGTTATTACTTCTAATACTTTCCCACTTAAGAGTTAATGGAATCCCTAGACAAAGAAATTATACAGTATAAATTGGAAGGTCCCGTATAGATTCAATTCCTGATTTTTCATAATCCTTCGGCAAACAGATGACAAATCTTTCTTCTACTAATCTGGAACTCATATTATCTGAATAAAAGCATGTAGTTTTTTTTTTTTTTTTTTTTAGGGAAACTTGTGTTTTATTAATTGTACAGAAATCTTGGCTTCCCTGGAAGTGTCAGAATGTCCACTTTCTGCTCATCAGTGATGAATCCATCCCCATTTTGATTTTTAAATTAGTTTTGTATTCAACAAATGCAGGCAGTTTGGTACCATTATTAGGCTCATCCGAGGCCAATCCCCTCTCCATTGGCCCCTCCTTGTTGAGGTAAATGGGTCGTGCATTGTGGGGTTAGCCCACACTTATTGGTATGATAAATGTCTCTGCATATCATGACCCAACATGTGGCTCTGACATTCTTTCCGCGCCCTCTTCTGCAAAATTTCCCTGAGCCATGTTGGGTTCATTTTTGGTCTGCTTCAGTGCTGAGGTGTTGGGGGCCTCTGAGGCTCTGGCTCTCTGATTTGGTAGGAGTTGATTTTTCTGTGTTGGTCTCCTTCCCCCTTGTGCTAGTATCCGGTTCATCAGGAAAACAGCACCCTTGCTTGTTTTGCCAATTTTCCTTAGTTTCAGCCGGGGCCTTTTTGAGGTATGATGGGGTGGCTCTCTCCTTGGGATCTGCATCTATCTTTCTTTCCCCAGGATTTGCAGCGCAGCTAGGCAGTTGCCATCTTGGCCAGAAGTCCTGATTTTTAAAAAAATCCCTGTGCCTGCTATACTATCCTCAAAAAGGACTTCAGTCAACATTCATTGAGTTATTTTAGGAGACAGCTAATTTTTTCTTTCTCATTCTATTTTTTGCCTCTAGTCTTGTACCAGCTTATATCCACTTATACTACAAGAAGAGTGGTTACTCTAAAGTATAAATTTGACTGTGTCAGTCTCTGAATAAGAGAAACTCAAATTCATTCACATGAAGAAGCCCTGACAACTTGACCTCCATTCCTTCAATCTCCAATCTTATATGCCATCTTTCATATTATGTATCTTGCTGATATGGCTGGTGATGAAATTTTTCTCCACCCACTATATTCTTGCATACACTGTATATTTGGCCATTTGTAGTTTGTGCTCATCTCATTTTCATGTTCCTGTGTAGTTCCTATTTGTTCCCAGGACAATAGTGATTCAAGCATCACTACTTTAAGAGGATTTCTCTAAACCGCACAATAATCTCATTTTAATGAGAACCTCTGGGACCTTCCTGCTAAGTACACTGGCTCTCTTAGGGCTAAAAGTTATTCTTTTACCCTCTGGCATTTCTAGCAACTCAGTGAAATAAAAACTGAAAAGTCTTATTTGTGTTTAATTCCTGTATATTTGGCCCTAGAAATCTGCTCCCTAGAAGAGTAAGTGAAACAACATAATTTTTATTTTACAAGAAGTAAATGGAATCACAAATACACAAAATTTTAAATTCAAAGAAAGAATGTGGGAGAGTAATTAATATCTTATGCTGTCAAATGGAAACTAAAATAAAGTATCTCATATTCAACACCTTGTCAGCCACAGCTGTAGTTTTTTTTTTTTTAATGTTTGCTTTAGATTTATAGCACATGCTCTATAGTTCTTAGAATAAGATATGACCACCTCCACAAATTATGTCAGTTTTATAGTTAAATGTTCTTTTTAACATGAATCAAAGACTAGTAGGCTCTAAAAATAAACTGATACTTTTAAATATTTTTAATTTCAATCTACCTATACCTTCATATATTTAAAACAAATAGCAGATGGTGTGTGTGGGAGGATGAATGTGGAATACATCTGAAATGAAAACTCATGGAATTTGTTTGATTTATATTATCTGTTCATTAAATTATTTACAACATGAACATGTTATTTGTCATTGAACTAAGAGTTATATATTTTTCATTGTCCTCACATTACTTTAGTTATCTAAAATTGTTATACTTGAAAAATTATAAAAGGTAGTCTTAGATTAAAGATTTCATCTCTATGCTCTTTATTTTCCCATTTATTTTGGTTCCCATGGTGGCTTGAATGTAAAATGACTCCCATAGGTTAATTTGTTTTCAATACTTGGTCCCCAGCTGCTAACAACTTCAGACCCTTGCTGGAATGAGCTATGGGAGTGGGTGGGTAAGACAGTCCAGCTCTGAGCCCAGTACCTGCACTACTTTTCTGCTTTGACAACATGTGATTTCCCAGCTTCCTTCTCTGCAATGCTTTCTTCCCCAAGATGAATCTTTACCTAAGTACTGTAAGCCAAAACAAACCTGTTCTTTCCATAAGGAAGTATTTCTGCACTCATGCTTTGTCCTAGCAATGAGAAGTTAACTGCCACCAGTCACCATTTCGCCCATTTCTATCTGTCCTAACCCAATGTGTTCAGAGACACTGTTAAAAAATAAATAAATAAATAAATAAATAAATAAATAAATAAATAAATAAAAATAAAAAAAAAGCTGATTACTCTCTGCTTGCTGTTTATCCATTTTCTGTATTTCATTTATTTACAATGATTTCAGGAAAAGATATTGAGAATAGCTTAGCAATCTTATGCCACTAACACAAGCAAAATAACCCATGACACATACTGTTATTTTCAGAAGTGTCTCTGTAATTGTCAGTGGTGAGCAGTGAAGTTGCCTGGCCAGGAAGTGCGTAGGGATTTCAGTAGGCAAAATCTGTGATTGTTTCTATACATGAAATCTTCTTTAATAGTGAAGTGACAAAATAAATTCTTAAATTAACATTACTATTTAACATTCCATTGAAAAATATGGCTTGACAGCTTTCTAGTTGATGGGCTTCTTTAAAGTAGGAGTGGAAATGATTGGCTTCTGTTACATCAGCTATCCCTGAGAGGCCAACATCATAAAATCAAGTATTGTATTATTTGATTTTTAAAATTACATTTAAGTTTTTTAAAATATATTTTATTTACTGGTTTATTTGAGAGAGTAAAAGAGAAAGAAAGAAAGAAAGAGAATGGGACAGAGAGAGAATGGGTGTGCCAGGGCTTCTAGCCACTGCAAATAAACTCCAGATGCATGCACCCCCTACTGCATCTGGCTTACGTGGGTCCTGCAGAATCAAACCCAGGTCCTTTGGCTTTTCAGGCAAACCCATTAACTGCTAAGCCATCTCTCCAGCTCACATTTAAGTTTTAAATAGCCAGGATGCAAAATAAAATGTCTTGTATTAAGTATCTTATTTTTGAACCCTTCATTTCCATCTACTGGAAAATGCACCTTTCTGATTCTATTATATAATAGAATTTACACAAAATAAAAAGCCAGGCTCTAAAAAAGAAATAGTTATTCAGATCATTTTACAACTTAAAAAAAAAAAACTTTATGGTTAGAATAATTGGAATTATGGCTGAGCTGTTTGTAAAGAATATTATCAGGCCAGGAGCAGTGGCACATGCCTTTAATTCCAGCTCTTGGGAAGCAGAGCTACGATGATCACCATGTGTTCAAGGCTACTCTGAGACTACATAGTAAATTCCAGGTCAGCCTGAGCTAAAGTGAGACCTTCAAAAAAAAAAAAATATTATCCTCACAGCTAAAATATTCAGTAGCACATTGCTGCAAATAAAAAGATTCATGTTATTAGCATTGTTCTAGACATGAAATCATTTTAATCTTGGATGCTTAAGACAAAATTGTTTATCATTTCCCAAGGCTTCCTTCCACCATTGACAAGCACAGAAAGCATCAAAACAAAAAAAATGTAGTAGCATTTGTACTCATTTTTGTCCTAAATAATGTGGTAGCTAGTATGTATTGCCATAATTGTTCCTTTGCAGATGTAGTCTAAGTCTACATCCTTACATGTATTTACATATGTTTCACATGTAAAACAGCTTAAGCAGTGTAATAAACTGCATTTTAATTCAATTATTAGATGCTACAAAACTATTTCTATATTTTCAACCACTAGTGTTTCATTGTTATAAAAGGAATGATACGAATCTATATTAATTTATTTTAAAATAAAATAAATGGAGTTGTATCTGACCATAAGCTTTGAAAACCTGTTCATATTAGTTTTCCATTCATTAACTATTTGAAATAATAATGTTTACAGCACATATCTTTAATATTTTCTGATTCTTTTTTTTTAATATTTTATTTATTTATTTGAGAACGACAGACACAGAGAGAAAGACAGATAGAGGGAGAGAGAGAGAATGGGCGCGCCAGGGCTTCCAGCCTCTGCAAACGAACTCCAGACGCGTGCGCCCCCTTGTGCATCTGGCTATCGTGGGACCTGGGGAACCGAGCCTCGAACCGGGGTCCTTAGGCTTCACAGGCAAGCGCTTAACTGCTAAGCCATCTCTCCAGCCCTATTTTCTGATTCTTAAGCAGCTATGTCTGCCCTCATACAACTTAGGTTTTGTGAGCTAGAGCCTAGCACAACACTACACTAATGATCACCCTGCACTGATAAGTGTCATGAGATATAAACCAAGTGAAAGAATCATAAGCCACACAAGCGTAAGACTAAATTTTATGGGAGAGGTGCTACTCTAGCTTGGCCCTGAAAAAGAATTTAAGATGAGAAACAGAAATGAGCTGATATATATGGAAAGGCTGATAGTGGTGGAATACTTAGCTAGTAGAAGCAAACTGTTGTCAAGGTTTTACATATTTTTTCTCATATATCAATCTATACTTTTAATATTTCTATGTGGGTAATGAGCATTTGTGAAGGTGGGTATGAAATCAGACAAGAGAACACTAAAAGAAGAGTAAGCGGTATTGAGAAAGGATGGGGTTGGTAAAAAAGAGTCTTATAATATGATAAGTGAAGAAAGGCTATGTTGGGGAGAGAGGAAATGGGGATAAGAGTAGAGTGTAAAGCAGAAGATGTTGGAAACAAAAATAATTTGGTCAAAAATGTCATGAAAACTTGATTTGCTATATGCTAATATTTTTTTGATAACACATGGAGAAAAAGAAAAATATAGAATGGTGGTTAAAATGCAGACTTTAAAACTATATGTAAAAGATATAAACTTTGTCTTGTCTCTTCATGGTTCTGACACTTTAAACAATTTACTTAAGTTTATTATGCTGAGTAATTTTTTTTGGTTTGTTTGTTTTTGTTTATTGAGTTAGGGTCTCATGCTAGCCCAGAGTGACCTGGATATAGAATGCTATAGCCTCAGGCTGGCCTCGAACTCTCACTGATCCATCTACCTCTGCCCCTGAGTGTTGGGACTCAAGGCATGTACCATTGGCCTGGCTAATGTTGAGTAATTTTTAATTTATACACATTCAAATTGAGTATAAAAATACTGAATGTGAGTTCAGGACAATAGCTGTACCAATTTTCATCATAACACTTGATGTTTACATTTCACTAACACTATTTTTTTTAAACTGTTTTTTTTTAAATTTAATTTATTAGTTTTCATTTCAGTGAATACAGGCAGTTTGGTACCATTATTTAGGCTCATCTGTGATCTACCCCCTCCCATTAGACCCTCCTTGTTAATGAAAATGGGTCGTGCATTGTGGAGATAGCCCCCAGTTATTAGTATGATAAATGTCTCTGCAAATCATGACCCAACATGTAACTCTGACATTCTTTCCGCCCCCTCTTCTGCAAGATTTCCCTGAGCCATGTTGGGTTCATTTTTGGTCTGCTTCAGTGCTGAGGTGTTGGGGACCTCTGAGGCTTTGGCTCTCTGATTTGGTAGGAGTTGATTTTTCTCTGCGTTGATCTCCTTCCCCTTTGTGCTGGTATCCAGTTCACAGGAAAACATCACCCTTGCTTATTTCACCAGTTGTCCTTAGTTTCAGTTGGGCCCCTTTTGAGGTATGTTGGGGCAGCTCTCTTCTTAGGATCTGCATCTATCTGGAAAAGAGAAGCAGATTCTCCAACGGAGAGTAAGTTAGCACCCGGAAAATTGAGATAACACTTTTTTGATAGACAGTTTGATAGGTGTAGGCCCTCTTATACCCCGTGATTGATGGTAGCTTGATATTGTAGAGTGGGCTTGTGTTTGGGTATGGTTCTGACTTGTTTCCCAGCTCCAGCTAAGGGTCTAGTACCACTGAGTGGATCAGTTAGCCAAATCAAGAGCAATTGATTCCTCACCATGGCTGTGTACCACTATTGCACTTGTGTGGGCATCACATCTGGTTATTTGTTGCTAATTAGGTTAAACAATGTGTTGCTTGGACATATCTTGGTCATTTCCCCCAGTCGCCTATGTAGCGCCTTCTGGCACTAGCCTCGTTAGTGCAGTAGGCAGCGCGTCAGTCTCATAAACTATTTTTTTAATTATTTATTTGAGAGTGACAGAGAGAGAAAGAGGCAGAGAAAGAGAGAGAGAGAGAAATGGGCGAGCCAGGGCCTCCAGTCCCTGCGAACGAACTCCAGACACATGCGCCCCCTTGTGCATCTGGCTAACGTGGGTCCTGGGGAATCGAGCCTCGAACCAGGGTCCTTAGGCTTCACAGGCAAGTGCTTAACCGCTAAGCCATCTCTCCAGCCCTCACTAACACTATTTTTATGAGTCCTCCTAACTAATTTCATAAAGAATGTGAGAGTTGCAGGGATGGCTTAGTGGTTAATGCATTTGCCTGCAAAGCCAAAGGACCCAAGTTCCATTCACCAGAACTCACATTAGCCAGATGCACAAGGGGGCACACACATCTGTATTTCATTTTCAGTGGCTGGAGGCCCTGGCACACCCATTTTCTCTCTCTATCTCTCTCATTCTCTCACACTCTTTCTCTGTCAAATAAATGTTTAAAAAATGGAAGTGAGTACTTCAAGTTGGTGGTATGTCTGTGAGACTTTGTGTAGAAACATACACACTACTTCATTATCCAGTAGTTATTAAGGACTACACTGAATTACATTGAAGAAAGCTAAAAATTTAACTTTGGTGTGCTTTCCACAAGACATGTCTTTAACTTTGTCTCTTAGATTCAACATATGATTTCTGAGTAATCTTTCTAGGATTTAAGGTGAATCATAGCTGAAATAATAACTATTTGTGTTTAGATTTGAGCTTTCACAGTTTCAAGTCAAAGAAGATATGCAAATAGTAAAAATGTACAGTAATGCCTCAAAAGGAAAACAAATTAGTTATTAGCTTTGCTATTTTTCTTCTGTCTGGTACACCTTATGGAAAGGCAGACATGCTCCATTATTGATCTGCAGTCTTTATACTTATATAATTTACTAAATATTAAGAAGGTAGAGAAATGATCATGTACATTTATTATAAGTAACTATTTCCACAACATAGTTTATAATATACATTAAAATACAGCAAAGTTAATATAAGGAAACACTAAACTAGTAATTTATAATAGCACGCTTTATGAACATGAATACTAAATATGTAAAAATTCTATATAGACAAAATCCCATTGTAATTTTACATTATATAGGGAATAGAGTCAAATGCATGAAGTAATTGAAGCATTAGAAACCTGTTAGAGACACATGATTTTGCTTTCCATTTGCTCTCTCTGCTTCAATTCTTCAGGGGTTTCTTTTGCATGCAAGCACCATTAATAACTGAGTTATCTCTACAACAGGGGTTCATTTTAATATTGAAATACCATTACATTAGTTGGTTTCTTTAATAAGTAACAAAGATTTCTTTTTTTTTTAAATTTTTTTGTTCATTTTTGTTTACTTGAGAGCAACAGAGAGAGAAAGAGGCAGAGAGAGAAAGAGAGAGAATGGGCACGCCAGGGCCTCCAGCCACTGTAAACGAATTCCAGATGTGTGCGCCCCCTTGTGCATCTGGCTAACGTGGGTCCTGGGGAATTGAACCTTGAACCGGGGTCCTCAGGCTTCATAGGCAAGTGCTTAATGGCTAAGCCATCTCTCCAGCCCAAGATTTTTTTGTATTCATCGTTCTTAGCTAAAATGATATCCTTAAAAACACAAAACATTGAAGTGTTTATGTATAACTGAAATGAGAAGTTTATATTCTAATAGAAAGTGAAAATTTTTGCAAAGCAACTGGGCTTTCATCAGCAGAGTACCAATTCCCTTTCCTCTGCATCTTTGTCAACCTCTGTCATGTTTTGTCCTCATAACAGCCATTCTAACCAAGAGATGCTCTCTCACATTATGACATTGATTTTCCAATTTGTATGTTTTCTTATGAGGAATATGCATCTGTATTTTTGTTCACTTTTATTGCAACCTTTTGCAGCTTTTTTCTGATTTTTTAAAAATATTATATCAACTCTGCTGTATGTATAATGTGCAAATATCTTTTCCCATTTTACAGGTAAGTGCCTTTCTCTGTTGTTTTATTTGCTATGCAAACCCTTTGTAGCTTGATACAATACCATTTATTTACTTTTGCCTTTGTTGCGTGTACTTGTGAAGGTTTGTTCCACTTACAATACAGAAGTCAAAATGTTTTGTTTACTTCAAGCACTTTTATAGTAACAAGGGTTATACTTGGACATTTCATCCTACTTGGGCTCATTTTTATATGTGGTGATATGCAGAGGCTTGGCTTTATTTTGTTTTTGCATATTTATATCAGCATTTTCAACATCCCTTATTGAAGAGTGTCCTTTCTCAATGGTACATTTTGGGCACTTTAGTCAAAGATTGATTGACTATAGATTTGTGAACTTATTTCTAAGTGTTCTATTGATTTCCTCTGGTCTATATGTCTCTTTTTGTCAGCACTTTGTTTTATGGGTTACTGTAGTTTTGTATTATGGTTTCTGAAACCAGGTATACTGTGAACTATTCAGTTTTGTGCTTTTTGTAGAAACCTTTAGCTACTAGTAGTCTTCTGTGGTTCAACAAGTTTAGGGATTCTTTTCCTGTTTCTGTAAAGACTGTAACTAGAATTTTGATATGGATAGCCATTATGGAAAACACTATGGCAATTTCTCAAAAATAAAAATAAAAAGAGAACTACAATACATTTGAGAAGCACTACTGCTGTCATATATCAGCAGGAAATAAAATAATAATTCAAAAAGATATCTTCATACCCATATCAACACTATTCTTGGTAGTCAAAGGATAGAATGAACTAAGGTACACATTCACAGAATAAGTGATGGGTAATAAAGAAGGTCACATTTATAAATAGCAATTGGAAAATTATACATACTTATATATATAAATATATGTCATATATATATGACAATGGAATATTGATGAGTCATAAAAATGAAATCCTTTCATTTTTGGCAATGTGGATAGAATTTAAGGACATTAAATAAAATAAGCCAGCCATAGAAATACAAATAACACATATTCTAACTCATATAGACATATAAAAGCTCACTTCATGCAAGTAGAGGGTAGAATAATGGTTAGTAGAGGTTAGGAAGGGAAGCAATTAGGGCATAACAGAGGGCTGTATAGCAACTACATGGAAAAAAGTTATGTAGAAATCATAAGCTTTACTATTCTATAGCACAGTAGGGTAAATATAGAGTTCAATAATATTGCATGTTTTATAAAGAACTGGGAAAGGTGAGTTTGAAATTTCCCAACACAAAGAAATGACAAGTATTATAAGATATATAAATGCTTATTTACCTGATTTAATTGATATGCATTGTATCTATTACTTACCTATCAAACTACCCTATAATTAAAAGAGAAAAGCTCTTTGAAATAGCAATCATGATTTCACTTATTGAATACTTCTTATGTGTCTGATCCTATGGTAAGGATTTTTCCACAAAGTTATTCACCTATTTATTGTTTTCATTTATTTGTTTGAGAGAGAAAGAAAGAGAGAGAGAGAGAGGCACAGATAGAGATAATGGGTGTGCTAGGGTCTCCAGCTACAGCAATGAACTCCAGACACATGCACCACCTTGTGCATCTGGCTTACATGGGTTCTGGGGAATCAAATCTGGGTCCTTTGCCATTGTAGGCAAGTGCCTTAACCACTAAATCATCTCTCCACCCCAGGTTGCTCACTTTTATCAATATGGGGTTTTGTGTATATGTGGAGTTAATATATCAAAGGTATTGTCACTTGGTGTGATAAAATGAGCTCAGTAGTAGATAGACCTCTGTAGGTTATGTGTTTCTTCTCTTTCTACTCCAAAGGGGCATGAAGAATCTCTGAATTTGAATGAATCCAAACCAAATTATCATTGAGGTTTTTGCAGTGATATATCTCTGAACTATTACTTTGAAACCCGAAATATCATGTTTCATGATAATTGTGTTTTCATTTCTCTCAGGTCAAACTCCTTGGGGTTCATCTTTACTTGCCTTTGTTTCTCACATTTTTCAGTTGATTCCACATGGATTCCCAAAGCTTTACAGTGGATTCAGAATCAATATTCACACTATCATCATGGATTTCACCCTAGCATCAATCATGTCCTTCTCAAACATATTGTTAGATTGCACCCATTCTACCCAGTAACCATCATTTTCCATTCTATTATTTCTCAACTACATGTAGAAGAAATGCTCAAGTCTTCTAATGGCCACAGAACCCCATATTTATCTTCCTTTATTACTAGCCTAGCTTCATTTCTATTGTCCTTTTCATGCATGTAGATCTAGAAAAAAGTGTCTGCCTCCTCTGCCTGGAAAACATGGCTTAAGGCTTTTCTGAAAGTGCTTGATCTACCTTGAGCATTCTTCCTGGACTGTACATAAGCAACTAACTATACCACCTTTTATAAGTTTCCAGTCATGCTACCCTTTGAAAATGAAGCCTACTACCCTACCGTAATTCTCTGACACTTCTTCCTGCCCATCTTCCTTGTACTGCAGCACTTTGAATATAAACTCCTTACCCAATTTAATTTTTCTGTCACACTGCCTACATAATAGTGATATTCCTCTATTCTTGGCTGTTTGTCTATGCACCACATTCCACAATATAAAATCTATGGAGGAAAGAGTTCTGTATTATTCACTCATGAAGTCCAAAAGGCAAGGACACTGTGATGGGAATATGGCTAAATTACTTAAAGAATAATAGAACTACTTTGGAAAAATATTTTCATCATTTGCAAAAGCTTCCTATACTCAGACTTTTCAAGACGCAATGCCAATGATAATTTGAGAATATTTAGTCCATATGATTAGAAACCATCAACAGAAGGGTTTTCTAGGCTAGGTAAGGCTATTTCCAGTCTAAGAAAGTAGGTTGAATCATAAATTATTTACTTCCTAGAAAACATTGTCTCATGTTCCTTCCAGAATGGGCTTCCTAGAAATTCAATTCAAATTTAATTAAAATACCACTTTATCTAGAAAATGCCTACTTTTCTCCCTACATATATAATACATAACTGCTCTGTCTCATTTGCCAAATATTGCTAGATATAGAAATTGGTAAAAGGGACTTCTTTATTATAGAGGTCTCCATGCTTACTTATATGACAGTATCAGGAGAACAAGTGAAAACAAGTAAGAAATTCGTAAATGATGTCTTTAATGTTAAGAAGCAGGACTGAAAAAAGTTATTGCACTTTTGTCTTTATAAATGTCACTTAACAACATTTGCAATTGTTCAGAAAATTGTTTCCTATTCTACATTTTATATGTATCATTCGGTATACCCTGATAAATTATTTTCTAAGCAAAATAATGAAGAGTAAATTTTCCATTATTTCTGCTTAGTTTGGATTTCTAAATTCCAGAATTAGAAGCAATATCTTATATATATATACTTTTAAAGGCAAAAGGTGAATATAGAGGTAAACAGGAAAACTAGAAACAAAGGGGCATAGATTTTAGGAGTTCAAAATATTAAAGGCATATAAAGAGAAAGCTTACTGTAGTTATATGCAAATTTCAACCTAAACTCTGAGTTTCTTTTTCTAGTTCTGGAATCAAATTTATGTTTGACAATGCCAGGCAAGCAATTACCCCTGGGCTATATCTTGATCTTATATTCTGATTAAAATGTAAAAACCAGAGTGAAAGAGTGGTTAGCTCTCATTATTTATATAAACTGATCTACTTTTACTTCTTGAGAAGGATAAATGTTCTAATCAAGCTGTGGATACAAAGAATGCAAAGATGTTATCACTGCAAATATTTTTTTATTTTAATCAATGGAATAAAAATTGTGAATTTCTATGACAAGCAACAAAAATATTTTTATGTCTGAAAATACAGATGGTTCTGAAAAATATATCGTACATAAAGTGATTTAAATATAGACCTACATAAAAGTAAATTGTTCTCAGAGGTAATAAACTGGCTTCAGAAAGGATCATATTTATTTCTTCTAATAATTGTAATTTTAAATTAAAAATAAAATAAGGTGTGGTTTAAAACTGTTATAGAATTTTTAAAGTAAAATACTGACTACATTAAATAATTTGATTTTAATTGAGAACCCTTGAAAACTAGCAAAGAAGGTTGATTATTATGTATAAAACAGAAATCCAGGACATGTTTTCATATTACGAATAATCAGTGGAAAGCAGCTAAGTATATTAATTGGTGGTTTTGGGGAATGAATTAGAAAAACAAAACAGCTAACTTGGAATAGTAGCCTATAGTCCCAGGATTCAGAAGACAAACATCCCAAAAGAACATTCAATTTTAAGGCCAGCCTGGCTTACACAGAGAGTTCTAGTCCAACCATAGCTACACAGCAGGACCATACCTGAAAATAAAGAACACAAAAAACAAAAACTAAACACAAACAGCTAAAAGCAAAGGAAGAGCATATGATATTCTGATATGATGCTGAGTTTTTGACACTTATCCCAAGTAAAATTAAAATGTTGCCAAATAGAATGTCATTCAGAGCATTGGCAAGGAAATGTTGACTTCTTTAATGTACAAAAAGGGCCTAGAGAGATGGCTTAGCAGTTAAGATGCTTGTCTGCAAAGCCAAAGGACTCAGGTTCAATTTCCCTAGACCCACATAAGCCAGATGCACAAAGTAGTATATAAGTCTGGTGTTTGTTTGCAATGGCTGAAGGTTCTGGCCTATCCATTCTTTCTATCTGCCTCTTTGTCTCTCTCTCACTCTCTCTCTCCTCTTCCTAAATAAATAAAATAATTTTTTTTAATTTAAATAAAAAAAAAAAGAAGATTTGATGGGCCTTGTGGATAGTGGTTCATACCTACAATCATAGTAGTTGCAAGGCTGAAACTGGAAGATATGGAGTTCAGGCCAGCATGGGCAATATAAATAGACTGTCTCAAAAATGTAAAAAAATTGATTTAAATTTAAAATTATAGCTTCATAATGAATATAGACATCAATAATGGAGGACTGAATATAAATTTTTCTTTAACTATTCAAGGTTAGGATAATATAAGTTAATTAGCAGGAATTGGCTATAGGTTCAGGTTTAGAAACTATATGACAAGATATTAGGTTAAGCATACTTTATAGAAATTTAGATGTTGGATTTAAATATTCAAACTAAAATAACAAAATATTATAATATATGCTAAAATTTTAATGTTATAAATTATATAATTCTCAAATTTATATTAAATGCTAGGGTATTTTAGACATAAATTTAGGTTACTTTTTAAAACAAAATTAACATTCTATGTTATATACTCTTTCCTCCTAGATACAATCAAGCTAAAGGCATATACAAATGCAAGACTCTGCAGGGGGTTTTCGTATTTCCAAAGTTTCTCAGACAAAATAGATTGAAACCATGCTGATGTAAAAGAACATATATATCATGGAGAAGGGTTGTCAAAATAGATCTCCATTAAGGAAATATTTTCCCCAGGAGTAAAATGATTACCTATGGATGGAGAGACTTCTCAGTGGTTAAGGCACTTGCTTGCAAACCCTAATGACCCAGGTTTGATTCCCCAGTACCCACATAAAGCCAGATGCAAAAAGTGATGCATGCATCTGGAGTAAGTTTGCAGTAGCTAGAGGCCCTGGCACACCCACCCATTCTCTCTGTGCCTCTCTCTATCTCTCTCTGTCTCTCCTTCAAATATATAAAGACTTTTTTTTTTTTTAAAGGATCAACCACAGGGACAGTTGAGTATATTTTGGTTAATAGTTTGAGTCTATGGCTATATCATGAATGTGCCCAATGCCATTTAATAATAGTTTAAGCTATTTAAGTATCTTAATTCCTTTTGGTTTGTTTTGTTGCCATTGTTGTTTTACACTTTATATAAGCAGTATCCCTTTATACAATAGGTATTGTCAAGTAAAACTCAACATTACAATAGACTATATGCTTCATAAGAGATGGAACATATGGATTTCATTTATAATTACATTGCCATTCTCCAGCATGGGTGTGACAATGGATTTAGCTTATAGCTTCACCCTGGTGCAAAGCATTTCTGTGGTTCAGCTTCTTCATGTTATAAAATATAGATAACAGCATAGAAATCTTGCCCAGCAGTGGGTTTAATAGATATGAAATCTCTTCAGAATTCAAAAGACCTCTATATAAATGCAAATCCCAGTGCTATTCCATAGTATCCTCTGAAACAAATAACAAGTTCACAATAACCTTGAAGGAATATTCTATAGACACTACAATAAGCTTTCATAATTTCAGGTGCTACAGGTTGATATAAAAGTGTAATATTTTATATTTCAATTAGCTATAAAAGGTTCACAGTTTCAGGTAAGAAGATTCTCCTTAATATTATATATTGCTTATTTTTAAATTTTATTGTTTGAAGCTATAGGGTAAAAATCAGTGTTTGTTATAAGTTAATATGAATTTTAACAGAAATTGATATCAATTCTGCAAACTCCTTTGCTTTTATAGACCATGTAAATAAGCCTAATGAAAAATACACATATACACAGAAAAGCACACATACATATACATATATATGGAAGAGTCCAACTATTTTTGAAAGGCATATGAATTGTAAACTATAAAATGTGAGGAACTTAAAATAATACAAATACTTGATGTTAATCAACATGTATCCTCAGCCATTAAAAAGAAAGATCTTACTGTATGTTTACATTATTGAGAACTTTATTTTATGAACATATTGCATACTGGGAATGTTCCTATTGATTTATACTCTTATGTCCACTCTTCCCTACCCCATTCTGCTGAAAGTCCTCTTCAGTGGGCTATAGGTATTCACTAAGAGATCATAAATGTACTAGTCAATCTTTATTTGGGGCACAGTACCTCAGAGTCCACTTTCCCAGCCTCTGGCTCTTATGTTCTTTCCTCCCCCACTTGTGCAATGTTCCCTGTGCCTGGGGGGGCAAGTTATACTTACCCTTTGTTGCTGAGCTCTCAGCGCCTCAAATTTTCTACTTTGATGAGTTTTGCGTCTCCTTAGTGTTTACCACTGTCACCCTGGAGGACAGCAGCATTCAAGCTGAATTGGCCACTTCCTCTGTAATGTAAAGCAAATATTTTTTGAACATTACTGAAGCAAGATTTTCCAAAATGCATAATCTTATTTAATTGGAAGGAACATATGTCCTACTTTCTTGGGACAGCGTCAGTTTATGCAGAAAAATTATAAATATGGTTTGCTTCCCGGAATTTATTATTAATACTGTCCTCTTATATTCTTAAGTGTTATAAAATTTGAAAATAGATTTTATTGGTATAATTTAATACTTATAAAAATGTGGAAATTAGTTTTGTTTTCAGAAGGCAAACTGATTTTTAAATGGGACACATAGCTGTTGTGAATTGACTCTCCTAGTAAGTGACAGACTTAGAAATCTAACCCAAGTTTCATATTTATGTTTATATTCATATATATATTTCTTCTCTGTGGTCACTGTCCTTATGCCTTGTCCTGTCTCATCCAGTGTTAAAGAGGATGCTTATTATATCTGAAGGGAAGCGTTGATAATGTAAATTATATACTCTGATTTATCAGCATTTTGAGCTCCCACATTAATTACCAAAGTTTAGCTTAGCCTATCCTCAGTAGGCACATGCTGATCTAGCTCTCTTTTTTCATTTTTTCTGAACATGTGCCTGTAGATTCTCTATGAATGCTTTCATTTATTTATATTTCAATTCCAGATACGAATAAAGCTTTAGTTCCTTTGCTGGGGTTGTTATTTTTGTTTCTTATTGTTATAAAAGCCACAGAAACAATTGATTTACTTACTTATGAAGTTTTACAATTGCAGCAAGTAATCAAAATCATATTATTTTCTACAAATATTTATTCCATTTACATGACATTTACTGTTAAAATTCTTATCTCTAGTACCCAGTGGAAGAGAGAGTTATTCAACAGCAATGTTTTCAATTTGATCCACAAAGATTTATTGAATATGTATTACAATCCAGACACTATTATAGGTTCTTTTTGCTGAACTAAGGAGGTCTGAAATCTGCATGGTCATTAGATTGTGGAAGTAAATGAATATGTAATTTAAATAATGTACTAGAAGGTAATAATTATTATGGAATGTGACACTAGAAATAGTAACAGCAAGTGTCAGAAAACATAAAAAGATGGACAAAACAGTAGAATTGTTGCTTGTGCAAAGACTTGAGATCAAGCCAGACATGGTAGCACATGCCTTTAATCCCAGTACTTGGGAGGCAGAGGTAGGAAGGTTGCCATGGGCCACCCTGAGACTACATAGTGAATTCCAGGTCAGCCTGGACTAGAGAAAAAAACCCTACCTCAAAGAAAGAAAAGAAGGAAAGAAAGAATGAAAGAAAGAAAACAAGCAAGCAAGCAAAGCTAGAGATGAAGGAAGAAGTCATGTTAATATCTGAGGGAAGAGCTTTATAGGCATGGGGAACATCATGCCTATTCTTTTTTTTTATAATTTTTTAAAAATTATTTATTTATTTATTTATTTGAGAGCGACAGACACAGAGAGAAAGACAGATACAGGGAGAGAGAGAGAATGGGCGCGCCAGGGCTTCCAGCCTCTGCAAAAGAACTCCAGATGCGTGCGCCCCCTTGTGCATCTGGCTAACGTGGGACCTGGGGAACCGAGCCTCGAACCGGGTCCTTAGGCTTCACAGGCAAGTGCTTAACCGCTAAGCCATCTCTCCAGCCCCTATTCTTTTTTTAAAAAAAAAATTTTTTGCATGTTTTTATTTATTTATTGAGAGCAACAGACATAGAAAGAAAGAGAGAGAGAATGGGTGCGCCAGGGCCTCTAGCCACTGCAGATGAACTCCAGATGCTTGCACCACCTTGTGCATAGGCTTACGTGGGTCCTGGGGAATTGAGCGTCGAACCGGGGTCCTTAGGCTTCATAGGCAAGCGTTTAACCGCTAAGCCATCTCCCCAGCTCCATCATGCCTATTCTTAAGAGTGTGCTTGACATGTTTCAGTAGCATGAAGGCCAACAGGACTAGAGCTGACTGTGTAAGCTTTACCTCTGTGAATGATAAGGCCAGAGAGGTAGTAAGTGGTGAAACTATAAAAATTTTTGTTTACTAGGTTGTATGCCATTAGTCTTAAACTAAATAAGTCATTAGATAATCTAATAAAAGGGTAATGTGATATAACATTTAAAATAATCATTCACCCTGCTCTTTTGCAAATAAAAATAATTTATAACTAACATGATTCTAGAGTGCTTTTCAGAACTTTTGTTCACTCAACAAATATTGATTAAGCATCTAGTCTATCTATGTCAGATCATATGCTGGATGCTACACATATAGTATTGAGCAATAATCCTATTGTTCCATTACTTTATAAAGAACAGCATTGTTTAAAAACAAACCTGTTAATCAGATAATATTATAATATGTAATGGTCTGTTCAGGAAATCTTGGAAAGGCGCCATATTAAGGAACTACTAATTTGAGAAGATACAATGACTATTGAAATTAACTTAATGAAAATGGAGATGTCCCATGTATGTGTTAGAATGCATTCCATACAATGCTGTGCTATAGGGTGGACGAGTTCTGTGCTCCACAACTCTGAGAAGTCCGACTATATTTATATGTAAGAAGGAAGAACTTTAAATCCATGCTATTCATTACATTAAAACAAATCATCTTGTGCTGAAGAGATGGCTTAGTGTTTGAGGCATTTGCTTGCAAAGCCAAGAGACTCAGATTCGATTCTGCAGGACCCATATAAGCCAGATGCACAGGTGGCACATGTGTCTAGAGTTTATTTACAGTGGCTAAATCCACAACAAATCCTTTCTCTGTCTGTCTGTCTGTCTTCCTCCTTCTAATAAAATAAAATAAATTTTAAAGATAGAAAACAATTCATCTTGACTGATTGAGAGGGGGAGGAGTTCATGATGAAGAATAGAATTTCAAAGGGGAAAGTGGGGGGAGGGAGAGCATTACCATGGGATATTGTCTACAATCATGGAAGTTGGTAATAAAAAAAAAATTAATTAAAAACAAGACAATTCATCTTGACTAAGTAAAATGAATCAGTGGAGATTCATTAAGATCTATGAAGCACCCTTTTAGTAACCTAAAGGAAAGGGCTGTCAGAATCTTCTTCCAGAATCTTGGTAGATGATTAAAAAAAAATGAATCTGTTTTGTTAATGATGGAACATTCCTAATTTATGATATTAATGGGGAAAACTTCATTGTTTCTCTTATAAGATGCTAAATGTATACGATGTTTTTATGGGATGCTTCTCTTCTATATGCTAGGTTTTTAAAATTGTTTGACATTGATATAAATCAATGAGCTGTTGGCATAGTAGCTGTATATAACTGAGTAATGAGTATTCTAATCAATTAACTCTCAGGCACAAATCCTTAGCAAACATGGCATATTGGACATTTTTGGCATTGATTGCTCAATACTCTAGTAAGTGAGGAATTTAATTTAAAACAACAGAAATTGTTGCATTTCTTATCTCTTTCATGAATTTGTGACTTGGATTTAAGAATATTCAGTGAATACAGATAAATTTAATTTACTTTCATCTATTAAAGTAATATGATGATTTCCCATCTGCAACTTTACAGTACCACATGTTTGTCCTCTTACACTATGAACATATACATGTGAATAAACTAACAGCCTTGCTAGACCTTTTTTTTTTTTTTTATTTCTATGGGTTGTTTTCTTTGAAGACTTATCAATTTATAAATAAATAGCCATTTTTGTCATAGATTTCCAATAACTTCTACAACTTTTTCTTTCAGAAAATTTGATATTTAAACATTTCACTATTTTCTTTCAAGAAGTTAGGTGATAGATCTTTATTCCTTACATAAAATTAAATTAATGTTTTTTTTTTCTAATTGACGTTTTTATTAAAATAGCTTTCTTTACAACTTACAGGAAAAAAAAGTAGTTAATGTTTTTATATTAGATGTTTGACCTACCTACATTGTAAATTAAAATATTGCTTTGGAATTTATATTTAGCAACAAAATTATCAACTCAATCATAGAATACAGGTAACCAATGTAAACACCAAAATGCATTTGGTTTTAAGCTCATTATATTAAATTAACAATTTAAATATATAAAATGGCTTTTAATGTCCAAATCAGACAATAAGAAAATATTAATTGAGATATGCTTGTGTCTTACTTTCAAATGTATGAAGTCAGCACTTCTGGGAAAAGGAAGAAAAATATTGAGTTCTGGAGATCTTTTGCTGAATTTTGTGTAGATACAGAGAGATAAAATTAGTTAAAACATAAAATCCATTGCTTGGAAAAGTCAGTTTTACCCTAGTTCATTTAGAGAAAATATAGAATATCTTGAAATTATGATATTATATATGAAGGATTGCTATAAATTTGTTTCCAATTATGTCTTTCATATTGACAAACTCAAATTTCATTAGATTTACATCAAATCTAATGAATTACAAAGCATATTTGTTTGAGTAAATAATGAATATGGAAAAAACAGCAATTTTTTATATTGCTTCAAAGCATTAGATTATCCCATAAGGCAGAAAGTGTACATGCTACCCTGTTTTTTTTTTTTATGGTTTTGTAATATAGCTTTAGATCAGATATGATGATACCTCCAGATATGTTTCTTTTGCTGAGGATATATTTGGATATTTGAGGTCTTCTATCATTCCATGTAAATTTTGAGATTATTTTTTCTATCTTTGTGAAGAAAACTGTTGGTATTTTTATTGGTATTGCCTTTGGGAAGACTGTCATTTTCACAATGTTAATTCTGCCTACCCAGGAACATGGGAGGTCTTTCCATTTTCTCAAGTCCTCCTCAATTACTTTCTTGGGTGTTTTATGTTTTCATTGTATAAGTCTTTCACATTCTTGAAAGCTCTCAAACTCCTTCTATAAAGTTACTATCACCCTAATACCAAAGCCAAGCAGAGATGGCACAAGAAAAGAAAACTACAGGCCTACTTCCCAGATGAACTTAGATCCAAAGATCTTGAATAAACTGCTCATAAACTGAATTCAACAACATATCAAAAGAATTATACAACTTGATCAAGTAGGCTTCATGCCAGGAATGCAGGTTTGGTTCAACATACAGAAATCTGTCAATGTAATACGCCACATAAATAAGCTTAAACAAACAAACAAACAAAAAAAAAAACATGATCATTTCAATAGATGCAGAAGAGACCATTGACAAATATAACATTACTTCATGATCAAAACATTGGAGACAATAGGCATGGACGGTTTATATCTCAACATAATAAAGGCTATATATAAAGTTCTAAAGCCCAAATGATACTTAATAGAGAGAGACTGAAGGAATCCCTATTGAGATCAGGAACAAGACATGGGCTTCCACTCTCGACTCCACACTTCATCATAGTACTGGAAGTCCTAGCTTGAGCAATAAGACAGGAGAAAGAAATAAAAGGGATACAAATTAGAAATGAAGAAGTAAAGTTAGCCCTATTTGCAGACACCATGATTCTATTCATAAGAGACCTGAGAACCTCCATCTTAAAATTCTTAAAGGTGATTAACTCCTTTAGCAAAGTAGCAGGATACAAAATCAATGCACAAAAATCAGTAGCCTTTGCATATGCAAAAGAAAAAGTTACAGAGAAATAAGTGACATTGTCCCATGTTCAATAGCATCAAATCATTTCTTAACTGAATTAAGTATGATTATTAATGGCATCCCTCTTTCACTTTTACTGCATTGATAAATATAGTTCTTAACAGAGAGCATGCATTAAAGTGTGTTACCAACCATGTAGTCTAGTATTAACTTGAATGCAACTAAGTTACAGATATTATAATGTTACTATTTATATTATATTATTATAAGAGCTTAAAAGTTTACTATTTGGTAGAGTTATTAGAGAAATGTATTTAGTTGTCTTAAGTTATTTTTCTTTGAGCTTAGTGGTTAAGTTGTTCACCTGCAAACCAAAGGATTTAGGTTTGATTCCCCAGGACCCACATAAACCAGATGCATAAGGGATACATGCATCTGGAGTTTGTTGGCAGTGGCTAGAGGCCCTGGCATGCCCATTCTCTCTTTGTCTGTCTCTTTTCTCTCTCTGCTTGCAAATAAATAAATACAGTTTTAAATTATTTTTCTTTACTTTCGGATTCATCAATTAAAGACCAAACTAGACTTTTAAAAGTAAGAAAGAGAAGGATAAGAAAGTGCCTATGGCATAAGGAATCTAAGACTCCTCAAGTGTTCTGTAATTTCCAACCTCCTTTGCACTTCCAAGTATTAGGAATTTATTAAAAGCTACATATGGCTAAGATTCAACTATTTGAATCAAATCACTTAATATTTATTAAAACAAGGAAATTACAATTACTTCAAGTTTTTTACTAAGGCATTACAAATTCTTTATATCATTCATTACACATATATCCAAATGAATATTATGTTACCAATATACATGACTACAGCTGTAGTAGAACAAAAATGGTGGAAGAAACAATAATGTGCATTGTATATCTGTAAAATCTAAACTACTTTACTCTTCCTTTATTCTTCTAACATAAAGTAACAATTTATTTTCTAATGTTTTAACATTTTTAATACATTTTATTTATTTGTTTGAGAGAGAGAAAGAGGCATAAAGAAAGAAAGAGAGAGAGGGAGAGAGAAAGCAAATGGGTACATCAGGACCTCTAACCACTGCAAACAAACTCCAGAGGCATGCACTCCCTTGTGCATCTGGTCTACATGGGTCCTGGAGAGTCGAACAGGGATCCTTTGCCTTTGCAGGCAAACACCTTAACCACTAAGCAATCTCTCCAGTCCCTATTTTCTAATTCTTTTAAATAGAATAATATACTGACTTGCTCCTTTCACTTTTAGCTGTGATATAAAGTGTTTGAAATCTAACAAAATTTGTAACTGTTATAGACTTTCAAGGACTACATGTCACTAAAATGGCCCACACAGAAACTGAAAGATGAATGATAATTAAAAATGGAGGGCTGCAGAGATGGCTTAGCGGTTAAGTGCTTGCCTGTGAAGCCTAAGGACCCCGGTTCAAGGCTCGACTCCCCAGGACCCACGTTAGCCAGATGCACAAGGGGATGCATGCGTCTGGAGTTCGTTTGCAGAGGCTGGAAGCCCTGGCGCACCCATTCTCTCTCTCTCCCTCTCTCTGTCTTTCTCTCTGTGTCTATCGCTCATAAATAAAAAAATTAAAAAAAAAATGGAACATCCTACTTCATTATCCTCTCCCAGAATGGGTTTTACTTAAGGATCCATAGATGTCTCTTGAAGACTCTGTGGACTTGAAAAGAAGGCTGGTATTCCACATTCTGGGAGTATTTTATATTCATCATGAATGTATCTATGAGACCTTCCAGACATTGGGCTATAATTCAGTTAAAAGCTTTCTGTAGAAATAGAAGTATTCTCTTTCTCTTGGCATGTACAGAAAACATTATTAACAATCTACTAAACCAATATTCAGTTGAGAAAATTAAACAAAAGATTACCCATTGCTTTTAAAAAATGTTTATTAAAAACTATGTAGAAAGAAAGAGATGTTAGGAATCATTCATTCTGTTTGTATCATTTAAACATTTTATGAAGGGTTAAGAGACTTGCCTAGTAACATAAAAGCTTCTTCTCATGTATCTTTCTTAGATGCAGATATCTGGCTCTCTGCTTCACCCTCTTTTCATCTTAAATAGTACCTCATGTTTTCCTCTCACATATGAATTTAATCCATAATTTATTTTTAGACTATTAGGAGAAATAGTCTATGGAGACTGAAAGATATCTGAAGTTCATGCATATTTCTCACTAATGAATCACTCCCCATATTAATTAATTTCCATAGCCGAGAAACTGAGAAATGAAATTTTTGTATACAGAATCTGTGACTAATGGTGTCACAGTATCCAAATAAAGGTTTTATTTTATATGGCTTTATGATAATTCTTGCAAAATTGTGTAAAATAAGAAACAAGTAGCTTTGATTTTTTTTCTTCATGGGTATGTCTTATCTGGTGTAGGGAATTTTTTTAGGAGGTTATTTATCATTACTACTATGGATATGATTTTGGTATTTCAATTATCATTTTTATGTTGATCATGAATATATGTTAACTAATTCTTTTTTTTTTCTTTCCTTCCTTATTTCTTTTCTCCCGTCCTTTCTTCCTTCTTTCATTACAGGGTCATATTGACCAATATGGTTTACAACTTCCAAATCCAAGTAATGCTCCCACCCTAGCATACACAGCAGCTGAAAGTACAGATATAAGCTGCTTGCTTGATTTTTTTAATTTAGATTTAACATTTTAATTTTTTTCCTTTAAACTTTTTATTGAAAAATTTCATGCATAGAGACGATATACTATGAGCATAATACCCTTTATCCAATCGCCCTTCCCCTAACCCTCCTGAACACATGGAATTGAACTTTTTTGTTTGTTTTTCCCTCCTTTACTCTCTTCTGAGAATCATTTTTATTCCTGGTGCTTTAAAATTTTTATAATGAGAATTTATTTTAGCCAGTTTTAATAGATTTGTGTTTTAATCATTCAATTAATTAATTCATTGAACTCCCTGAGTTCAATCAATCTGAAACCTTTATAGCTTAATGTTTTTATCTTTTTATATTAAGTAGAAAATTTATATGGAGACATTATGTGTTAGTACAGCCATTTTTCTCATTCTTACTCCCATTCTACTGAAAGCCCTCCTCAGTGGAATTACTGGCATTCACCATAAAGTTGTGAATTATGAGTTATGAGAAGAGCAGTCAGTCATTATCGGGGGGAGGGGGGATGCCTCTGGATATTCCCTCCTACCCCGTGGCTCTTATATTATTTCCACCCTCTCTTCCACAAAATTCCCTGAGCCTTGGTGGGTGGGTTTTAAGACTACTTTGATGTTTGACTATCAGTAGCTTCTGGATCTCTGCTTTGGTACATTTTGAGTATCCAGTGTCTTATCTCCATCATCTTGGCTCAGGTTGTCAGGCTTACCTTGGAAGAAGCACTGTTGCATATCTTGCCAATTCCTCTGTGGTTTTACCTGGGCCTTAGTTGATATGTGAGGGGCAGTTTATCTCCTGACAGGGAGTCAGCAATATTTTCTTATCTTGTACATAGATTTTGGTTGTCCTTGGTTCTTGCTGCCGACTGAAAAATAAAAACAGATTCACCAGTGGAGAGTGAGTACAGCGTAGGTTTAAGGAGAAAATCGTGCAGAGATTCTGATGGGAATAGCCTCCCTTTTGGCCAAAGACTAAGAGGAGCTTTACATTGGACTCCATGGTCCTAGTCTCCAAAGGAATCTGACCTGGTTCACAGATTCAACTATGGGTTCCTTTCTAGTGAGTGGATCTCTTAGCCAATCAGACAGTCATTGGTTACTCCCCTAGGCTGGGTGCCACTGTTTCACAGGTGTGTACATCTTATCAGGCTGGTTGCTTTTATATAGCATGGTCCCCTGCTTGCTCACAAAGTCGTTAGCCAGTTTACCCAAGCAACTCATGTAGCTCTTTGTAGCACTGTAGTGCTAACCATCTGGGAACTTATTTCCAGATTCCAGCCAGATAGCTGGATGTTGTGTGTCAGCAGCATGTGCTGTCTTCAACGATAGAGTCTTACTTTTTTTTTTTTTAATTATTTATTTATTTATTTGAGAGCGACAGACACAGAGAGAAAGACAGATAGAGGGAGAGAGAGAGAATGGGCGCGCCAGGGCTTCCAGCCTCTGCAAACTAACTCCAGACGCTTGCGCCCCCTTGTGCATCTGGCTAACGTGGGACCTGGGGAGCCGAGCCTCGAACTGGGGTCCTTGGGCTTCACAGGCAAGCGCTTAACCGCTAAGCCATCTCTCCAGCCCGAGAGTCTTACCTTTTACTTCTAGTGTATAATCAAGTGTTATGATCAAAGACTGTCTTGTTTCATGGGCCTCATATGTCTTTCTGATCAATAGCTCAATCTAAGTTGTTATAGATTTCTGTTGCTGGGAGTTATGAGGCAGAGCCAAATGTTTTAGGATTAGACTTCAGTCCACCATTTCCAGGGTCCTTCTTTCCAGACAATCCCTACATACACCTATTGTAGGTCATATCTTTTAGTCTGCTATCCAGGAGGAAGGTTTCTATGCTACCAATTCATTTTGTATTTATAATTTGCATATCTCTCACCATCCCCTTTCCCTTCAAATACATTGAATAATTCTAATTGTTAAATGCACATAATGAATTGGTACCAAATATACATCAATGTTAATACTGAGTATAAACTTGGCATCTTTTAAATACCTTATTTTTTAAAATTTTCCTTCTTTACTATGAACTCTAATTCAATATTGTTAGCATATGTTTTTCTGTGGGTGAAAATTAGCACTTATTCAACAAATATTAATTGAGTACCACCTGCTTGTTGCTTATCTAATTTCTAAAGTACATAAGCTAGATTGGTGAAGGGAACAATAAAAAAATCCTGAAAATCTAAATTTCTGCTAGTTACTAGTTATTAAGTATAGCATGAATACAAAGCAGTACCACTACTACTTTCTGTTTAAATTTACTTTTATTGAAAATTTCCATAATTATAGCAAATAAGCCCTGGAAATTCCCCCCTGCCCTCACTTTCCCCTTTGCAACTATACTCTCTATCATGCCCCTTCCCCCTCTCAATCAGTCTCTCTTTAATTTAATTTAATTTAATTTAATTTAATTTAATTTAATTTAATTTTGATGCCATCATCTTCTCCTACTATATGATGGTCTTGTGCAGCCAGTGTCAAGCACTGCAAGGTCATGGATATCCAGGCCATTTTTTTGTATGGAGGAGGGCATTGTAAGGAGTCCTACCCTTCCTTTGGCTCTTACATTCATTCCGTCTCCTCTTCAACAATGGACCCTGAGCCTTGGAAGTTGTGATAGAGATGCTTCAGTACTGAGAAGTCCTCTGTCACTTCTTCTCACATAGTGCCTTCTGAGTCATCCTAAGATCACCATCATCTAAAAGAAGAAGCATCTCTAACCCAAAATGAGAGTACCATTAATATATGGGTATGAATATGAAAAGAAGTGCTTACTGGGCAGTTTGGTGAGCATAGTATATACATTTAACCAAACATCAGCAGACATTATACCTCAAAGGCTCAAGACTACCTCTGCCTTAGGTTTTCAGTATCAGGCATGTATTCCCTCCCATGGAGCAGGCATCCACTCCCATTAGAAAGCAGTTGCTTTCCCCTATAACAGACAGGCCACTATTGCACCTGTTGGCTCATTTGGCTGGGCTGGTCAACATAAGGTTTACAGTGTCCACTGTTGGGTATCTCCACTGGTGATTTCTCTCCCATTGAACTGAAAGCAGTGTAGCTTTTCGCAGCTTCCTGTCAGCTCATCTAAATAGACGATGTTTTTAGGTCAGCTCCAGCAGGATTTCTCAGTGATCTTGCAGCCCAAATATGTAGAGTCTTCGGCAATAGAGTCTGACCTTCTATTCCTGGTAGGAAACCAAGTGCCTCAACAATAGACTATAATGTTTTGGGGGCATCAGGGACCTCCCTGGTCAATAACTTCCTGAAAGGTATCTCATCCCTGGCACCAAAAATTTTCTAAAAGCAATCTATGGCCTCTGAGTATTCCATTGCCCAAACAAGTAGGTTTCCATATGACTTATTCATACCCTCTTAGATTTTGATTACCCTCCTCCCATCTCTCCTTTGCTCAGTTGCTTCTACTGACCTCATTTAGGCTTTTCCACCCCATTAATCTGTTATTTTACTTATATGAATGCAATATCATCCTATTAAGTCCCCCTTCCTTGCCTTTCCATTCCCTTTATATCCCCTTTCTAGCTTACTGACCTCTGCTACTGAGTTATTCCAACTTACATAGAAGTCTAATCATTTGTAGCTAGAATCCATATATGAGAGTCAACATGTGACATTTGGCTTTCTGGACTGAGGTTTCCTCACTAAGTATAATTCTTTCCAGATCAATCCATTTTCCTGCAAATTTCATAATTGCATTTTTTTCTTTACTGCTGAGTAGAACCTCATTATGTAAATGTACCACAGCTTCATTATCCACTCATCAGTTGAGGAACATCTAGGCTGGTTCTATTTCCTAGCTATTATGAATAGAACAGAAATAAAAAAGGTTGAGCAAGTACCTCTAAGGTAGTGAGATGAATCCTTAGGATATATGTCTAGTAGTGGAATTGCTGGGTTATGTGCTACATCTATTTTTAGCTAACACTGGAACCTCCACACTGATTTCCAAAATGGTTGAACCAGATTGCATTCCCACCAACAATGTAGAAGGGTTCCTTTTTCTGCATCCTTGTCAGTATTTATTGTCATTTATTTTCATGATGGTAGCCATTCTGACAGGAGAAAGATGGAATCTCAAAGTAGATTTAATTTGCATTTTCCTGGTGGCTAGGGATGTAGAACTTCTTTTAGATGTTTATATTCCATGTGTATTTCTTCTTTTGAGAGATGCAGGGATGGTTCAATATATGTAAATTGATAAATGTAATACATTATATAAATGGGCTGAAGGACAGAAGTCACATGGTCATCCCATTAGATGTAGAAAAAACATTTGAAAAGATCCAACATCAATTCATGATAAAAGTCATACAGAAACTGGGAACAGAAGGAACATATCTCAACATAATAAAGGCTATTTATGTCAAACCTACAAACATCATAATACTAAAAGGGGAAAAACTGGAAGCTTTTCCACTAAAATCAAGAACAAGACAAGGGTGTCTACTGTCTCCACTTTTATTTAATATAGTGTGGGAAGTCTTAGCCATAGCAATAAGACAAGAGGCAAACCTAAAAGGTGTCAGGCTTTTCCAGCAGGTAGCGCTGGGGGAGAAACAGGCTGGCTGGCTTCTTCCAAGGGGTTGAGAAAGAGGGAGAGTGTTGATGGCCCAAAACACACAGAGCTGGGAGTCTTTGTCAAAGCATGATCTCACTTAATTGTAACAGGCAGGTGTTTATATAGCATTGAGAACGAAGTTGGGGATCTCAGGAAGGGATGAGGTATAAGGGCCAATACCATATTGAGACTTTTGAAATGATTGGTTCTAACCGTATGCAGGTTGGAACTCTAACTTCCTTTGTGGAAGTAGCAGGGCAGAGGCAATTTGATGCCCTGCTGAGTCACAAGTGGCCAGAGACAGGTCGCCAAACATTAGCTAGGCTCAGGAAGTTCCACTAAGCCTCACGTCCAGGCCTTTCAAGGCCTAACAAAAAGGGAAACAATTTGGAAATTGAGTTATCATTATTTGCAGATGATATGATTGTATACATAAAGGACCCTAAAGACTATACCAGAAAACTGTTAGAGCTGATAAACTCTTACAGAAATGTAGCAAGATACAAAATAAACACACAGAAATTAATAGCCATCTTATATGTGAACAACAAACATGCTGAGGATGAAATGAGGGAATCACTCCCTTTAACAATTGCCTCAAAAACTAAATAAATAAAGCAAATTAAAATAAACCTAACCAAGGAAGTGAAGGATCTCTACAATGAAAACTAAAACATTCAATACAGGAATTGCAGAAGACACTAGGAAATGGAAAGACATACCTTTATCTGGGATTGGAAGAATCAATATTATGATAGTGGAAATCTTACTAAAAGTAATCTATACATTTAATGCAATCCCCATCAAAATTCAATGGAATGACCTCCCATGCTCCTGGATAGGCAGAATTAGCATTGTGAAAATGGCAATCCTACCAAAGGCAATATACAGATTTAATGCAATTCCAATTAAAATCTCAACAGTGTTTTTCACAGAGATAGCTATTATGAATTGAGCCACTATGAACATGGTTGAGCAAATATCTCTGGACTGAGGCTTGGAGGTTTTAGGGTATATGCCCAGGAAGGAAATAACTGGGTCTGTTGTAACTTTATAGTCAGCTTTTTTAGGAGTCTCCATATTGCTTTCCAAAGTGGTTGTACAATCTTACATTCCCACCAACAGTGGATGAGTGTTCCTATTTATCCACATTCTCACTAGCGTTTATTTTCATTTAATTTTTTAATGTTTGCCATCCTTACTGGGATAAGGTAGAATCTCATAGTTGTTTTAACATGCACAAGAATTAAGTCCAAATGGATCAAAGACATTAATATCAGACTTGAAACTGCTAGAGGAAAAAGTCTGGGAAACCCTTCAACGCGTTGATATTGGCAATGACTTTCTCAATATAACTCCAGTTGCTCAGGAAATAAAATCACTAATCATCCACTGGGACCTTATGAAACTACAAAGCTTTTGTATACTAAAGGACCCTGTGAATAGAGCATAGAGACAACCTATAGAATGGGAAAAAGTTTTTGACAGCTATACATCTGACAGAGGATTGATATCCAGGTTCTCTAAAGAACTAAAAAAACTAATAAGAAATCAAACAACCCAATTAAAAATGGACTATGGAACTTAATACAGAGTTCTTTCTGCAAAGTCTTTTCAGCACAGTCCTCATAAACTCATTTATAATCAATTGGAGGAAACAGATGAACTGGAAATGATACAGATTAGTAAATGTTATATTAATGCACCTTTAAGAATGTGTTGGTGATATGGGATTTAAAAAAACAGTAGAGCAGACCATTGTGAGTACAACATGAAGAATTTTGTGAATAGGGTATGTAATAAAATTTGTGCAAGACATTCTGAAATATGAGGGAGTGAGTGATCATCTAACTAAGGAAAGAAAGACTGCCTCAAACCTGATAGCCTATAAGAATGCCCAGTGAGCTGAGTGTTGTTAGCACAGCAAAGGGCACAATGTGGTAGAGTGTGGGTGAAGAAACAAGTTATAAAATGTGATAAAAGAGGGCTGGAGAGATGGCTTAGCGGTTAAGCGCTTGCCTGTGAAGCCTAAGGACCCCGGTTCGAGGCTCGGTTCTCCAGGTCCCACGTTAGCCAGATGCACAAGGGGGCGCACGCGTCTGGAGTTCGTTTGCAGAGGCTGGAAGCCCTGGCGCGCCCATTCTCTCTCTCCCTCTATCTGTCTTTCTCTCTATGTCTGTCGCTCTCAAATAAATAAATAAAAAATTTAAAAAAATGTGATAAAAGAGGTTATAAGGAAGGACATCATGCAGAAGCTGTAATACCACTAAAATTTTACATTTGAGGAAATAAGTTACTTTAAGTTTATGAGCAAAGTACATACTGTAAGGGTACCTTTTAATTGTTTTGCTTGTGAGTGTAATATAGTGTGTCGTGTGTGTATGTGTGTCTGGTGTATGCACATATATGTGTCCTTATAGTGTTCCATTAGCTCCCTTGCTGCAGGGGTTGCTTGCCTACCACAGTCAGAGTGGAACATCCAGTGTACCAGTCCATTGCTCTTCCACCTGAGAAAAAGACTTTTTTTTCTCACCAGAGTTTATTGAGCTTGTTGATTTTTGGGTCTCTGATCTCCTGTGAGACTGGGGTTGCAGGTACATGTGGCCATACCCTGCTGTTTATGTGGGATCTGGAGTTTTGAGCTTGGGCAGTCTCAGCCCCTCTCAGGCCCTCATGCTCTCTTAGGGAGTACACTTAGCAACTGAATCAGCTCTCCATCCCCAGAGCACCTTTATATTATGACTTTCTCCCCCAGTATTGGAATTCCAACCAATAGAGTTGTATTTTATGTTGATATTGTTTGTATTCAGTAGTAGATTCAGTGTTCATTGTAATATTGTCAATGTTAATGAATGACAAGGGTAGCCTTATGTCTTATTATTCTTCATTTTAGAAAAGCATTAGATGAATATTTCATATGCTACCTTAACTTAGTTCACACATGATAAAAAAAAAACAAAAACTATAAGTCTAAAATGCAAACTCCAGGACTTTGCTCAAAACCTGCATTCAGCAAGCTTACCCAAATGTACCCATATACCTTTTTGTTAACAATTTAGTACATTATCATCTATTAATTCAGCTACATCTTTGGAGTTTATCAAGTACATGGTTTACATTGGAGTAATGATACCACTTTAAAAATTTAGATAAAAGTCTAACAATGACTTTAATTGTGGTATATGAGATGAAACATAGGATCCACATTTTGAAGGGACCATCAGCTTCCTACTCATGAAATAGTGTCATTTGTATTTCATATATCATCAAGATTTTCCTCACTCTGTTCCAGCTGTGAAATAGTTCTTGTCTTATAGCCTTCAGAGTGAAAAAACTTATGTATATGAAACAATAATATATGTGAATTTTGATATATATTATATATTCCTTGCATAACTAAACAGCAACAAGGATAAATCTCATTATTACAGTATCCATTATGCTTCTATGACTCTCTTCCCTAGTAATATCCACACTGATGAATTTTTAAATGTCCATTTTAATGGTAGGAAAAATTGAATATATTTTACAATATTACATAATTTTACAAATTATTATAAATATTGTGGTTACATTTGAGAATAAAATAACAAAAATTATCAGACCATTATATACATTTTCCACTGTGATTAAAATTTTTCAGTGACTTTCACTTCTAAATACTGTTTTAACATAGACATTGACAGATAAGTTGCATAAGAATATTCAGTTCAATTATCTAAAAATCTAAAGCTTATGATTTTTGTTTTGTTTTGTTTGTTGAAGCCATATTGTGTCACCAATTATTTATTGAGAATACTGACATCATCTAAGTAATGTTCCTGTAGCATATTGTCTCTTTAAGCCTTAATTACCTAAGCTAATACCTTCCAATTATGTTAAGGATGACATGCTAATGAGTTTGCAAAATATCTGTAAAGATCATAAAACCAGAGTTTTACTCTACCCCTTACAATCTCCCAAAAGTGTTTTGAAATTCAGAGTTTTTTTTTTTTTTTTTGAAAACAGGAAAATAATGCTAGAAAAGTTTAAGGAAATATGAGTTTCTGAAGAAAACAAAAACACAACACAATTCTGCAACTTTCCCTATAGTCTTTCCCTTACATTTCAGCAATAATGACAAATGTCAAAATGACAATTTTATTTTTATGATGAGATATACTTTAAAGGTGTCCTTAGGCTTAGCTGCATCTTTTAATTTTATTGCTATGAAACTAATGTTTCAGGTTTTGTTAATCACAATATAATTTGGGTTGACATGCTGATCCTGAAGGACAGATCTTTGGATATGTGAAGTTGATTTGTCCTTTCTATAGATAAGATAACTAAAGAAAAATCAAAAACACACACTAGACATATTCTTGAGAGTTATTCAGTGCTTTCTGTGTTCATGAGCCAAACTCTCTGAAATGCTGGATATAAAAAGATGTGTAAAACATAATACTTGATCTCAAGAGCTAACTATCAATCAAATCACAGTGTAGGAGTGCTTTTCCTAAGTAACATATATATTGGAGATTATACAGATCAAATGTTTTATGTAATATTTCTGCTGTTTTCACATCCCATAGTTGTTCTTTCAGCAATTTTGCAGCAATCCATGTTATTACTTCACTACCACCAGAAGTGACTGGCAGGAGCTGAAAATGAGCTTTGTGTATATTCATGAAATTCTGGGGATTAGTAACTCGAAATAAAAAGATTTATGTCGAGAGCGGGTTTTCATCTACAGGCTGAGCTCTCTTAAGAATATGCCCTGTGGTGAGTGGAATACAAAAACAGCTACAAGGCGTATAATGTCCCATGTCCACAGGCTGCTTAGCAGTGTTCTTATCTCTCTCTAAACCTTTTCTCTTAGAACCCACACCATCGAAGGGTCATGTAGGATATGATCAAAAGGACATCAAGTATTTGGGGTGTGGGCTAAAATAGTGATGAAAATTGTATGCATTTTTATTTTGTGATCATAGCACACATTCAGCTTGTCATAGAAGCATCAAGATGACATATTCTTGGCTCACATAAAACCAGCATTTCATCTCAACTTTTGAAAAGATAATGTATTAAGGATGTAGAGCCCAGATTTCCTTGACCTTTAAGAAACAAAGCATTTGGCAATAGCTCCTTTAATGAAAGGAGGTAGACTTATTGAGGACATAGAAAAATATTGTTAATTATTTTGTTGATCTAAAATTCAATGTAGCTGTTCAATGGCTTTCTTCCTGAAAATCTTCCTGATGACTGGGCTTAGTGCAGTTACATTTCCACATTGAATGACTGCCATTTTGCTTTTGATTCCAAATGTGCATTAAACAGGCTCTCAGACGTCACTTCAGCACCAGAAAAGAGAGTGTTCCTCTTACTGAATTCACAAACTAATCATTACGTATCCATTTCAATCATTTCCTAATGTTATGATAGAACAAGATAATTAAGGATTATCAGAAAGTTTTGTTTTATATTCTGTATGTACTTGAAGAGAAGAAATGTTTCTATATAAGATGTATTTGCAAATATGGCTTTAAATTTAAATCTTGGTCTATCATAATAATTTTAGAATAGGTAACTTTAACTATCTTTTTTTATGAAAAGTCTCTTAACTATGAAAAGTGTACAAGTTCAAAAATTCCTGATTTCATGAAAAATCTGTTAATATATTTGAGGAAACTGGTTAGATATGTCAATGTTAATGAATTTGTATGCTTTAAAAGGTATTTTAATATTTTAATTGCTACTTTTCTTTTTTAGTTTTAGTTAATAAACCACCAGGTCTGATATTTATATATATTTATATTTTCATTTTTCAGTAATTTCAGACTCCTCAACTATACTTTAACCATGCTACAATTTTATTTAAATTATTTATAATTAATCATGTAACAAAATACACTAGTAGTTCACCATTAATCCCAGTACTCAAGAGGTAGAGGTAGGAAGATTTCCATGAGTTCAAGGCCACTCTGAAACTACATAGTCCAGGCTACAGCAAGACCCTACCATAGGGAAAAAAGAATGCACTAATATATAACTTCTTATTTCTGACACTGGACTTTGGAAGAAAATTATCCATATAATTGGGTTCTCTCTCTCTGATATGATTTAAGCAAAGGGATATATATATTAATAATATATGTATATATTTATCAATTAATTTTAATGATGCAAATATTCTTTTTCATGATTAGTTTTAAAAGATTCTGTCTTTTATACTATTTGGGAATTAGTAATATAACATACATATTGAGATACTCTTTATTAAGTTAAACTATATAAAATTGTGCCCTACTGTAGGGGAAATGGTTGGCAATTATAGCAGTTCCTTCATTATCTACAGAAGACAGTTACAAATCCCTTGTATGATGCATGACTCATCGTATTGATTAGAAACATGGATATTCTATTATTGCAGAATGTTCCAGACTTTTCCTAGAGGGATTCTTTTTATAATCATGCTCTCTTCTTGCTAGTTGCCATGGAAAAAGTATATATTCCTGAAGACTCTTATGTAAAGATTATTTTTATTAATTATTTACATATAAACATATTGAAATGACATTGAATTATACTGTTAGCATACTATATTGTAAAAGTGTTGTAAAATCATTGGGCTTTCATCACTAATAGCCATATGTAGAAAAAATGAATAATTTAAAGATGAACTTTCATGAGAAAATCAAGAGCTATGCAATGTGGGTTATGATCAAGGAGAATCTACCATATTAGCAGACGAATACAAGGCTTCTCCAAGATGTTTTTGAAATTGAATCAGCTTTTAAGAACAATCAAATGGGGATTCACTCCAGGGAAGAGACAAAGTACAGGGTGGGTGAAATCAAGAGCAGAATAGGTATTGGAAGATAAATCAAGGAAAGGCAAATCGCAGGAATGGAAAAGCTGGGTTCATGTGTTTTGAAAGGGTCCCAGTGGAGCTGGTGTGCAGTGAGCCAAGTGTGCCAGGAGTGGAAAGGATGCTGAGGTCATCACAAGCAGCATTCTACTGTATACAGGGTTCATGAAAGTATAACAGTAAGTGACAGAAAGGCAAGAAGTCAGAGGGTGATAGATTCCCATCCATAGTTTGAACAATTCCTCCAGCTTTTGAATTGGTGATAGATGTGATAAGACAAATAGACAACGAAGCAAGCATATTTAAAAGACATATATCCAAAGTGACTCATATTTGAAGCAATTAGTTTTCCTAATTAGCAGTCCTAATGTGGAATTTCAAAATTGCATACAATTTTATTAACACTAGTAAGTAACAATTGATATCTTTCTAAAAAAGAAACTATCTTGCTGAATTAATTGGCTTACTTTTGCTGTCAGTCTTTCCCTGTTTAGAATTTAATAGTTCTGGAAGTCTCAAAGACATTTTGTAGACACTTTTACTTTTTGGGGTGTAGAATTTTGTTTTTGTATTTTGTATTTGCGCAGTCATAGTAACAATCCTCAGAGTAATTTAATAATAAAGGCAGATTTTAAAGACAAATTTATTCAAAACAAGTCCAAGTACTGGCAGTAATATAATATTATGTGAGAAACATCCCATTTTCACTATTTTCTTCTGTAAATTTAAGATAATAGTATCTTACTAGAAAGACTTTGTATTATCTACCTGATCAATATGAACAGTCATTTTTTTAACCAATTAAATGATTTTAAAGAGGAAAACAAAGGAAAGCAATACATTAACTAAGGACCCACTATACAAGTTTCTCATCTTTGATCCCAGTGTTGAACATTGTCATGATTCTGAACTCTTTTGATAGGGTGGTCATAGTTTGAGGCTAGAGGCTAATGGCTTCTTTTGGCCCTGTGTAGGTTGCTTTTTTGAAACAAATTTCATAATTAATTTACTCAAAAATTATTAATTAATCATCTGTTATGTGCCATACTATGCTCTAGGATTTAAGCATGCACAAATTCTTGACCTTACGACTTTTACAAATCAACTAGCTATGTCAATGAGTAAGATATGTAATATGTTGAATAATGAGTGTCATGGAGAAAAAGAAATGAATCCTAAGAGAAGAAAATTCAGTTGTAAACTGGATAAACTTTTGCCTGATTATATATATTTAAAAACTCTTGTATCTATTTCATCCAATGTTGGAGTCAACTTCTTCAAGCACTTTTGTGAATCCTTTGAGACTACCAAGTAGTAGAATTCTCTTTGGCCTTTCTTGAGCTTAATCCATTAAGATGATTATGAGCTTTTTTTTTGACCTTCTTGAAGCCATTATTATGTTGTAATCTATCCATCTTGCCTCACCATATTGAGAGTATACAAAGTAGCCCCTTAAAAAGGCTAAATGAAGTGACATGTTACTAGGGAGTCCTGAGATGTTTCAGATACTTTATCTTAGGTGTCATATACACAATGAAGACACTGCTGCACATCCAGATTAATCAGATGACTGCAGGACCATGTTTCTTCCAGCTGCAATGGTGTCCATGACCCCTAGAGAAGGTTGCCCAGCTGACTCCAGTAAACCCATGAAAATGTGGCACATAATAAGAAAAATTATTTTAGTTAATCCAGGTTTAGCAGAGTTTGCTAGATAGTAACAGATAACTCAACAGGCAAGCAAACATACAAACACATGAATTATCAATAGATGAATAAGTGCTATTTTAAGCAAAAGCTAGGTTTTGAGGGAGCAAGCAATGTAGACAACTAGGGGGTTTATGTCACTGAAGGGGAATATGAGGGTTTCAACTGGATCTCCAGATACCATGTGGACACGTCAGATGTAGTCTACAAAATCCTTACATGTGTTTGGAAATCAGACCATTTGTGGTTTTCTAATTTCTTTCCTCCAAAGTCATGTTTTTTGTACATCAGAGACATGTCTCCACCTGATGGGTCCCTTAACCCACGGGCTTATTTCTCGCAGCAAGTAGAATATGGTTCTAATCATTAGTGAAGCAATTAGTTTTCCTGCCCTGGGGAAACAAGTTTAATTAATCAACATTTTTGCTATGTCATGTTAACCAGAACAGAATGTTCTATAATGAATACTAGCAAAACTGTCTCTTAAATATTATTAGTAACACTTTCCAAATAATCAAAAACTATATTTTTTTCTGAAAAAGTCACAACAAATATGCTTTCAAATACTTTAAAATGTCTAATCTCAATGATTATTTGAAAATTGTCTGTAGGTAATTATATCTCATTTACAAGGATCTACAGTGATCATGTCATTCAATGCACTAGGGTTAATGTGCCTATAGCCTGGAGAATGTTCAGAAAAAAATTCAGTGGCATCATTACTTATAAACTGTATATGTTCAATAACTTGTTCAAATTTCTTACAGTCATGTCTTCTATATCTCTGTCTCTTTGTATCACCTAGTTTAAAGACTTGTTTTAAAGCATATTCAAAGGGAATATAATTGTACTTGATTTTGCATAGATAGGCTTATATTGGCTGACATATCTGTACAGCAGAATCAGCTGATGCACAAATCAAAGTAGATGGGGGTTCTCAAAGGAAGGGACCTGTGGTCTCTATTCCTGACATTCTTAGTGATTTTGATATATATCCACAAGATTAAGAGGACAAAAAGAATGAGTCCAAACTATTCATATTCTTTTTTTCTTTTAAAGATATTTATTTTTAAATTAAATTATTATGACAGCAATGAGTAAAACATTTGAGATAAAATCCTGTCATTGAAGCTGAAGAGATTGCTCTTACCTACAAAGCCTAAGAACCTGAGTTCGATTCCCCAATACCCACATGAAGCCAGATGCACATGGTGGTGCATGCATCTGTATTTAATTCACAGAGGCTGGAGGCACTGATGCACCCATTCTCTCATTGTCTGTCTCTTCTCTCTCTGCTTGCAAATAAATAAATAAAAATTTAAAATCCTGTCATTGAAGTTTTATGCTATTTATATGATATAAGAGCATGGTGATATATGATAGCAGAATTATTCAAGTATTTACTTTATCCCATGCTTTGAATAGGAAATACTTAAAATATCAATAAATATTTGTTATTAAAATTTAATTATTTTAGTTATATTCTAGATGTAAATAGAAATTTAAAATAAATATAAAAATATAAATTTTGGATTTTAATGTCACGAATTAGAGTAACTTGAAAACATAGGCGGTAACAATTAGAAAATATATTTGCTGGCCAGGCATGGTGGTACATGCCTTTAATCTCAACCCTCAGTAAGCCAAGGTATGAGCATCATTGTGAGATTGAGGCCAGCCTGTGACTACATAGTGAATTCCAGATTAGCCTGAGCTAGAGCAAGAACCTACTTTGATTAAAAAAAAAAAAGAAAGAAAGAAAGAAAGAAAGAAAAAATATATATTTGCTAAGCACTTTCTAATACAAAACAGTCTTAGTAAATTTAAGTTTGAACTAATATTGCTCCATTTCTGTATGGTACACTTTAAGAATGTGCTATTTATGACCTACTGTTTATATACTTTTGAACTCTAGCCCATTGCCAATTGATTCTGATTTTCTAAAGAACATTAATCTCAAGCTATCACAATGATAATACATGCTTTGGAAGTTTCCAAAAGGGCTCTAGAATTTATTTTATTTCCTATTAATAAAGAAGAAGTCTTATATCTAATCACTTATGTATGCAAAGTGCATAAAACTAACAAATATTTTAAAACTTTGACTATTGCCAGGCGTGGTGGCACACGCCTTGAATCCCAGCAATAAGAAGGCAGAGGTAGGTGGATCACCACGACTTTGAGGCCACCCTGAGACTACATAGTGAATTCCAGGTCAGCCTGAGTTAGAGTGAAACCCTACCTTGAAAAAACAAAACAAAAACAATCTTTGATTATTGAAATAGTGTATCATTATGTACGCTATTTGGACAAGCATAGAAAAAATATAGGAGCATATGAAATAAACTGAATACCATAGACCTTAAATGTAATTTTGACTTTAGTTGATAAACTCTCATTTCTCTCTTCTGAATATGAATTTTTTAAGACATTTACTGATTACTAGGATTTGTCTAAGACTCCACTCAATTTCTGGAGTCTTTCTTTTTAAATTTTTATTTATTATTTGTTTATTTGTAAGCAGAGAGATAAAGGGAGGTAGGGATTGCCATGCCAAAGCTTCTTGCCACTGCATACAAACTCCACATGCAGGCACTAATGTGTGTGTCTGCCTTTGCATGGGTACTCAGAAATAGAACCTCAGGCATCAGACTTTGCAAGCAACAACCTTTAATCAGTGAGTCATTTCTCCAGCCCTTCCTAATTTGGAGAGTCCTTGAAACAATATAACCCACCATTAGAACTCAGGCCTTGATAGTTTCAAGGCTACAGGCAGCAGTGGGCATCAGGACCCAGGAGAGACTCAGGCAATGGAAATTGGGTGAGTCCTGGCCATCTGGAGGCTCATGTGTTCTTCAACTCTAGGGAGCTGATTCCATTTTCACCATTGCAGATAAACCTGGTATTTTCATGTTGACCTATCTTCTAATCTCCTAAATTGCTTATCTTTTCTCAATTTTCAGCTTTGTCTTCCTGCTCTAACTTGTTGAAGGTTTTCTTACTTGGTCTTTTAGCTTACCATTAAAATGAAATTTTCTGCTAACATTTCATTTAACAAGATATTACATCCTTCAGATTTTTGCAAATGTCATCTCAAATTATTCTTTCCATGGGGCTGGAGAGATGGATTCGTGCTTAAGGTGTTTACCTGCAAAGTATAAGGACCCAGGTTCGATTCCCCAGTACCCATGTATCACAGTTGCACATGGTGATGCATGTGTCTGGACTTTGCTGGAGTGGCTAGAGGCCCTGGAACACCCACACATTCTCTCTCTCTCTCTCTCTCTCTCAAATAAATGCAATATTTTAAAAATGATTCTTTCCAGGATCTCTATCAAAAGCTGACACCATAGCTGAGTGTGGTAGTGCACACCTTTAATTCCAGCACTCAGGAGGCAGAGGTAGGGGGACTGCCATGAGTTTGAGGCTACCCTGTGAATACAGAATGAATACCAGGTCAGCATGGACTAGAATGAGATCCTATCTCAACCTCCCCCCACCCACTCACAAAATGCTGGCACTGTGATTCCACACTTCTCTTCCTTATTTTCTGCTTCAGCTTTCTTCTTGGTATTTCTCACAATCTCACATGCATTACTTCAGCATTTTGATTATTATCTATCTCCCATCTCTACAATGAGAGCAGATTTATTTTTCCTTTTAGTTTTTATTTCCACAGCTTTAGCAATTAGCATAGTGCCTGACACCTGTGTTAGGATCCTATAATTAAATTCTGAATAGACTGATAAATACTCAAGTGTTTAATCAAATGTTAAAAAGACAATTTAGCTATATATTTAAAATACTACATGACTAGTGGGTGTTTTTTAAGAATAAAAGTTAAAGCCTGTCATGGTGGCACACATCTTTAAGAGACAGTGGTAAGAGGATTGCCATGAGTTCAAGGCCACCCTGAGACTGCTCCCAAGTTAGCCTGGGCTAGAGTGAAAACTTACCTGGAATTTTTTTTTTTTAATGTAAGTTTAACTTAGAAAAATGTATTGAAACAGAAGATAAAAGGGAAACAGTATAAAATTATTTTATATGAAATATATGAAAGCTTCTTATAGAATTCAAAACAAAGAGATCTCTTAGACCAATAAGTCAACATCAACTTAACAGTAAAACATAGCAGTGTTTTTTGACTATCAGTCACATGAAAAGATGCTTTTTCTCTTTATGTATCATATTTTAACAGGGTAGGATAAGGTACAAATGTTGAACAGAAGGAAATATGTTCAATATTTTTATAGTATAATTAAATAAGCCAGAAAAGAGTTTTAAAACTTCTAGTCACAAATAAATATAAAAATGCTAATCAATCCCAATAAGCTATCTCATTTTGTCAGATAAGCTGTTTTAAAAATTTATATGATAATGTGAGTGGGCAATAAATGGCTATGTCACTTAGAAAACAGTGCTATGACCATGAGATATTTTTTGTAATCATGGAAAATGTTAATAAAAATTTTGAAAAGAAAAAAAAAGAAAACACTGCTATGATATGATTTCTATGGCATGGTATATATGATGTATGATAATTTACAATATGACACATGATATGATATGATGGAATGTGATAATAGAACAGGGATAGATAAAGACAACTGAAACAGAAGAGATGGACTACAAACTACTACATACTTCTCTTCACAGTTGATAATGAACAAGATGACACTTGTTATAAAAGATCAAATCCCTAATATAAGGTAGCAAGAAAATTTTTATCAATGATCAAATTTTCAGTCTGCACTTATTCTCACTCATTATCTGCTGACCTCACTTTACATTTTATTTTCCAGACTCCACAAATTTATTGTTCTCTATTTTTCAGTTCTTTATCTCCCTCTTAGTTTTTTTTCTTCTCCACTTAGGCTCCTTTCCCTGGTTTCATTGTGCTATGGTTTGAAAAGTGAATAAAGGTAAAGGCATGGGCATACCTGACAATATTTAAATAGAGATAGAGTGAATATTTCTACCATAAAAGAAATTCATACATCTTCCTATAAGATAGTTTAGCATAAAAGCTTCTATTTTCCTTCAAAATTTTATACTGGCAGAAGTCATCTATAACTTCACTAACTATTGGAGAAATACTAATGCTTCAGGTAGTGTGTTGAAAATAAAGTCTTACGTTTCATTTAACATTTGATTTTTATCTTAAAGCTGACCATATAATGGTATTTCACTTGAGATGGTATAACCAGAGGCTAGATATTTGGGTAACTATGAACACAGCATGCCTACTATGTGTCAATATTAAAACTGCAGCTTTAATTGAAAGGATCCTCTTCTGGGCTGGAGGGATGACTTAGCGGTTAAGGTGTTTGCCTACAAAGCCAAAGGACACAGATTTGATTCCCCAGGATCCACTTTAGCCACATGCACAAGGGGCCACAAGCTTTTGGAGTTTGTTTACAGTGCCTGGAAGCCCTGGCATGCCCGTTCTCTCTCTCTCTCTCCCTCCCCCCATCCATCCTCCCTCTCCCTCTCACTCCTTCCCTCCCTCTTTCTCTGTTAAAAAAAGATCCTCTTCTCATAATATCCAGTATTGAAAATGTTTCCTATGCAGTGACTATGGTTGTTTTCATAGAATTTTCTCAAGATAACTATTTTCTCTAGACCAGTATTACATTTACTATGCCTCCATTAATATTCATTTAATAGAGTGTTTTTGCACTTTGAGTTCTGTGAAAACATGATGATGGGCAATTGCAGAATCCTTAGCCTTAGAGGATGATTGTTAGTAGTGCATCCTGGCCCAGAGGCACAGTTGCCATAGTAACGCTTCTGCTCTGCCAAAGCTGATTCTCACTGTGGGTGGAAAGAAGCTCCCCTGCCAGCAACTATGTGGGATTTTGGAGAGAATGCTGAAATGGTGGACTGCATCTCCATCTGCAAGTTCAAAGAGACTTCTTTGAAATGCAATAGGAAACTCAACTCAGTCTCATAGAAAGAATGGGGTTGATCAGGATATAGTCTAATACAAATGCAATATGTGCTTGATAAGCTACTTAAGGATTTAAATTTGAACAAAAGTTTTACAAAGGTTTAGCACTTAAATTGAAATTTTCAACCTTGTCTATATAGTAAAAGAGGTTTACACAAATTTGTATTTGTTAAAAAATAGAACATGATGCTGAAAAACTTAAATGTCATCACTTAAATATGAAGTGAAATACTTATGTCTCAGTGGGAGATCTTAAACCAATTTACAAACATGTATCAGCTCAGAGTTGTTGACTTTAGAATTGGAATTTATCTCATATTTTTCTGCATTTGAAAGCTGCTACTTGATTAAGCTCATAATTAATACTCTAATCTACAAATTTATGGTTTTTCCTTGGGGCAAGAAGACCTAGCACAGAGGCTAATCTTGATCTTTTAAAGCAGAGTCAGAAAAATGTGAATATGTATCATCTAGCTCTGTATTAGGAATCAACTAGAAACCTTAAGTAGCAGTATGGGTACCAATTTGTAGGCCTTCTTTATTTGCTCCTAAGTTATACTCATTCTAATTTCATTCTCAGTCATTTATAAACTCCAGGACAAAGCAAGGTAATTGCTATCTAAGTATTAGATATTTAGCCTATTTTCTTTATATTTGAACTTCTGTGGAGTTGTTAACAATGTCCATCTGGTTTTTACCTCTTAAGTTGAAAATTGTATAAAGTATTTCAAGAATAATGAAGAACAGAAATCATAAAGGAATGGGATTTGAAATCATGTGGATATTTGGTATACTCGCCAAAAAAAATTAGAGGTTCATGTTTGATTTGTTATTTATTTTATTCATTTATTATTTGTGTTTTGTTTTGCTTTGTTTTATTTTTTGAGGTAGGGTCTCACTCTACCCCATGATAACCTAGAACTCACTTTGGAGCCCTAGGCTAGCCTTGAACTTATGGAGATCCTCATACTTCAACCTCCAAAGGGCTGTGAGTAGAGGCATGCCCTACCATACCTGGCATGCTGTTTATTTATTTATTTTTTAAATAATGGGGAATGAGAATTTTAGAACATTGAAGGAGAATAAAGTCCAAAGATATTCTTCCACCCTGCTAATCTCTACCCAAAACTGTGCTCAATGACATTCAGATACTACACATGCTGGCTGCAGCCATCTGTTGGTTAATTTTTTTCATACTATATGAAGTTTCAAGCTGTTCTAACCTTTTCTAGTTCCCTCCAGTGTGTGAATGTCTACCCCAGAAGGAATGTTCACGAAATGATTTTGCTTACCCAAGCAACAAGTACAAAAGTGGGGAGGTGTTCAGACTTCTTTGTCAACTTCTCAGACAGATGAGTTGGGCTATCATTCTCAATCCTCATGTATGTGTGACAAGTGTTTTTACCCAGTGAGTTATCTCTCTTAATTCTTTAAAGAGCCATTCAGTGAGCAACATTGAAATAGATTAGCTCAATTTCTGAATATCAAGTGACCTTACAGGAAGTTCAAATTATCTTATGCCTCATGTTTCTGTATATTTATATATCAAGACTTTGTAATTCAAAATACTTAAGTCTGAACTATAAAATTCTCCAAAATATGAAATTGTTTTGAGCCATGATATGATACTGTAAGTAGAAAATTGTACACTTGCCCTCAAGTTATTGGAACATGATTAGAATGTAGACCTGCTAAAATATTGTTTATAATAACCTCAGGCAATGTATAAGATTTCTATGAATTTCATGCTATATCATTCCTATCTTCAAGCCTGCTCCTTGTTTACATGCAAATATTATAGAATTAAAATATGCTTTCAAATCCAAAACACTTCTAGACCCAAACATTTTCAGAGTCCAGATTGCTAACTATTATACTATGTAATCCTTTCCCAAACATTTTCTAGTTAGGGAAAATGAGGCTACATATGCTTTGTAGGTGAAGGAATTCAGATTTTACTATGACTGATTTAAGTACAATAATCACAGGCCACTTCTAGGCTCATTTATTTCTGAAGACAATAACAGGGGGTGGGGGGGGAATTCAACATTCCAAATGAAATTTGATGAAGCATTTTTTATTTTATTTATTTTAATTTTTTTAATTTTTTAATTAGTTTTCTATTCAGCAAATACAGTCAGTACAATACAATACAATACAATATTAGGCTCATCTGGGACCTACCCCTCCCCTTTGGCCCATCCTTGTTGAGGGTCATGCATTGTGGAGTTAACCCACAGTTATTGGTACAATAAATGTCTCTGCATATCATGACCCAACATGTGGCTCTGACATACTTTCTGCCCCCTATTCCACAAAATTTCCCTGAGCTATGTTGGGTTCATTTTTGGTCTGCATCAGTGATGAGGTATTGGGGGCCTCTGAGGCTCTAGCTCTCTGACTTGATAGGAGTTAATTTTTCTCTGTGTTGGTCTCCTTCACCCTTGTGCTGGTATCTGGTTTATCAGGAAAACATCACCCTTGCTTGTTTTGCCAATTTTCCTTAGTCTCAGTCAGGGCCTTTTTGAGGTATGATGGGGTGGCTCTCTCCTTAGGATCTGCATCTATCTGAAAAAGAGAAGCAGAATCTCCAACGGAGAGTAAGTTAGCACCAGGACAAATGAGATAACCCTTACTTTTTTAATACAGAATTTAATAGGTGTAGGCCCTCTTGTAGCCCATGATTGATGGTAGCTTGATATTGGAGTGTGGGCTTATGCTTGGATATGGTTCTGACTTGTTTCCCAACTCCAGCTATAGGTCCCGCACCACTGAGGGGATCAGTTAGCCAAATCAAGAGCAGTTACAGACCCAGTTATTCCCTTACTGAGCATCTACCCTAAAACCTTCAAACCACAGGCCAGAGAGATTTGCTCAACCATGTTTGTAGCGGCACAATTCGTAACAGCTAAGAGCTGGAATCAATCCAGATGTCCATCACTAAAAGAATGGATAACTAAGATGTGGTATATCTACACAATGGAATTCTATACAGCAGTAAGAAAAAAATGACACAAAGAAATTTGAAGAAAAATGGTTGAGCCTAGAACAGATCATTCTCAGTGAACTTACCCAGTCACAGAAAAAAAATTGCCACATAGTCTCACTCATCTACAGCACCTAACCTTAATCTACCCAAGATACCTTACATACCCAGCAAGAATCTCATGGTCTAGACAGTAGGATGGCAGGGGAGGAAGGGGAGGGCAGCGAAGGGGTGGGAAACACTAATCTAGACCCAAATGGCAATGGTACCATAAAATTCTACTTCCTAAAAGACAGACCAAATGGCTGAACCTTCACCAGTCCCTTACAGGAAACACCTAAACCACAAGACAATGGAGAGGGTCGGATCAAGTCTAACCTAAATCTTCTACATCTTCCCTCTCCCCCAACCCTCTCCTCCCTAACTCTGGTATATTAGTTATCTTTTTCTTCATTTTCTTAGTGGGCACTGACCTGTAACTCCCAGTACCAACATGGGGCTATCATCCACAATAAGATTTTGATCAGAGAAACCTACAAGCTTTCCTAAAAGAATGACAGATTTCTGTCAGAGTACTTGATGACTCACCAAAGATCAGTGGTAAGACCCTATTGCTGAAGACTCCATATGCAGCTGACACATAAAATGGAACAGCATGGCTGGAGGCCAGGAGAGAGTCAGTCCCCAGACAGTCAGCGTGTCTAGTGCCAGAAGGTGCTACATGGGCGACTGGGGGAAATGACCAATATCTGTCCAAGCAACTCATGGTCTAACCTACTTAGCAACAAATAACCTGTTGTGATGCCCACACAAGTGCAATAGTGGCACACAGCCATGGTGGGGGACCAACTGCTCTTGATCAAGCATTTTTAAGAGAAAATTTTGGGCCAGATCTTTGGAACAGACATAAAGTGTGTGAGAGGTGAGATAGATTTGGTATATATGAGGTCATCATTGGAAGTTTGCTTACCCTGAACAATGGATAGCATACGGTATCTAATCAATGTGTCTTACAAAAATATGCAGTTAAGGGCTGGAGGGATGGCTTAGTGGTTAAGGCATTTGCCTGCAAAGCCAGGTTCAATTCCCCAGGACCCTCCTTAGTCAGATGCACAAGGGGGCATACACATCTGGAGTTCATTTGCAATGGCTGGAGGCCCTGGCACACACTCATTCTCCCTCTCTCTCTCTTTATCTCTCTCTCTCCCTCTTTCTGTGTCAAATGAATAAATAAATAAAATATTAAACAATATGCACTTTATCTTTTCTAGTTAATTTAATTGAAGACAGCTAGGTATCACCTAGAGAATTTTGGCATTTATTTTGAACATTAACCATCATGATTTTCTAAAATCTCTGGTGTCTCTAACCTGTCAAAGCTTTCATTAAACAGAGACTTACATGAAGAAACATCAAAACCAAAACTGACTATGATGGTCAAATAACTTTTTACTATCACATGATGCTATAATAACAGTTAATATTAAGATTGGTTAGAATTATGTCAAATAATGGTGGCTAACATTTATTAAGCATTCTATCTCACTTAAAAACTATTTACAGGGGCTGAAGAGATGGCTTAGCAGTTAAGAAACTTCCCTTTGAAGCCTAAGGTTTGATTCCCTAGTATCCACATAAGCCAGACAAGATGGCACATGCATTTGGAGTTCATTTGCCATGTCTAGAGATCCTGGTGTACCCATTCTCATTCTCTCTCTCTCTCTCTCTCCTTTCTTCTTCTTCTTCTTCTCCTTCTCCTTCTCCTTCTTCTTCTTCTTCTTCTTTCCCTCCCTCCCAAATAAATAATTAACTAATAAAATAAAATGTTAAAAAAACTATTCATATACCAGCTCATTTAATCCTTTAAAGATTTGCCTGAGGTTAATTCTCTTATTTTTACCTTTCTGCATTTGATAAGATGAAAAGAACAAATCTATTAAAGTCATATTCTGATGAGATCAGAATTCTATTCTGGTTCCTCTGTATTTTTATTGTGTCAATGTATTTCTGGTTTATTTTTAAAGCATAAATCATAGCAATAAATAATTTTTTCACTATTAGTTAATATAAAGAGAATATATATATATATATATCGATATAGATATGAATATATCTTTATATGATCTCAAAATTAATCCCCTTTATACATGTAACATATTCAGGTATTACCTATTCTTATTTTTCACTTTTAAAATTTTTAGGCCAGAATTTAGTAACTTGAATTCAAAATTCCAAAACATTTCAAATCATTGTTTGAAAAAATTTTGCAGAAGAGAATATCAAAAAGATAAATATCATTGAAACAAAAACCATACATTTGAGAGAGAATGATACACATGTGTGTATGCTAAAGAATACTATAGGAACTTGAGGTCAAAAGAAAGGGTTTCTATAGCATTTGGAATAAAAGAGTAAAACATTAGCCTTACCATTCTGAGTATGCACAACTGGTCATAATGGACTTCATCTTTGTTCCCTCTATGGAACTCTAGAATTTATATGGTTGGCCTGATGTCATCTATCAATACAAACATTTCCAATGTTTCTAAAGTCATAATTTTTTATTTAGATGAGCAAAGTATTAAATATTCACATATCTTCCTGTCAATCTTCCACAGGGTGCTTTGAATGCTGCATTAAATGTCTGGGAGGCATTCCCTATGCTTCTCTGATTGCCACTATCCTGCTTTATGCGGGTGTTGCTCTGTTCTGTGGTTGTGGTCATGAAGCACTTTCTGGAACTGTCAACATTCTGCAAACCTACTTTGAGATGGCAAGAACTGCTGGAGATACCCTGGATGTTTTCACCATGTAAGTCATTCTGGTATTTTCATATTGTACTGTGTGTATGATGATTGCATTCCTATATTTGGAATAAACAGGTGTCTAGGGTTAAGAGAGGTGATGATGTTGAGTGAAAAAAATCCTCTTAGGTTAAACATGACCATAGAGAGCACTGGCCTTGGAATCAATAAAAGACACTTAGCAGAAAATAAGGGTACAAACTAGTAGGGTCTGAATCTAGGCTTTTACTATGAAGGTCTACCCAAAATCCAATTACCATGAAGCAAAACAAACAAACAAAAAAAATTCTTTTCTCTTTTTCTTCAATTAAGAGCATAAGCTATTCTCATAGAACAGAACAAAAACAGGCAGGTATAATTGTGGACTCTGCTACTAATTCTAGGAAATTAACCAAACTCCATGGGTGATGACTAACAAATTTAACCCTGCCATGAGTATGAGTATGATAGCACTTCCTCTGCCTTCCAGAAAATACTGTAGCATTGTACAAGGTTCCTAAGGTCTTCTGTAAAAGGATAAATTATAAGAAAATATTATAAAAAGCCTAGAAGTGAGTAGTAGTAGTAGTTTCTGTAGTTTCACTTCAATCCTCCTTAATATTCAATTAAAAGAGAATTTATTTCCAAGTAAATTGTTGGTGCCAAAAAGGTATTCAGTGATTTATACTCACAAATAGAAAATTACATTGTTAAATTTTTTTTTTTTTTTTTTGGTTTTTCGAGGTAGGGTCTCACTGTAGCTCAGGCTGACCTGGAATTCACTATGGAGTCTCAGGGTGACGTCAAACTCACAGCAATCCTCCCACCTCTGCCCCCCGAGTGCTGGGATTAAAGGTGTGCGCCACCATGCCCAGCGAAAATAATATTTATTATAGATTTTTTTTTTTTTTTTACTATTTGTCTCAAGAAACATTAACTTTGCAACAACTCACATTTCTTTCATGCCGTGTGTGTACAATGTTTTTAATGTTCTTTATTTTGCTGTCCTAAATAATTGCAAGCATTTTTATCACATATTCTTATTTTTTTCTGGAAGCAAATGATTTTGGACTAAAAAATTTTATTGGTTATGATAGCTTTGTTTTTTATTTGTAGATATTCATATAAAACAAATCAAGCAATTCTGAATTATTAATAGAAGTTTCTATAAAACTGATGTAACCTAAGGTCCTAATCTAAACCAAGACTTTGTCAAACTAGACAACATTATTAGTAGAAGAACACTGTTTTCCAACTAAAACATCAAAAACATACAGTCCTTCTTTCTTTATATCCTATCAGCTATTGACAGGTTATCGTCAATGAGATGTATTTTATTAATTATAATGATTTTTTTTCACCAAAGATAGTAATTCTGCATGAAATGAAGAGAATTGAGTTGTACATTTCTATAAAGTACTAGAGGAATTAGTCCCTATTCTATGAGGTGGCAGATGTGTCATCCCATCACAGGATACATGACAGGAATATTAGAACAAGGAAATTTATACTTATCTAAAATATTTTAAGATTTTAAACCTTAAGAATTACCAAGAAGTAGGGCTGGAGAGATGGCTTAGCAGTTAAGCACTTGTCTGTGAAGCCTAAGGACCTTGGTTCCAGGTTTGATTCTCTGGTGCTCATGTAAGCCAGATGCATAAGGTGGCACATGCATTTGGAGTTTGTTTGCAGTGGCTGGAGACCTTGGTGTACCCATTCTCTCTCTCTCTCTCTCTCTCTCTCTCTCTCTCTCTCTCTCTCTCTCTCTCTCTCTCCTTCTTTCTCTCTCTGTCTGTCACTCTCAAATAAATAAATAAAAATAAACAAAAAAACTTAAGAAAAAGAAGTACCAAGAAGTAAACATAAAATATAATTGCAGTAAGACTAGAAAGCCCTATAACCTCTCTGCTCATGCAAAATGATTAGAAAAGGCTATAATCTCAGACACCAGAGGCTGAAACTGTGAATCCTATATTCAAAGCCTACCTGTTCTACAGAGTGAATTTAGGACATACTGGGAAAGTTAGTGAGACCTAGTAACAGATCACTTGCTTAATATGTGTGAGACTCAAGGTTCCCTTCCCAGTACCGCAAATAAAAAAGTAATTTTCATAAGAATATAGTCCATAAATCTGAAGTACCAATGATCTAAATACAGGAAGTATATAAATACAAGCAAGCTAAATGTTTTCTATTTCACATTGTACCAATATTTTACAACATCAATCTAAAAGCTAGAATATTCTTTGGAATGAACAATAAATTTTTACACCTATTATTGTTTATCACTGTCATCAAATGAAATATTAATATAGACATAGACCCAAAACACAATAGCTTTCAGTATTTTAGAGTAAAATAGCTGAAATTATTTCTTGATTTTATAACTAGGATTAAGCTATCTGAAAATTCAACTGGGTTATTGTTAGTTAGTTTGCAAAAAGTTTTAGGAAAATGATTGCATGACTGCATTTTAATATGATAAAACTGACATTTTCTTTTTAGTTATATTTCAGCCTACCCTGGACAAAATATGTTCTCACTGTTCATTATTTTAAGCTATCACAGATGTCCTTAAAATCTACAGTTTCTCTATATTTAGTTTACATTCAAATAGCTAAACTCAATTGTAGAATGAGAAGTTTGTTAAGATTAAGTCTAATTATCATTAAATTTATATGTATATGTATGTGATCAATTATAAAATTATGTGTTTGATATTTAGACAACAAAATTTGACATCTCAAACATCTCTGCTTAAGATCTTAAAGTACTATGTGTAAGAGTTTAGAAGAGAGATTTGAGTTAATATGCTTTATTTGGTACTTTAATTTGCTCTATTATATGAAAAGATAACCATGAAGCAATAATGAACATTTATAATAGGAAAATAGTATTTTAATTAGGGAATTGTTACTTGTTCATAGACCAAATAATTTAAATTCTTTATAGGCCCTTTGGACCTACCAAGTGGATCAAAGCACTCTGCCTTCCAACAACTAGCTTATGAAAACACAGAGTGAAGATATGGACCATCAACTCCTAGGTGTGATTAGCGCTTATTGGCAAACTTATAAATTAAATAAAGACCTTAAGGTGGTAGAGATCACCCTGAGCATGGCTGCCTACAAGCCAAGGGTAATGGGGAAGGGGGAGACAGAGAATTTAAAATAAGATAATATAAAACAGTAGAGAGGGAATGATATGTGCCAGATGATATGTCTTTCTTGGAAATAAAATATTTGGGAAAGAATGTGTAAGATATTATGGTGAGCAAAAGATTTGGCCAAATTTAATGGTTGATAGATTTGTAATTATTTTCATCACAGATTGAGTATTCTTAGATCATGTATTTTTTTTAAAAGCCTGCCTAATTTGATAAATGTTAATATAGACATAGACCCAAAACACAATAGCTTTCAGTATTTTGGAGTAAAATAGCTGAAATTATTTCTTAGCAGTCCTCAGGATCTAATGAGTTGCTCCATTCTTTATCCTAGGGACCTCGAGCTTCCTCCCTTGTCCCTCAGTCCCCATCCTCAATTCTCTCTCTCCCACTATCTTTCTCTGCCTCTTTCACTCTCTTATCCTCTCTCTTCCTCCATTATCTCCCTTTTCTAATAACAAGAACACAGGCAATCTCAAACTCTAAAGAAAAATAAAGAGCAAGCATGCATAAAAGGCTGTTTTACTAGTCATCTGTCTAGCATGCAAATTTTTTTTCACAAATAAATTCTGCTTATTTCTACTTTTTTTAGATTTTTTTTGTTTATTTTTATTTATTTATTTAACAGCGACAGACCGAGAGAAAGAGGCAGAGAGATAGAGAACTGGTGCACCAGGGCCTCCAGCCACTGTGAATGAATTCCAGAATGCATGCACCCCCTTGTGCATCTGGCTAACATGGGACCTGGGGAATCGAGCCTTGAACCAGGTTTCACAGGCAAGCACTTAACCACACTGCCATTTCTCCAGCCCTTATTTCTCTTATAAAACAAATACTTGAGACACATATTTCTAAAAGCAAGCAGATTCCACCAAAGGAATATGAACTGAAAGTTATGTCCAAAGAAAGAATGAATTTCTAAAAGATTTTGTTACCTAGTGCTAGATTTTTTGACATCTCTGTGTATCCTCAGCTTTTTATCCTGTAATCTTTCAGTCTAGTTTCTGAAATCCAGGTTATTTGATAGCTACAAACTTGTGATAAGCAATGTACAATTTGTCTAAGGGCATATCATTCTAAACATGTCCCATTTCATCTAATCTCAAAAGTTAAGCAGGATCAGGCCTGGTTAGTACTTGAAATAAAGAAATGTATAACCTAATCCACAAGTCCCATTAAAGGATATGCCTACACTTCAACAAGAAATTCTGTGTAGTATTTAACACAGCATAAACCACAGCTCACTCTACACTGGATATAGTTCTTTCTCTAATGTTGGAGGAAATTTTTCTAATTTGCAATTCAGATTGTGTAAATGATTTTGACAAGGTGTTATTAACTGTGTTCTGTGAGCATCATATAACAAAGGAAGCAAGAGGTAGGCTAGGGATTTTTCCAGCTATAAAACAGATTCATAGAAAGACAATAAAATATGGAGACTGGCTAGAATTAGATAACAAAACTGAGCCAAACAATTAATTTTGTTCAGTAATGAGACCTCTTGGTTAACTATTGAGGCCTGGTCAACTTGTTAACTTGACTCATAAATATATTGCTTATGAGGAGTTTTATTGTGGCTTAAAAAATTATAATGAGCATTCATGGTCTGATACTATTGATTTCCAGATGAGCATGCTAATTTCAAAGTATTTCAATTCTGATTTTAAGTCAAGGCATCAAAAACTAAGTTTATGATAATATGAATTCTTTAACATTTCAAAAAAAACAATCAGTAAACTAAGAAAAAATTGATTAGTTGATTTTGATATCAAATAATTTCATATATGTGTAATATCAAGTTTGTTTAGAGTTCATGTTTATTCCTTGAAAGTAAATGAAAAGGGAAATAGTCAATCAGTAGCTTAATGATTAAGAGTGTGAAATGAGGGCTAGTTTAACAGTTAAAGCATTTGTCTGGCAAGCTTAAGGACCCAGGTTGCTTTCCCCAGTACTCATGTAAAGCCAGATAAACTCCAGACAAGTTTGTTTACAATGGCTGGAGGGTCTGGTGTGCTCATTCTCTCTCTCTCTCTCTCTTTCTATTTCTCTCTCTCTCTTACACACACACACACACACACATACCATACACACACACAATCTATCTCTCTCTCTATTTCTCTCAAATAAATAAAAATAAATCTTTAAAAACTGTATTAAAAAGTGTGAAGTGAAAATAAATATTAATTAATGGCAAGACAAATCAAGGCTTCATAGGGTGGTAGAAATCACAGCAGTGTGCAAACTTTGTGCTTATCTAAAGTGTTGGTAATTAAATCAGACCGCTGATGTCGTCTAACAAAAACAAAACTGTATTGATGTGAAATTTTTCACTATTGTGGGAGACTCAAACATATGTTCAATTATATCTAGAACCTAAATTAGAAAATAATTCTTGAGTTCTGAAATAATGAGTGAATAGTGAGCATATCACTCCATAACACTTCAGCCAGAATAGTACTTTCAGCTTAGTATTTAAATAAAGCCTAAGCATTGATATAAAACAAGGGCACATACTTAAATCACATGAATTTTGATAGACATTCCACTCTCTAGATCCATTCCATATTATCTCTGGCCTTTTCTATATATCATAATCCAGATAATTTACTTAATTGTTCTATTATTTCAGTGCTTCATTAATAAAAAGAACAATTAATGTCTCTGCTTCCTGAAACTTTAGTAATGATTAAAATAGTTATTTTGAAAACAATTATAACTTGAACGTTATATAATATGTACTATATAAGTGTTTACTACCATGATGGTGATGTTTAGAGTGATGGTAGGTATGGTTAATAATATGAAAATGATGTCTTCCTTGAACATGTATTGCAATTGTCTAATTTAATAAAATTTTATTGCTTAGGTAGCATATGAAATCATGGAGTTCATTGTACTATTTTCACACATATATATTATTGTGTCATGTATCACACTATTAATGCCCACTATCATACATGCTTGTCCTTCAATACACGCTACTTAGCTTCATACTCCTATTGCTTTTCTGTTCAACTAGGAAAGAGATTTTAGAAAACATAAGTATATGAGGACGTTTCAAACTATATTAGTATGCAAAGATCAATTTTTATTGTTTTCTAATTCTCAAAAATATAAGAGTATATCCATTTTAGGAAATTATTTACAAATAAGAACATGATACTTTCATTCAAATATTTTCCAGGCTATCAAGTAGAATAAAACTTGATGTTTTTATGTTGAAAATAGAGAGATTTAAATCAAAGGATTCTAATTATAGGAAAATACTTTTTGGCTTAGTATAAGCAACTGTCTAAAAGTCAGGGTTTTCTAAGAGTACATGAACTACCTGGGCCTGAAATGATTGTCCATTCAACAGTGATATCTAGACAAAGATGTTCACCAGTTTCCATGTCCTAGATGCTTACAATCCCTACAACTCACTGAAATTTGTTTATTCAAGAGTAGCCAATTTAGGCGGGCATGGTTTAATATACCTTTAATCCCAACACTCAGGAGGCAGAAATAGGAGGATTATGCTGAGTTCAAGGCCAGCCTTGTACTAGAGGTTGAGTTCCAGGTCAGCTAGCCTAAAATAAGAAAAAGGATATGCAACTTAACAACAGTACTCATTTCAGTTATTGGACTACATGAATATGTTTTAAACTCTTTTAATTTATAATACTTGTACAATGTTTCTATGTTCAAATGTTTGGATATATTTTTAGGTTACTTTTCAGTCTGGCCACGTTTTCAAATTAATGCCTTTGTTGAGTAAAAAGGATTGGGCAAGCTGGCATAGGTAGGAAGGGATAGGTAGGAGGTTCACTATGAATTTGAGGCCACTCTGAGAATACAGAGTGAATTCCAGATCAGCCTTGGCTAGCATAAAGCCCTACCTCGAAATAAAACATAGGATTGGGCTATACTATATTCCAATACTATGCTAGCCTCTAAAGATGAATGGTGAGTGATTACTTGTTTTTAGAATGGCACATGAAAGATGACTGATCAAAGTGACCCTCACATAAGTCAAGCAAAGAAAGAATAGTATATTTACTACATTAATTCTAGAGTGCATCGGAATAACCAAATAGAGGAAATAGAGAATCTGTAACTAGATCCTTAGAGACAAAGAAATATATCAAATGAAGCATAATAAAGGTAAAAGACATAATATGCATGAGTGATTACTAGAGCATATAAAATTGTATTCCTGCTTCACGTTTCATGAATTAGAAGTTAAAATTTAAAAATGGGTTAACATAAAATCCAGAAAAATAAAAATGGAAATGTCACTATTATTATTAGAAGTATGCTAGCAACATAAAAAAATCACAAAGAAAATGTTGTCTGCATTTGACATAATAAAAATTCAGATTCTACTCATCAAATTTATGAAAACCTTAGAACTTTCATAAAACCAGGAAATAAATTACAAATTACATTGTAAGAATTCTTGATTTTAATAAATGAAGAACTTGTAAGTCTAAAATGTTCTCATAACAATATATAAAACATATTTTATAAAATGTAAAAGCAGGCTCATCATAAAAGATGACAAGGAAGAAGGTGTGGAAGGGTAAAAGACACCTGTCACATGTAAACATAAATGAGGGGGAGGATTCAAGAGAGCTTAGGATCATGAGGATAATAGAAGGGAGGAGTATCAAATAAAACAAACTGTTTGAAATGGCATAATAGTGCTTAAAACTCTGAATGCTAACACTAAGTAGAGTTATGTTACATTATCAAGTGGAGAGGAAGATAAGAACTTCAGTATTATATAACATGATTTGATTTTTGTAAAAAAATATGTACTTTTAAGTATTTTTATATATCAAAATATATGATGAAATAGACTATGACTCTTTCAGGAAATAGGCATATAAATAAAAAAGTAATACTTTATTCTTTACACATAAATGTAAATAAGGGGAAAAGTAATTTTAAATATCATTGCTTCCCCATCATTTTATTTAAAAATTCATTTAAAATGCCTAGTAATAGTAAACAGGGGATAGATCTCCTTCCTCATAATCAAGGAAATTTTATGTTGGTGTAAATATCTTGTTTTTTGTTGTGCCTTTTATTCTAGGGTATAATCTAGAACATAAATAAAAACTCTAAAATCATCATCGTATGTGTGCCATAATAGTGCATGGTATTCCTATTATTGATATAAAATATGTTACCCTGAATTTAGAGGCTTAATCCTACAGAATCAATTATTTTTCAACTTAGGAGGTCTAAAGTGAAACAGGTCTTCTTAAATTTATTGAAATGAGCTGAAATCAAGGTGCTGGCAGAATTATGTTCCATCTGGAATTTCTGGAACTGTTCCAATTACCAAAAGCCACCTGCATTGTTTGGCTCATTGTCACTTTTCATCTTCAAATCTAGCCATGTGACATCTTCAAACCTATTTCTGAATTTGGTCCTGACACTTCTACTTCTCTCTTACACTTTAAAGATCAGTGTAATTATATATGTATAACAATGTTTCTTGTATCCATTACTTTCTCATTGCTGAAACCAAACAACTGACCAGAAGTAGCATGGGGATGGAAAGAGCTTATTTCAGCTTGTAGTTCCAGAGGGTAGAGTCCATCATGGTAGGGAAAGCATGGCAGGGGCATGAATCTGGCCCATGTCATCAAATAGGCATGAAGGAGGTAGAGTAGAAGTATCCTCAGATATTTCTTTCCTTTTTATACATCCCAGGAACATGGCCTATGTGATGATCCTGTCCACAATTAAAGGGGGTCCTAACCTAGAAATTCCCTGACAGATATCCAAAGAATTTGTATCCATGGTGATTCTAAATCTTGTGAAATTGACAGCCAGAGATTGAACTTCATAATTTTTATCTGAAGATTAGTAACCATATATGCTAAGTCCTCTTTTACCACCTAAGGTACTTTGTCACCAATTCCTGGGGAAGTAGGATATAGACATCTTTGGAGACCATTATTCTTTCTGTCCTGATAAACCTGGGAAACTGGGGATTAGGGAGATACTTGGGGAAGAAAGTACCTGCGTAAGCAAGCATCTTAGTTCAGATTCCCAGTACTCACAAAAAACAAAATCAGGTATAGTTGCATGCACCTGTAATCCTAGCACCTGAGAGATAATGATAGGAAATTCCTGGGGCTTTCAAGCTAGCTAGTCTAATAAAATAGTTAAGATCTGCCACAGTGGGTCTCTGGCTTCCATAAATGCTCACACACATGAATTAATATAGACACATGTGAACCCAAGCACATATGAATACATAAAAACATCAAACAAGCAAACACATAAACCAAAAAAGTGAGACATTTGAAAAATATATCTTCAAATTATAGACTATTTCATAATCTCAAAAGCCACTAAAAAAGTACTCATAACATATTAAAGTTGCCAAAGCTTATACTATTCATAACTAGAGTTCATTAAATTTTTTGTAAGAAATTATAATTAATACTAAGAAAGTGAATGATGTTTTACTTTTGCTCCCTGAGAATGCATTGCCTTTCTTTTTTGAAAAAAAAAAGTATATTTATTTATTTAAGAGAGAAAAAGGGAGTCAGATAGACGGGGAGAGAGAGCAACTGGGCATGACAGGTGCTGTAGCTGCTGCAGATGACCATGAGATGCATGCACCCCTTTGTATATCTGGCTTACATGGGTCCTTGGAAACAAACCTGGGTCCTTTAGTTTCGCAGGCAAGTGCATTAACTGCTAAGATATCTCTCCAGCCCCTGTTGTTTTTATTTTTATATTATTTCATTTTATTTTTATGTTATCAACATTATATTTTATTCATAAGAGGACAAGCAGTGCAGAAACAAAGGATGAGACTCTAACTTCTCACTTATGATCAGGCTCAGTCACATGTGTTACCATCAAAAGTAATTTATCTGGGGGCTGGAGAGATGGCTTAGTGATTAAAGTGTTGCCTGCAAAACCAAAGGATCATGGTTTAACTCACCAGGACCCACATAAGCCAGATGCACAAGGGGGTGCATGCATCTGTAGTTCGTTTGCAGTGGCTGGAGGCCCACTCTCTCTCTCTCCCTCTCTCTTTCTCAAATAAATAAATAAAATCTATTTTTTAAAAAGTGATTTATCTGAAAGTAATTTTCTAAATTTTTAATAAATAAATATAAAAGTCATATTTGTGGTGGTGCTGAGAATTGAAAACAGGGCCTCACATGCACTAGTCAAGGATTATTCCACTGAGCTATATTCACACTCTATAATTTACTTTTTAAAAATCTTTATTATTTATGTATTTGTTTTATTTTCTTATTATTAACAATATTTTTGGTATAGATAGATAATATGTTAGTACCCTCTTTTTCCTCATCCCTGCCCCCATTCCACTGGGGACACTCCTCAGTGGGGTTTCAGGTACTCCGTATGTGGTTGTGGTTTCTTTGTTGTGAGAGTAGCAGTCAGTTATTTTTGGAGGGGAGAGAATTCTTCTGGGCATGATGTCTCAACCTGTGGCTCTTACAGTCTTTCTGCCCCCTATTCTACAAAATTCCTTGAGTCATAGTGGGTGAGTTTTAAGTCCACTTCAGTGATAAGCTCTTAGGAACCCCTGGATCTCTGCCTTGGTAGGAGTTGAATATCCTCTGGATCTGTCTCCATCCTGGGGCTGATCAGCAGATTCAGCATGGAAGCAGCACTCTTACTCATCTCCCCAATTCCTCTGGAGATTCAGCTGTGGCTTGGCTGAAGTGTGAGGCATAGTTTATCTCTTCTGGTCTTGCTACCTCTGGAAAAGAAAAACAGATTCTCCAAGAGAGGGAAGTCAGCATAGTTTAAATGGGATAAGTATTACTAATTTAGGGAGAATTTGATGTATGTAACCACTCTTTTAGCCAAAGACCTAGTGAGAGCTTGACACTGGAAAGCATAATCTTTGTCTCCATAGGATTCTGTTCTGGTTCCCAATTCCAGATATGGGTTCCTTTATACTGAGAAGATCTCTCGGCCAATCACAAAGCTATGGGTTACCCACCAAGGCAATGTCCACTAATGCACTGGCATGTACATCCTGTCAGGGTGTTTGCTTCTGAGTAGCTTAGAACTCTGGTTGCTCAGACTGTTGTTGGGCAATTTCTTCCAGTACCTCACAGAGAGCTTTCCAGCACTAGATGAGCTGTCTGGGACTGGCTTTCATCCAGATTCCAGTTATGTCTCTCAATGTTCTGTGTCAGGAGCATATAGTGTCTTCAGCAATGTCTTACCTTTTGCCTCAGGAAATCAAATGCTTTGACAGAAACCTGTCTTATTTTGGGGACCTCATAGGTCTCGGATCAACAGCTCAATAGGGGTAGCAACTGATTTCTGGCACTTAAGAGTTACAAACCAGAGAAAGTTAAGCTTCATCCCACACTCACCAGGGCCCTTCTTTTCATGTGCTTCCCCCCTTACACAATCTTAGAGTTATATCTTTTAGTCTATCTCTAAGGATAGAGGTTTCTATGGTACAAGTTCATTTTGGATTTAGTTTTCTGTTTTTTTTTTTTGGTTTTTTTGTTTTTTTGTGTGTTTTTTTGCCACATTCCCCTTTTCCTCTCCTCAAATCCTTCCTTCCCTGATGTCTTGGCCTTGAGTTGCCTATTGGGTATGTCAATAACTCAAGCTGGTCAAGATTAGAACCACAGATAAGTTAAACCATGTGGCATTTGTCTTTCAGTGATTGCATGAGTTTGCTGAGTATGATCTGTCTAAGTCTGTCCATTTTTCTACAGATTTCATTTTGTCTTACTGCTGAGTAGAATCTCATTGTATAATTGTCACAACTTCATCATCCATTCATCCAATGATGGGCACCTGGGTTGATTGTAGGTCTTAGCTGTAATGAATTAGCTATAAACATGGTTGAGCAAGTATCTCTGTAATGAAGCATGAAACACTTAGGATAAATGCCCAGTAAGGGAATAACTGGGTGTATTGATAGCTCTGTGCTCATCCTTTGCAGGAATCTCCATATAGGTTTCCATAGTGGTGGTATAAGTTTACATGCCCACCAACAGTGGATGAGGGTTCCTCTTTCCCCACATCCTCACCAACATTTTTTGTTTTAATTACTTCTATCCTTACTGGAGTAAGGTGGCATTTCACAGTTACTTTAAGTTGCATTTCCCTGATAGTTAGGGCTGTTGAACATTTTCTTAAGTGTTAGCCATTTGTATTTCTTCATCTGAATACTCCCTATTCAGTTCTCTGCCCCATTTTTTGAGTGGTTGTTTCATTTGTTTATTATTTAGTGTTTGAGTTATTTGCACAAGCTAAATATTAGGCTTCTATCAGTGGTATAGCTGGTGATGATTTGTTACCTATTCAGTGGATAATCTATTGGCTCTGCCTATGGCATATATGCTGAACCATCCCTGAATCCCTGGGATGAAGCATACTTAATCAAGATGGACAATGTTTTTGAAATACTATTGAATTCAGTTTGCAAGGATTTTGTTCACAGTCTTCACATCTAAATTCATCATGGATATGGGCCTATATTTTTCTATCCTTGTATCTATGCCTGGTTTTGGTATTATGGTGATGCTAGCTTCATAAAAGGCATGGGGGTGTATTCACTGTTCTCTGATTATGCAAAACAGTTTGAGAAAAAATGGTTTCAATTCTCGATGAAGGTTTGGTAGAATTCAGCTGAGTAGCTCTGGTCCTAGACTTTTCTTCTGGGGGAGGTTTTTGATTACCTTTTCAATCTCCATAGATGTGATAAGTTCATTTAGGAGATTAATCTGCTCTGATTTTTGTGTTGGTAGGTGATATGTGGCTAGGAATTCATTAATTTCTACCAGATTAGACAATTTTGTGGAGCAGAGTTTCTGGACATATGTCCTATGATTCATCCAATTTTATTGATGTCTGTTGTAACCTTTCCTTTTTAGTTTCTGATTTAGTTAATTTGAAACTTCTCTTTTTATTGCCTGATCTAATTGGCCAGGAGTTTATCAACCTTGTTTATATTTTCAAAGAATCAGTTCTTCATTTCATTGATTTTTTAAATTGTTTTCTTAGTTTCCAATTCATTAGTTTATGTTCTAATCTTGACTGTTTCTTTCTGTTTGGAACTTTTAGGTTTGAAGTCTTTGTGTTTTCCTATGCCTTTAGGTAGACAGGTTATTAACTTGGGATCTATCTGTCTTATGGTTATCCTCCTACCTCTGCCTCCTGAGTGCTGGGATTAAAGGTATGCACCATCACACCTGACAGAAAAGGTATTTTTTGATACACCCTGTTGACTTGTGTTTTTGATGGGTGTGTTTAGACCATTACTATTTAAGGTTGTAAGTGTGACACTATATTTAATCTTGGTCATGATGGGGTCTTTTATGGGGCTTGGTGCTTTGTTGTGAATTGTACATTTTTGAGCCTGCTCTAGTTTTCATTGTTGTGATCTTCTTATAGCCTCTTGAGATTGGTTGTTTGACTCTTTTATGTGGAGTACTTCATATTCTCTGTGGGTTTGGCTTTGTGTTCCTACAATCAGAGTTGACTTTTTCATGGAAAGTTTTCCTTTCACCATATATTATGAGGGATTCTTTTGCTGGGTAGAGTACCTTGTGTTGGAAGCCATAGGTTTTGACTTTGATGTGTTCCATTCCAAGCCCTTCTGGCTTTCAGGGTTTCTATTGAGAAATCTGAGGTAGTTATGATGGGGTTGACATTGTATGTAGTGAGTTGTTTCTCTCTTGCTGCTTTTTGTACTCTCTCTTTGTTTTCATTAATTATGATCTGCCTTAGAGTGTTTCTTCTTTAGTCCTGTCTGTTTGTTGTTCTATGAGTTCTTGTACCTGCATGAGACTGTCTATTGAGAGACTAGGGACATTTTCTTCAATAATATTTTATTGAATATGTTCTCTATACTTCTGGCCTGGATTTCCTCTCCTTCTGGTATACCCATGGTCCATATGCTTGGTTGTCTTATGGTATCCCACAGTTCCCTCATATTCTTTTTGCATGATTTTTATAACTTAGCAATGTTTTTGGCCTCCTGATTAATTTATTCTGTCCTGTCTTCCAGCTCAGAGGATCAATCTCCCACATGAATCACTCTGTTAGTGAGGGTTTCTAGAGAGGTTTTCAAAAACTCTATTTGATTTTGTTTTCTATAGTTTTATTTTACATTCTGTCCATCTCTTTTTTGAGGTACAATTTTAGTTCAAGGTCTGATTTACTTGATGCTTCCTGAATTTTATTCATGCATTTGATCAAGTTTTCATTAAGCTTAATCAACTGGTTATTGAGAGCTTCTATTTGCTGACTCACATTCAATTAATTTATATCTCCTTTGAGGTTTCTAAGGTTTTCTTCAATTAAGTTAATCCTAGGGTCAAAAATTGAGTGTTCTAAGAGATGATTCTGTTCAATTTCATTTATGCAATTGTTGGATTTTTTGATGGCTTGCTTGTAGTTCAGCAATTCTTTTGATCAGGGTCACATTGCTTGTTGTGTTTTCATTTTGGGATTCAATTTCTATTCATTTGTCTATGATTTCACTGGAGGCTCCCATTGTGGGATTGTGAAACTAGGCATCTTTGGTGGCGATCTCTCAGTTTTCTGCTTTCCTTTATATTTTATTTTATTTTATTTTATTTTATTTTATTTTATTTTATTTTATTTTATTTTATTTTATTTTATTTTATTTTTGTGGTCTACCTGTCTTGGGGAAACCTTTTATTCTATTGAGGAGAAAGGGAGTATTTGTCATTGTAGCATCTTAAGTGAGTGTCCTATTTTTATATTTTTAATTATTAAATTTATTGAGAGAAGTGCAAGGCCAAGGATAGGCAGCCACATGGCCAGAGATCCCATGTGGAGGGCCTGAAGAATAAAGCCACAGAAAAATAAAGTTCAAAGAGCTCCTGCCATATGGGGATCTTGAGGGCATATAAAACCTTTGTGGATAGTAAGGGCTAGGGGACCCTCCCATCAGCTTAACCAGGCTGGGCCAGGAGCTTAGTCCCAGCTGAGGGAGAAACTCAACCATAGCTGGAAGTTCCCAAATGATCAGAGTGTTCTGTTTTAAATGTGAACTGGATTGTTGTACAATGAGGTTATAACTGCAGATGCATAGACTGTAGTGATTGCAAATACATCAAAGGTACCTGGGGAACTGGGAGATGCAGAACTGGGAGCTCTTCCCTACTCACTCCACTAGCATGTATTCTTTAGCACATGCAGATCAGGGGTTAGGGAACCCAGAGCCAGGAAAGTACAGAGCAAAGGGCAAGAGCTGAGCTACTAAAGTGGCCAATGCACCCTCTGGCTTAGGGGAATAGGAATTTGGGTACCCAGAGGCCAGTCAATCATGAAGGCAGAGCAAAAGGCCTGGTTCCCCAGCCCATACACAGGGACCAGGCAGTCCCCAGGCAGCAACAGGAGTACCAGGACCAGGACACTGGAAAGTGGGAACAAACCATGAGCTATGGTCATGCACTTAGCATGTGCAAGCTCCAGAGCAAGGGATGGAGAGTGGGGGACCCAGAGGCCATTAAATCAGCGAGGCAGAACAAGGGGCCTGCTTCCACAGCAAGCTTGTGTGTTCCAGCAGCCCCAAGCCAGCAGCAGGGTAACCAGGATCAGGGAACTGGGAGGAGAGGGGATTTTGTTGGCTTACTGTGCATGCACCCTCTGTAGCCTATTATTTTTGTTTTTATTCATTTTAACTTTCTTCCTAATAGTTTCATGCATGTGTAAAAGGAATTTTGATTGTATGTGCTTGTAGTTTCCTCTCTTATCCTCCTTACAATCTTGTTAATCCCCTTTTCACTTCATGCCTCTAAGTTTGTGAGCCACTGAGTTTAATGGGGCTTTCTTTACATGAGCATGGGTGGACAGGTTATTAATTGTAGTGTCACAACTTCCCAGCTGCTCTTCCACTGAAGAACATGACTTGCCCTCCCCTAGGAGCCATTAACTGTGGGTCTCTGGATCCTCAGATCCAGCCATAGTTCCCTGAAGGCATCCAGGCAACTGTGTTGAGTACAAAGATAAAAGAATCACTTTCAGGAGACAGTCTCTGTGAACCACTTGGTTTAATCAATAGGGAAATAGGTATATAAGCAGTTGAAGATGGCAAGAGGGTCCTAAGGGGATTGGATGTACAATGTTGCTTGCTGATACCTGATTAGCACAAGGGGCATATTTTCTAACATGTAAGCAATAGCAGGGAGAAGGTATAGGGTACAGAGGGATGGGCTCTGTAAAGGTTGCTGGCTGATACCATATAAGGAGTTTCCTACGCAACTGGACAAAGGTCACAGGTGTTCTGGATTTGGAGAAGGAGTGTCCTCCTGTATCCCAGGGGTCCTTAGCCTTGCCTGGCCACACCCGCCAGTCTACTGAAGGATTCAGCCTGTGCCTGATAGTGCCCAGCAACTCCCCATTTGTTTTTATAATGGGCAGTGTAATCTTGAGTGAGTGTTTTATAATTTACCATAGGTCCAGATAGAGCCTAGGTAGTATAGGAGGACCCAATTAGTAACAACCTTAGCAATATTACTTATTTGTTATCTGAGAAATTTGATGAGACAGGAATCTACAAATAATAGGGTTCCTATAGCAAGGAGAGGGCTAAGGAGTGGGAGAATCCAAGTAACTAAAGGGTTAGAGAACCAGATGGTGGGGTCTTCAGGCTTGTAGTTCCTTGCTGAGTTTTTTGAGAGTTTTAACGTATTCAACAACATTTCATTAACACACACACAACACACACATACACACACACACACACACACATGTACACACACACAAATTCTTGTCACAAGACTACATATATCCTCCCAAGTTCATCAGTAATGAGGTCTAAGACTAGACGGTTTTGAAGTACCACACCCATGACAGAGTTCAGTTGTCTCTGGAGAAAGCTGTTGGTCACACTGGAGACCAGAAACAGCAACACACCGAGGCACACTAGCAGAGGGATGAAAATCTCTCTCCCTTGGTTGGTGCAGACAGTTTGTGGGCTGCTTTTTTTTTTCATAGAGAAACACCTGTGAAACAATCAAGACTGAGGAACAAAAAGTGGGAGAGGAAATATTTATGCATAGGGCTGCACCAAACAAGAGTGAGTGTCTTGACACTAGTGGTCCTTGTTATGGAAATATTGAGCAGGCATTCTGTTTTGGTCAGCTTGGAGCTGGATAGGCAGAGAGGCATAACTTGACTGGAATCAAAGAGGGAAAGTCTGTTCTTTGCAGAGCCAGGGACATGGCACATATGTGGAAAAACAGACCTTTGAACTGGGCAAGAGATAAAAACTTTCCTGTCCTTTTTACCTTCAGGGGTCCAGTTACCCTAACTCTACCCCCCTTTATTTCTCCCTCTCATGAGAAGACACTCTAACTGCTGTTAAGGGACAAAGGATGAAGACATTAGATCATTTACTTTTTCCTGCTGAATGGGTCATGAAGTTGTGGCAGCTAAAGAGTCTCTCCCACAGAGGGGAACTATTTCAATGGCTTCCAGAAGTGTATTGATGGAGTGCAAGAAGATAGTCCTGGAAGAAAATATTGGGAAGAAAGAATAAAAGTAAGGAGTTAATGAGAATCAAGCACATAAAAAACTGGTCCTTCTTGTGGTCAAGGGAACCCAGCTAGATGTAGCTGTATTATCTCAGACCATTTGAACATGAGCTTGCTGAGATTTTCTTCCAGAACTGTTCATCAAATGGCACAGTAATGTTTGACGTGGCCTGAATATGTTTCCATATGGCTTGTAAAACAGATGAGATATTAGCAAAGTTATCAGAAATATATACACAACATTTAACCTTGATAATAGAGAGCCATTGGGTGTCATTAAAAGCTGTACAAATGTATTTTTGGTCTCAGAACTTACTTATATGATATTAGATTTGAAAATAATCCTTTTGACAATTAGCCATCAAATAGCTCCTTTTCAATAAGTTGAGTATCATGGTCTTCTTCCTCACCCATGATGGAATGTTGATGGGCTCAATAGGAACAACAGCTGCTGTGAGTTTAAAAGTGTAACAATCATGAGTGTCCAGGAGATATCATCTCACAGTATTCCTTCTATTCCTTATCGCCTTCTGCCCGCTCTTCCAGTGATGATTGTCCTTGAGCCTTGGAAGGGCTGATATAGAAATCCATTTTAGGGCTGAACAAACAAAAGTCCATTATTCTCAGTATCTTGAACATATAAGTGTCTCTGTGATCACTGCAAAAAAAGAAGCTTAACTGCAAACTAAGCTATGAGCACAAACATAAATAAAATCCTACCACATGCTAAAATGTTGATGGGCTAGAAAGACTTTATGCTAACTGTAACAAGCTAGACACCATAGAAAAGTGATTCCACTTACAGGAGATAACTAACATAGTCAAATTTACAGAAGCAAAAAGTAGAATGGTGGTTGTAGGAGAGGAGAGTGTGGGGGAAGGACTGAAGAGGAGTTATTGATCAATGACATAGAGTATCAATCATGTAAGCTAAAAAGTTCTATAAATTAACATGTATTGTTTTTATAGCTAACAACATGGCACCATAAACATAAAATCTACTGAGAGGGCTGGTACATTGCTCATTGGTTAAGGGCAATTCATGTATAAGCATAAGGACCCAAGTAAGCCTGAGAAATAGCTGTGCTTGGTCATGCAACTGTAACTACAGTCCCATAGGGGAGCATTGAACTTCCAATTGCTGAAGCTTGGAAAAAAAAAAAAAGTGAACCTTTAGGGTTAGGAAGAGACTCTATCACAAATACCCTACATTCTGCTCCAGCCATCACATGTGAGCACATTCCACCATAGACAAGTGCATGGGGCATCACAAGGACACATGTTTATTCACATACCACACACACACATAAACACACACAATAAAACCAAAACACAAATAAAATATAAATTGAGGATAATAAATACCATTTCCTTTTTATCAGATAAAAATAATAAAATAAGCCAGGCATGGTGGTGTAGGCCTTTATTCCTAGCACTCGGGAGGCAGAGGTAGGAGGATCACTGTGAGTTCAAGTCCACCCTGAGACTCCATAGTGAATTCCAGGTCAGCCAGGGCTACAGTGATTATATATTGATATTTTTACAACTCTGACTACATTGAATGTAAAATATTCCCTGGTATGATAGTGTATAAAAATAAAATCTAGTAAAGTATTGTTTAACTACAGAGTAAAACTATGTTTAAAAACCATTCTATATTAAAAGATATTATTTGTGATACAAGTATGAAAAGGATAGTTTCAAAAATGCAAATAAAACTTGTTTCATAAATATGCTAATTTCTCTTTCTAAACCTAGTATTAATCTCCTCTTTGCACAGTTATAGAATAATAATATATCTACCTATTATTTACTTATTTATATAACATATTTATCTTCCTGTATCATGTGTCAGTTATGTGTGTAAATATGCTTTATGTTCTACATATTGTTTTAGTCCAGTGGATTTTCTTTTCCTTGGTCAAACACTTGGGGAAAGATGAAGATTATCTTTCTTCCTATATGACCATGGTATGCTATGGTATATATAATATGTGTGTTTATATGTATATAATACATAACTGTTTATATTTGTTATTTTGTCCTAGAGATAGATATTTATCAAATAAATCTAAGCAAACTCCTGATTATCCAAGACTACAATGATGTTCTGAGAGGAGGGGAGGGTGTAAAGTAAGAAGAAACCCATGTGCAAGAAACCTCAAATATCCTGCTGACAAATATTAAAAGCATCAAAACAAAATGTATACATAAACATTATAAATACAAAATGTATATGTTTTATAATTATGAATATTAATTGTATTAGGTAATAAATATGGATATTAACTTTCATTTCAAAAGGATCATGAAAATGTGAGAATAAATTTCTGTAAACCAACAATAAAAAGTCACTGAAATAAATCACATGATCTTATTTTTCCCAGGATTGACATCTTCAAGTATGTGATCTATGGCATTGCTGCTGCTTTCTTTGTATATGGCATCTTACTGATGGTGGAAGGCTTCTTCACAACTGGGGCCATCAAAGATCTGTATGGAGATTTCAAAATCACCACCTGTGGCAGATGTGTGAGCGCTTGGGTATGTCATTTCTCTATACCTAATCTTTAATTGACTCAAAAATCTTTAATTGCCAAAATGTAAAGAGTTCTTTAATGCAGTAACATTCCCTTTTGTGATGGCTATCTTAAACCTGAATAATATGACTTACAAATTAGAAATATCTCATGAAAACTCAGTTTTAAATTCTCAAATCATATGTAAGATGACTAGTTTTGTTTCAAAAGGCAGTAAAACTATATACTTATATAAGAATATTTATTTCAAAGAGATTACCCCCCAAATGACTGACTGCTGCTTTCACAATACTTAACCCACAACCCCATGTTAAATATCAGCAACCCCAATGAGGAGGGTCCTCAGCAGGATAGAGGCAGGAAGGACATGAATTATGGTACCCAAACATGATGTTTTTATTTTAAGTATACTTTTAATAAAAATTAAAAAATAAAAATAAATTTAAAAAAAGAACTTTGGGAGCCAGAGAGATGGCTTATGAGTTAAAGGCACTTACCTGTGAAGCCTAAGGACACATGTTTGACTCTCCAGATCCCACATTAGTCAGATGCACAAAGGTGAATCAGGCACAAAGTTACACATGCCCATCAAATGGCACAAACATCTGGAGTTTGATTGCAGTGGCTGAGGCTCTGGCATGCCAACTCTCTCTCTCTGTCTCTTTCTCTCTCAAATAATTTTTTAAAAAGTAGCTTTGGGTCCCTATATGCAATGATAGAAAAAACATCTACTCCTCTAGGCAGCACTCATCCTTGACTGATCTTTCTTTTTTTTTTTTTTAATCTATGATACACAACATGTCTTCAATTATAGCACACAATGCTTTTTAAAGCAGGTTATCTCTAAAAGGGAATGATATAAATAACATCCATCTCACAAAATACCTGTTAGCTCAAAAGTTTTTATTTTGAAGAACTTCACAAGTTCTGTTGCTTCTTGATCTGGTGATACTATAATAAAACCACTTTCCTGAGCTGGGGTTACATGTGATGGCTCTGTAATGACTTCTTAGAACACTCATATGTTTCTGGTTTTGGTAAATTCTTATTGTAGTACTTAAGGAGTTAATATAGATAATGTGAGCAAAAGTAGAATTTCAGTTATGTGACTGAAGGGCTTTAAATTGGGGCATATCACCAAAATCCTTTGGATCAATAATACCAAATTGCAGATCTAAAGGAAATAAGATGCTTGAAGATCTTATATTAATAAAAAAAAAAGTGTGAATATTCAGTTCTCTGTGTTACCTAAGGCATTTCTTTACTAAAAAGTTAAATTCTGACTTGGTTTTATGTATATTTTGCCAATACAAGGCAATAAATTCAATGTATACTGTTTTTCCACATTGTTCAGATAGTGTTACTGTAGTGCCTCATGTGAGCCTTAGGACTTCCCTTAACTTCTCTGTATCACAGAATGTACAGATAAGGAAAAGGACTTCATAAGCACATCTCTCCTCTCAGAGAATGCCCTTCTGCCAGGACAATTGCTATCAGTTGTGCTGGTACCTTCAGAACTGTAAAATTACTTCATAGCAAAAATAGCCATGGAAGTAAATGCACGACTCTGTAAAGATAAGTATCTGCCTGCCACTCAAGCATCATAAAAGAAATATCAAATACTTATTTTAAGGCAAAATATGAGTCACATTATTGTTCCATAATATAGCAATTGTGTCACCAGTCCCACCCAACATAGCTGAAGGTGGGCTCCCTCATGGGCTGTGCAACAAGTAGCTAGCCCACAAGGATGTGCCTGCCCACTCTTGTATGCCCTCTTTGACACCTTGAAATAAGTAGAGCTGAGCAATAGCAAAAGCTACTATTGCTGGTGCATTGTACAGGCAGCAGTACAGAGAGTGAGGCTTCTAAGTCACCCTGCCTATCCTAGTACTGCCTGCATTGACAGGACCAGCTCCAGGTCCCCAGCAGTAAATACTGTAATTAGCTCTATAGAACCCTGTTGAGCTGCACACTTTATGGAGTCAGAAAGCAAAAGAAAGACCCATCTTTGACCTTTCCTGGTATTTATTTTCCTTTACTATGTCCACTCAGCTGCTGCATTTTTTTTTTTTTAGCTTGTAGGCAGATTGCATCTTACCATCTTCCTTATGTTCAATGTGTTAACCTGCTCTGCTTGTATTCTTCAGATTTGAACCTCTATGTTTTCCTAGTTGTATTAATGACTTCCTAGTTGCAATAGTAAATAATATACTAAAGACTATAATATTTTGCAAATATTAACATGAAAAACTTCTTGAGTTGATATTAATGGAAATTTGTTGTTTAATCTCCATTTCTCTATGCTGAATAATAAGTAAAATGCTTACTGACTGAAACAACTTCAATGCAAATGCAATTAATTTTAAAACATTATCATGGAACAGCAGACATTACTCAATATTCTCTTCACTTAAAGGCTCTTGAAAGCATAACTCAGGCAGCATTGTGTCTTGCCTCAAGGAATATCAAGGCCAATTAAATTCATTTCAAACTTTTAGAGCCATCATTCAAAATTTAGAATGTGAGGCACATAAAACACAAACTACAATATTACCCTTGGAGAATGAAAATCATTTTTAAATTTTTATTTATGTATTTATTTATTTATTTATTTGAGAGAAAGGGAGGAAGAGAGAGAGAATGCACAGTCTAGGGCCTCTAGCCACTGTACATGAACTCCAGATTCCAGACTTATGTAGGTACTGTGGAGCCTGGGTCCTTAGGCTTTGCAGGCATGCTCCTTAACCACTGAACAATCCCTCCAATCCTCATTTTCTTTTTTTTAAAATCATTATTTGATAAATTACTATATTTTTCAGTAACATAATTTATGTCAGCTATTAAGTGGCATTATGTTGAATAAGTCAAACATGCTACTGAGTATATTTAAGCATGAACTTATTAAGTTTAATGAATATAGAACAATGTATTGCACATAACTGTTTTCCCTATTAAATTTTAAGCTAAAAAAATTAAGCTAGAAACATCTATTTCAAGGTGGGAGGCACTAAAGTACCATGCTTGAAATCTTGAGATATTTGGTATACCATGCCATATTGATATTGTGACATCATTATAAATTTTCGAATTTTTATGTGCTCTTATATATAGATGATTATTTTAAACACATACAAAATAAGAGTTTTAAAATTTAACTTGTCTATTTTCTGTAAATGTACTTTCTGTAAGAGTTAAATAAAACAATCTAAATTTCAAGTGTTAGTGTATGTTAGTTTGAAGGCAGCAGTAATGAAGTTCTGCCACCTGGCCAGCTTCAGTGACACAAGTTTATCTCTAGATCTCTCAGCTCAACATTTGTGATTCTTCTGCTGAGCCTTCTCTCATATGCTTGCTAACCATATCTATGCCTTCTCTTTGGAAGTGTCTGTTCATAGTTTTCACTCCTCCATTATTTATTTATTTATTTATTTATTTATTTATTTATTTATTTATTTATTTATTTATTTATTTGAGAGAGACAGACACAGAGAGAAAGACAGATAGAGGGAGAGAGAGAGAGAGAATGGGCGCACCAGGGCTTCCAGCCTCTGCAAATGACGTACAGACGCGTGCACCCCCTTGTGCATCTGGCTAACATGGGACCTGGGGAACTGAACCTTGAACTGGGGTCCTTAGGCTTCACAGGCAAGCGCTTTAACCGCTAAGCCATCTCTCCAGCCCCACTCCTCCATTTTTGATTGGAGTTTTAGGGCTGTGTGTGGAGAGGCTATTGTTGATTTTTATATGTACTCCAGATATCTACCACTTCCAGGTGTATACTGTGCAGACTTCTACACACATTCTATAGGGTCAGATTTATTTACTTAGTTAGTTAGTTAGTTAGTTAGTTAGTTAGTTAGTTTTTCAAGTTAGGGTCTCATGCTAGCCCAGGTTGTTCTGGAATTCATATGTAGTCTCCAGCTGTCCTCAAACTCACAGAAACCCCCCTACTGCCTCCCAAGTGATGGGATTAAAGGTATGTGCCACCACACCCGGCTAGGTCAGATTTTTTGTTTGATGAAATCCTATTTGTGTGTTTCTACTTTGTGGCCTTTATTATTTCAAATTATTGTCCAAACAATTTTCACACAGTCTAATGATATGAATCATTTTCTTCTGCTAGTTATACTGAATTGAATCTTGTATTTAACTCTTTAATTAATTTAGAGTTGACGTTTATATGAGAGATAAAGATCTAGCTTCATTCCTGTGTATGTAGTTCATTACATAGTTTTATCAAATTGTGTTTTATCCATATACTTTCATTAGTGCCCTTCCATGTCTTTATTCCTTGATATATCATTTCTTTTTAATACCAACTAACGTTCCATGTATTATGTAGATAAGACACAATTTATTTATCATTCATCTACTGAAGAACATCTTGAAAGATTTAAAATTTGACAATTGTGAATAAGGTGACTATAAATATGATGATTATTATTTAAACATTTTCCTAATTAAATCTACTTATAAATCAATGTGGATTATAATGATAAAGATGATGATAATGACTGCATATATTTGGGTAATTTACATAAGGACAATAATGTCTTCTACCTTAAATTTTAACACCACAATTGGGACAACATTCTGTGGTATTTTCAATACTTTCCTACTTTGCATCTGAACAGTTTGTTCTGGTATTCATTTATGTCCCTTTGCCTGGATGTTTTCACAGTATAATGCTATGGTTCTCAACCAGGGGCTAATTTTCTCCTCAGGCAATATTGAAAATTTTTGGTTGAACAACTAGCATCTAGTGAGTGTGTAAAGTGAGGAATGTTGTTAAACATTCTGTAATTGGCTCTATATATGTAACTTCTACAAAACCCATCTTTCCTTCCTGGCTGTACAAGATGCTAAAGTCCAGGATTTGTTCAAAATAATAAACTTCTAACAGAACTGAAATAATTCCCTTTATGTCTGTGCCTACCTTTCAAATACAAAATAATTAGTGTTAAACAATTTCCTTCCTGAGACTTCACTGTGACCTACCTGGTTTTACTGCTAAGTGCCTTCATGTAGATCGTGTTCCTTGGCTTATGTCTCAGATATTGGAAAGAAGTTTTTATTTTCCAGATCACCAGTGACAAAAGTGACTGTGGTGGTTTGAATAGATGGTTCCCAATATGTTCAGTTTTTTATTGTTTGTAGTTTATATCTGCAGCCACCTGGCTGGAGGCAGTGTCACTGGGTGTATCTTAAGGTGTGGTGGTGGGTTTCAGATTTCAATCTAAAGATATGCAAACTATGCCTAGCTGGAGTTCCTGAAGTGTGCTCTATGGCTTTTGGCTTTTTGGCTTGTGCTTTTCTCTCTCTCTACTTGGGCCTGTGAAGGCAGGCCAGCTTCTTCTGCTGTTTATGGAACTTCCCCTAGATCTGTAGGCTTCCTTCATAACTGTGTTTGGTCTGGAATTTCATCTCAGTGAACCTGAAGCTGTCTGCTACAGTGACAAGGAGAAGTTACATGATATTCTCAACTTACAACATGGTATCTAGGTACCCTGAATTCTAGTCCAGTAATACTTTGATAATTTCATATGGTTATATTTTTCCTGTGTTCCTCAACCACACACTATGAACTTTAGTTTCAACAGTCATCTCAAAACCGAGGTTAATAAAGATATACATGCTGTATTAGTTACTTCTTATTGCTGTGAAAAAATACCTTACTTTTTTTTGTTGTTGCTGTTTACATTTGGGCTGGGAAGCTTCATTGTGGGGAATGTGTGGCGCTGGAGTCAGAAGCTATTGACACTTTGGCAGACAGAAAGCAGAGGATGAATAGCAAGTGGGGTCAGGTAACAAAACCTCAAGGCCCGCCCTGAGTAACCCACTTTCTCTAGCAAGGATTCATCTCTCAAAAGTTCCACAACCTTCTTAAACAGTGCCACCAGCTAGGGACCAAGATTTCAAACACATGCCTCTATAAGGGATATTTTGCATTCATGCCATAATACACACCCAATAGAAGATTTAAAAATCCTAAAATTATTTTACATTCTCAAGGGTTTTGGTCAATTCATTAATATTCAGATGACAAAATTATCTATCATACAATTAACAATACAAAGCTGGAATAAATTCTTAACTGTAAAATATTTAACACTTTACATATAATATTTTCAAGTCAAGAGGATATATGACCAATTTAATAGTTTCCCAGTATTAGTGAATATCCATTTCTTTCTTTTCTTTTTTTTTTTAAATTTTTTTTTTTTGAGGTAGGGTCTCACTCTAGCCCAGGCTGACCTAGAATTCACTATGGAGTCTCAGGGTAGCCTTGAACTCATGGCAATCCTCCTACCTCTGCTGCCCAAGTGCTGAGATTAACGGTGTGTGCCACCACGCCTGGCCCATTTCTTAATTAAAGGATAAAATAGAAAAATGTTACTATATGTTAACTTTTAAAAATTTAGATACTTTTATGAATGTGAAACACTACTCTTAGAAAAATAGCGATTTGTACTCAATACTAAAAAATATTTTTTGTATTAGAGCATAAATCATACATAAATGGTAATGAAAATACATTTGAATAACAAGTTGTTGTGTAATATCGCACCTTATTAATTTATAAGAACATTACCCCTTATGCAAGAAAGTGACTCAGTACTGTTATTACAGAGGTCATTATTTTCCTTGCCTTACAAGCAACATCTGCAACACAGTTCAGGACTCCAATCCCTTTTGAATCTGTACCTACTGAAGCCTATTTCCCATTCTATAGTGAACAGCACCTCACACGAAGCAATGAAAAATCCCCAGAGCAGAAATAAAGAAAAAAAAAAATTAGAGAGACTAAGACCCACAGCATGGAAATGACTCTCCCTTGGACTCATTCCTGTGAAGCTGTGTGTTGGAGGATGCTTTGTCCTGTTTATTTTTCTTTAGTCAAAACATTATTCAGGAGAATGTAAGTTACAAGTAATGAAAATAATATAACAGTAGGAATCTTTTCCCCTGGAAATTTTATTTCCAGGGCTTCACATTTTGGATTGTTTACACTAAGTTTTTGAGCATTTCCTCTTAAGAGCCACTCATTTTAAATAACAGTTCCAGATGCAAGAGGTTCTCATTCTTTTAATTTCTTACAACTTGGAATGAAATCTACTTCTCAACTTCTATCTTATTCAGGCAAAGCCTATGTTGTGGTAGTAGTGATAATAACAATAATAACAGCTAGATTTTTGTCACTGCTTCTTACATACCATGTTCTGTGATATGTATATGTATTAGCTTGTTTAAACCTCTTAGGGACAAATGAGGCCAATTTAGAGTTGTTTCCATGAAGGTAGAAGTAGAAACCTGAAGGATAACCTAGACTCAGCCACATTAAAATAGAGAATATCTGCTGTCTATAATCAATATGCCATATGAATCCTTGTGTTGTGAAATAAATGTGGCACTTAATAGAGAGACATAGTAAGTGTGATGTTATTAAATTATCTCTTACTTTAGAGTCAACTGGAAAAATAGGGTGAAGTGAATAGAGTGTTGCATTCAGAGGATTAATGTTAAAGGTGAATGGGTAGCATCATTTGAAATATCCTTATCCATACTCTTGAGCTCAGCAAACCTTTCTCACTTTTACTGTGAATAAAATGATGATATTGGGTAGAGAAAGCTTTGAAAAGGGAAGAACTCTGACATAGTCCCAGATCACAGTATCCAGTGAGCTTTGTCTATTAGTGTACTTTACTGCTTACATTCTATAAAGTAGGAAGAAGAAATGCCATATAATACATATCATCTTTTCTCTGATTGATACAAACAAAATGTTTACCACACATAATCAAGTGAATTTTAAAACCTAGCATTATCTACACTTCTGCACATAATATTTTTATTTGTCTAATAGTAAAAGAAGGAGTAAATTATAGTTTATAAATAAAACCCTACCAGAAGTCTATGCACATTAACCCTATTGTTGAAGATGAATAAGTGCTTTTAAAAGTGTTTCAAATTTTAATAATCCTATTAATATAATTAGCATTTGAAGAATGTTATTGCCCAATCATTTACCATTATAGTTTCATGCTCAAATTTTATATATATTATATATATAATATATATATACATATATTATATATATATATTATATATATATATATATAGAGAGAGAGAGAGGGGGGAGGGAGAGAGACAAGGCTTAGTTTCATCTCAGATATATAAGATTTAAGTAGGTCTGAAAAATCATAGCTTAAACACATTTATGAGACAAATATTGGCTCATCAAACTCCCTCCATTAGGAATATGTTACCTCACTGCCAGTTTACATTTACTACAGTCTGTGGATATTTGCGTTTTGAAGTAGAGGGCAACTGGAAATTGGATTTGAGATGAGAGAAAACTATTGCTTCTAATCAATTTTCTATTAATTGCTTTTGAAAATCAGAACTAAAATCTATGGAGACTTACAATTCTATACACACAGGTTACATACTTTAGAGATTTTGCTATATCCTAAAATCCACCAACAACTCAATGACAAAAATACGTCTTTTGTCTAGCATCAATATCATACTCAGGCTGAACAATTTAAGCTGTACCCACATCTTTATTCGGTGTTGTTGAGGATATATCACCTATTTTACTTTTTCTAATATTTTGCTTTATTTACAAGTAGAGGGGGATAGAGAGAGAGAGAATTGGTACACCAGGACCTCTAAACACTGCAAACAAACTCCAGATGCATGTGCTACTTCGTGCATCTGGCTTTATATGGGTACTAGGGAGTCAAACCAGAGTTGTTAGGCTTTGCAGGCAAGCGCATTAATGGCTGAGCCATCTCTCTAGCCCCCTGTAAATATTTACAATATTTCTGAAATAAATTGTAAGGCTTCATTTATAAAGGAAACAAATAATATTGTGTTTTCAACTGAAATATAATTAACAGGTGTGAAATAAGACAAACTTAAAGTCCATACCAATATCAAAAAGCAAGGTGGGCATGGTGGGTCATGCCTTTAATCCCAGCACTTGGGAGACAGAGGTAGGAGGATTGCCGTGAGTTCAAGGCCACCCTGAGACTACATAGTTACTTCCAGGTCAGCCTGGACCAGAATGAGATCCTACCTAAATATATATGGTCAAAAACCATGAGAATGAATATACCTTGTTACTAGTTTATGCTGATTGTAAGGTTCAGGAGTGACCAAACCCCTCTGAGGCAAAGATGAAAGCTTTTATTCGGGAAAAACATGAACTGCCATGGCTGGCTCACAAGAGGAGCATAGCCAACCTGAGTTTCCAGATAGTTTGCTTTATAGGGCTCTTCAGTTGGGGGAAGGTGAGGAAGGGAGAAGAACAAATAGTTAGGGTGTGAGACCAGAACAGTGAGCAGACTTATGAAATAAGGGGACAGGAAGCCATGACCTGGGGGCATTGAGGCAAGGAAGGGATAATGGCTGGGTGGTTTCTTGACGAATGTGGATAATCCACTTCCTTATGTCTGTTGCCATCCTGCTATCCTTGGTGACTTCATTTTGGGAGCCTGTCCTAACCTAACACTGATATGATTTGAAATCTCCACATTCATAATATCAATTATGACATGATCAATTAGCTTATATATTTATCACACGCATTAGTTCCTAGTTATTGGTAATTCAAATTTACTAACAACATTTCAACTTATTTGGTTTTCTTTTTTTTAATAGTAAAATTCTTCTTATTACAGAAACCCCTCTAAATTCCAGCTAATATCTTCTAAACTATAAATGATGCAGAGAAGCTTATAAAACTAATATATGAATGAAATAAGTACTAAATTTAGATGGCTTATTTTTTCCTTTATACAACAACACATCTGCCAAAATGTTCTTGAGCAGGTCTAGTCATATAACACATTATGTTTGCCATCTTTTAAATTCTCATATTCTAATTCTTGTGTTAGGTACATCCTGCACATGATTCTAAAAGCCTTGTTTATTGAGATTTTCAGATTGAAAAGAGAAATTTGTTGTTTGTTTTCAATAGATTGCTTTTCTCTCTTCTTTGTCTTTGTTTCAGTTTATTATGCTGACGTACCTTTTCATGTTGGCCTGGCTGGGAGTCACGGCTTTCACCTCACTGCCAGTTTACATGTACTTCAATCTGTGGACCATCTGCCGAAATACCACTCTAGTGGAGGGAGCAAACCTCTGCCTGGACCTTCGTCAGTTTGGTAGGTGGATTCTGAGTCTCTAAGCATTTTCTATTGTTTGGTTAAGTTACTACCTCTGAATTGTTGTAAATCAGTTTTTATCTACATTTGTACTGCCTCAGAGAAAAATTATTTGACTACACACTTCAAGACAATCTTCTTTAGATTTAGGAATTCTAGAATGGATAGAAATCACTGTCAATATATATTTCAATACACTGTCAAACTATAGTTTCTGGGGTCAGCATGTCAAAACTGTTTTTCTTTTCCTATTTCTGATTTTGAAAGAGTCTCTTCCAAATGCATTCTGTTATTTCTGTTATTTGTATCCTAATTTTATTATCCTATAAAATAACTGTACAAATTGAGGAGTCTAATATGGAAGTCACCCAGGTGGGAACAGAAACCTTAATTTTATAGAAAAAAAATGAAGTCAGAGGCTCACAAAAAAAAAAAAAAAATCCACAGCAAATGTGAAGCATGAATGTATATGATTAAGCTATTCTTTGAGATTTGCACTGCTTAGAGCATAGTTCTCAATATTCATGGAGATGTAATGTTTCTTAAATGGATATAGAAAAGAATGCATTTTTCAGATACCATGAAGGCTTTAAAAATAATATTTTATGCCTTAATTTGAGAGACATACTGAAAAAGAGGGGAAGAAGAAAGCGAGAAAGAAGGAGAGAGAGGGAGGGAGAGAATATACACACCAAGGCCTCCAGCCACTGCAACCAAACTCCAGATACATACGCCACTTTTTGCATCTGGCATTCTATGGGTACCAGGGGTTCAAACCTGGGGGCAGTTAGACTTTGCAGACAAGCTTCATTAACCACTAGCCCATTTCTCCAGGCCCTCATGCAACCTTCATATCAGCTATTAAACCTTTCTGCTTTAACCATACCATAAGATAGCTAATGTATTTATTTGTTTTCCAGAAAATACACAACTGATCAGAATTCTGACTGTGTATCTACAACCATATTGCATTATCACAAAAAGAAATTCTTCTCAAAAATTGTATTATGGGGCTGGAGAGATGGCTCAGTGGCTAAGGCATTTCCCTACAAAGCTTAATGACCAAAGTTTAATTCTCTAGTACCAACATAAAGGCAGATGCACAGTGGCACATGCATCTGGAGCTCATTTGCAGTGGCAGGAGGCCCTGGCATGCCCATTCTGTCTCTTTGTTCCTCTAGTTTCTATTACTCTCTGCTTGCAAATAAATAAAAATATAAAAAGTATATTGGGACCAATATAGTATTTACTAATATTCACCAAAAAGTCATTGAATAGTTGAGACTATATCAAAAAACAATAATCTTAAATTTTTCAAGAAACTCTAATAAAAATCAGATGATATAGTTCACCTCCCAGAAATCCCAAGAACTTTAAACTACATAATGAAAATTCTTACCATATAATGGCAATTATACCTGCTGCATGTAATAAATACAAGAATTGCAAATGGTATATTAAAAACATAAGCCCATAATATGGTTAAAAAATTAAGCATTGTTTAACTTTAAACACAATATGAATTTTTTTCATTTGTATTTCCAAATAATTTACTATGATTTATATTGCCCTCCAGCTACATGCACCATGATTAATTACACATGATTTTTAGGTGTTTGACTTAGCAAACTTATAAGGTGTTAAAGCTTGTCCATGTTACACTAACAAGAACCAATATTTAAAACTATCCTCCATTAAAACATGAAGAATTCAGATTGCAGCGATGACTCCCCAGCACTCGGGAGGCAGAGGTAGGAGGATCACCATTAGTTCGAGGCCACCCTCGAACTACATAGTGAATTCCAGGTCAGCCTGGGCTAGCAAGGCACTACCTCAAAAAAAAAAAAAAAAAAAAGAAAGAAAGAAAAAAAAATTCTAGGACAAAATAGAGTAAGTGTTGACAAACATGCTTTGGCCATATTTTTATGGTTTCTCTAGGTAAAGCAGCCATACCCTATGAATACTATATTATTAGTCCAAAAGACTGACTTTTCTGGTTTTCTCCAGGTGATCACAAGTTGGGACCACCGGGATAAGTGAGGCTAAGGGCTATACTTTTCTATTCTTTAGAAACCTTAATTGTATCAGTAATTTTAATTTTTCTTAGATAAAACCCCTAAAATAGGAAACATACTGAGAAATAGCTTTGAAGAGTAACGTCAAGGTTATATCAAATAAATTGTTCTCTAGAAGTTAATATAGTTCAGGATTGATGCACAGGTAAACATAAAAAGGTTCAATGAAATCATAAAGTGTTCCTGTGACTGCAATATACTAATGTTAAAAAAGTTGTTTGTGTCTAGTTTGAACATGTAGAAAAAGAAGCAAGAGCTGAAAAGGGGGTCAGTCTCTAGAAACAGGAAATGATATTCCAGAAAGTCTGTCATCTTCAAATTCTACACTTGTAACCAATAAATGTGCTAAACTATAAATATTTATACTTCATAGTAGAGAATTAATTTCTTATCATCCTAAAAAGGATATTATCATAATTATCTAGACATTCTATATCCAACTCTCACAGTTTTCTTAATAAGAATCTTGTAGCCTTAGAAGTGAAGCTTTAGCTGGGCATTGGTAGTACACACCTTTAATCCCAGCACTTGGGAGGCAAAGGTAGGAGGATTGCTGTGAGTTTGAGGCCAGCCTAGGACTATAGAGTTAGTTCCAGGTCAGCCTCAGCTAAAGTAAAACCATGTCTTGAGAAAACAAATAATAATAATTGTTAATAATAATTAATGATAATAAAATATGTGGTGCTGGAGAGATGGTTCAGGGGCTGGCCTGTGAAGCCTAAAGACCCATGTTTGACTCTCCAGATCTCATGTAAGCCAGGTGCACAAAGGTGAGGAAAATAAAAGGTTTCACATTCCCACTAGGTGGCACAAGTGTCTGGGGTTAGATTGTAGTAACTGAGGGCCTGGTATGCCAATTTTCATTCTCTCTCTTTTTCTCTGTCTTCTCTCTCTCTCTCTCTCTCTCTCTCTCTCTCTCTCTCTCTCTCTCTCTCTCTCTCTCTCTCTCTGTAAAATAAAATAAAATATATGTTGCTGTAACTGACTAATAACCAACAAAAGATTTTCATCACCTTAGTGAAAAAAGTCACAGTAATTTCATAGACACATTATGGATAGCTTTCTTAAATGTTTTCACATGGCAGATGCAACTATTTCTTACAAATCATGAAATACTGTTTGTGTTGAGACAGCTTAAAAGGTACAAAGAAGTATAAATCAAGGTGTGACAGAAACTTTAAGATATCATATACTACTATACTGTCTCTCCTAATTCTCCTTGCAATGGTTACTGATGCTTCTCTTATTCAGGTATATTCTTTTAAGAAAGTAGAGGATTGGGAAAGTTACTCAAGCAGGTAAGAATGCTTCCTGAGCAAACATGAAGGCCAAAAAGGTCCTGAGGTGGCCTGAGTTCAGTGTTCAGTACCTTCATAAAAAGCTGGGCATGGAACATTCCTGTACCCCCCAATCCCGTGGGGAATGGAGGCTGGAGAATCACTGGACTTCATGGGTCATCCAGTCTAAGCAAAAAATCAGAAAGTTCAGATTTAATGAGAGACTCTGTCTCTAGGAAATGACATAGAAGATTAAAAGAAGAGTATGCCGATGTTCTCTGTCCTCCATGCCCATCCACAGCATGTGACACATGCATCTTCACATACACAATGCATGCACTATAGATATACCCACATACTTCACCACACACTATACACATGCCTGCACAAAAGAACAGCTGAAAATGTCAGTTAATATTTGGCTGAAATCTATATGGAAATAGCTAGTGAATAAACATGCAACATCACCCTTTATATTTTAAAAACATGAATATGAATAATTTATTTAATTTTTAGTTAGAATAATAACCTGTCAAGTTATAGAAAGATACATATGAATTATGTTTCCAACTTTGCATTGCAGACTACATTGCACATATCCATTCATACTGCTTTAAATTATTCAGATTAATTCACAAACTATTATTTGGACTCCACGTATTTGTAGTACATGGTCAATACAATACACATGTACATGTACATGTCACAGCAGGAACTCTGAGTAGGAGGGTTGGGTCAGAATCTTCACAAGAAGATTCCATCACTGGAAGGAAGCTTCACTAAGTAGTTGTCATTTGAGGCACAGGAAGGATTTACCCCTGGGGACATTCTTATGAGAGAGATAATTCAGTAAGCAATTTTTAAAACAATGCCATGCTTAGTATTTTCAGGAAATAATAGGGAGGCCAGTGTGGTTAAATAAGATTAAGGCAAACCAGGCATGGTGGCACATACTTGGGAGGCAGATTTAAGAGGAAGAGCATGAGTTCAAGGCCACCCTGAGACTACTAAGTGAATTCCAGGTCAGCGTGGGCTAGAGTGAGACCTTACTTTGAGAAACCAAAATGAATAAATAAGTAAATAGATAAATAAATAAATAACATTAAGACAAAAGGGAGAAGAAATTGACATGGCTTCCCCAAGGAGTTTATGGACCATTCAACCATTCATTAGTCTATTATAGGATGCTAAAAGTTTGGGGCTTTGACTTTGAGGGAAGTGGAGTCATAGCAGAAATTTGACAGGAGAACAGCATGTCCTGACATGTAGAAAAATTGATTTGGTGCTATGTAGGGAATCAGTGAAGTAAAGATTCCATTCAGCAAAACATTTTAGCAACCTAGTTGTGAGATATTAGTAACTTGGATCATGAAACTAATAATAGAAGTTGGGAGGAACAATCTATTTCTGCATGAATTTGGATGATAGGGGCAATAGATTTTTCTGATAAATTGCATGGTGAAATTGAGATAAAAATCAGAGATCCAGAGACAGAGGCGACCAAGAGCTCATCACTGAAGTACACCTAAAACAAACCTAACATGACTCAGGGAAATTTATAGAAGAGGGTATGGAAAGATTGTTAGAGCCACAAGTTGGAACATTATGTACAGAGACATTGCCTCTTCCACATAACTGATAGCTACTCCCACAATGCAGGACCCACAATCTCCATGGGGATAATTGGCATCCCCAATGAAGAGGGTCCCTTTGGGGGTGGGAGGAGGCAGAGATGAGAGTAAGGATGGTACCAACATGGGCTGTTTACACACTGAGTATGTATATAACTAATAAAAAAAAAATCAAATGAGAAAAAGAAACTTGGAACAAAGGAAAAAAAAACAGAATACAAAGGAAAATTCAGTTGACTGAACATTTGGAAGCTGATTAGCATAGAATAACATAAAAATGAGAAAGACTAATTGAGAATTCCTGACAATGGAACAGGCAATAGAGATTAAATTAAAAGTTTTGTTCTTCAGATTCTGTTTATTTGGTACTTTTTCAAAATACAAGTAGATATTGGAAAACAATCTCTAGGAAATTAGGTATGCAACCTGAATTCTGGATAGAAATAAAAGCCAATTACATTTTTAAGAGATTCTAATAATAATTTATTTTTGTGGCTCAATGGAATGAATTAGTAAGGTTGAAAGATTGTCAAGGTCTAAACACTTCAAGTTAAGAAATCATGTAGAAAATGAGGAGGCGCAGCTGGGCGTGGTGGTGCACACCTTTAATCCCAGCACTTGGAAGGCAGAGGTAGGAGGATCACCATGAGTTTAAGGACACTTTGAGACTACATAATGAATTCCAGGTCAGCCTGAACTAGAGTGAGACCCTACCTTGAAAAAAAAAAAAAAAAAGGAGGCAGAAAAGGATACTGAAAAAGAAGATTCATTGAGAATGGAAATAGAAGATTCTCGACTTTATAAACAAAACAAATAGGACTTGAAGGAAAAGATCATAACCAACCATCTTCAACACTATTCACAGTCAATAAAATAGAAAGTGAGAATGAATCCTTGGTAGTCATTACTGACCTTTATAGACAATTGTTCATGATGTGCTGAGGCCAAATCTGACTTGAGATGATAAAGTTGGAAATTAGAGAAAAGGTGACTGAGCACAGGCAACACATTCTAGGAGCTTTGTTGCTGATATAAATTGAAAAATGAGCAAGGAAATGTATGTACAGTATGTGTTCCATATGAATTAAGTATATGATGGATCAATATGGAGAACAATAGCCTTTTCAAGCACACTTTTTCAATTATGTGATTTTATCATATAAAATCCCTGCAGTAATATTGTTTGTTGTTGTTGTTGTTGTTGTTGTTGTTATTGTTGTTGTTGTTGTTTTGGGGAGGATTGAGATAGGGTCTCACTCTAGCCCATGCTGACCTGGAATTCACTATGTTGTCTCAGGATGGCCTTGAACTCACTGAAATCCTTCTACCTCTGCCTCCCATGTCTGGAGACTAAAGGCATGTACCACCATGACCAGCCATTTTTTTTTCTTTTCTTAAACCCATCTTGGCAGAAAGAAAAGGGTGTACAAATAGATTTCTGCTTTCATTATGTTGCAATTAGATTTCATTTTCATATAGAAATAGATTCCATCAACCATTAGAATAGAAATTAAAAGAAATGGTTTTGTAAGGTAGGGAATTGATATACTTTAAGATGAGAATGTATGAATGTATTCTACTAAAATGAAGCAAAGAGCAACACATGCTAAATAATTAGATATTAGGATAACAAAACTTTTGATAGTGTTTTTTTATCCATGTATATTCAGCACTTTAGTAGTCTTCAAAACTAAAATGGTAATGTCATGTGAACTTGATCATGTCTAGTTTCCAAATGGAGATCTACAGCCATGACTTAGAAGCACCTGTATGTGATGAAAATGCAATATTATAGGCCTAACATTTATAATTATCACATAATAGTCATGTTCTGAAATCTAGAAGTATATGAATTTTGCAATGTCCCAAGTGGTTCTGACATAGTCGGTACATGACCCAACAGGCGAGAGAAATACAAATGAAACAAAAACTTATAATTTTGGTTTTCTAACAGCATTGCTTTTAATATCAACAACAGAAAATGGACTTATCTTTATAAACCAGAAAAGGCTTTCTATCAGCTGTACAAATTTAGATCCTGACATTAGCACAATCCGTGGTATTGTCACCAAAATAGTTGTGATGCCTCTGCCTCTGTGCTCATTAATGAACCAAACCAATGAACTCATTGCCATCAAATCTAAATGATCAAGCCAGGTGTGGTAGCACACGTCTTTAATACCAGCACTCAGGAGGCAGAGGTAGGAGGATTGCCATGAGTTCAAGGCCATCCTGAGACTACAGAGTGATTTCCAGGTCAGTCTGAGCTGGAGGAAAATACTACCTTAAAAAAAAATCTAAATAATCATATGGATGGATTCAATTATGATTAAGAGTGTTTTAAATTGCTGGGTTGGTGGTTTTACATCTTGCATTCATAATTCTATGTATTGTTATTCTGTACAATGAAAGCTGAGGAAGGATATTTTCCATTTTAACTAAATACAATTTAGCATATAATTTGTGGCATTGTGGTATTTGAGTAGCCAAATGACTTTCTCCCTGGGAGATACATATATATATATATATATATATATATATATATATATATATATATATATATGTATGTATATGTATGTATTAACCAGTAAATTTCTACATATTGTAGGGATTGTGACTATTGGAGAGGAAAAGAAAATTTGTACTGTCTCTGAGAATTTTATGAGAATGTGTGAATCTACTGAGGTGAGTGTTGTCACAGTCTTCAATGTTGTGAGAATTTCAGCATTGATTTTGTTATTTAAGGAAAGTAACAAGGTTAAATATAGTTTGAATTTTCCTTTCCTACATAATTTAATATACAGTGGTTTTATACAGGAGGATTAGAGAATATGAACAAAATATTTTGTATATTGCAAAAAGTTATTATAAATATTTCATATGTTCCAGAAACTTATTTTGATACAGGTTGAAAAGTATACAAAGAAAGCATAAGTTTCTGTTATATTATTGAAATTCATCATTTTCAATGATGTCTCATCTCTCTAATAAAATTATATTAAAATGGTATACTTGTAATGATTTAGTTAATTTGAGAAAAGTTGATTTAGTATTTTGAATGAAATACATGATTTATAAAGAGCTCACTTTTGTTTAAGATATTCAAAGTCTTCTTCATATGATAGTGGCAGTCTTAGTATCTTTTGTGTGTACATTGACACATTTTGGTTCTTTGTGGCTTGTGTTGCAGCTGAACATGACCTTCCACTTGTTTATTGTGGCACTTGCGGGAGCTGGAGCAGCAGTCATTGCTATGGTAAGACCTTGCAATTTCAAACACAAGAATTTTAACTTGAATAAATAGATAATTTATTTCTTATATGAATTTCATTTGAAATGTATATTCAGTATAAAAAATGAGGAAGAGAACAATGCATAAATAAGCAAAAACAAGACTTAATCTATATAAATATTATTACAATAGAAATATCATTGCTTAAGCAATTAAGAATTAAAACACTCAATATTGATAATATTAACAAATTTAACAATTTATTTATATTTAAAATTTTAGATTTATGTAGATATAGAAATTATTGTTGTTGCTGTTATATATATTTATATAATGTTTTCAGTAATATTGCCAATTATCCTTTTTAAGAAAACCAAAACCAGTATTGAGTCACATATAGAAAATATGATGCATTTTTCTCAAAATCATCTTAAGAAGCTATGTGTACTATAGTAATTTTTCCCCTTTTCTTGTGTAGACTATGTGTGTGGGGGCATTACCAGTAACCTTTCAAGTATTATAATTAATTTAATAGATAAAAATAAGTATAATGCATTTTCTAATAGGTTAGAGAAAGCAACACATTTCTTAAAAAGATTCTCTTTATCTGTTGTCAAAGATGACAAATGATGAGAAAATGCTAGTGTGCTAAAAGCCATATCTGGCCAGTTATTCTTCCTGCCTAAGTACTTTTGAACTAAAATCATATAGTTTTAAATTAAAATTAAAAATAAAAAAAACAGGATGGTGGTGCATGCCTTTAATCCTAGCACTCAGGAAGCAGAGATAAGAGGATCACTGTGTGTTCAAGGTCAGCCTAGGACTACAGAGTGAGATCCAGGACAGCATGGGATAGAGTGAGACCCTACCTTGAAAAAACTAAAAACAATTAAGTTTTTAAACTGCCTAAAGCAGATCTAAGATTTTACGTTTTAGGTATATTTAAATTTTAAACATTACTTAACATTTAGGTACAACAACGATAACCTCTAAGTAAGAATCTTGTTTCAGAGTGTGAGGTGTTTGATGATACTATAAGGGCTGATTAATAAAATGGATGAAAGTATAACTATAAACAAAAGACTTATATTCTTAATCTATAATTAATACAGATGTATATCATGGCCAACTGTATAGCAAACACTCAAGGTTCCAAGCTGCAAATATCCTAACTGCAAGACAAGCACATTTGTCCTCATGTATAAATTTTGTGTTCATACATATGTGCATAAGTGCATGTATGGGTACATGTGTGTATACATGCATGGGGAGGCCAAAGATAAATATTAGGTGTCTTCCTCAATTTCCTTCCACCTTATTTTTTGAGAAAGCATCTCTCATTGAACCTGTAGCTCACTTATTTGGCTAGACTAGCTAGCTAGTAAACCCTAGAGCTCCTCACTCTGTCCATATCCCCAACAATTTGATCGTAGGCATACAGCTTAGCACCCTGCTTTTATGTGTGTTCTGTGGATCCGAACTCACGTCCTCATGCTTGTGCAGTAAACACTTTACAAACTGAGCCATATCTCCAGCTCAAACAAAACAGTGTAATACAAATTATTTTGTAACATAATTCTTGATTTAATCTAGGCTTTGCATATATTTAAATATATAGTTATCAGAAATTTTGTTTTGAATGTGAAGAGTTTAGAAGATGATCTAGAGCTGGGCGTGGTGGCGCACACCTTTAATCTCAGCACTCGGGAGACAGAGATAGGAGGATCACCGAGCGTTCGAGGCCACCCTGAGAATACATAGTGAATTCCAGGTCAGCCTGAGCTAGAGTGAGACCCTACCTTAGAGAGAAAAAAAAAAAGGAAGAAGATCTATAAAAATATTAAATATTTTAGTTTAATTTCTCTCTAGATAGTGTCATCATAAAACCTTGTACTACCTTAAATGTTAGACATCATTTAGTTCAACTTATTAGCTCTGACAGGTTAGATCTTAGGCAGTGGTGGAGACACTCTAATTACATCTAATGTTCATGGTAATAATAAGTTTGTTTCACAAATATTACCCTATTGAAAGCATTAATATACTTTCTGTCCATGAACACATTCAATCTTCATAGCAACAATTGTGGACTACATACAATCTCATTTAATGCTCATCATATAGCTACTATCATTATTTATATAACACAGATAAGAAAAGTAAGGTGAATTCTACTATACCAAAACATTTAAACATCATCTGAAACTTATGAAAAGGTTTATGGGAGTATATATTAAAACTAGAAATTGCTCTACTCCATTATTTTGGAGCCCGCTTAGGAAGTTCTACATGCTAGCATAATAAATCATGAGGTTACATCACCCAATCTCTCTTAACCAAGAGGAGAACAGCCAAAGCTCAACAAGGTGTGTCTCCATAAACCTAGACAGCTTCTGAAAAGAAATGACCCTAGATTTCTCTTCAGTATTTCATACATATGCATTCCATTATAATATATTAATTAACTATGACAAAATTATATAATATTCAATAATCTCAGGGACATATATTCTCACATAAAAAAGAAAAATGTTCTGTACTTTGGGCTTTATCCACTTGTGGGCAAGGAGCTCTTTATAATCTCTCTTCTTTCCTTCTCTTGACCTAATAAATTCACTCTAAACTTCAAAAATTGGATTTAAATATCTAAAAGTATTCTTTTATTTGGTAAATATTATGAGTGTCTACTACTTTCAAATACTTCACAGCACTTGATGGTTTTACTATATATGATTTATTTCTCGAAATTTACAAATAAAACTTCATTATATTTATGATGTTTGGAAATTATAACATTTAGAATCTTTACAATGTAGAATGGGTACATGTTAATGAACATATATATTACCTCACTTATTTTGGTGATAAAAACATTTTAAAAATTTACTTTTAGTTTTCTTGGAATTTTTTCAGTTTTGTGACATGATCTTACTATGCTGTCTAGTTTCGACTTGAACATATGATTCACCTGCCTCAACTTTCCAGCTAGCTGGGATTACAGCCTTTACTACCAGGCCTAGTTTAGGTCTTCCTTTTTTTAAACATAACACTTTTAGTTTATTGTGAAGGGGTGAGTGAGTATGTGTGTGTGTGTGTGTGTGTGTGTGTGTGTGTGTGTGTGTGTGTGTTACGCATATGTATGGTCCATATAGCATAGTACTTTCTGTCTTAAAATTTATCATATCATAAAGGAAATTGGAAAATTGATTTTATATAATATTAGCTTTATAATTAAATCCAAAAGTTTGTTTTAGAGTTTCTATGATCCTTCCAAGAGGCAATATATCCTTCTATAAATTCAAAACATACAAACTGTTCTTAATTATGTATTATAAAACATAGATGTGTAAATTTGAAACAAATGGTCTTGTGAATAAGAACAGCATAGACAAGAAATATCAAATAAGGACTGTAACCAGAATTCAGAATTAAAGGAGGACAAGATAGTGATTGTTGCCTATATGAGAGTACATTTTATCTGTATTGTCCCATCAGCATGCAAATATTGGTTCTTTTTTATACATGAACATTGCTAATCTAAATGCATAATTTAATCATTTTTCCTCATAGTAGGTTATAATGAAGATAATGAGCAGATATAAAGTATATATTTTTTTTCTCTGTTTAGGTTCACTACCTTATGGTTCTGTCTGCTAACTGGGCCTATGTGAAAGATGCCTGCCGGATGCAGAAATACGAAGACATCAAATCAAAGGAGGAACAAGAACTTCATGATATTCATTCCACTCGCTCCAAAGAGCGGCTCAATGCATACACATAAATGAATTTCTCTGTTCTTTCCATTTGAATGCATTGGTGTTTAACTAAGGGCCATCCAACCATACAACATTTGAAAAACAAAATGAATGTGCTTCTCATCAAGGATATGTCGGGTGACTTATGAACCATCCAAGTACAAATCCTTGTTGTTTAGCACTTAATGTCTTAATCTGTTAAATTAGTATAATCAGGTCTCTTCTACGAGCTCTTATACAGTCCTTTCTTTTAATTTCTCAGACTTGATAGTTCTATAAGATCAAAGATAATAACATGATCAAATGTAAAAATTGGTTTGATTTTTTAACCATTTCCAAAATGTTATACATAACATCTTTTACATTATTTCTTATGTTTTGAAAAGAAAATAGCTTTTTTATACATTTTAGTTTTGATTTCAGTAACTAGTTTAACTACAGGTAACCTTCAAAGGGACTATTGTATATTATGAACATGAGATAGAGATGACATCATGGTGACTCTTCCTGAAATACAGAAATCTTTTCTGGAGATCAGTGGCCACATGATCATAGGCCCTGGTTAATGGTTTCATCAATCTAAGGTGCAATTTCTAAATTCTTAAAGGTAGATTAAAAAAAAGTGCTTCTTATCTTTGTTAACATTGTATTTTTTCTTGATGTACTTAAGAACGCATTTCTCTCTGATTACTCATATTTATGTTGTGCGCATGTAGAAACAGTAATGCTAATGCATGGCTAGTTGCCTTTCTAAGACTGTGACACCAGGCTAACCTTCTGAAGTTTAGTATAGAAATAATCTCACTGGAACTATCTAACTGTGGACTGTTGGAAAATGATCTTTTTGTGATTTATGCAGTGGCTGGATTGGAACTTTTAATATGCTAATGTGGAAAATTCATTACCTTTATAAAGGTGATATATTAAAAATAAGCACAGTAACCCCTCAAAAGTTGTCTTACCTACTTAAAAACTTTTAACGGATTGCACCTCTGTAAGCTATTCCTAAAATGTGTATGATATATTTGAAAAGGCTTCCATTAATATAATAGCTTTGCTTGCAGCCTTCCAATATATGTTGGTTTACCTGTAGTGTTTCCTAAAGTGTGGTCAGAGGCCACTATAGAATGTTATTGTTTGGAAGTATAGTGATATATTTGTGTTTTTATTTCAAGTAAGTCATTTTAACCAAATGTTTATTCATATTCATTTATAAGAAGTACCTGTATCAGAAAAAATTTATAAGTAAACATTCAGTATTATTTGATTATATTTGTGTTTCTTTTAACGTTGAATTTCTTCTTTTATTGATTATTTCTAATGCTACAAGAATGCTGTAAAGTGTCTTTTAAAATAATGATGTAGCCTGACAAGACATTTTTGTCAGTTTATAAAACTAAATAGTATTATGCACTTATTTGACCTTGTGAAATCCTTCCTCAGTGTAAGTGCATTTCTAATAAAATTATTGAGTGAAACAATCTTTGTACAACTACTAGTTATGCATCATCAGTAATTTTATAAGTTCTTGTAGTACGCAATGGGTATTACTAGCATTATCTATAGCATGATTATGCATTCTGTAGTATTAATTTGGGGTTCTTTTGCTTTTATAACACTTAGATTATCTTACTGGTTCAACATTTTTCTGATATATGCAGTATTAAATATATTCATCAAAAGTATTAATGGGCTTCTTGAATTCTATATTATAGTGTTTCAGTTCTGTGTCTACAGTTTGTGATGATTTTTAAAACTGTCTTTTAAATTTATGTAATGATGTTGACCCTTTGGGCTTTTATTTCTGGTATTAGAATTTGTATTTCCACAGAGTGCTTTGTAGCAGGCATTACAATTAATCTGTTTTGTACATAAATGTGCCAACAGCTTGATGGTGGCGTTTTTGAAATGTAGAACAAAGTGCTTGCAAAATGTAATAAATACAGTTGTGTACTTTGTGTACTTATTCTTAGTTTCTACAGTGTTTTTTGTTCTGTTTTGTTCACTCTTCTTTCTTATTGTCCTGTTTCTTATTCTTTTCACATGCAATAGATGGCACCTCTGAAGGTTATTATTTCATTTGAGGCACTTAAGAAGTCAAGGAAAATTCTGTATGTAGGCATTCAATGCAAGGACATGACAAAGTAGAGGAAGAAAAAGAATAGACTTTGGGAGTAATTTCCTGGTTTCTTTTGTTTTGTGCCTGACTTCTATTGTTTGTCCTTTCTTTAGTGCTTAAAAAACTCATGACAACAACAGAAAAAAAACGAATGCAATTCAGGAAGAAATATGGTATTTTGGCTTGCTTCAAAATATCAAGGTGAGAGCAATGAGATTAAAAACCTTTTTTTTTTTTTAGAACTTTGTTTGTTTTGGATCTTTTTTCTGGCCAAACTAGAAAAATGGAAATAGTGTTATCAACAAAAATATTTATTTTATAAGCTATGAAAAATGAAGTTTTAGTTAATGTATTTCTACATATTGAAATATAAAAATTCATAAACTTGCACAAGGAATGTCTTCAATAATTGAAAGTACTTCAATAATTGAAAATAGGTAAATTTTTATCTTTTAAAAGTCATTCTTAAGATAATGAAAAAATTATTCCTCCCTAAATCTGATTAAGTAAATAATAAGTATTATATGTTCTAGTGTTTCTCAGTTTTTACTGTAACAAGAAGATAATTTAAAGGAAAAAGTCAGTATGAACAACAATTTCATAATTTCCCCTTTATCCATGGGAAATATGTTCCAGGCCCACCAATGGAGACTAAAACTGCAGAATACTGCGCCCTATATACCCTGTTTCTCTTATGTATATGTGCCTATGGTATTATTTTATAAATTGGCACAGGAACAAACTAAAAATAATAGCACATGTATAACATCTGTGGTTTAAGTTAGTGCGAGTGTGCTTGTGCTCTCTCTCTCTCTGTCTCTCTCTCTCTCTCTCTCTCTCTCTCTCTCTCTGTCTCTCTCCCTCTCTCTCTTCCTCTTCCCACTCCCCTTTCTCTCTCTCTCTCTCTCTCTCTCTCTCTCTCTCTCTCTCTCTCTCTCTCTCTCTTTCCTGTATCTGGCTCTGGTTCTATGGTGCCCCATTACCCATCACTGCCATGGGTTGGGTGACACTGGAAAACGGGATAATTTATGTCCAAAGAGGGACAGGAGTGGGATGGTTATTTCTTTAATTGGAAAAAAATGAAATGAAAAATCACAGAAAGATAGGGACTACTATACATACTTTTCAAAATCTCATCACTAGGGCAGTATATGTCTTGGGAAAGGAAAGCACCTTTATTTTTCAACACAAAAAGTAGCACAGTTTATCACTACAGCAACTATTTCCTTCTGGGAATTATAAAGTTAAAGTAAGGCTAATGAAATTACTGACTTTGTATAAAACAATTCTAAGTTGAGGGTTTGTTCCTTCAGGGCAAAAGTTAGAAATAGACTGTCTTAAAGAACATGTGGGGCTGGAGAGATGGCTTATCAGTTAAGGTGCTAGCCTACAAAGCCTAAGAACTCCACTCCCATTGTCATCCTCAAGATCCCATTTGTAGCCAGACACAACAGCAATACAAGCATGCAATGCCAAGAATGCGCACAAGTGGGCACATGCGTCTGGAGATTCATTTGCAGCAGCTAAAAGGTCTGGGTGCACCCATTCTCTCTCTCTTTCTCTCTCTCTCTCCCTCTCTCCCTTCCTCCCTCCCTCTCTCTCTCTCTCTCTCTCTCTCCCTCTCCCTCTCCCTCTTTTTCTCTCTTTCTCTCAGAAAAAGAACATGTGTATCTAACATTGTTTAATTTTTGCATCAAAGTGTGTTTTACTTCGGTACCCACACAGCCAAAATATATTCGCAATAATGAAATTTGAATTGGACTAGAGTACTTCAAAGAAATATCTTTCCAGAAAGATATGTATATAAAATATTATTTTAATAAACTGGAGACAAACCTATGTAAAATTCTACTAACTCAAATGTAAATCTTTTCACTAGCATGTATAATCCTAAGAGGTTGGATTTCTTGTTACAAAAATAATTTTTACTTTTTTTTTTCCTTGCTTCATATTTTTTAAAATTAATTTTGTACTCACGAGAATACAATCAAGTTGGTACCATTGTTAGCCTCCTCCCTGTCTGCCCCTTCCTCCTAGACCCTCCTTGTTGTGGTATATAGGCCATGCATTGTGGGGTTAGACCTCAGTTATGGGTAATTTTTACTTTTTTGATCATTGTTTATACACTCTCAATTATGTTTAAAAACTTCAAAGAATTTAAAAAAGAAATTATTAAATTCATTCTTTGATGGATAAAGGAAAAAAACAAAATACTAAATGAAACACTATATTGAGCATTTTATTTTACTATATTGAGCATTGTATTTCTAACCTGTGAAATTTTTCTGGTGGTATCTGAAAATACCAGACAAAATAAAATAAACAAAAGCTTATAGGAAAACTATAAGTAGTTGATAAGTCCCAATATTTCTACTATGATTCTTTGAGAAACAAAAGAAAAAGATATTCCGTGGGGTAATAAAACAATACAAAATAAAAAATAAATAAAGATTAGACAAAGAAACAACAGCTTTTAAATAACAATAGAGTAAAGTAACAAAAACTTTCTTTTATGACGTTTTTCCTCTTCCACTCAAGGGACTTGAGCAGTAAGTGTTCAGTGCTCAGGTCTCAGACTCCTAAAATGAATTTGTTTCAGGCCCTCTGGGTGCTGGAGATGAATCACAGAGGAGCCAGTCACATTCTACTCACCAACACTGCTACTCTGAAGAGAAATTTGAAACGTTTTTAACCTGTAGAAGAATCACAGTATTTGTTTACTTGTTTCAATCATTTTTGTGCCTTGAGATCCTTCTGAATGGGCCTGTGGACCCTCAATATGCATACAACTTTATGAGTTATCGATTCTTTTTAAACCATTATTTAAAGGAGTACTACTCCAAGAAGTGTAAAAGAACACACCAAAGCATGGAAAGAAATGTTTACTGTTTGTCATTTAGTAGGGTAATTATCCTTTTTGAACATGAATTATCATGCTTGTTATATTTATCATTATCATTTCCTTCTTTCTTCTCTCTTCCTCTCTCTTTTCCTCCCTCTCTCTCTTCTTCCTTCCCCCTTCCCACCTTTCCCCCATTCTTTCCTCCCTCTCTCACTCACTTCCTTTCTTTCTACCTTTTTTGAGTCACTGTCTTTCTATGTACTCCAGGCTAGCTTGTTACCCATTATGTATCAAGATAGCTTTGATTTTTTTGTCTTCCTTGCCCTTCTTTGCTGTAAGTGGGATAACAGCCATGCACCACATCACCTGACCTGCTTTTCTTTCTTTCTGTTGTGCTTAGTGTTGGTTTGTTTTGGTATGCCCAGAAAGTACTAACTTTTTTTTTTCCTTAGAATTATTTACACAAGGTTCATTTATATAAATAAAATATCATTTTTATTTGATTCACTAGTCAAAATGCCTATAAATTCTCATTTGTGTTCTATTAGAAAGAGTTTTCTGGCCTGGAGAGATGGCTTAGTGGTTAAGGTGCTTACCTGTGAAACATAAGGACTCATGTTTGACTCTTGAGGTCCCATGTAGTGTTACAAGCATGCAAGGTTGCACATGAGCATAAGAGGGCACATGCATCTAGACCTCAATTGCAGTGGCTGGAGGCCCTGGTGTGCCAACTCTCTCTCTCTCTCTGTCACACACACACACACACACACACACACACACACACACACACACACATTAAAAAGGCCAGTTAGTTGAAGTTGTCTCAAAAAAAAAATAATAAATAAATAAATAAATAAATAAATAAATAAAACTTGTTTTCTGAGGCAAGTGATAGTGGCATATGCCTTTAATCCTAGCAATCAAGAGGCAGAAGTAGTACGATAGTTATGGGTTCAAGGCCAGCCTGGAACAAGAGTGAGTTTCAGGGCAGCCTGGGCTACTTTGGTCTTTACCTTGAAAAACATAGTTTTCTGATTTCTAATATATAAATATTAAGAATTGGCAGTTTTAGTCTTTAAAAACTGTAAACTCTGGCATCTTTTCATCTTAATAAAATTTATTTGTATGCTTATATGCAAAATATGTGTTTGTGTGTATAGATATATGTTACATGAAAATGTTGCTAGGTGGACATGAACATCTATTTATCCCAAATAGGATACTTATAGTACACCAAAGAAATGATTTTAACAAAGTCAGATCAGTGAATCAGTGAGTTTATTGCAGTCATTTACAGGAATATAGGAGAGGAGTTACGGAAGCATGGATGACTCAAAGGCTACTCCATCATCAAAATATACCATCTCACATAAGTGACCACTTACAAAAACCAAATACATCCTGGAGCTCACTGTACACCTTTCTGGCAGCGAAACCAGTCAGTCTCCTATCCAACGCAGTTTACTTTCCTTATGTAACCTTAGGCAAAGATCTTGTGATAATAAAGGGTATATAATATATAAAGCTCCTAAAATCCAAATAATACTTAATGAAGAGAGACTGAAGGAATTACCATTGACATCAGGATCAAGTTTCAGAAACAATTCTTAAGTCTTGTGAGTTTGGTTACTTGTTGAGCCTGGTAAGCTTCATTTACCTCCTGGATCTTAATGGATCTCTCTCCAGGATGGAATGTTTCAATTTAGGGGAAATTGTGTGTGTGTGTGTGTGTGTGTGTGTGTGTGTGTGTGTGTGTAAATTGGTCTTTAAAAAAGATATAAATGTATTTTTTCATATATACAGGGAGAGGGTTCCCAGAAGCATTAATATAAAACAATACTAACATCAATTACAGGAAAGCTTAAATAATGCATCCCATTGTTTTAGCTTAAACTGTGTGATTTCGTGTCTTCCCATTAATGTCCACCCCTAGTGACCAAGCCAATAACACAAATTTTCTTCCCTTGTCTTTGATGTTAGAAACTTTTTCTTTACATATACAATGCTCATGAAGATTACTATGTTCATTATCCTTCTTGATCTTTTATTTTTGAATAAGATGATATCAAACCTTTGAGACAAAATAAAATGTCTGAGGTAAGAACTATGAATGCAGCTTAACACAGCAACAGTTTTCTTATAAGACATCTCTATGTCATTAAACAACCTACCTGGGTCTTGCATGTTATACAGTACACAAAGAAATTTAGAGATAGAATAGTAGATGAAAATGATTCAAAAATAATATTTTATACACAGTCATGCTATTAATGAAAGTTGACACAATGAATATCAAGATGTTAACCTTGGATTTTTATTCTCCATTGTCTAATATCCATGAATCCTATCAAGTAGCTTCCACATTTTCCTGAATATGATCCCTTGCTACTTATATAAGTATAAATTTTACACTTAAAGTAGTATAGAGATGTCTGCTAAGGCAAATAGAAATGTCTGATATTAATATGACCTGAAGTATCATTTACAGAGTTTGAGACTTTATTTATCTCCTACAAGGGTATTGACCTGGCTTTATCTTAGCCACTCAAATCTTTAAAAAAGTGTGATTCTCAATAACGGAAAACCATTCCTAATCTCATTTTAACCTCCACTTAGTCTTCCAAGTGACTTACAGTTTTGAGACCATGCATCCATTGATTCCATTCCTTTCAGCATCCTGCCCTGTCATTCTTATTCCATTGGTAACTAGGTTGCACAGCCTAATCTATCATTATAGTCACTCCCTTCACAAGTCTTCAGTTTCTTTGACCTATAATGATAAGATGGTAACCCTTATTTAAAATATCTGTTTAGCCGGGCGTGGTGGCACACACCTTTAATCCCAGCACTCGGGAGGCAGAGGTAGGAGGATCGCCATGAGTTCAAGGCCACCCTGAGACTCCATAATGAATTCCAGGTCAGCCTGGGCTAGAGTGAGACCATACCTCGAAAAACCAAAAAAAAAAAAAAAAGATAAAATATCTGTTTATATTTGTCTCTTCCCATGAACCCATCTAATAAAATGTGGCTGAAGAAAAATGCATGTCCAGGTTAAACTGGCATATCTACCTTTGGGTGAACCCTACCAGCTGCCAATTAACCATTTCCTAGAACAGGAAATCGCAACCTTTTCTATCAACTATCAGAAATTATTTCAGGTGTTTGTGCTATGAAGTCTCAGTTGTAGCTAATTAATAATACTGTGTAATGAAAAAGTAACAATAGTAGCAGTAATTTTTTTGAATTTCTATAAATCTAAGGGGAAGTGGTACCAGGACATTTGAAGTTAACAAAATTCACTCATGTTGAAGTCTTTTATGGTTCAGGTTTGCAACTAATCTATGAATATTCTCTCATATACTTTTTTTAAAAATTTAATTTATTAGTTTTCTTTTCAGCAAATACAGGCAGTTTGGTACCATTCTCATATACTTTAATTATCTCAAGATTACTTGTAATGATTTGAGCAGTATCAATGCTTTATAAATAGTTGTTATTCTTTATTAATTGGGCAATAATGAAAAATCTGTACACTTATGGAATATGTACATTACAAATATTTTACCCCACTCTGGAATGCTTATAATTTTTAATGGTGGTATATCAGTCAATTACCAAGTTTTCACTCCTGATTAATATTTTTGAAAATCTTGGCAAATTCCAAGTTCATTATTTTGCATTTTGCATTTAGAACTAAAAGTTCAACTAAAGCTGTCATTTCTGTATATTTCTGTAAAGGACAAAGTACTTTTTTGTAAGGCAGCAATTACTTCAAAATCATTTCTACAACAATACTATGAATTCATAAATATTTTAATATATGGTCATATAAATGTACCTCTGTTTTCTCTACTTGTCAAGAATGAATTGTTACACTTGATATTTTTCATATTAATTCCTTTGAAGCAACCTGTTATTTCTACTTGAAAAAATCTGATGGATTATAATGGAAAGTACATGAAATATGATTACAAAAAAATGACATGTTTGAAATACTAATTCTTTTAACTTATGATCATGATATAATTTTCCACTCATTTAGGAAATCTAAAATTTTTATTTGTAACATTTAAAAATTATTATTGAAGAAATTTTCACATTTCATTATATTTCTTAGATATTTGCTATTTGGTGCTATTTTGGAGAACAACAGTTTTCAAATTCATTACATAGAACTATGATTTATTTTTAACATTAATTTTGACCAAGCAACCTGGACAAATGATTGTGATATGGTCTTATTCAGATATTTATCAACATAGTTACATATCAGAATATCCAGCTTGATTTCTTTCTTTAATTACTTTGGGATTTTGTTTCTGGCTGACTGAATGATTGATTTTAGTTATACTAATCTTACTAAGATATCTAGTTCAAATGAAATTAATTGAAGTCAGAAAGAATAACTTTCAATTATTTATTTATTTATTTATTTATTTATTTATTTATTTATTTATTTGAAAGTAGAGAGAGAATGATCGAATGAGAATGAGTGTGTATATACCAGGGCCTAATTTCACTGCAAATGAACTCTAGACACATGTGCTACTTGGTGTATCTGGCTTATGTGGGTACTGGGGAATAGAACTTATGCCTTCAGGCTTTGCAAGCAAGTGCCTTTAACCACTAAGTCACCTCTCCAGCCCCAAATCATTTTAACCTGAAAAAATAGGTCCAAAGTTCTACTAGTAAATGCTTTTGTTAGACATTTTTAGCAAATTAGGGCAATTTCTTTATGTACATAGCTTACTAAGAATTTTCCACAGATATGTGCTTTTACAGAATCTACCAGGATGATCATGTGACATTTTCTCCATTATTAACTTGGAGAATTACACTTACTGAGTGTTGAATATTTAATCACATTATCTTCATGGAATGAGGTCTACATAGTCATGCTATGCAATTTCTCCCTCACTTCATTTAACTTGTTAATGATTTCTCAGAAAAAAATATCTATGTTGAGGAGTCATAACTATCATGGAATCACTTTCTTGTGAATTTCTGGTTGGATTTGTGCATATAAACCCTGATAGACTTATAAACGAGCAGAAATGTACTCTATTCCCACCTCACCCTCAACATATCACCTGCCCTGACTCTAGGAAAATTCTCTAAAAACCATGAACCTGCACACTTACTTCTAATCTCCAAAAGGGCAAATATTATAAACTATATGTCAATCATTTTATTGTCCTGTTATGACAATCTTTGCTGTTAATTGCTGCCTGAAAAAGCACTCAAAGATTGAGCAGCTTATTTTTTCATCTCCTAGTCAGATCATCTAGAAGCAAACTTCACACCTCTTATGATACTGAAGTCATCGAAAGTTAGGCTGGAAAGACTCTTGTGTGGAGATCATTAGCAAGTATTAAAGGAATCAGTTACTGTGGGGTATTCATGAGGTCTCAGTTTCTCATGGACTATTTGGTACACTTTCTTATGTAATGGAAATACAATGATTCTATTCCCACATGAACACATATACTTCTCAGAAGGCATGAGCTATGGATTTTATTTTACAAATATTATTTACAATGATAGTTCTTCAATTTTTATATTTTCAATTTAACAACATTAAAATGTATTTGATGCTATCTTTTTGGATTATTATTTATTTTATTTTATTTTTTTAAATTTAATTTATTAGTTTTCTTTTCAGTAAATACAGGCAGTTTGGTACCATTATTTAGGCTCATCTGTGATCTACCCCCTCCCATTAGACCCTCCTTGTTATTGAAAATGGGTCGTGCATTGTGGAGTTAGCCCCCAGTTATTAGTATGATAAATGTCTCTGAAAATCATGACCCAACATGTAACTCTGACATTCTTTCCGCCCCCTCTTCCGCAAGATTTCGCTGAGCCATGTTGGGTTCATTTTTGGTCTGCTTCAATGCTGAGGTGTTGGGGGCCTCTGAGGCTTTGGCTCTCTGATTTGGTAGGAGTTGATTTTTCTCTGCATTGATCTCCTTCCCCTTTGTGCTGGTATCCAGTTCACAGGAAAACATCACCCTTGCTTATTTTGCCAGTTGTCCTTAGTTTCAGTTGGGCCCCTTTTGAGGTATGTTGGGGCAGCTCTCTTCTTAGGATCTGCATCTATCTGGAAAAGAGAAGCAGATTCTCCAATGGAGAGTAAGTTAGCACCCAGAAAATTGAGATAACACTTTTTTGATAGACAGTTTGATAGGTGTAGGCCCTCTTATACCCCGTGATTGATGGTAGCTTCATATTGTAGAGTTGGCTTGTGTTTGGGTATGGTTCTGACTTGTTTCCCAGCTCCAGCTAAGGGTCTAGTACCACTGAGTGGATCAGTTAGCCAAATCAAGAGCAATTGATTCCTCACCATGGCTGTGTACCACTATTGCACTTGTGTGGGTATCACATCCGGTTATTTCTTGCTACTTAGGTTAAACAATGTGTTGCTTGGACAGATCTTGGTCACTTCCCCCAGTCGCCTATGTAGCGCCTTCTGGCACTAGACACGCTGACTGTCTGGGGACTGACTCTCTCCTGGCTTCCAGCCATGTCATTCCATTTTACGTGTCAGCTGCGTATGGAGTCTTCAGCAATAGGGTCTTACCACTGGTCTTTGGTGGGTCATCAATTACTCTGACAGAAGTCTGTCATTGTTTTGGGAAACCTTGAAGGTTTCTTTGTTCAAAAGCTCATTGTGGAATGTAGGCCCAAGCTGGAAGTGGGGGTTACAGGTCAGTGTCCACTAAGAAATTGAAAAAGATAACTAATATACAAGAGTTAGACAGGAGAGAGATAGAGGAGAGAGGGGGAGAGGGAAGGAAGGAAGATGTAGGAGATTTAGGTCAGTCTTGATCCTACCCTCTCCAGTGTCTTGTGGTTCAGGTGTTTCCTGTAAGGGACTAGTGAAGGTTCAGCCATTTGGTCTGTTTTTTAGGAAGTAGAATTTTATGGTACCATTGCCGTTTGGGTCCGGATTACTGTTTTCCACCCTTTGATTCCCTCCCCGCCCTCCCATCCATCTTATTGTCTAGTCCATGAGGTACTTGCTGGGTATGTAAGGCATCTTGGACAGATTCAGGTTAGGTGTTGCAGATGAGTGAGACTATGTGTCGATTTTTTTTCTGTGATTGGGTAAGTTCGCTGAGAATGATCTGTTCCAGGTTCAACCATTTTTCCTCAAATTTCTTTATGTCGTTTTTCTTACTGCTGTATAGAATTCCATTGTGTAGATATACCACATCTTTGTTATCCATTCTTCTAATGATGGACATCTGGGTTGATTCCAGCTTTTAACTATTACGAATTGAGCTGCTACAAACATGGTTGAGCAAATCTCTCTGGCTTTTGGTTTAAAGGTTTTAGAGTAGATGCCCAGTAATGGTATAACTGGGTCTGTTGGTATTTCTATAGTCAGCTTTTCTAGGAGTCTCCATATTGCTTTCCAAAGTGGTTGTACCATCCTGCATTCCCACCAACAGTGAATGAGTGTCCCTGCTTCTCCACATCCTCGCCAGCATTTATTTTCATTTGACCTTTTGATGTTGGCTATCCTTATTGGGGTAAGGTGGAATCTCATAGATGTTTTGATTTGCATTTCTCTGATGATTAGGGATGATGAACATTTTCTTAGGTATGTGTTTGCCATTTGTATCTCTTCCTCTGTGAATTGCCTGTTTAACACTGTGCCCCATTTTGTGAGTGGGGTATTTGTCTTCTTATTGTTTAGACTTTTGAGTTCTTTGTAAATTCTAGAGATAAGGCCTCTATCAGTTGGATAACCTGCAAATATTTTCTCCCATTCTGTGGGTATTCTATTGGCTTTGCTTATTATATGCTTGTCTGTAAAGAAACTCTTCAGCTTCATATGATCCCAATGGTTGAGTGACTGTTTAAGAACTTGAGCCAGTGGGGTTTTATTCAGGAAGTCTTTTTCCATTCCTATATCATGGAAAGTACTTCCTAAATTCTCTTCCAGTAGTTTTCTAGTTTCTGGTCTTATGTTGAGGTCTTTGATCCATTTGGATTTGAGTGTTGTGCATGGTGAAATGTGTGGATCCAGTTTTAGTTTCCTGCATGTGGTTATCCAGTTTGTCCAGCACCATTTGTTGAAGATGCTATCTTTTTTCCAGTCTATATTGTTTGGGCCTTTGTCGAATATCAAGTAGCTATAGTTGCTTGGCCCAAAATCTGCGTCCTCAAGTCTATTCCATTGGTCTATACTCCTGTTTTTATGCCAGTACCATGCTGTTTTTATTACTATGGCTTTGTAGTATAACCTTATATCGGGTATGGTGATGCCACCAGAGGTATTTCTTTTGCTGAGGATATGTTTGGATATGCGAGGCCTTCTGCCTTTCCATATGAAATTTGAGATCATTTTTTCTATGTCTGTGAAGAACATTGTAGGGATTTTAATTGGAATTGCGTTAAATCTATATATTGCCTTTGGTAGGATTGTCATCTTTACAATGTTAATTCTGCCTATCCAGGAGCATGGGAGTTCTTTCCATCATTTCAAGTCCTCCTCAATTTCTTTTTTGAGAGTTTTTATATTTTCGTTGTATAGATCTTTTACTTCCTTGGTTAACATTATTCCAAGGTATTTTATTTTTTTTGTTGCTATTGAAAATGGGACTATGTCCTTTATTTCTTTTTCTGTGTCTTTTTCATTTGCATACAGAAATGCTACCGATTTTTGTGCATTGATTTTGTATCCTGCTACTTTGCTATAGGAGTTAATCACCTTCAGGAGTTTTGGGATGGAGTCTCTCGGGTCTCTTACATATACAATCATGTCATCAGCGAATAGAGCTAACTTAACTTCTTCCTTTCCAAATTGTATCCCTTTTATTTCCTTCTCCTGCTTTATTGCTTGGGCTAGGACTTCCAGAACTATATTGAAAAGCAGAGGTGAGAGATGACATCCCTGTCTTGTTCCTGATCTCAATGGGAATTCCTCCAGTCTCTCTCCATTAAGAATTATTTGGGCCTTTGGAGCTTTGTATATTGCCTTTATTATATTAAGCTGTGAACCAGCCATGCCGATTCTCTCCAATGTTTTGATCATGAAGTGATGTTGTATCTTGTCAAAGGCCTTTTCTGCATCTATCGAAATGATCATGTGATTTTTATGTTTAAGCTTGTTTATGTGGTGTATTACATTGACAGATTTTCGTATGTTGAACCACCCTTGTGTTCCTGGGATAAATCCCACTTGGTCAAGGTGGATAATGCTTTTGATGTGTTGTTGGATTCGGTTTGCGAGAATTTTGTTGAGGATCTTTGCGTCTATGTTCATTAGGGAAATAGGCCGATAGTTTTCTTTTCTTGTGGTATCTCTGCCTGGTTTTGGGATTAGGGTGATACTAGCTTCATAGAAGGAGTTGGGTAGTTTTCCCTGTTCTTCAATTGTGTGGCACAGTTTTAGAAAGATTGGTTTGAGTTCTTCCATGAAGGTTTGATAAAATTCAGCTGGGAATCCATCTGGTCCTGGACTCTTCTTTTTTGGGAGGTTTTTTATTACTTTTTCAATCTCCATGAGCGTGATGGGTTCATTGAGGTGGTTGATCTGCTCTGAGTTTAGCTTTGGTAGATGATATGCATCCAGGAATTTATCCATCTCCTCCACATTTTCCAGTTTTGTGGAGTAGAGGTTTTTGAAATAAGTCCTGATGATTCTGCCGATTTCACTGATGTCTGTTGTGATCTCTCCTTTTTCATTTTGAATTTTGTTAATTTGGAGTCTCTCCTTTTTTTGCCTGATCAAATTGGCCAGAGGTTTGTCAATCTTGTTTATTTTTTCAAAGAACCAGCTCTTTGTTTTGTCAATTGCCTTAATTGTTTCCTTGGTTTCCAATTCATTAATTTCTGCTCTGATTTTAATTATTTCCTTCCTTCTGGAGCTCTTTGGGTTGGATTTTTCTTGTTTTTCCAGTGCCTTTAGGTGGATGGTTAAGCTATTGATTTGGGATTTTTCTGTCTTTTTTATGAAGGCATTGAGTGCTATGAATTTTCCCCTGAGCACTGCCTTCATTGTGTCCCACAAGTTTTGGTATGATGTGTCCTCATTGTCATTCAATTCCAGGAATTTTGCAATTTCATTTTTTATTTCATCCACTATCCATTTATTATTTAAGAGTGTGCTATTCAGTTTCCAGTTGCCGTTGGGGCTCTTGTTGGGTTTTTTTTTGTCGTTGTTGTTGATTTCTAGGAATATAGCATTATGATCTGATATCATGCAGGGAATTATGTCGATTTTCCTAAATATGTGGAGGCTATCTTTGTGACTCAGTATATGGTCTATTTTAGAGAATGTTCCATGGGCTGCTGAGAAGAATGTGTAGTCTGTGGATTTGGGGTGGAAAGTTCTGTAGATGTCTGTTAGGTCTAAGTGCTCTATGGTTTTGTTGAGCTCTCTTACTTCCCTGTTGAGCTTCTGTTTGGATGATCTGTCTATTACTGATAATGGTGTGTTGAAGTCCCCAGCTATGGTGTTGGTGGTTATTTCTGTTTTATTGTCAAGTAGGTTTTGTTTTATGAACTGCGGTGCCCCTGTGTTTGGTGCATACAGATTTATGATTGTAATATCCTCTTGATGGATTGTTCCCTTTACAAGTAGGAAGTAGCCTTCTTTGTCTTTTTTGATTGTTTTTGGTTTGAAGTCAACTTTATCTGATATTAATATAGCTACACCTGCTTGTTTCTTATTCCCATTTGCTTGGAATATTGTTTTCCACCCTTTCATCCTGAGGAGGTTTCTGTCTTTAGTGGTAAGGTGGGTTTCTTGAAGGCAGCAGATTGAGGGGTCTAATTTTTTGATCCACCCTGTTAGCCTGTGTCTCTTGATGGGTGAATTAAGGCCATTAATGTTTAGGGTGATGACTGTGAGATTTGATTTGATCCCTGTCATGTTGTGGTGGTAGAGGTGTGTTGGCATTTCCATGGAATTTTTTTTTTTTTTTCTATCTACTCTTGGTTTGATTGCTGTGATCTGCTTCTTGTAGGCATTTGTGTTTCGTTATTTGTTTCTTCTCTGTGGAGAATTTCCTGGAGTACTTTCTGTAGGTTTGGTTTTGTGTTCATATAATTGTAAAACTGAGTTTTGTCATGGAAAGTTTTCCTTTCACCATCTATTATAAGGGAGACTTTTGCCGGGTAGAGTAGTTTGGGCTGAAAGCCATAGTTTCTTAGAGTTTGGAGAGTTTCATTCCAGGCCCTTCTAGCTTTCAGGGTTTCCATTGAGAAGTCTGAAGTAATTCTGATGGGGTTTCCTTTGAAAGTGGTGTGCTGTTTTTCCCTAGCTGCTTTTAGGATTTTTTCCTTGGTGTCAATGTTTAGAGTCTTAATGATAATATGCCTTGGGGAGTTTCTCCTTTGGTCTAGTCGGTTAGGAGTTCTGTTTGCTTCTTGAATCTTGATGGGCCTTTCTTTTAAGAGACGGGGGAAGTTTTCTTCAATTATTGTGTTAAATAAGTTCTCCATGCTTTTGGTCTGAAATTCTTCTCCTTCTGGTATTCCAATGATTCTGATATTAGGACATTTAAGTGTATCCCACAATTCTCTCATGTTCTGTTCACAGTAACTTTTGAACTTACAGAAATTTTTGGACTCTCGAACTGTTTCTTCCATCCTGTCTTCCAGATCAGAATTTCTATCTTCCACTTCGCTGACTCTATTCTTGAGAGCCTCTAGTGAGTTTTGGACTTGTTCAATTAAGTTTGCATTTTCTACTACTTTCGTATGTATCACTTCCATCGCTTTGTCCAGCTCCCTTTTTGTCTCATTTTCTGATTTTCTTGATGATTCTTGGAAATCATCCTTGCATTTCTTTATGTTTTCATTTAGTGTGGCCAGCTGATTTTTAAGGTCCTCTTTTTTTTTCACTCTCCCTCAACTCTCTTAGCTCTCTTTGAATTCCTTCCAGTGTCTTATCATATTGCTCTAGCTTAGTGATGGTAGCATCCATACGATTATCTATCCTTTGTAGCTTTCCTGTCAGATCTAGCAGTAGTTTGGTCAGGGTTGCATTGTTCATTGCTTCCACTTGATGTTCTGATCCTAAACACTCTTCTATGTTTTGGTTAGTTGTGATCCTTGTTGGACTGGGTGATCTGTCTGGATTTTCTTCCATTTTATTTTTCGTGTTATTTCTTTTGCACTGTGGTCTACCCATGTCTGTGTATGGGCAGGTAGGTGGGTGGAGCAGCCTGGGATCTAGCTTAATGAGAATCCAAGGCAGCCTGGGGCAGTTGTAAGCAGCCTGGGTTTTTGCTCACTCTTGCCAAAGCCGCCTACCTATAGCCTGACAGGGGCACCAAAGTTGCCTGAATTCTCACCCAGTAATTCACCTAAGCTGCCTGCCTTTGAGCTTGAAAGGGGTCTGAGTTAGCAAGCCCTGACGGTGCCTAGATTCTGGCTGGGTACACTGGGGTCTGTAAACAGTCTGTGCTCTTCTGCCTCAGGGGAGTGGGGGATGGGTGGCGATGTACAGGTAGGGGATGGCACCTGTGCTGGCGCTAGTGACTTAGTGTGGACTTATGTGGCTCTTGCTGTGGGACTGGGCCCACTGCACGTGCAATTGTAGTGCAGAGGCAGATGATGTGGGTACGGAATCAGGACACAGCAGAAACTGACCGGCAGCAAGTGATGTGAGCACAGCAGCAGGGGATCTGGCAGCCACCTATTCACGGCAGGGGTGGCCCCCACAGGCCTGCGAACCGAGCACCATGTGGTTGCTCTACTCGCAGGATCAGAGAACAAGGGCGAGGTAGGAGGTCTCAGCTTCAGTGTAGCAGGCTGGCAGCCATGACTGGTGGGTGCTGATCAGAGCACAGCCATGCGGGATGTGCGGAGGGTGCGTGGGCGGGTGGGCGGAAGGGGGCGCGGGGTGCATTGGTGTGTATGGAGCGACTGGGGCACGCGGCGGGGGGTCGGGGTGCACTGGGGCACCGGGCAATCAGGGTGGGGTGTGCGGGAGGCGGCAGGGCTCAGGGGGCGCGGGGTGGGGTGCCCTGGCGGGGCGGGGGGCATGGGGCGCTCTGATCAATCAGGGGGGAGGGGTGCGCTGTTGGTGCGGGGGGGGTGCACATGCAGGGGGGTGTGCAGGGCCCCCGGGGGGCGCGGGAAGTGGGCATGCGGGGGTTCACGGTCACGGGTGCGTGGGGGAGCGTGCGGGAGGTGCGGGGGGCTAGGGGCGCAGGGCACGTGGGTGGTGCGCAGGGTGCACGGGGGGGGTGCAGGGTGCACATGGGGGGAGGGGGCGCAGGGCACACCAGGGTGCAGGATGCCAAGGGACGCCGCGGGGTGCTCTGGATGCGCGGGGGGGGGGGCGGGGCTTTCAGGGGGGAGTCGAGGGGGTCGTGCGGGGGGCACTGGGCATGGAGGTGTGGTGGGGTACGCTGAGGCACGCCCGGGTGCAGGACGCATGGGGGTGGGGCACAGGGGGCGCGGGGCACGCTTGGGCACTCAGGGGTGCACTTGGGACGCGTGGGGGCGCACAGGCCACGTGTGGCGGGGGGACGAGGGGCGTGCGGGGTGGGGGCGCGGGGGAGGGGCAGTGAGCGCTTCAGGGCGCATGGGGCTCAGGGCAGGGATGCTCAGGGGTGCGTGGGGGTGGGGACGCAGGGCGTGCGGGGAGGGAGGGCAGCTAGGAGCGCGGGGCGCTGTGGGATGCCGTGGGGTGCTCTGGACTAGCAGGGGGGGAGGAGGCGGATCGCGCGGGGGAGTGGGTCCAGGGGGTCGCGGGTCTCGCAGTGGGCGTGGAGCAAGCTGAGGGAAGATGGAGTGCTGGATGCTGCAGGATGCCGCGGGGCACTCTGGACGCGCGGCGGGGGTGGGGCGCACGGGGGGGGGGCGGGTTCGAGGAGCGCGAGGGTGGGGCGCGGGGGGGTCTCGGGGCATGCGGGGGTCTCGGGGCACACCTGGGCGCCCGGGCGCTGGACGCTGCGGGGCGCTTTGAGCGCCCTGTCCCGTGTGGGTAGGGAGTGTTGGGCGCGCTGGGGGGGGGAGGCGGGGGCGGGGCGCGGGGGGGGCTCGAGGCGCGTGGGGGTGGGGCGTGGGGGTCTGTGGTGCGCGGGGGGGGGGGCGCGGGGGTGCGGGGCACGCCTGGGCGCCCGGGACGCGGGGCGCTTGGGGCGCGCCTGCTGCGTGTGGATAGAGAGCGTGGAGCGCGTGGGGGTGGGGCGCGCGGGAGTGTGGGGCGGGCAGGGGGGTGGTCTCGAGGCGTGCGGGGGTGGGGCGCGGGGGTCTTGGGCGCGCGGGGGACAGGGGGGGCGCGGGGCAGGCTTGGGCGCCTGGGGCCCGGGAAGCCTCGGTTTGCTCTGCCGCGTGTGGATAGGGAGCGTGGGGTGCGCTGGGGGGGAGGGGTGAGCTGGGGAGGTGGGGGGGGGCGGGGGGGCGGCGGGCGTGAGGCACGGGGGTTGTGGGGTGCGCGGGGCCGCAGGGGCGCATGGGGCTTGGTGCGCACGGGGCGCCGGCCCCGCCAGATGCAGTTATTGGCGGCGGGCGGGCGGTGGGGTGTGGGTCACGGGGTGTGTGCTTCCCTCTTTTATCCCAATCTGTGCCCTCCCTCTTCTAAAAGTTCCTAATTTCCCTTGAATACTTGCCTTTTTTTCCCTTGTTGTTTGTAGTGCAGCTAGCCGGAACTCTCTTTTTGGATTATTGTTCTAGGATTGCCATTGTGATTTGGGGGGGAGATATCAATACTTTATTTTCTCAGTTTTTGTATCTAAGTGAAATTGGTATATATCTTTTCTATTTCAACAAGTTTTGTAAGATAATTATGTGAAGCAACAGGTGGCATTGCATTATGTTACTATATGTCTCCAATGTTTATTTAGCTGCAAATAATCATTGGATTTCAGGACTATGTAGAACTACAAATATTAGTATTATATTCCTATTTCATCAATAAGGTTAGACATATTAAGCAATTTGCAGTAATATATGCATTGTCTTTGTTTCTTGAGTTTTCTATCATTATTATTCAATTGAGTTGTGGCGCGTGAAGTGGGCTACTTTAGATTATCTTTTCACTACTTCTATGACTTTATTAATGCTTGGGTGAGCATGTTTACATGTGTGAGATTGTACATGTCTGTGTAAGAGGGGATACATGTGTGCTCATGCATGTAAAAGTCAAAGGACAACCTCATGAACATCATCCACTTTAGAGGTGAATCTCTCAGCCACAAACTGAGTAATTAGGCTAGAATGGCTGGCCAGTGAGCCCCAGGACTCATTTTTTTCTTTACCTTCCCAGATATGGTACTTCAGAAACATGCCACCACACACAGCATTTTTATATGAGTTCTGGGAATAGAACTAAGGTCCTAATGCTTACAAAGCAAAGACCTTACTGATGGAGGTATCTGCCTAGCTCTTCTTGACTTCTTGATTTCTGAGACTTCTATAAGAAACTGTATTCAACATGTAGCCCTTGGTAAACTAATTCAGATTGTAACTAAATTTATGAAACAGATAACAGATTGTTTCTCATTCTATTAGTTTTTCCAAATTTAATATTTTAATAATATCATCAAAATATTAATTTGTGCAAATTGCTATTTTCTAATCTTGTTCATGATAAAATGGAAATTAGTGTTTATAACTCATTTATCACATGTTAAGAAGCAGGAATCAGACCAAGACAAAGATATCATTAGTGAGTTCTTATGTATCTATCACTCCTAGATAGACAGAAATTGTTACAATAGTTAGTTCATTTTAAAAGTAGATTTCTATTATGTGATACACTCTAGAGAATGCTAATGTCAAAGAACAGAAGTAGAAACTGAGTTCACCAAGTAAATGAGGAGTGGAGGGGGGGGGCACTTTATCCAATACAGTGAGGATTCATGAGTGCATATATATAAATCTAGATATAAATAATAGGATAAGTGAGTCAGATGAAAGTAACAGGAAGCTACTAAATAATATACTTTTGCTCATGAAATTATTTTGGTACTGTATACATTATAAAGTATATATCACATAATTCTAAATTCTGTTCCTCTCTTTGAAAGGTTAAAGAAATTGTAAGGAAAAAAATCGTTTTTTTTTTGCTTGACATGTTTTGTTTTCATATTAACAATGACAATGCTAGAGCTCAAACCCAGGCTCTGGTGCATGCTGAGCTGGACAAGTGATCTATACCTGACTCATGTCTGCAACCGTGGTTTGGTTTTTCTGAGGCAGTTTCTGACACTAAATATAGTTCAAGCTGGCCTAAAGCTGATCTCAATTTATACATGCTAGGATTACAGAATTGTGCCACCGTACCTTGCAGGACAGTGGATTCTGTTGAGCTATTGACTCAAAATATTTGGAAAAGCTCTTATGGTCATAAAATGGTAATTTTTCAGGAAGCAACCTTATTGCCTTATATGAAACCCTTTGTTCATAATGTATTTCATTTCATAATTACTAATCTAGAAGAGAAAACACTTAACTATTATTTGTGTATGTATATGTGTGAAGAAAGAAAAAAATAACTTCTTTAACATAGAAATATATATCCACCTTTCATATTTGGCTCAGCTTATTTATAAGCATTAATGAAACATGAATGAAATATTGAACTTTGACCAAGATATCCAATTCATTATCCAAAGAATTTAAAAATATAATTAAATGATTCACTCATATTTATAAATCATGGAGAGCTGACAGTACGATGAAAATTTAATAGACAAACAGATTCTTCCTGGGCTATTTTTGACCCATATGCCAGTGTTTTATCTATATGACAAAGATCTTGTGAGAATTAAGTTAATTATAGGAATCAAGCTCAATACAGCAGATAGTACAAGTTCATAGTGTCTATAGTTATCACTGCTATCACTAGCCACCACTACACACAATGCACTGGGTGTACTGAGTATAATGTTGAGGGGTTAGTCATGGAATAAGTCTATGTCCCTAAGGTATTTTTCTCACCCCTTTTTAAAATACCAATCTAAAGAATTCATTTATAGGTATATTTTTTCTATTTGAAGTTTATATGCCACATACAAAATAGCAGTCTTAGCCGGGCATGGTGGCACACGCCTTTAATCCCAGCACTCGGGAGGCCGAGGTAGGAGGATCACCGAGAGTTTGAGTCCACCCTGAGACTACATAGTGAATTCCAGGTCAGCCTGAGCCAGAGTGAGACCCTACCTCGATACCCCCCCCCCAAAATAGCAGTCTTTTAGATTTAATGGAGTAAATATTTATTTAAAAATAGTAAAATAATATGTTGGTGAGATCAAAATGTACTTAATGCATAAATATTAAGGGAACAAGAGCCAGTGTGGATGCAAAAGACTTCATGGAGGGATTGTCACTCTGTGATAACCACGATGCCTGAAAGAGACTAATGTGAACACAGTTTACACAGTGTGGGTACTCGTGAAAAGGAGACCATGCATATTCTGGGAGAGACAGAGCAGGATAGTGAGATAAATCATCATGCTACTTAGAAAAGTGAGCAACTTAAAACTGATAGTTATTTCTGGAATTTTTTGCTAAAACTTTTTGGATCATGATTGATCTTAGTTAATTAAAAAACACAGAAAGTTAAATTGCTTATAAGGGGTAACTACCATTTGACATATAGTTTGATTTAAATGTGACTTAAAGTTCCTCCACAATTCAAATCACTATATTCAAAAATTATAAACTAAATTAATATATAATCTGTAGCTTAATTTAAAAATACTTTCTTACTAACAAATAGAAGAGTCCCAATCAACAGTAGCTGAGATCCAAATAACCTCAAGTTACCAACACTGAAGTGTATGTCTACAAAAATCAAATGTCTCATTACATCACATCACATAAGGCAAATATCCAGCTTTCTCCAAACAAGATACTTCTCTACATCACTTCCTATTGTCTCTGTCACTTCCTTTATCTGACACCTCATATAGGAGGGGGATCTTTGAACCTCATATGACATCTAAGTGATGTCAAATACATGAAACATTCATTCCCTAAATAAACCTCATGGAATTTCATTTGCCTGAAGTTTCCACTTTAACAATGGTAATGATGTACAGAGTTAGAGCCTTAGTAGTTGCCAAAGTGAAGGCTTGCCATGAGCAGCTTTCCAGCTGTTCCTTCAAGTTTCCAGTCTCCCTCTAGCTCCATAATAGGGCACAGGACTTTGATTTGTAGATCTTAAAAAAGGAAAGAGTTTTGGAATTGAGAGACAGCAAATTCAAAACATGCACACACCAGTGAATTTAGCTTTGATAAATAAACATAAAATAATTCATTGCATAAAAAATAAACTGCTAGATTTGTTGAAATGACTGAAAAGTAGGAATATGCTAAGAATTAGCTTTATTGGTGGGCATGCCTTTTTGATCTTGAAATATGATAGATCTCTGGGATTTTCTATCAGTAGTCTTAGTTCTATAGTATTCTGGTGTTTCTACTTTCAGAGCACCAGAAATGGAAAATTTTGTTTGCATTGAGTGTCTTTTCTGGAGTGTTACATGTTTGCTATTCTTTCTCAGGTGAAGTGTGGGCACTTTAAGTTCCCTTCACAAAGGGATGAGGTTTCAATGTGGGTTAATTTTGGCTCTTTGGTACGCCACCTTTTTTCAATGATTGGCCCACTTTTTTGTCAGTTTTTGGCTTTCTGCTCTTCTTTACAGATAAAGTTTCAGCTTTTTTGTCTTGGAGCTGAGGTGGCTTTCCAACATTTGTTACATCTTGTACAGGTGACCTCTCAACAATTTTTTCCTTCTTGGTAGGTGAAGTTTGAACATTTTCATTCTGTATCACAGGTAAAGTTTGCATGTCTTCCTGCTTTTGCTTAGGCATTTGATTGTTTCTTCTCAAACGCCCAATTAAAAAGCAGGAAGACAAAAGCAAAACAGCAATCCCAAAAAGGAGAAGCCCGTAAATCCAGTATGCTACATGTTTGTCAGGGGCAGGACCACTATCAACACTACCACCATTGCCTTCCTCCAGACAATTGGGTGGGGCCCAATCCTTGTTGCAGTGGCAATGATGTTTGTTGTTGCAGATCCCTCTCTTATTGCAAAAGTTAGGCAAACAAGAATCTTGCCACTTTGGCATAGTGACACACTTCTTCTGTAGACACATAAGGTCTTGACCACACTCTGTTCCATCTTTTACTTCCCCAATGTCATACACATTCATCATTCCAAAATGGTAGTCTGTACTCCAGCAGTTGAAACTACTGATAGGGGTTGATAGTACAGTCGTATGATTTTGTAAACGGGGAATTTGTGTCACATTTTCACACTGAACTCTCCCACACAGAACATCTGCATTTTTACATCTGACATACCTAATATTTTCCAAACCACAGTGACCAAAACGGTCACCCCTAGTGTTCATTTGTTGGTAGCAAGTCAGATTTGCACTCTTTGCTCCTTCACCAAAAATATCCCTGCACTGTAAATCACGATTATTGCATCTCTTTTGGAAGCATAAGCCCTCACCCAGGCAATGGAGCCCATCTTCCACATACACATCTTCTGGACACTCACTTGAAGTTCCATCACACCACTCTGGCAGATCACATTGATTGATTGAGTCTCTGCATAATGTGCCTGATGGCAGAAACTGGCATTTTTCACAACAAAGCCCAGAAGCACAAGTTGATCCATGTACCAAAGTACAGTTTGGTAAACAACAAGTATTTTTTTCACACAATTTTATAGAGCCACAGTCACACTCTTCTTCATCTTCAATCACACCATTCCCACATCGCTTCTTTGTGATAATTCGCTTTGAATTTGGTACATTATACAAACAACTCCTCTTGAATATAGTTTCTATAAAGGAAGCATAACTACAGTTGGTGAATGACTCTGAAAATACTATATTTCTATCCATTATGCATAATTTTTCCTTACATATACACTCTGGTTCATCATCTTTCATCCCCAAAGAGTGACCAAGCTCATGTGTCGTAAGTGCCACAATTTGAGCCACTCCATCATCAACATGACACACTAATCCACAGTTACTAAGTAAACGACATATTCCTGCATAATACGATATACTTAAATTTGGCAGACACCAATTTTGTTTCACAATAATAACTGAAGTATCATGGGGTACACGAGAATCAAAGCTCAATTCCTTCCATATACAAAATTCAGACATCAAACCACGTGCATCAAATGATTGAATGGGGTTTCTTGTGTTCCAGACTTCAATTGCAATGAGAACTATATCAACATCAATTGAGTTATAATGTTCATCTACTAAGCTGACAGTTATGACTACATCCATCTCCACAATTGATATATTACTGTTCCGAAAAAGGAATCTTTCATGCTCTACTATGATAGCCAGTTCAACAAACCATCGATGGAGCCACCATCCTGTGTAAGAACTTTGCATCAGAGTGGAACTGAGATTATCTTGAAACTTCAGTTGCTCTGCTATTTCTTCTCCTGTTAATCCATATGTCATGGGTACAGACTGTTTTTCCTCACTGTCCATCTTATATACTAGATGTTCAAATGCATCAGAAAACATTTTCGGCTTGATTTCATAGACAATTCCATTTATCTTCAGCATTCCTTGAAAGCTCCCCAAACAATTGCTAAGAGAAACCATGGATTCCGGTTCCCCTTCCACGTAACCATGGTAGAAGCAGTCATTCTGGACAAAAGGCTGTTCCTCTAGGACAGCACCTTGGTCAGTATAGGTGAACACAGAGAGGTCTCTGGATACTGAAAACTTCTTCAACTTCATGTGGATAGTATGTCTCTGGCCTCCAAAGTGCAGGCTGTAGGAGATCCACCCGGGAGCATTTATGCCCCTACTATTGCCAGCAATCCTCAAGGGTATCACCACTTCTGGGGGGCTGTGATATTGAGAGCACCCAATCTTTGGCCATCCAGAAAGAACCAGAAACAATTCCAGCCAAAGAGGCAGGAAAAGAATTCTCACATGTACCTGGGTTTCCACCACTGTCATTATGAAGTGAAGAGTGAGAGCAAAAGAAGGAACCAAGGAGACCCTTCTATCTCTTCTCAGAGCTGCTTGCAGGTAGTGTCAATGTATAAAGATCTGTCTTCTGAAGGAGTCAATCCATTAGAGTGGCACTAAAAGAACAAAAAGAATGGCAAAAGAGGATTTGGGGGTAAGCAGGCAAAGTAGAGGAGAAAGGACAAAGTAAGGGTTAAATGTGAATTACTGTTTGGCTCTAGGTATAACTCAATATAGTTCACTGAAGTTTTTATAAACATTGGTTAGGTAGAATTGGTCTGAGGAAAGCAAAAGGATGGCAACTGCCAAAAAGTTACTAATTACAGAACCTAGATGAAGGGCACATAGATTTGTCATACTATTTAAGTACATATAAAGTTTCACTAGTACACACTTAAATTGTGCTCATGGGAAAATAAGTATATTGTTTTGATGAATGAATCTTGATTTGCACACAATAACAGAAAAATATCAATAATTCTTATGGTGTCTTTTAAATAATAAGTACTTGGTCATGTCAATTATAATAAACACATAAAAACTTTATATACATTATTTTTGTTGGGGCCCTTAATATGTAATTCTACACAGTAAGTTTCTACTTGAAGTATTAATCCCATGTAATCCTGTGACTGTTTTATAAATAAAATTTATATTTTTATATATTTATAAAACAGTCACAGGATTACATGGGATTAATTCAAGGAGTAGCTGAGTGGTTAGGGCACTTGTCTGAAAAGCCTAACGACCCAGGTTCAATTCCCCAGTACCCATATAAGCCAGATGTACAAGGTGGTGCATGCATCTGAAGTAAGTTTGCAATGGCTAGAGGTCCTGGTATGTGCATTCTTTCTCTCTCTCTCTCTCTCTATTTGCCTCTCTCCCTATCTGACTCTCTCTCTCTCTTTCAAATAAGTAAATAAAATAGTTTTTTTCAATAGAAGCACCGGGGCTGGAAAGATGGCTTAGCAGTTAAGGTGTTTGCCTGCAAAGCCAAAGGACCCAGGTGCAATTCCTCACTACTGACATAAGCCAGATGCACAAGGTGGCACATGCATCTGGAGTTTGTTTGCATTGGCTAGAGGCCCTGGCACACCCATATTCTCTCTCTCTCTCTTTCTCTCTCTCTCTCTCTCTCTCTCTCATTCTCTCTCTCCCCCTGCCTCTTTCTCATAAATAAATAAATAACAGTGATTTTTTTAAGTAGAACTTATGTTTTGGGTAAAGTAATTCAATGTCCCTGGAATTTTTATAATTATAGGCTGGCTCCTGAAATCAACATTCAAAGGGATTTATCTCATGAATAAAGTTACCCTAAAAATATATGCACACACATATGTAAAATAAAGTATGAATACCAAATAGACAATCATATAAATGTAAAAATGAGAAATAGGCTACTATTGGAGATTTGGCTGGCAATTCTAACTTGTTTCCTTGTTTTTAAAATAAATTGTAATTAAAACTACTGTACAGACACCCTGTTACCTACCTGGGAAATATAAAATATACCTCAGTAACATAAGCACTTGGAGAATGGTTTCATAGAGAGTGTTTAAGTCAAAAATATGCTTTATTTATATGTAATATTATATTCATTATTTTATATGTAACCCCACTTTTTACTTAGCTATCGAGATCATCCACAAGCTTAATCAGATTAAGAAGGCTATTAAAGTCATGCAGTTAAGGATCCAAATTTATGTGAAAAAAGAAAAATGAGATTGGATGTGAGGGCATAAAAACATAACATGGAAAGCCACATATCACAATATAAAATAGAAATAGAAAATAGCTGTTGCCTTATTCAGTGCCTATCTAGGCCCAAACCTAGGACCCATTCCTCTTTAATTATTCTTTTATCTTGACCCTCTACACTATGGCTTGTTCCTGCTTTTCAAAGAGCCACTTTGATGGCCCTTATGTAATCTTCCTTTCATGAAAGCAGCCAGAATCTATTCGCTGTTCACATTCATTTTTATTATTATTTTTGAGAAGGAGAGAACGAGAGAGGCACCCAGAGAGAGAGAATGGGACTTCCACAGACTTTAGCTTCTGTGAATGAACTCCAGACTCATGCACCCCCTTGTGCATATGTGCAAGATAGCATGCTTGCATCACTGTGCATGTGGCTACATGGGACCTGGAAATATGAACATGAGTTCATAGGTCTTTGCAGGCAAGTACCTTAAGTGCTAAGCCATCTCTCCAGCCCCACATTCCTTTTTTAAAAGCTCCTAATTCCTACCTTAATAACACAAAACCTTTTTAAACTCAGTGGAAAGAAAGCTTTCTATACTTAGTATTGCCATACACATTACCACATGTTTGTTAGAATTTACTTTGGTTGCCAAAGCCACTTCCAAACCACTCAACTGGCAGCAATTTTGTAGTACCATTACTTAGTTTTCTTATTTATTCTTACACCAACATCCTAGATAGTCTACAGAAACCAAATCTTAGCCAGGAACCTCAACAGTATCATCACTGTGTATGCTGCCCATATGAACAACACAGAAATAGAGCTGATTTATTTTTACTATTATAACTCGTCTTCAGCTATGTTTGACATCAGCCTATGAACATGACCTGTTATAAAAGTACACATGAATATCCCAGCACATATTTTTAAAAATTAATATTTATTCCTATTTGAAAGTTATTTATCAAACCTATGAGCCACCCAAATAGCTGTTTTCTCCATGTTTTCCTCTTTCATGTTCTCATCATTGTACCTGTCATTACTATTGCAAGGCTAAGGACCCCATCAGTTCAACCACTGTTGATCAAATTTCTCAGTCCAATCTAGAGGAATGCTTTGCTTGATCACATACTACCCACACTGCTGGGAGAATAAATCAGTCTACTTTGAGGGATGTTCAAGCAGAAGAAGCACAAAATTAAAATAAGACAGTCCTGCTCTTCACTATGAAGAGTGAAATCTTCATGGATACTCTCTTCAAATGATCCTTTGTGGTTTGTGATCTCTCCCTTTTTGCCTGTTATTTCTTACCTTTCTGATTCTGAATTCCCTAATCACTACAAAGATATCTAAGCTGAATGTCAACATTTCTTTTGTTTGAATGGGTTGCTATTATAAATTTCAATAATGGCAGCTTTAGTTATAAAAGAAATAAAAATCCTTCATTGAATACTTGTTTAATAGGGAACCAAATAATTTTATGAGTCTGCTTTGCCTTTGCAGAGAGGTGGCTGGGGAGTTTCTTCAGGCCAAAATTCACCCTTATGATTCAAGAGAGAAAAATTCCTTGATTGTTCCCACAAATAAAGTTGACGGGGAAACTCCCACCACAGAATGCCTAGAGGTTCACAATAAAAAGCAAGATCACGGTAAGAGTCATCCCAGAGAAGATTTCTAACTTGGGAGTAAAATGCTTTGCACTCCAAGTCTCTTCATAATATATTTAATAACACATTATTTGGTGTATGAATTTTCATTGTGATCATCAGACTATCTTTATATTCATCATGTTGTTTTATACAATATCTCCACACCACTAAAACAATATAATATTTCAATTATTTGGTACAGAATGCCATAATGGTACAGAGACTTCTAATATATGAACAGACATTGTCTTTTATAAATGTTATTTGCTTCTCCTTACACTCCAAATTTATCAATTGTTTTATGATAATTACCACTCCTCACTCTCTCATATATAGCCCAATTTGGTTTATTTCCAAACTATGACTTCCAATATACAAATTAGCATTTGGGTTCAAGTAAAATTATTATAAGAAATAATGAAAGGCACATGTATCTTAATATTCCACACACTTGACAAAGAATCATCATGTTTATGTATGTAGATATATATGTATATATATGTGTGTGTATGTGTGTATGTATGTGTATGTGTGTATATATATATATAATTGCTATAGATTTGACTTACCAAGAGATGAATTATTAGATCCCATGAACTTTGTAGTTCCAGTTGTATCTGCGGATCATCTATAACACCCACCTGTATGAACAAACATTTTTATTTTGAGACTTCACATGACAAAGCAAAATGCAAGTTTTCTCTTTGAATTGTTTCTTATTAAGTTCTAGAATTATCTGCCTAGCAACTGGTTTGTGTAAGTTCTACAAACAAGACAAATGGCTTCATTGCTTCACTACTCTGGTTCTACCACCTCTATCAAGCATTAATGATAATACTTTTCTGTGTGAATAAATATAATTTCTTTATTCCTATTCAATATGCAAGAGCATACTTTCAATACACAAAAATTTTATTTCCATCCTTCAATGTATATGACCCCTCTTTATAGTTTAATAACTTTATTTCTGTACTTTTGCTCATATTGTTACTGTACTCCTCAATTATTTCCTTAAAATTGTACCACTTAAAGTATATTAACTTCCAGGAAAACAGTTACTATTGAATCCAAGCATCTATAACCATATTTTGTAAGACCACTGAAGTTTGCTGGGATATTTTATATTTCCACATAAGTTTGCTCCACCAGTTGCAGAGAAATTTTGGTCAGTAAAAAAATGCAAAAACAAATTGGAAAAGAAAAGATGAATTAAATAATAATGTGATCATCAATTTAGGCAAACTAACTTATGTTTGACAACTTACCTTTCCAGTTGTAAGTCAGAAATCACAATAGGTTCGATGAGAATACAATCAATTTATAGTATGTTCATATCATATACTGAAGCTCCAAATTAAAAAAAAAAAACTTAAAAAGATGTAACAAGGGCTGGAGAGATGGCTTAGCAGTTAAGGCATTTACCTGCAAAGCCAAAGGACCCAGGTTCAATTCCCAGGATCCATGTTAGCCAGATGCACAAGGGAGTACACACATTTGCAGTGGCTGGAGGCCCTGGTGTACACATTCCCCCCCACTCCCTCCCTCCCTCCTTCTTTCTTTGTTAAATAAATAAATAAATAAATACAATTTTAAAAAATATGTAACAAAATTCAACTTAATCCAACCATGTAGTAGATTTATACTTTTTATTTATTTGAGGGGTGTGTGCATTTGTGTGTGCACACATTCATTTGTATATATGTTCATTTCCTGGCAGTACGACTAGCTAACTACCACTACATATCTCAGGAATTGCCAGCTTTGTAACTGTGAATTTCTTTATGCATTATGCATGCAATTTAATGATACTTCTTTTATAGATAATTATGACAAAAATTTGTGAATTATTGATACTTTCTACATAGACAGCTATTATAAGTGCCTATCCCCAAAGTTATAGCTGTCCAAATGTTAGTAGACTCAACTAAAAGGAAGAAACACCTTTATTTTAAGCCTGCAGGCAGCCAAAAAAATCCTCTATTTATAAGGCAAACAACAACATTCAAGAATTATCTTTTTCTGTGAGAAATTTGGCTTTTATGGTACTGTTCAGGCCTAAACAAGGTATCAGCAGGTGTAGTAGTTTGAATGTAAAGTGTCCCCAATAGCCTCATGTGTTTGTGATTGAGCCTTATGCTTGATCCTCAGCTGGTTTTAATTTGGGCTGTGGAGCCTTACTGAAGGCGGTGTGTCACTAGGGTCAGATATTGAGGATGATTAGCCTAGCTCAAGCCCAGAACTTCAACTATTTTAAACCAGATTCCTGACATCTCCCTGCTAGTGCTATGATTTCCCTGCCACAATGAAGCTTCTTCTTGAGACTATAAGTCCCTTCTTCCCAACAGCTGCTTTCATTTTTGTGTTTTGACCCAGCAACTAGAAAGTTTGCTTTCTTCTATAGATTCTGGAGAATTCACTACATACCACTTCCTATTTTCTAGAAGCTGTCAGCATTCAGGTTGTTCCTTAGCTTGTCATACATCACTCCAGTCTTTGTACCCATTTCCTATTACCCTCTTTTTGTGTCCTTTTGTATACTTTCCTAAGAATACCTGTGATTTGACTTGGGGGTAACTCTAATCCAGGATGATGTCCTCTTCAGATTATTCCATTTTTCAAACGTACTTGCAAATAACATCACATTTATATGTTCCAGATAGATATACATTTTGTCTCCTCCAACTATTATACATAATACCACTGGACAACTAAGCCACACAGAAATATTTTTAATTGTTCTGAGGGCTGGAATTTGACACCAATATGTTCAAAGAGTTAGGTTCTAAGTGGTGTCTTTCCCTGGCCATGGAAATGGTCACTTACTTTCTCATTGGATTCCCAAAAGTCACCTAGAAAGATTTGCTGTATCTTTCTCTTTATATATGGACAACTGTCCTATAGATTTAGATCTTCATAGTTATGGATTTATGTAACTTTATTCACATAATTTGAATCTAGTACAATCTGGGAGGTAGAGCTGTACCATTGAGGAGGAGGAAGGGCGGCACTTTAACATAACAGGAGGCACTCTTCAACACACTGGAGTATTACTCCTCCATTCTTTCTTTGGCACAGCTACAGCCAAGGCAATTATTTGGAAAAAATAATAGCATCTATGTAGCCTGATATAATTTGATAGTTTCCCTTTTATACACCATTCCTTACATTTTCCTTTTCACAAATAGGTGAAAATTATAAGTATACAATCTAGTTCTGTTAAAAGTCCTATTTTTGTTTTAAGTTTTGTTTTTTATTCCTGTTTTTTAGTTCATTTATTTTACATATTGAGAAAGCTTAACTATGATACAAAATTATAGTAGTCATTCACTTCATTTGTTGAATTGACATCCTCATTCTTGTGATTTGTCAGGCTCTAGTTCTTTGTGGGCCTGATATATGAAACTGGATATGAGTAAGTTTTGTTGTTGCTTAAAATGTTTCAATTTTCAATGGATAACCAAGTTTTAAAAATATGTATAAATATTAAAGCTATTTTATCAAATCCATTTAACTGATACATTATATAAATATAATTCCTTTATATTGTCTAAGTTTTTGAAGTAAAAAGAAAAGTAATAAAAGTCAGATATGGTGGTACATGACTTTAATTCCAGCATTCAGGAGGCAGAGGAAGGAAAATCACTGTGAGTTTGAGGTCAGGCTAGAATTATAGAGTGATATCCTGGTGAGCCTGTGCTAGAGTGATACCCTCAAAAAAAAAAAAAAAAAGAAAACTGAAACAAAATAAAACATAAAAGTAATAAGCTCTCTACTTCTCTTCTGATGTGTTGATATGCCTCAGGGCTTCTGCCACTGCCATGCTTTCCCCACCATGGTGGATTCTATCCTTTAAACTATACTGAGGAGGTAAAACAGCCACTGTGATATCATAAATGCAATAGCTACTTCATGTCTGAAGGACAGCATTCCAAATCACTTCTCCTCATTGTCTGACTCTTACATTCTTTCCAACCCCTATTGAGCAATGATCCCTGAACCTTGGAGAGCATTGTTGTCGCATTTGGCACTGAGCACTTAATAGTTATTTTTTCCTCACATTTTAAAAAACAATGAGTCTCCCTAAGAGTCATGACCATCTGCTAAAAATAAATTCCTCTAACCAAACATATCTAGTTAGAGGCCCTTCATTATGCTGACCATTTAGGAAAGCTTGCAAATGTTCAGGTAATCAGATATCTTTGAAACACCAGCCTACCTGGTGCTAGATGTCATGGGAAATGCAGAAAGGCATAACACATGGGCCTGTTCTCAAAACAGATTCACTCATCACAGATGAATTTAAGATAAAGTAACAAAAGGTGCTGCATAAGAGCATGTGATTAAAGCCAGCCTGATGGTACATGCCTGTCATCCTGGCCACATGAGACCAGAGAGAGGAGGATCACAAATTCAACATCTGGATAGGCTATAGAGTTGAGTACAGAGCTAACCTGGGTAATTTAGAAAGACCATGTCTCAAAATAAAATCAAAACAAGGGCTGGAGAGATGGTTTAGCCATTAAAGGCGCTTGATTGAAAAGCCTGATGGCCTGGGCTCAATATCCCAGTACCCACATAAAGCCACATGCATGAAGTGGTGCATATGTCTGGAGTTCATTTACAGTGGCAGGAGTCTCTGCCACACCCATACACATTTTTTTTTCTCTCTCTCTTCCTCTCTCTCTCAAATAAATATTTTTTTTTTTTTAAATAGGGCTTGATAAAATTCCAATGGCATTCTTCAGGAAAATAGAAAAAAATCCTAAAATTCATTTGGAAGCACACGCACATAAAAAAAACTTTGAATGGCCAAAACAATTTTGAGCAACAAAAATAAAGCTGGAGGCATTACCGTACCCAATTTTAAGCTATATTACAAAGCCAAAGTAACAAAAACAGCATGATACTGGCACAAAGACAGATGTGTAGATCAATTGAACAGAGAGGGCCCAGAAGTTAATCCAGGCAGCTACAGCCATCTGATTTTTGACAAAAATGCCAAAAAAAAAAAAAAAAATCATTGGAGGAAAGATAGCCTCTTCAACAAGTGGTGCTGGGTATCTATATGTAGATGGATGAAAGTAGATCCTTGGCTTTTTCCATGCATAAGAATCTAATCCAAATGTACCTTAATATCAGACTGAAACTCTGAAACTATTGGAGGAAAAGTAGGGGAACTCCTTCATCATTTTGGCATAGGCTTTCTGAATATAACCCCAGTTGCTCAGGAAATGAAACCACTAATCAACCACTGGGATCTTATGAAATTACAAAGGTTTTGTTCAGCCAAGGACACTGTGAATAGAGCTAAAAGACAATTTACAGAATGGGAGAAAATCTTTTCCAGCTACACATCTGACAGATGATTAATATGCAGAATATATAAAGAACTCAAAAAACTAAACAATAAGATATCAAACAACCCAGTTCAAAATGGACTATGAAACTAAATAGAAAATTCTCAAAAGAAGAAATACAGATGGCATATAAACACCTAAAAAAGTGTTCTACATCCTTACCCATCAGTAAAATGCAAATTAAACCTACTTTGTGATTCCATCTCACTCCTGTCACAATGGCTATCATCAAGAAAACAAATGAGGGCTGGAGAGATGGTTTAGCGGTTAAGCACTTGCCTGTGAAGCCTAAGGACCCCGGTTCGAGGCTCGATTGCCCAGGACCCACGTTAGCCAGATGCACAAGTGGGTGCACACATCTGGAATTCGTCTGCAGTGGCTGGAGGCCCTGGAGCGCCCATGCTCTCTCTCTCTCTCTCTCTCTCTCTCTCTCTCTCTCTCTCTCTCTCTCTCTCTCTCTGCCTCTTTCTCTGTCTCTCACTCTCAAATAAGTAAATAAAAATAAGCCAAAAAAATTTAAAAAAAAAAGAAAACAAATGACAATAAATGTTGGCAAGGATGCATAAAAAGTGGAACCCTTCTATACAGTGGGTGAGAATGTAGTCTGGTACAGCCATTGCTAAAATCAGTTCCTGATACAGCTAAAATAGATTTAGAATATGACCCAGCTATAGCACCGCTAGGCAAATATCCTAATGACTCTTCTCACTACCTTAGAGATACTTGCACAACCATGTTTGTTGCTGCTCTATTCACAATAGCTAGGAAATGGAACCAGCCTAGATTTCCCTCCACAGATGAATGGATAATAAAGACGTGGTACATTTACACAATGGAGTTCTCTTCAGTGGTGCAGAAAAAATGAAATTTTCAAGGAAATGGATGGATCTGGAAAGGATTATACTAAGTGAGGTATCCAAGCCCAGAAAGCCAAATGTCACATGTTTTCTGTCAGATGTAGATCCTAGTTACAAATGTTCAGACTTATGTGTGAGCTGGAGTAAAAATGGGTGGCAGAAGCTCATAAGGTAGAAAAGGGCTATAAGGAAAGGAGGAGAGGGGCAGACTTAAGGGAATAGTACTGTATATATGCAAGTAGATGGACAGATTAACATGGGTAAAATGGCCTAAGCAAAGTCAGGAGAAGAGACTGAGTAAAAGGAGTGTGGGGGAGGGGTAATCAAAATTCAGGATATTGTGAATAAGCCAGATGATAACTGACGTTTTTGGATAACGGCATACCTAGAAGACATAGATTGTTACTAGAAAAATTTCAGTCCCAAGGATGGGATACCTTCCAGTGATTTGTTGGCCAGGGAGGTCCCTCATGTCTCCAAAACATTACAGACTATGGCCAATGCTCTTGGTTTCACACCAGGAATATATAAGAGCCTATTGCTGAAGACACCACATACCTGAGCCCAGGTAACTGAGAAATCAAACCTGGACTGAGCTGAAAACTTTCTCCTGGCAGATCAGCTGACAGAAAGCTGGGAAAAGCTGCACTGCATCTAGCCTTATGGGAGACACAAGCCATCAGGAGTGGAAACAGTGTACCCTGCAAGCCTCAAGTTTGGCCAGCTAGGCCAAATGAATGAACAGTTGAAATAGTGGCATGTCTATTAAGGGGGAAACTAGCTGCTCTCTAATTGGACTGGAGACGAACTCTATGGGAGGGAGTACATGTCTTATACTGAAAACCTAATCAAAAGCCTATGGTGGGGGGAGTCATGAGCATTAACAGTGTAATGCCTGCTTTTGTCTGGATAAATGCATACATTATGCTCACCAAACTTCCTTGTAAGCACTTTACTTAATGTTCATACCCGTATATTAATACTACTCTCACTTTTGTTTAGGAAAGCTTCTCTTTTCAGATGGTGGTGACTACAATGACTATCCAAAAGGCACCATAGTACTGAGAAAACCTGATGGAGGAATGCTCAGCACTGAAACATCCCTACCACACCTTTCAAGGCTCAGGGTCCACTGTGGAGGAGATGGCAGAAAGATTCTAAAGGCCGAAGGAAGGGTAGGACTGCTTACAATGCAATCAACAACACAGAAATTGGCCTTGATATCCATGACCTCGCAGTGCCTAGCACTATCTTCATAAGACCTTTATAATAGGAGGAAAAGATGATGGCATAAAAATAAAAGAGAGACTGATGGAGAGAGGGAGAGGATATGATGGAGTGTAGCTTTGTGAAGGGGAAAGTCTGGGAGGGCAGGGAATTATCATGATTTATTATTATCTGTAAGTATGGAAGCTTTCAATAAAAAGGAAAAAAAATTAAAACTAGGGCTTGGCATATATCTCAGCAGTAGAGTGCTTGTACAGTCTACACAAAGCTTTGTATTCAATCCTTAGTATCAAAAAAATAAAATAAGTGTGTGATTTAAAAATACCAAAGAAGGGCTGGAGAGATGGCTTAGCGGTTAAGCGCTTGCCTGTGAAGCCTAAGGACCCCGGTTCGAGGCTCGGTTCCCCAGGTCCCATGTTAGCCAGATGCACAAGGGGGCGCACGCGTCTGGAGTTCGTTTGCAGAGGCTGGAAGCCCTGGCGCGCCCATTCTATCTCTCTCCCTCTATCTGTCTTTCTCCCTGTGTCTGCTGCTCTCAAATAAATAAATAAAAAATGAACAAAAAATAAATTAAAAAAAAAAAACCACCAAAGAGGGCTAGAGGGATTGCTTAGTGGTTAAGATGCTTACCTGCAAAGCCTCAGGACCCAGGTTTGATTCCCCCAGGACCCACCTAAGCCAGATGCACAGGTGGCACATGCATCTGAAGTTTGTTTTCAGTGGCTAGACTCTGGCATGCACATTCTCTTTGTCTTTCTCTCTCTCTCTCTGTGTGTCTCTCTGTTTCAAGTAAATAAATAAATAAGTTAAAGATATTAAAAAAAAATACTGAATAATCTCCTTTCCAATATAGTTAGTAATTCTTGATCAGTAACTAATTAATTAGTTACTTGTTTTCAGATTAATAAATGATTATTATTCCAAATTCTTGATTTTGCTCATTTCGCTAACCAGTATTTCAACATGTTATGAAATAATCAATACACACATACAAACACACTCTATTACAAGCAATGAGCTTAGCCAACATCTTTGAAATGTCATGTTCCAAAATGCACACACGTTAGGAATAAATTTCATGCTACAAAATTCTACTTTAGGCCGGGTGTTGTGGTGCACACCTTTAATGCCAGCACTCAGGAAGCAGAGGTAGGAGGATCACCATGAGTCTGAGGCCATCCTGAGACTACATAGTGAATTCTAGGTTAGCCTGAACTAGAGTGAGCCACTACCTTGGAAAACCAACCAAACAAACAAAAAAATTCTATTTCAAAATTTTTATGTATAAGTCCAGAGAGCCTGTGGCTTTTTTTTTTTCTTATGATATTCACTTAGGATAAATGTCTGTGAGGTAATTCAACACAACATTCTGTTAAAAGAGGCATTTTCACAAAGGCAGACTAAAAATGAGATATCTGTTCTCTGCATAGCTCCTCAGGGCCATCTGTACATAAAATATCTTTTTCATTCCATCTGTTAACTCTCCTGGAGTGACAGATCTGTTCTTTAGCAGCAAGAGGAAGAAAGTGGTCAGATGTATAAGGGTGCATTCAAGCTCTTCTTTCACTGTCTCTTTAATGTAACATGTAAAGAGAAAAAGACCTATACATATTTTTTTCTGAAATAAGTTGAAATAAATCCTTTCTCACTAAATATTAGTTGTCTAGCGGGAATTTATGGTATCATCATACTAACAGTGATAGTGAGTGAAAACATACTTTCTAAGTCACATTTACTTGTTGTACCTATTGCTTGACAAAATGATTTCAATCAAGATTCAATTGGAGTTAGTATAGAATATCATCAGCATTTCAATGAAATCAGTTATGTAATTTGGGGTCATTCTATAACCTATTCCATAGGAGTGAAACATTTTCTTCTAAGAATTTCTATTGCTTTGTCTTAAAAAAATCCAGGTGGTAAGACTTGATTTTTCTTTTAATTGTTAAAATATTTTATTTATTTATTTATTTATTTATTTATTTATTTATTTATTTAAGAGAAAGATACAGATAGAGAGAACGAATAGGTGCACCAGGACCTCCAGCCATTGCAAGTGAACTCCAGATGCAGGTATTACCTGCATCTGGTTTACATGGGTCCTGGGGAATCAAACCTGGGTCCTTTGGCTTTGCAAGCAAGCATTTTAACCACTAAGACATCTCTCCAGCAGAAGACTTGATTTTTCTGTAGGTTAAACATACCAGTGAGATTTTTCTTTTGGCTCAATGATTCAATGTCTTCTAATTAATTGTGCTATGTGAGTTTCAATACTACTAAATTATAGGATATTAAGATAATAAAGTGCTACAATTTATCCACATGATTAATTTTAAGCTCTTGGAACATGAATTGTTTGAATACATCTTTGTATTCTCATCAAACCTGCCAAAAACCCTCACAGAGAGTTGGCATGAATATATTTTTGTTAAGTGAATAGATTTTATAGTCTGGTCTATAACTACAATTTCCCAGAGAAAAGATTGTATGTAGTATCACTGGTATCGAAAGAATACTCCTACCAAAGACTTGAGAGATAAATGTACCTAAATTGTAGTCAGTTCACAAGAGCAAATCATTGCATCTCTAATAAAGATCAGTGTTAACAGTATCCAGTTCCATCTGTGCCCTGCATGAACACAGACTGTATACTACCCATTATAGGCAGAAGCCTTTGATTTTTGATTGTATATGTCATAGTTGAAATGAAGAAAAATTTTCTCTTTCCTTTCATCTATCCCATCTCTTTGTGGCTCATTTCTTCCCCAAAGTATAATGTTGGTGAAGGTGTTATTAGAGAAAAGGAAAATTACACTTTTTTAGTTTTTATTTGAAGAATTTAAATATCTATGGTTTAATAAAATTTGATTATATGTGTCCTCCAACATTTCTTCTTTAGAATCATGAACTCATGGCCTTGCTTAAGTGAAATGACTTGCTTTAGTTAAAACACAAGTAGTCAGTCTTTTTTAAAATTCTTTTTAAATTTTTTTGTTTATTTTATTTATTTGAGAGTGACAGACACAGAGAGAGAAAGAGACAGAGAGAGAGAGAGAGAGAGAGAGAGAGAGAGAGAGAGAGAGCACACCAGGGCCTCCATCCACTGCAAAGGAAGAGAGAGAGAGAGCACGCCAGGGCCTCCATCCACTGCAAAGGAACTCTAGGCATGTGCGCCCCCTTATGCATCTGGCTAACATAGGTCCTGGGGAATCAAGCCTCGAACTGGGGTCCTTAGGCTTCACAAGCAAGCGCTTAACTACTAAGCCATCTCTCCAGCCCAAGTAGTCAGTCTTTTAATAGTACCTCTGATGCCTAGTTTAATGTTGAGGTGAAGCAACACGAAATTAAAACTTAGTCTTTTTTTAATTATTAAATTATATTTATTTTTTTAATTTTTTAATTTTTTTATTAACAACTTCCATGATTATAAAAAATGCCCCATGGTGATACCTTCCCTACCCCCACCTACACCTTTGAAACTCCACTCTCCATCATCCCCCCTCCCTTAGTCTTTTTTAATATGTATGTATGTATGTATGTATGTATGTATGTATGTATGTATGTATGTATTTGAGAGGGAAAGAGAGTTTGGGTGGCCAGGGCCTCCTGCCACTGCAAACAAACTCCAGATACCTGCACTATTTTGTGCATCTGGCTCTACATGGTCACAGGGAAATCAAACCAGACATTAGGCTTTGCAAGCAAGTGCCTTTAACCACTGAGCCATCTCTCCACCCTTAACTTATTCTTTCCTGCATGACTTCATGCCTCATCACCAACTCCCTACTCCCGCTTCTGTGACAAGAGAAACCTAGTCTATCTGGGTCCTATGTAGTGCCTCCATGCAACATAGAACTTTACCGCCTCCTCCAAAAAGTTTCACAGGCAAGAAGGTTTTCTTTGTTCTTCAGAACCTGAAGCCCCTCACTAGCTTCTGTGAGGCCACCATGCTCTTTCCTTAGAGTACTAATCCTCCTGTGACAATCTTCTTCTGGGGGTGGGGGGAAGCATCTCAGCCTTTCTCTCTACCAAATTGGCTCTTGTTTTTATTCAATTTTTCTTTCTTTCTTTTAAAGCTTGAAAATTTACTTTCCTCCATAGAAATTCGCTGAATTTACCCTATACCCCTATACTTATAAAAGGAAAGATATTTTTCTAAGCAACAAGAATAGATATGCTGAGGTGTGGAGAGAAAAAAAAGTCCCAGAAAAGGAAGAAAATGATTAACTTTGTATTGGAGTAAAAACACAAAGAAAACTCAGTCTTTATTTCTCTAGTAGGTATTTTTTTTTTTCAATATTCAGTTGCACTAAGTTAGATGTTCTGCGGCAAAAAAGAAAGTAAACACTTTTTGAAGACTTTAGCACTGATAAACATGCTTAGGCAGTTTCTACTCTTATCATGAAAATTTGCATTTTATTATATATATGCATATATATATATATATATATATATATATATATATATATATATATATACACACACACACAAACACACACAATGTACATTGAATTGATATACATACAAAAGATTGACATGTTATCACCAAAATATTACATTTGTGATTGCAAAGCTAGTTGCAACAAATGAATTATCTTCATACATGTGCTATGACTTAACAACATACAATTTCCACACGATTTCTACATGCAGAGAAAATGGCTGAAAGGAAAGTCTGTCACAGACAGAAATAAAACTGGCCTAAGTTTTTTTTAGAGAATTATTAGATGCTGCCATCTAGTGGTTATATAAATGGCATCATTATGAAGGAGTTACAACAATCTTATATACTTTGTATGAAAATTCTTTGTTCCCAAACTAAAATACACATATGTATAACTGGGTAGCATATATATATATGTGTGTGTGTGTGTATGTATATATGACTATAATTTTTAATATTTCAATAGTTGATAGCAAGAAGGCAAAACTTCTGTAAAATCAATTTTTGATCATTGTACCTCACATTCAGAAAACTAGAGTTCTTTCTTTCCCATTTTCCCTCCCCCTTCTCCCTTCCATTCTTACTTCCTCAATCTCAATTTCTTTCTCTTCCAATTTCTCCCTTGTTTCATAAAATATGTATTTTAGTCATAGAGTGACAATTATTTTCACATTTCTCCAGAGCTAATGTAATTGTTAACTGATGACTATTCAAAGTATAAACCTTATTATAGAAAGCTGGTTACATTGAAAGCTTTGTTGACTTTTTCCAAGTATGGATTCTCTCGACCTCTTTCCAAGAATACCAACTGTAGTGGTTTGATTCAGGAGTCCCCCATACACTTAGGTGCTCTGAATTCTAGATTCACAGCTGATGGAGATTTGGGAATTAATGACGTCTGGAGGCAGTGTATTGTTGGGGGCAGGCTTATGGATATTATATCCAGGGTCCCCTTGCTAGTGTTTGGTACACTCTCCTGTTTCTAGTGTCTACCTGATGTTGACCAGGGGGTGATGTCCACCCTCTGCTCATGCCATCATGTTTCCATGCCACTGTGGAGCTTCTCCTTAAGTCTGTAAGCCAAAATAAACTTTGTTTTTCCCAAAAAAGCTACTCTTGCTCAGGTGATCTCTGCCAGCAATGCAAACTTTACTACGACAGTAAAGTGGTACCAAGGAGTGGTCATTTGCTGCTAGACACCTGACTATGTGGCTTTGTCCTTTTGGAGATAATTTTCAAGAGGAATGTGGAAGGATTTGAAACCTTGGCATTAGAGAAACCTTGCACTGCCATAATAAGTACATCTTGATGGACTATTCTGGTCAGAGCTGAAAGAACTGAATGCAGTAAGAACTATGAACTGTGAGGGTTGCCTTACGAGGGTGAGAAGGAGCTTGGCTTCAACTGGGTTAGAAGCAGTTTGAGAGGCTTTCTATTATGGCCATGTCCTGAGAGTTGTGCAGGTTGCATTGCACAGAAATGGTCTGAGATGAGCACAGGGATATGGCACAGAAAAAAATGAAATCTTTGGGTGAAATTGCTGCCCATTCAGCTACAATTGAGAGACTACAACCATTGAGATTGGTCCAGCTGACCTGACCTGGGGCAACAGGAAGAATGTAGACTCTTTTAAAGGAGCCTCCGTGTTCAAAAAATGTCCTGTTCTTCAAAGTCTGCTTATTCCCTCCCTGGATCAACAAATTGACACCCTACCTGTGATTATGGAGTATAAGAAATGCAAGAAAAACAGGGTTATTGAATTTGCAACATGGTCTTGTGTTTTGGAAATGGCCATGAGCAGTGTATAGCAGGTTTGCTGGATTACCTGCATGGAGACCTGATGGAGCCATGGGGATGAACCATGGGTTGCAGTGGAGAAGCTGGGACCACGAGAAGGCTGCTAAGGAAAGCTGCCAGACCCAGATGAAGTTTTCCAGAACTGTGAGTAGCCTAGCTGGCGGGGTAGAATTGGAACTCCAGAGACTTGTTGCTGGTTAGAATTATAAGAGTTGGAGATTTGTCACTGACTAGAGTTGTTGGACTTGGTGCTACAGAATTTGTTTGCCCTGTTTAAATCTTGTATTGGTTGACTATTTCTTTACTGTGCCCAAAGCCATCTTTTGCAGTGTGAGTGTTTATTCTGTGCCATTATGGGTTTCAGGGGGATTTTTGGTATTATGGCTCAGTTAAAAGATCTTGGACTATGGGAATGCTTGAATATCATTAGGATTGTTTTAAAAATATTGGGACTTTTAAAGTTGGATGAACGTATTTAATTTTTTTGTCCACCTTATGTTGGCCAGGGGTTGATGTCCACTCTCTGCTCATGCGATTATTTCCCCCTGCCATCATGGGGCTTCCCTTCAAGTCTGTAAGCCAAAACAAACCTTTTATTTTTTCCAAAAGTTGCTCTTGGTTGGGTGATCTCTGGTAGCAACGCGAACCTGACTGCAACACCAATTTAATGAGATTGCAAAGAGCTGTCTCAGCATGGACTCTACTCTGTTTTGAAATTTACATGGATTTTTTTTTTTTTCAGAAGACTGCTCCAACACAAGTTTTGTGGAAAATAAAAAGAATTGCAAAATTATCAGCATGGTGCTCTTATTCATGTGCTCTGTCAAGACAAACTGTTAGAAACCAAGATGGGTTAGACTGGGGAAATGGTTCAGTAGCTAAAGTGCTTGTTGCACAAATTGAGCACCTGAGCTGGGATTCCCCAGAACCTGTGTCAAATGCCTGGAGTTTTAGCACACATTTGTAATCCCAGTGCTGGGGAAGGAGAAGCAGGGAATCCTCAGAGTTTACTGCTAGGTAGTTTAGTTGAATCAGTGATCTCTAAGTTTAGTGAAACATACAATGGAGAGTGATAGAGGATGATGTCCACTGTCAATCTCTAGTTTGCATCTACACACACTATTAGCACACCACATGTACCATATGTGCCCACACAAATTAGAACACACATTTGTATACCCCCATATACTCACACACAAAGAGATGAAACCAAAAGATGATGTGACAGAAAAAGATTGAAGGACAACATTTAGTTGCCATGTGTAGTGAAGAGCTTGCCTCTAGGTTTAACCTGCAAGAAGTTGCATGGGTTGGTTTAGAAGCTTGCTTGGAAATTTGAAATGTGAGTCTGTGTTTGTGAGAGTCCTGGCAGGAGGGAACAACTTCTTTGGCCTCTGTGCTGCCTTTTTCTTACTGCTCAGATACCCTCTGCTCATTCTGTAAGTTAATTGTGTAATACAGTCAAAACAAAAGCAATCAACTTCTCACTTGTTTAATATGTTCTCTTCTAATAAGACTTATCCTTTCCTTAGTATCATGTTTATACATAACTTTCTTCTAAATGTATGTATTCTTTAAGGAACTTTATTTGTTTATTTGACAGAGGGGAGAGAAAATGGGAGCACTAGACCCTTCAGCCCCTGCAAATAAACTCCAGACACATGTGCCACCTTGTGAATGTGGCTTACATGGGTCTTGGGGAATCAAACCTGAATCCTTTGGCTTTGCAGGCAAGTGCCTTAACCACTAAGTAATCTCTCCATCCCCCAATTGCATGTGTTCTTTTAGGTAATATGGTGGTTTGAGTTTGAAGTATTTCCCATAAAATCATGTGTTTGTGATTAAGACCCATACTTCTGGAGATGGAGCCTGGCTAGAGAAGGTGTCCAACTAGGTCTGGGCTTTGGGTATTTATGAAACCAACTCCCACTGTCAGTGCCAGCTCACTCTGGCTGCTTCCTCCAAGATTATGTGACAAACTATAATGCCCAGTTATTTGCTGTGCCTTATTTCCCCTGCCATGATAAAACCTCCCATGGAAACTATAAGCAAAGGTAAACTCTGTCCTTCCACAAAATTTCTGGTTGGGTGTTTTGCCCCCACAATTAGAAAGTAAGTGCTACAGGCATCTTTTATAATTGTGACTTAGAGCTTTAAGAATTGGTCAAGGGCTGGAGAGATAGCTTAGCAGTTAAAGTGTTTGTCTGCAAAGCCAAAGCACCTCGGGTGGATTCCCCAGGAACCGTGTAAGCTAGATGGACAAGGGTGGGGGGTGGGGCATGTGTCTGGAGTTCATTTGCAGTGGTTGAAGGTCCTGGTGTGCCCATTCTCTCTCTTCCTCTATCTGCCCCCCCCCTTTCAAATAAATAAATAAAAATGAAGTTAAATAAAAAAGAACTGGTTAGGTTTGTGCTGATTAGCACTAATCTTCATTTCAAAAGATAACATGGCTGGACACAGTGATCTTCATTGGGAGTTGTTTTGTTTATATCTTAAAATACATCTCCTGGCCTTCAAGATTACCACCAAGAGGTCCACTGTGGATCTGGTGGCTTTGCTTTCATATATAACATGGCACTTCTTTCTTGAAGCTTTCAGTATTTTTTCTTTGTTCTTTTGTAATTTTAACTATGTTAGAGTGGAGAAATGTTTTGTACTGGTTGTCTATTTGGAGTTCTAAATATCTTCTGTACTTGCCTGTGTATTTCTCTCCCTAGATTTTGACAATCTGTTATTCTGTATTAGTTGTATTAGTTTTCCCTCTTCTCCACCAGATTTATAAGTTTGGTCTTAATCCTTTCCTAGGGCTCTTGAACAGTGAGGTCATTACTGCTTTTTTCTTTTCATTATTAGTATTTGAATGAGATTCCTTAGACTTCTTTTCAATCAGTGATAATCTTTCTTCTGGTAAGCCTTGTGTATTGGTGATGTACACACTGATTTTTTATATTTTATTTATTTATTCATTCATTCATTCATTCATTAGATACAGAGGGACACAGAGAGAATGGTAATGCCACGGTCTCTAGCAAGTGCAAAAGAACTCCAGATGCATGTACCACAATGTGCATCTGGCTGACCTGGGACCTGGAGAATTGAACCTGGGTCCTTAGGCTTCATAGGCAAGCACCTTAACAACTAAGCCATCTCTCCAACTGCCCCCCCCCCAACTTTTAAGTGAAAAGTTAACCCCAGCACTGGGAGGCTGTGGTAGGACAATGGCTATGAGCTAGAGGTCTGTCTGAGCCTACAGAGTTCTAAATCTGCCTGGGCTAGAGTGAGACCCTGCTTCAAAAGGGGATAAAAACACGATAAAACAGAAGTCAAGGATGTCTTCAGTTTCCAGACCCAACCCTATTTGAACTCCTGGATGCATGTTTGCCATCAAGGGAAGAAATTGGGGGCAGCTGGCCAGACAACCTGAAACTTAGGAGTGAGCTCCAGCTGGAATTTTGGGAGTCATGGAGGCGGTATTTATAGATATGAGGTTGGCAGAGACACCTATGGCAGAAGTCTGGGTAACGAGGTCCTGGACTGGGTTCAAGTGGCTGATTAATGATTAGATGATGAGATAATAGCTACCATCACTCGAGTCCTCCAAGTATCTGGCACAGGGCCTGACGCTGCATATAGGTTTACAGAATTGAACAGAAATCTTTTTGTCCCCCTTATCCCTCCCCCCCCACCCATTTCCCCACTATTCATCCTCTTTGCGGAGGACCCCAGAGTAGGGACCACAGAAGTAGGTGAGCCTCAGAATGCTGAATGAAACTTTATCCTTAGGGGAAAAGTCTCAAATCTTCACCCAGCGGCAGTTCGCCTAGAATCCAGAGCTTGAAAGGCCCTTATCTCATACTGCATCTCCGCTCTGCATTGCTCTATAGAAAAATGCCCATGGCTCCATGGTGGTGATGGCACAGGCCGGAACTTTTGCGTGCACCGCCCGGGCGCAGTTTTGGGACATTCAGACCTAACAGACCCGAAGCGAGGAAGAACCGGGCCAAGGCACCCCAAGCCGCTGTGATGCCCCGTGCTGGCATAATGCACCGAATCATCTCAGCTGAACTTGCAACTCTGTACATAGCTGGAAGTTGCTCGGGGCTCACGTCAGACCACACTCATTTTTTTTTTTTTTTCACTGAGCTTTATCATTCTAAGATTTATATTTGGAATGTTGGGAATATCTTTCCACTTCCTGAATCTCTTCCCAAGTTGCTGAATTTTTGTCTCAGTCTAAAATAATTTATTTACTTCATTCAGCTGCTTACTTCAATAATCATTGTGGTTACGGATCACATTTAAACAAATATTTTCAATATTTTGTCTCATATTTCAATGAATATAATATCTTGGAATATAGTTATTTAAAAGTTCTAAACTTTTTGAGGAGTCATATAGCCTTGTTTATATATTTATTTCTGGGGTTTGTGAGTTGGACTTTGTGCATCTGTTGGGGGAATATCTCTTCTGGAAAGCCAGTTGTTTCATTTATTATTATTTTATTTTATTTTAAGATAATACATCTCTAGCATCTAAAGATGAATATCAAATAATCCTTATGTAGTACACACATAGGTCTTTCTTCTCAGAACGGCCTCAGTTCTTAACACCAGTTACGTATTGCAATAATCTACCGACGTTTGGGCTGGAGAGATGGCTTAGCGGTTAAGCGCTTGCCTGTGAAGCCTAAGGACCCCGGTTCGAGGCTTGGTTCCCCAGGTCCCACGTTAGCCAGATGCACAAGGGGGCGCACGCGTCTGGAGTTCGTTTGCAGAGGCTGGAAGCCCTGATGCACCCATTCTCTCTCTCCCTCTATCTGTCTTTCTCTCTGTGTCTGTTGCTCTCAAATAAATAAAATAATAATAATAATAATAATAATATACTGACGTTTTAAAGTATATACACAATTGGCTCAGAAAAAAAGCTTAAGCATCTCTTTCTCTCCTATAACCAGACGATCTTTACATGCGGCCAGGGTTGATGTGGAATTACTTCCTCATTACTGGTACAAATTACCTAACTAAACACAGTTGATGAGGTAAGTTTTATTTTTGCTTACATTCTTTTTTAAAAAAAAAAACATTTTTGTTGAGTTATTTGCAAACAGAGAGTGATAGAGAGAAGAGAGACAGATAGAATGGGTGCACCAGGGCCTCCAGCCACTACAAAGCCAGACACACACACCACTTTATGCATCTGGCTGTATCTGGGTAATGGGGAATCAAACTCTGGTAGTTAGATTTTGCAGGCAGATGCCTAAACTGCTGAGCCATCCCTTCGCTTATATTCTTGATGTGAAGTTTCATGATGGCAGGATGAAGCATGGCATGAACAGAAGCTAGAAATCTCTTTGTCACATCAGGTGGAAAATAGCAGCAAGAAAGTGAGCCAATCACTGGCAAGGTGGATCTGGCTTTAATGCCCCAAAGCCTCTAACCAACAGCAAGCCTCCTCCAGCAAGGCTCCACTTCTGCAACTGCCACCAGCAGAGTACCAAGCATTCAGAACATGTGAATTTGTAGAGGGCATGTTATCCAACCACCACAATTGAAAAATATTAGAAACTATTGTTTTGGGTAATTTTTATCTAACAAAACGACATGATTGTCAGATCCTGAAGCTTTAAACTATTTCTGGCTATAACTAAATTTAAAAATGTATTTTAAGGGCTGGAGGGATGGCTTAGCAGTTAAGGCATTTGCCTGCAAAGCCAAAGGACCCAGGTTCGATTCCCAGGACCCAAGTTAGCCAGATGCACAAGGGTGCACAAGCATATGGAGTTCATATGCAGTGGCTGGAAGCCCTGGCGTACCCATTTCTCTCTATATATCTCTCTCTTTCTCTCTCACCTTCTTTCTCTGATAAATAAGTAAATATAAAAATGTTTAAAATGTATTTTTAACATCTTGCAGTTAACACACAACAAAATTGGGATGATACTCTTAAAATCTACTCCAAGATTAAAAAAAAATTATAAAACATGGAGTTCTAAACTAAGATTGCAAAACTATATTTCATATCCTGTTCCTTAAAATATCTAGTGAGCAAAGCAAGAAAAAAATGGCATGAGTTCAACTTAATCATACATTTTTGATGATAATGATGAATTTTTTACTATACCAAGAGATCCATCTTGTTCATGTAAGTTAAGTTTAAATTCATATTATATCTACAACTTTGGTCATATTATACTGTTGCTTTTAATAAGTGACAAGTTTCAGCAGGTGCGTGAGCAAGTCCCACAAAAGAGAATTCTGGAGTCATAGTCAGCTGGATTCTTCCTATCAGTGTTGCTGACTTCTAACAACATACATCTGATGAATTTCCCAGACAATCAACAGCTCAAGAAAGTGTGATTTTTTTTTTTTTTTTTAAGCCAGGTGTGGTTGTGCATGCCTTTAGTCCTGGCTCTAGGGAGGCAAGAGGTAGGAGAATCTCTGTTAGTAAAAGGCCACCCTGAGACACCCTGAGTGAATTCCAGGTCAGTCTGGGCTAGATATAGACCCTACCTCAATAAATAAACAAACAAACAAACAAATAAATAAATAAATAAAAATAAAAAAGAAAGTGACTTTTCTTAGGTGTAAAATTTTGTAGATATTCAATTGAAAACTAATTTTACCCACTACATAGCATTTGCAAGTTAAACACCATGCAGTGGCATTAACTATATGCTCAACAACAATAATATACAACCTCCTTCAAAAAAAGTAAACCTTGCTTCTTGTGCTTTTGTTTTCATAACTCTAATAAGTTTCTCACCATGTTTCTAATATTCTGAGTGTCATCAAAATAATTTCATATTTCATATCATACTTAATCTGTTATAACGAAGTAATCCATAACAATTCTGCTAAAGGCCAGCAATCTCGTGAAAAGCTAGCAACAAATTGTATTGAATAAAAAGAAAAACAAAGCAGGGGGTATGATAACAGAAAGACTCTTGATTTGACTAGCATTTTCATATTCCGTGATAACAATGAAATACTAGGATACTTTCAATGTTATTGTTAATTAAATATCCTGTGTGGGCGTGGTGGTGCACACCTTTAATCCAGGCACTCAGGAGGCAGAGGTAGGAGGATTGCTGAGAGTTGGGAGACACCCTGAGAGTACATAGTGAATTCCAGGTCAGCCTGAGCTAGAGTGAGAACCTACCTTGGAAAACAAAACAAAACAAAACAAAAATAATATGGCCCATAAACATCATTTCGAGCAATTTTATTACCTAAAGTCAACCAGTAAATTCCAAAAATAATAAGAATATTTTGTTGACTTTTAAAAAATTTTTTTGACAACTTCCATACATATAAACAATATACCATGATTCCACCACCCTCCCTTTTGGCCCTCCTGAATCCCTCCTCCATTGAATCCTTTCTTCTTTCCAACTTGTTTTTCTATTTTAGTGTCAACAGTTTTTGCTCTCATTATGCAGGTCTTGTGTTGGTAGCATCAGACACTGTGAAGTAATGAGTAATGAATGCTATGGCCACTTTGTGTCTGAAACACAGTATTTAATGCATATCTTTTTAAATGTTATTATTATTATTATGAACAAGATGTTTTGTATAGATAACTGTATCTATACAAAATGTGTTGGAACCCTCTTTTCCCTTGTCACTGCCCCCATTAAATTTTTATATTTAAATAATTTTATATCTTTTGTCAGTTACAAAGTGTGAATTTGTATCCTGGCATTTGATTACAGAGATCCTAAGTCATATTAGTCTTTCTAAATATGGAGAGGCCTATTCATAGGCTATAATAAATCATATCCAATTGAAATCACTTTATAGGCTGGGCAAATAAAGCTTCTCCCACTTACTGCCTTTGGTAAAAAGCTAATAATGAAAACTTTTTCTAGTCTCATTCTGTTACCAACCAGCTAAATTTGGCTTGTTATGCAGTTTTTTTCTTTCTGCATCCATGTATGTGTGCTGTGTGTATATGTGAAAATGTGTCTGCATGTTCATATATGTATGGCACACATGTGTGCAGGTGCACATGCATGTGTGTGGAGGCCAGACGCTGATATTTTCTTCCTCCATCACCCTCCTCTTACCTTATGAGACAGGAACTTTCATTGAATCTGAAGTTCACCACCTCAGCAAGTTAGCCAACAAGCCCCAGAGATCTCCTGTACTAGGACTACAGTACTAGGATCACAGGTGCATATGTCAAGCTTGAATTTGATGTGGGTGCTAGGATCCAAACTCAGGTTCTAATGCTTGCAGTGGCAAGCACTTTACCAACTGAGCCATATCACTGGCTCCTGATGCACAGTTTTAAAACATAAGTTTGAAGACTCTAGGGATTCTCACAAATGTGAGTAGTGAAAAATGTGTCCTTGAACTATACAAAGCACAGGCACTATAACTTTGATAACAAATAGAGACTTTACACCCTGAGTCTGAACAGATATAAGCTTCCCTATGGTCCTGTGTAATACTGGTCTTTTAGTGCACCATGCCAGTAGCATTTAGAGAATCTTTGTCCTAGAGGGCTTATGTTCCAATGCTACACCCTTCACAGGACTTGTCAGCTTTATCTCCTTGGACAGCTTAAAAACAAACAACAATAAAAAAAACTGTCTCTACATTTTTCAAGAATAGAAAAATTACAATTAACTGTAGTTGTCTTGCGGTATAAAAAGTAATGAATGTGTTCATTAATTAGATTTAACCATTCTACAATGTATATGTGCTTCAAAACATTATGTTGTACATGATAAATCCATACAATGATATTTCAAATAATTGTTTAAAAAATAATTACATAGACATATATGCAACTGTGGGTTAATACTGCTCTTATACTCTTTTTTCCTATAGTTAGTATAGTCAACCCTCCTCTGTTGCTATGGTTTGAATGTAACATAGGCTCAAGTATTGGCACACTTGATCCCCAGGTAGTATGTTTGGAAAGGTGGTGGAACTTTTAGGTGGCAGAACCTTGATGGAGGAAGTGCATCACTGGGGGTCAACCCTGAGGTTTTAAAAAAAATTTTTTTTTATTTATTTGAGAGCAACAGACAGAGAGAAAGAGGCAGAGAGAGAGAGAGAGAGAAAGGGCACGCCAGGGCCACCAGCCACTACAAACGAACTCCAGATGCATACACCCCCATGTGCATCTGGCTAACATGGGTCCTGGGGTACTGAGTTTCAAAGTGGGGTCCTTAGGCTTCACAGGCAAGCACTTAACTGCTAAGCTACCTCTTTAGCCCAACCTTGAGGTTTTTATTGTCTGGTACTACTTCCTGTTCCTTTACTGCTCCCTGCCTCCTCTGACTGTAATGTGATCAGATGGCTTCCTGCGGCTACTGCTATGCCTTCCCTGCCAAGATGGAATAAATTCCTTCAACATTGTAAGACAAAATGAACTCTTTTCTTGCATAAGTTGCTTCTTGTGGTGGTTTGAATAGAATAGATGGCCCCCAATATATTCAGTTGTTTGTTTGTAGTTTGCATCTGCCGGCTACCTGGCTGGAGGCAATGTCACTGGGTGGATCTTAAATTGTGGTGATGGTTTCGGATTTCAATCTAAAGATATGCAAAGTGTGCCTAGCTGGAGTTCCTGAAGTGTGCTCTGGCTTTGATCTTTAGGCTTGTACTTCTCTCTCTGTCTGTTTGGACCTATGAAGGCAGGCCAGCTTTATCTGCCATTATGGAATTTCCCCTGGATCTGTAAGCTTCAATAAATCCCTTCCTCCATAACTGTGCCTGGTCTGAAAGTTCATCTCAGTGAACCTGAATCTGTCTGCTACACTTCTGGTCAGGTATTATGTCATAGAAAAGAAAATATAACTGATAAAATGGGGGAGTAGGTTTTTGTAGAAACCCAACATTAAGCTCAACAAATGAGCTTCACCATCAAGAAACACAGAAAAAAAGTACAAAGCGCAATGGAGTTCTAACCATTCAATTTACCTTCTAAACTTAGCTTTTGAAGTGCAATTGAATAGAAATTAAGACAAATTACTTACTTTAAAATTAATGTAGTTCCCTCCAGTTGGAAGAAGTCATCAGTCTGCTAGACATGTGAGGAGAAGAGATCAGTCAGCTCAGTAGGGATAGATGAGCAGGGCTGCTGAAGCTCTGTGAAGGAGCTTGGATGCATGCATATTTCCACTTGTGTCACTTATAATAGCCTCCAACTTTACCTTTTGGTAACAGATTCTAAATTTTCTAATGTTTACTTTAATATTTCTTTGTAAATTTTCATTTTTAATTAATTTATCTTACAAGGGTTATATTCATTTTTAAAATTTATTTGAGAGATGGAAAGAGGGAGAGAGAAAGAGAGAGAGGGAGAGAGAGAATGGGCTTTCTCTAACCACTGCAAACGAACTCTAGATGCATGTGCCCCCTTGTGCATCTATCTTACGTGGGTCCTGGGTAATCAAACCTGGATCCTTTGGCTTTGAAAGTAAGTGCCTTAACCCCGAAGCCATCTCTCCATCCCAAGGGTTATATTCTTATAACCACTGTTCTCAACGCACTTCCACTAATGGTTCCCCTCAGTGAGGTTATTGGTATTAACAGTGGTATCTCAGTGTGTGTGTGTTTTGGGGGGGGATGATGCTTCAGTCTAAAGGTCACCCAGGCTAAAAAGGACAAACACCTGTTGCTCTTACAGTCTGCCTGCCACCTCTTCCATAATATTCCCTTAGCCTTGGTGGGTTACCAGTCTAGATTTAGTGAGTTCTGTGTAAGTCTCTGAGATTCTGTGTCAATGTATTTTGATTAACAATAGTGTTTGTTGCTGTTACCCTGGAGTTAGATGTCAAACTAGAAGTGTGAACAGTACTCATGTCACTGCTCCTTCTGCAGCTTTCCCCTAGGCCCTGGTAGCTGTGCTATTGGTGGTACATCTCCTGGTAGGCAGTCTGCTACCATTATATGTCATAGTGATAAACCTTGGATCTCCAAATTATTCTCTGCTACCTGTAAAATAAGACAGATCTTTTAAGTATCTGTCAGTTACAAGGACAGGTTAACAACCCTGGAAACATTTTACCCACAACTTCCACTCAATTGATTTGATTTTTCAGGGAAAGACAGTACAAAAACTTGGCATCTGTGTTTGACAACAACTTTGGCTAGCCTTAAAAACTATGTAGGTATAAATTACTCCCCAAACTGGAAAAAGAACAGCAGAGTTTGAGATCAATGTTCTAGAGCAGAATATTTCTTAAGTATCAATATTACTATAAGCAATGAGCTTAAGATACCAGAAATGAGACAATTACTTAAGTATAACTTTGACTGAGACTGATTATACATAGTTTAAGAATAAAGCCAAACCCGGTCATTGAGATAAATTAGTCTAATTTTCCTGGTGTCATCTTAGTATTATAATCTCCTGAATATTCCTTTTTGAAGTATGGTTTGTTTTGACCATCCTGTCTAGTGGGCTTGGTGGAGAACTTCCCCTACAATGAATTTCCCACTGTGTTAGTGCTGCAGACACACATAAACACAAAGCCTTCTTGAGCATGTATTTTCTCAGGACAGAAATCACTCTGCAACCTGAGGGCTGTGAGCCACATACATACTTGTACACACATTTCTATCAAGTGCACTTTTCATATAGACTTCAGATGGCTATCTCCCCCTCACACATTTACTCATTCAGAATTTAAATAATTTTTCACATCTAGTCTCATTCATAATCCTGATTGAACTAGTTACAGAGACCAGAGCAACACTGGTCCTTATCAAGCTAGTTAGTAAGACTGAAATATCATCAGTTCTGACTAGAACAACATCAGTCCTCAAGATGGAAAAAGGGCCATCACATCAGGACTGTATCGAGGCTCAGGGATTGCTCTTGCAGTTATCAGTCCATACCTACTCCTCCAGACTTGGTCACAAACCCAATTTTCAATTTCCCCGGGGAGATTTTTACCTGGTCCAGATTTCTGACACTGTTTTGTCACCTTCCACCCAAGAACTCTGGTCCAGGGTTTCACAATCTTCTTGGAACACCTGGAGGAGGAACCCACAAGCATAGTGGGGCCACATGCTTTCCAGATGCATAAGCCATTTTGTGCACTTGGTTTATGTGGTTACTGGGGAATCATGTGGGCTGTCAGTCTTTGCAAGAAGGCAACTTCAACCCTGAGTCATTTCTCTAGCCCATTCATCACCATTTCATCTAGAAATTTGTAGATTTCCTTTTTGATATTTTCAATGACTCATTCATTGTTTAATAGTAAGGAGTTTGGTCTCCAGGAGATGTTCTTTTGCTTCTGTTGTTTCTCTTGTTGTTGATTTCTGCCCCGACCCGCGGGACCTAAGTTATTCGTGGGGGCATCAGGAGGACCTCAGCCTGCAAAAGAAAACAGGCGAGAAAGGGGAATGGACTCAGGCAAACAGATGGTTGTCGAGAGTCGTTTATTTAGCCAGAAAGCTCATCTTTTAAAGTTGATTTTGAATAGGGGAGGGGTAAAAGGAGGAGTGGATGGGAAAGTACAGAATCTTCTTGCACAAGGCCTAAACATGTAAAATCTAGCGAGGTATAGGAGGAAGCAGGTGGTGGTAAGTTACAGACTCTTCTTGGCCCTAGGCCAGGAACATTCTGCGATTGTTCGGGGAAGTCATGGTTCATGGATCTCAGTTCTGCAACTGCCAAGCAGGATGTTTGTTCATCGGTTGAGGTGCAGCAAGTGTGGGAAAAAGTGAGGGAAAGGCTGAGGATTTTTCAGACCTGTCTCTAACAGATTTCTAGCTTTATTGAGCTGCTGGGGGAAAAAAAAATGTGTATTCTGTGGAATTAGGATGGTGTGGAGTATTCTATAGATGTCTGTTAAGTGCAAATGATCTATGGTGTTAATTAGCTCCGTTATCTCTGTGATAATTTTCTGTTTGATATATCTGACTATTGACACTGAGCTACTAGAGTCCCCATTTAGGATTATATTGGGATTTACTTCTGGTTTGTTTTCTAGTATAGTCTGTCTTTTAAAATTTGGTGCAACGGGGACTTCCAGTTAACATGGTGGTGTAGGTACCACACCAAAGCAGCCTAGGGGGGGAAAAGCCAAAAAAAAAAAAGTAACAAAATATACACTTTTACTAAAAAGTGAGGTGTATAGGAAATTAAAACAGCAGCAGAGAAGTAGGAGAGATCCAGAGCATCCACAGCCCACACAGGCCAGCAGAAACAGCTAGGGCAGATCCACGGGACCAAAGTGGCAGCGCATCAGACAGCCAGGAGGCTGGGCTTGAGCTGCAGGAAAAGCCAGGTGAGGGGATTTTCCATTCACACCAGAGCTTTCTGCAAACTCAAGAAGCATGAAGGGAGAACGGCAGTGAACAATGGAGGAGTAGATCACAAAGTAGAACACGTGGAACAGCAAGAGAACTAGAGCAGCACTGTCAGCCTCTCCCCCACAGCCAGTGCCCGGCTCCAGCAAACAGAGCAGTGGTCCAGGGGCCTAGCCACAAGTACTTGAACCAAGTAGAAGCAGAATAACTGAGACCAAAATCATCCCAAAAGGTAACTGGGATTATACCAGGTCAGTAGGTCAGTACCTGCCTAATAAACCTGGTATATAGGACTGAACCAGAAGTGCTAATGGCACCTAATAATTCCATATCAGGATAGATTATATGTTAAATCTGATGAATGGTAGGATTTGCCATTCTTAAATAAGCTGTATTTTGGGCTTCTTATTTGTTGCTTCTTGATTTATAGTGGCTTTGTTTCCTCTTCTGGCATATACTAGGGAAGGGCTGCACCTGGTCACAAGCTGGCTTGGAACCCTCTACAGACCCAAAATATGAACCTCCTTGTTGTCAGGATTAAGGGAGTGGGTGAGGCATCACACAGCCTAAGGGACAGACACAGGATTTGGTTGTCATAATATATACACTTGGATAAATACTCTATTATTTTTCATTGAAAGTGTACAGAGTTTAGTTAAATTTTAGAAACTATCTGTATTTGGTAACTCAGCCTACTTGAATACTGTCATAGCAGGCAAACCCAACACCTAGGGTCACTTTTGTAGATAATCTGAGAGTCTTTAGAGCCAAACCTAGTGCCTTAAACTCCTACCCTAAAGATATATAACATCAAATTGATTGATACATCCTGTAATACCCAGATAACTAGAAAATCCAATCATTAAATAATCCAGGATGTAAAATTATATATATTAGAACATAAGAAACACTAAAAAGCAAGACAGTATAAATCCAGCAAAAGGTATTAGTGCATCAGAGATGAGCTCCAGTGAGAATGAGTTAGAAGAAATGCCTGAGAAAGATTTCAAAAGAATGATTATAAATATGTTCAAAGAAGAAATCAAAGGAAGCAAAGAAGACACAGGATGCCAATTTAATGAGATAAAGAGGTCAATACAAGACATAAATATGGAAATTAAAATAATAAAGAAAAACCAGTTAGAATTACTAGCAATAAAGAACACAGTTAAAGAAATTAAAAAAAACAAAAACAAAAACAAAAAAACAACTCTGTAGAAAATCTCACCAGTAGAATGGATGAAGGAGAGGACAGAATACCTAAGCTAGAAGACCAGCTGGCAGACCTAATACAGTCCAACAAAGAAAAAGGCAAACAAATAGAAAAGTATGAGTGGGGATTTCAAGATATTCGGGACACTATGAAAAGATCCAACATAAGAATTCAGGGCATAGTAGAAGGAGAATAATTTTACTCCAAAGGCATAGTAAGAGTCTTCAACAAAATCATAGAAGAAAACTTCCCCCAAATTGGGAAAGAGGTGCCAACGCAGATACAGGAATCCTTTAGAACACCAGGCAGACAAAACCTGGAAAGAACCTCTCCTCACCATATTATAATCAAACTACCAAACACAATCCAAAGAAAAAATATTGAAAGTAGTCAGACAGAAAAATAGAGGTACCTACAAAGGCAAGCCTATCAGGATTACAGCAGACTACTCAACATAAACTTTGAAAGCCAGAAGGGCATGGAGTGTTGTATTCCAAGTTCTGAAAGATAACAACTGTCAGCCAAGGTTACTTTATCCTGCAAAGCTATCCATTCAAATAGATGGAGAAATAAGGATATTCCATGATAAAAGCAAGCTAAAGGAGTATTTGAAGACAAAACCAGCTCTCCAGAAAATACTTGAAAGAATCCTCCATGCTGAAGAAAAAGAAAAGCACTCATATAAGGAACTGGGAAAAAACAATACTCAAATACTAGTTAACACAAGAGAGCAAAGATAAAACTGGAAGAACTACAAAAAAATGGCAAAAATGAATACACACCTTTCAATAATACCTCTTAATTTCTACAGCCTCAATTCCTCAACTAAATGACATAGGTTTGCAGACTGAGTTAAAAAGCAGGATCCTACAATTTGTTGCCTCCAAGAAACCCACCTTTCTACAAAGAATGGACAATACTGATGGTGAAAGTTGGAAAATAGAGTTTCAAGCAAATGGAAAACAAGCAGTGGTTGCCATCCTAACATCTGACAGGGTAGACCTCATTCTAAGATTAGTAAAGAAAGATAAGGAAGGCCACTTTGTATTGATTAAAGGCACTTTCCAACAGGAGGACATTACAATCCTAAGCATATATGCACCTAACATGGGGCCTCCAAATTCATCTAACAAACGCTTTAGATCTAAGGTCACAGATAACACCAAACAGTGGTAGTGGGTGAATTCAACACCCCATGCTCATCAATTGACAGGTCATCCCAGGAAAAAAATAAACAAAGAGGCATCTGGACTAAATGAGATTGTAGAAGTAATGGACCTACCAGATGTATACAGGACATTTCATTCAAATGTGGCAGAATATACATTCTTTCCAGAAGCACATGGAACATTCTCTAAAATAGACCATATATTAGGATACAAAGTAAATCTTAACAAATACAGGAAAATTGAAATAATCCCTTGCATTCTATCTGACCACAATGGAATCAAACTACAAATCAATAGCAAGAAAGGCTATAAAAGCCGGGCATGGTGGTGAATGCTGTTAATCCCAGCACTCGGTAGGCAGAGGTAGGAGGATTGCCATGAGTTCGAGGCCACCCTGAAACTCCATAGTGAATTCCAGGTCAGCCTGGGCTAGAGTGAGACCCCTACCTCGAAAAACAAAACAAAACAACAACAACAAAAAAAAAGGCTATAAAGCATACACAAAATCATAGAAATTAAACAACACACTACTACATGATGAATGGGTCAATGAGGAAATCAAGAAGAAAATCAAAATTATAGAGTCAACCGATGGAGAACACAACATAGCACAATCTCTGGGACACAATGAAGGCAGTTCTTGGAGGTAAATTTATACCTTTAAGTGCCTATATTATGAAATTAGAAAGGTCGCAAGTAAACAACATAATGCTTCACCTTAAAGCCTTGGAAAAAGAAGAACAAGTCAAACCAAAAATCAGTAGATGGGAAGAAATAATTGAGATTAGGGCAGAAATTAATGAAATAGAAACAAACAAACAAACAAAAAAATCCAAAGAATCAATGAAACAAAGAGTTAGTTCTTTGAAAGGATAAACAAGATTGATAAACCCTTAGCAAATTTGACCAAAAGAAAGAGAGAAGAGACACAAATTAATAAAATTAGAGATGAAAGAGGTAACATCACAACAGATGCCAGAGAAATTCAAAAAATCACAGGGACATACTATAAAAGCATGTACTCCACAAAGAATGAGAATCTGAAAGAAATGGATGATTTCCTTGATTTATATGACCTACCTAACTTAAATCAAAATGAGATTAATCACTTAAATAGACCTATAACAAGCATGGAAATCCAAGCAGTTATCAAAAATCTCCCAATTAAAAAAAGCCCAGGCCCAGATGGATTCAGTGCTAAATTTTACCAGACCTTCAGGGAAGAACTAACACCATTACTTCTTAAGCTTTTCCATAAAACAGAAAGGAGGAATCCTATCAGATTCCTTCTACAAAGCCAGCATCACCCTGATACCAAAACCAGACAAAGGTAGAACAAAAAAAGAAAATTACAGACTAATCTCCCTCATGAACATAGATGCAAAATTCTCAACAAAATATTGGCAAACAGAATACAAGAGTAGATCAAAAAGATCATTCACCCTGACCAAGTAGGCTTTATCCCAGAGATGCAGGGAAGGTTCAACATATCCAAATCAATAAATGTAATACATTATATAAATGGACTGAAGGACAAAAATCACATGATCATCTCATTAGACCCAGAGAATATGTTTGACAAAATCCAACATCCCTTCATGATAAAAGTCCTACAGAGATTGGGAATAGAAGGAGCTTATCGCAATATAATAAAGGCTATTTATGACAAACCTACAGCCAACATATTACTAAATGGGAAAAACTGGAAACTTTCACACTAAAGTCAGAAAGAAGAGAAGGGTGTCCACTGTCCGCACTTTTATTTAATATAGTACTGGAAGTCCTAGCTATAGCAATAGGGCAATAGACACACATAAAAGGGATACAAATTGGAAAGGAAGAGATCAAGTTATCATTATTTTCAGATGACATGATTCTCTATATAAAGGACCATAAAGACTCTACCAGCAAACTGTTAGAGCTGATAAACACCTACAGCCATGTAGCAGGATACAAAATAAATACACAGAAATCAGTAGCCTTCCAATATGCTCACAACAAACACACAGAGGATGAAATTAGAGAATCACTCCCATTCACAATTGCATCAATGAAAATAAAGTACCTTGGAATAAACCTAACCAAGGAAGTAAAGTATCTCTACAATGAAAACTATAAAACTCTCAAGTGGGAAATTGCAGAAGACACTAGGAAATGGAAAAAAAATCCCTTGTTCTTGGATTGGAAGAATCAATATTGTGAAAATGGCAATCTTACCAAAAGCAATCTACACATTCAATGCAATCTTCATCAAAATTCCAATGGCATCTTCACGGAAAGAGAAAAAAAAATCCAAAAATTCATTTGGAATCATGAAAAACCTCGAATATCTAATACAATACTAAGCAACAAAAATAAGCCTGGTGGTATCATCAGGTATACCTGATTTTAACCTATACTACAGAGCCATAGTAACAAAAACAGCATGGAACTGTCACAAAAGCAGACATGTAGATCAATGGAACAGAATAGAGGATACAGATGTAAGTCCAGGTAGCTGATAATAGCCACCTGATATTCAATTAAATTGCCAAAAATACTCATGGAGAAAACACAGCCTCTTCAGCAAATGGTGCTGGGAAAATTGGATATGTCTCTGTAGAAAGATGAAAATAGATTCTTTCCTCTCTCCATGCACAAGAATTAAGTCCAAATGGATTAAAGACCTTAATATCAGACCAGAAACCCTGAAACTGCTAGAGGAAAAAGTAGGGGAAACCCTTCAACATATTGGTCTTGGCAAAGATTTTCTGAATATAACCCCAATTTCTCAGGCAATAAAACCACAGATTAATCACTGGGACCTCATGAAATTACAAAGATTTTGTACTGCAAAGGACACTATGAATAAAGCAAAGAGGCAACCTACAGAATGGGAAAAAAATCTTTGCCAGCTATATATCTTATAGGAGATTAATATCTAGGATATATAAGGAACTCAAAAAGTTACATAATAAGAAATCAAACAAGCCAATTAAAAAGTGGGCTATGGAGCTAAATAGAGTTCTCAAAAGAATAAATATGGATGGCATATAAGCATCTAAAAAATATTCTACATCCCTAGTCATCAGAGAAATTCAGATTAAAACTACATTGAGCTTCCATCTCACTCCTGTCAGATTTGCTACCATCATGACAACAAATGATTATAAATGCTGGTGGGAATGTGGAAAAAGAGGAACCCTTCTACACTGTTGGTGGGAATGGAATCTGGTCCAGCCATTGTGGAAATCAGTGTGGAGGTTCCTAAGACAGCTAAAAATTGATCTAGCATATGACCCAGCTATAGCACTCCTAGACATATATCCCAAGGACTCATCTCATTTCCTTAGAAGTACATGCTCTACCATGTTTATTGCTTCTCAATGCATAATAGCTGGGAAATGGAACCAGCCTAGATGTCCCTCAACTGATGAGTGGATAATGAAGATATGGCACATTTCTACAATGGAGCTCTACTCAGTGGTAAAGAAAAATGAAGTTATGAAATTTGCAGGAAAATGGATGGATCTGGAAAGGATTATACTAAATGACGTTACGCAGGCCCAGAAAGCCAAGCACAGGGTGTTCTCTCTCATATGTGGATCCTAGCTACAAATGATTGAGCTTCTGTGTGAGAAGGAAAAGACTCAGTAGCAGAGGCCAGTAAGCTAAAAAAGACAGATATAATGGGAAGAGAAAGGAAGGGAGGAGGTTACTTAATAGGTTGGTATTGTATATATGTAAATAGAAGAATAGATTAATGGGGGTAAAAAGGCCCCAAGTGAGGGCAAGGGAAGAGATTGAGTAAAGGAAAGGTAGAATGATGGCTAATCAAAATCTGAGAGGATATAAATAAATCATATGGAATCCTCTGGTTTTGGACAATGGAAAACTCAGGAGCCATAGATTGTTGCTAGAAAATTTTTATTGCCAGATATGGTATACCTCCAGTGAGTTGTTGGCCAGGGAGGTCCTTGATGCCACCAAAACATTATAGGCCATTGCCAAGGCCCTTGGTTTCCCACCAGTAATAGATGGTAAGACCCTATTGCTGAAGACTCCATATACTTGGGCTGCAAGGTCACTGAGAAATCCTGCTGGAATTGAGCTGATAACCTCCTCCATGTAGACCAGCTTTCAGAAAGCTGGAAGAAGCCATTCTACATGCAGTTCAATAGGAGAAAGAGATACCACCAATGAAGATACTCAACAGTGGACACTGCAAGCCTTATAATTGGCCAGTCAGGCCAAATGAGACAATGGGTGCAATAGTGGCATGTCTGTCATGGTGGAAACCAACTGCCTTCCATTTGGACTGGAGGTCCACTCCATATGAGGGAATACATCCATGATACTGAAAACTTAAAACAGGGTAGTCTTGAGCCCTAGGGTTCTAATATTTTCTCATGTCTGGATAAATGTATATACTGTGCTTATTCAAACTGCCTAGTAAGCAATTCTCTTAATATTCATACCTTATATTAATGTTACTCTCATGTTGGGTAGAGAATCTCCTCTTTTAAGATGGCAGTGACCTTGGGACAACTCAGAAGGTAACATAGTGCTGGAAAGAAGTGACTAGAGTACTGAGTAACATCTTGATCACTCCGTCCAAGGCTCAGGGTCTAATGTGGAAGAGGTGGTGGAAGGAATGTAAGAGCCAAAGGGTAGGACTCCTTACAATGTGCTCCATCCAGACTTAAGATGGCCTGAATATCCATGACCTCATAGTGCCTGATACTACCTACACAAGACCATCATAATAGGAGGAAAAGATCATGACATCAAAGTGAAGGAGAGACTGATTGAGATGGGGAGGGGATATGATAGAGAATGGAATTTCAAAGGGAAAGGTGGGGGGAGAGAAGGTATTACCATGGATATTTTTTATAATATGGAAACTGTTAATAAAAATTGAGAAGAAAAAATTTGGTGCAACTGTTTTCAAAGCATATATATTAGTTAGGATTTTCTAGAGAAACAGACTTTATAGAATGTATTATATTAAAAAGGGGATTTATTAGATTAGCTTACAGCAGTCAAACAATAGTAGTTTGCAGCCCAAGAGTCAAGGAACCTGGTAACTCCTCCATCCACATGGCAGGATGACTCAGCAGTCCCAATTAAGCACTAAAGGCCTTAAGGCTTTCTGGAGAGCTGCTGGTCTTCAGTCCATGCTGGTCTTCAGTCTATGCTAGAAGGCTCAGGTCAATGACAAATAGCTGAACAGGAAATATGCACATGCAAGTGAAGCACTCATTAGCAAGCAGCACTGGCAGCCAGGTAGTAGGAAGGGAATCTTTTCTCCAGAGCTATTAAGCCTTCCTCTTGGAGGGCTGCCTATTCTGGGAGCAAAGAATACTCTGGTTTAAGGACTCCCTCCTTCAGTTAACCCTTCCTGGAAACAACTACAGAGACTCCACCAAGAGGAATGTCTGTGGATTCCTAATCTGATCAAGTTGACAACATACCTTAACCATCACAGCATATAAATTGCTGATTTGTCATATCCTCTTGTTGAATCGTTCCTTTAGTGAACAAGAAGTGGCCTTCATTATCTCTTTTGATTACTTTTGGTTTGATGTCTGCTTTGTAAGGTATTAGTATGGCCACACCTGTTTGTTTCTATTCTCTGTTTAGAAAATCATTTTCCATCCTTTCATCCTGAGGAGGTGCCTATCCTTAATATTAGGGTGAGTTTCTTGTAGACAATAAATAGATGAACTAATTTTTCTATCAGACCTGTTGACCTTTGTCTTTTGATTAAAGAGTTGAATCCATTCATATTTAGAATTATAACTGTGATGTTCACATTAATCTCTCTCATGTTGAAGGTTGTGTAGAGGTCATTGCTCTCTTGAGCTTTGTACATTCATTTTCATGTCTGTTCTAGTTTTTCTTATTATATTTTACTTTTTGAAGCCTCTTGAGATTGGTTGTTAATCTCTTCTGTGGGGAGTATCCCCTGCAATGTTCTCTGTAGGTTTGGCTTTGTGCTCAAATATTCAGAGTTGGCTTTTATCATGGAAAATTTTCCTTTCACCATCTATTATGAGGGATAATTTTGCTAGGTATAGTAGTTTGGATTGGAAGCCATAATCCTTGAAGCTTTGGAATACTCCATTCTAAATACTTATGGCTTTTAGAGTTTCCACAGAAAAATCAAAGGTAATTTGTGTGTGCTTACCTTTGTATGTAATGACTTGTTTTTGCTCTTGCTGATTTTAGTACTCTCTTTTTGTTTTCATTGTTTAGGGTTTTAACTATAATGTGAACTGAAGAATTATCTCTTTAGTTTTATATGTGCCTCTTCTATCTAGATGGGTCTATCTTTTGGGAGAGAAGAAAACTTTATTCAATAATTTTGTTAAAGATATTTTTCTATGAGTTTGGCCCATTTTTCTTCCCCTTCTTGCCTTCATCTGAAAAGTCTTCTTAAGGTATCCCACAATTTCATCATATCCTGCTCACACATCTTTTTGAACTCATCATACATTTTGGATTTTTGGTGAAATTCCTTGGTCTTGTCTGCAAGTTCAGAAATTCTGTCCTCTATATAATTTGTTGGTGAGGTTTTTAAAAGGAATATTTTGTTTATGTTCTCAATTGCATTTTTCTCCAGCATTTTCATCCTCTCTGAGTTCTATTTTCAAATTTGGGTTTGAATTTTGTGTTGTTTCTTATATTTTGTTCCTCCATTTGATCATTAAGTCTATTCTACTGACTGCTTATTTATTTATTGTGTCTCATTCAAATCATTTATCTACACATTAGATTTTGATTCTTTTCACTTTTCTGAGGTAAATATTGAGAACTTTTTGTTGTTGTCAGATCTCTTTCATTTCATTTATGAGTTTCTTGAATTTTTGTTATCTTCCATTTTATCTTTCCCTCTCTTTGTAGGTGCAGTAGGGTTGTTTAATGTGATTTCCATGCTTTATTTTGGGAATCTATGCCTGGAGTATCTTCTGTGTTTTCATGGGAGGCTTCTATTATGAAACTACACTTTCTTGCTGGGATGTTTTCCAATGTTTGTTTTGCATTGGAGTTTGCCCACCTATAGATTGACCTCTTGTGCTGAGAGTACAGTACTTGTACCTCTTGATGTACCTGTGCTGTGTAACTTGGTTAGCTTTGATTAAGTGAGAGTGGGCTGGTTTTCTGTCCACTTGATAGTTCTTGGTAGCAGCACTTATGTCTGAACGGGAACTTCTTTCTGGGTGTATCCTCAAAGTGGGTCTGGGTGTAGCCCTAGCCTGTTTGGCATGCTCACTGCCCAATCAGGCATCAGATTTTCTGCCTAAGGATTTTGGAGTGTGATCAGCACTGTGACTCTGTGTAGTTCCTACTTCCTCAAGTTTCCTGATCCCCATGTATTAACCTATCCAGTCATTATAAACAACTCTGTTTCCTCACCACTGCTGCTTCTGAGGATTGGAGGGCTGGAGCAAAAACTACTATCTGAGTGGATGCCAGAGACACTACTACCTACTCTTCCTCTACTTAGTCTGTGTTTGAAATTATAAACAGACCTTGATTTTGGGGAGGAGATAGATGTAGTGTGTGAGATAATGTCTCTTTCTGTCCCCAAACTGGTCTCTGCCTGTCCCTTGACCATGTCAAGGGTTCCCTGGTGGTCAGGCCTAAAGTCAGCACGGCCACCACCAAGAAAGTTGCCCTACCTATGGCCAAGGCCATAAGAGATTATAAGAAGTTGTGCTCTCAGTGATGAGCCCAGCTCAGGAAGCAAGGAACATTGCCCAGTGATTAAAACTGGGCCCTGAACTCTGCTGTGCCTTCCCACTGCTGCCCCTGGAATGGATCCCAAGTCCCTGTATGGGGGAGCAGAGCAGGTGCTGCAGCTACTGCTCACACTCTGCCTGCCCAGGAGCCATTGGCTGTCTGGGCAGCCATAGGCTTGAAGGCCAGACATATCCTTGCTAAGGCACTTGGCAGGAGCAGTGGATTCAGACACCATTAATCAATAGACACATGAACAGATGCAAGGCCACATTGTAACTGGGCTTCCTTGCAAAACAACCTGGTGAATTTGCAATAGTAACTCAGGTTCCATTTTCACTTAGATAGATATGCAGAGAGCACAGGCACACTAGGAAATCATGGATCCCACTCTACCCCTTGAAACTACAGCAATCCTGTCCAGCTCTCAAATTTGCTTCACCATTTCTTCCCTGCTGTTGCCTTGGCCACCCTGCTCACTAATGCTTCCATACTGGGGCCACCAACACACCCAACTGTCTTCATTTCTTAGGCATTTTCATGAACAACATTATCTCTTAGTTTTTCACTTAATTTATTTATCTGTCTACTTGCTACATTATTTATTTATTTATTTATTTATTTATTTATTTATAAGTTTCTCAAGTGAGGGTCTCGCTCTGGCCCAGGCTGATGTAAAATTCTCTATGCAGCCTGACGCTAGCCGGGAATTCACAGGGATCTTCCCAAGTGCTGGGATTATAGATAAAGCAACATGAAGTGTGCAGGGCTTTCAGGATCTTTAGCATCTGGTGTCCAACCCCTGACATGTGCATTCCCATGGTAATTGGCTGATGAATCAGATACTTTATACCCACAAACAGGAACATTTTGATTTTACCTTGTCACTGAAATAAATTCACCTCTTTGAGCCCTGGCAAGGTGGGTAGTCATGGCTAATAGTAATGGTTTAATGGGAAGAAGATTGTTCCCCCATGAGGATTACCTGGGTCCAAAAGTAAAAGTTGTAGAGACGGCTGACATTGGCAGTCTCCCTTCTTATGAGGCAATCTCTTACCCTGTCTTCACCAGAGCCCACAATTCCAGATCCACTGTGCCATGCCATTGTCTGAAAAGAAATCAGTGAATCTCTCCTATTCACAATTGCTTCAAAATAAATAAATAAAGTACCTTGGAATAAACTTAACCAAGGAAGTGAAGATTCTCTACAATGAGAACTTTAAAACACTCGAGCAAGAAATTGCAGAAGACGCAAGGAAATGGAAAGGCATCCAATGTTCTTGGATTGCAAGAATAAATATTGAGAAAATTTCAATCTTACAAAAAGCACCCTACACATTTAATGCAATCCCCGTTAAAATTCCAGTATCATTTTTCACAGAAATATAAAAACAATCCTAAAATCCATTTGGAAGAACAAAAACCCTCAAATAGCCAAGATAATTTTGAGTAACAAAAATAAGGCTGGCAGTATCACCATACCCTATTGTAAGCTATATTATAAAGCAATAAAAGCAATAATAACAAAAACAGCTTAGCATTGGCAAAAAAGACAGAATGTAGATCAATGGAACAGAATAGAGGACCCATATGTTTATCACAGCTATAGCCATATGATTTTTGAAAAAAATATTCATTGGAGAAAAGATAGCCTCTTCAACAAGTGGTGCTGGAAAAACTGGATATCTATATATGCAGAAGAATGAAAGTAGATCCTTGTCTTTCCCCAGGCACAAAAATGAAATCCAAGTGGATCAGGGATTTTAATATCATACCTGAAACTCTGAAATTGTTTGAGGAAAAGGTAGGGGAAAACCCTTCAACATATTGGCATAGGTAATCACTTTCTAGATATAACTCCAGTTGCTCAGGAAATAAAATTATTAATAAACCATTGTGATCTCATGAAACTACAAAGCCTTTGTACAACAAAGGACACTGTGAACAGAGCAAATAAACAACCTACAGAATGGGAAATGAATTTTGCCAGCTACACATCTGACAAAGAATATACAAAGAACTCAAAAAAAAACTAAACCATAAGACATCAAACAACCCAATTAAAAAATGGGTTATGGAACTAAATAGAGAGTTTGCACCATACGAAATACAGATGGCATATAAACATCTAAACAGTGTTATACAACCTTAACCATCAGGGAAATGCAAATCAAAACTACTTTGAGATTCCATTTCTCTCCTGTCAGAATGGCTACCATCAAGAAAACAAATGACAATAAATGTTGGCAAGGATGCAGAAAAAGGGGAACCCTTCTGCACTGTTAGTGGGAATGTAATTTGGAACAGCCATTGTGGAGATCAGTGTGGAGATTCTTGAGACAGTTAAAAATAGATATACCATATGATCCAGCTATAACACTCCTAGGCATATATCCTAATGACTCTTCTTACTGCCTTAGAGATACTTGCACAACCATGTTTATTGATGCTCTATTCACAATAGCTAGGAAGTGGAACCAGCCTAGATGTCCCTCCACAGATGAATGGATAATAAATATGTGGTATATTTACACAATGGAGCAATGGTAAAGAAAAATAAAATTATGAAACTTGCAGGTAAATGGATGGATCTCAAAAGGATTGTACTAAGTGAGGTAACCCAGGCCCAGAAAGCCAAACGTCACATGTTCTCTCTCATATGTGATCCTGGCTACAAATGTATAGACTTGTGTGTGAGCTGGAACCAAAAATTGGTAGCAGAGGCCAGTAAGCTAGAAAAAGGGTATTAGTGAGGGAGGAGAGGAAAGGACTTAAGGGGATGGTATTGTATATATGCAAGAGTAAGAACAGATTACAGGGAAGGGAAAGACCTAAGTGAGGTCAGGGGAAGAGATTGTGTAAAAGAAGGGTGGGGGAGAGTCAATCAAAATTCAATATATTCTGAATAACACATATGAAAACCTACTCTCTTGAATAATGACATAGAATAATGGCACATTCCGAAGCAGTAGATTGTTACTAGAAAATTTTCAGTGCCAGGGATGGTGTAGCTTCCTGTGAGTTGTTGGCCAGAGAGGTCCCTGTTGCCTCCAAAACATTATAGACTATTGCCAAGGCCCTTGGTTTCCTTTGAAAAGAGATGGTAAGACCCTATTCCTGAAGACTTCATATTCCTGAGTGGCAAAGTAACTGAGAAATCAAGCTGGTCTTGAGCAGAAAACCTTTTCCCTGTAGAACAGCTAACTTAAAGATGGAAAAACCTGCACTGTATGCAGCCTTATGGGAGAAAGAAATCATCAGCAGTAAAAAAGGGGACACTGAAAGCCTCAAGTTATGCCATATGGGCCAAATGACTGAATGGGTGCAATAGTGGCATGTCTGCTCTGGGGGAAACCAACTGCTCTCCAATTAGACTGAAGGCACACTCTATGAGAGGGAATACATACCTGTAACTAAACCTTAATCAAAAGCCTATGACAGGGAGGTCATAAGCCTTAGATATATAAAGCCTGTTTCTGTATGGACAAATGCATATATTATTCTCAATAAATTGCCCTGAAAGCACTTTGCTTAATGTTCATATTCATATATTAATGATACTCTCACTTCTGGTTAGAGAAACTTCTCTTTTCAGATGGCGATGACCACTGGGATGACCCAAAAGGAAAGATAGTGCTGAAAATAAGAGACAGAGGAGTGTCCAGCACTGAAATATCTCACACCCTCCAAGTCTCAGAGTTCATTGAGGGAGAGGTGGCAGAAAGAATGTAAAAGCCAAAGTTGCCTTACATGCAACTGTCCAGACAGAAATTGGCCTTGATATCCATGACCTCGCGGTGCCTAGCAATACCTACATAAGACCCTTATAATAGGAGAAAAAGATAACATCAAATTAAAAGAGAGACTAATGGTGGGAGGGAGGGGATATGATGGAGAGCAGAGTTATGAAGGGGAAAGTTGGGGAGGGAAATATGGTTTATTGTCTGTAAGTATAGAAGTTGTCATATATAAGTCATATAATAATATATATATTAAGAAAAAGAATTAATCCTCTGAGACTTGTGTCCCTGAGGAAGTGTTTTAAATGTCAAAAAAAAATTAACCTATTCTTTCTGCTATGTGAAAAATTATTTATCTGTGTTACCCTGAATTAATTAGTTCTGAGAATTGACAGAAATTCCATGTTACCTATGGTTCCACTGTGTAGCACCCCTTTATTTTATTTTCTTCTCTTTATCACTGGCTTCTTGCACCTCCTGCATTTATAAGGTCCCTGTTCACATAAAAAATGCAAAATATGATTGTTTTAGTCTTCTTCACATTACTGTCAGAAAAAAAAGAGCAGCATATGGGAGCAAAGAGTTTATTCTGCTTACAGACTCAGGGGAAGCTCCATACTGACAGGAAAAAATGAAAGCATGAGCTGGGGTGGACATCATCTCCTGGTCAACATCAGGTGATCCACAGAAGCAGGAGAATGTGCCAAGCCCTGCCAAGGTGAAGCTTTCTATAACACCATAAGCTTCCCACCCAACAATAATCTGCCTTCAAGAGGCTCCAATTCCCAAATTGCCACCAGCTGGGAACTTAGCATTCAGAACACATAAGTTTATGGGGGACACCTGAGTCAAACTACCACAGTGATTTTTAAATGGATGATCAGTGGGATGTGGCAGAGTGCTCCACAAACTGGCTGTACTTACAGCTTTTATTCAGTTTCAGGCAGTTAAAGCTATGGGGTGTCAGAGCATAAGACAGATCACAAGTTTGTGTTAGGTCAGATCCAGAGTTGCTTGTTTATGTTTATTACATCAGGCAATCTCTGGAGAAGCTGTGAATTCCTGCCTTCAAGAAACTCCACAGTAGGCACATAGCCTTCTATGTCCTCAGGCTTAGCTTGTGCAAAGATTATCCTGTGCCAATTAACTTGATCTCCACACCACAGCATCTGGGAAGTAGCAAAACGAGTGAAATGGCTTTGGCAAGGGAGACTTGAGCTGTAACACACCAAGGCCGGCCCAAAGAGAGACATCCCCTTCATCAAGGCTCCACCTCCTAAATTGCTACCAACTGGGACTAAGTATGTGGCTTAATCCCAAACACATGGGTCTATGGGTGATCATTCACATCATGCAAACTACCATTCATTTCTTGACTGCAAGAGCCATAGCCCTGATGCTGAGATATCCTGGAAGGTGACAAATGGAGCTCCATTTGAAAAGCTGCTTTGAGTGTCATATAAGACTTTGAATGCCTCTCTCTCTCTATTACATATATATATATATATATATATATATATATATATATATATATATATATATATATGCAAGGAGATAAAGAGAGAGAGTAGAGAGAGAGAGAGATAATGAATGGTCATGTTAAGGTCTCATACTATTGCAAACTCTAGACACATGCACCACTTTGTGCATTTGGCTTTATGTGGGTTCTAGGAAATCAAGCCCAAGTCATCAACTTTTGCAAGCATGTGTCCTCAACTGCTAAGACTTCTCTCCAGACCCACAAAGGGATTTTGTGACTTAACATAATGCTCTCTATATCTTCTCAGTGTCTTTTGAGGAAAGAGCCTCCCACTTTAGACCCTATCTCTTTTTTATAATACTGATTTTGTATATTTTTTTCCCTTTTTTGAGGTAAGCTGACCTGGAACTCACTATCAAGACCCAGACTGGCCTTGAACTCTCAGCCATCCTCTGAGGCCTAAGGGATGGAGTTAAAAGTGTACTGCACCACTCCCAGCTAATAGCACATATTTTAATTATAAATCCTTATGTATTAATGGTTCCACCACCTTTCAATATGTCACTCTGAGAACAAAGCCATAAACACAGAGATCACTCAGAAACAGTTTAGTGTTCAAGCCCTAGCTTGTTGTCTCAGACTCCAAGTGATTATCTTCAGCTCATAAGGAAAAATACACTCATCCTATTTTCTATAGCCTCAAAGTTTTTAGTTTTCTATCATTGCTCAAAATTCTGCATTCAGGACCTGGGAGCTTGCAAACTGGTTAAGGGCGCTTGTTTCCAGAGACTGCTGGCCAAGGTTCAATTCCCCATTATTCATGTAAAGCCAAATGCACCAAGTGGTACATACCTCTCCATTCACTTACCCTCTCACTCCCCCTCTATCTCTCTCTCCCATTTGCAAATAAATAAATAAATATTTGAAGAATATTTTTAAAATGCAGACTGGAGAAATGGCTTATCAGTTAAAGGAGTTGGCTTGCAAAGCCAGATGTCCTGGAGTTCATTTGCAGTGGCAAGAGACCCTGACATTCTCTCTCTGTTTTCAAATAAATAAATACAAATATATTTTTAGAATTATTGTATTAACACATAAATGCACAACATCTTTTTAACTCTACACATACACTTAATTTTTTAAGGAAAAACGTTATGTCTTATTACACCATGATCCTGGCTAGTAGCTTTTCAAACTGAGAAAAATCTTCAAAAAGTTTTCACATGTCACCTGAAACTTACAAATTTAACATTATCAAAGAAGGAATGCTTCTATACCGTTACAAAGACCACTTGAAAGAAATAACAATTAAAAAGCTAAGAAACTGTCTCAAAGGCATCATTTTTTAAATTCTTCCTCCACAGTAAGGTAATGTTATTAAATAATCCAATCTATTCACAAAATGTCTGTCTGCATCTGCTCTGGTGTCTTCTGTCATATCACTGCATATTTATGCATGACTGAGATAAAGGTTTTCTTAACATTGTTATTTCAATAACCTGAAGCTGTTCTGTTACCTCTGAGCTCTCATCCTCCTCCATTTATGCAGTGTAGCTCATGACAAGTAGGAAGAAGCTCAGGATCAGGCTCCTTCCACCATTACCCCTCTTCCTCAATTGCCTCCTGGACCATAATTTCCTCCACCATATGTTCTCTCTATGTTCCTGCTACCACAAATGTTTCCATTCTTTGTTGGACCATTGCTATAAGGTTGCTGGTTATAATTTCCAAAATCTTTGTAATTTCCACTTCCATAATTTCCTCACCCTGGTTGCCTCACCCAGGTCCTCCACCACCACATCCTCCTCTTTCTCGTCCATAACCAGGGCTACCTCCAAAATTGTCACCTCCAGGTCCACCTCCAAATCCATTGCAGCTGTCTCCAAATCCACATCCTCTTCTATATCCATCAGACCCTCCCCTAGAATTACTTCTTCATCCTGGTCCAAAATTTCCGTCACCACCACGACAGGAATCTCCAAAACCAAAGTTCCCTCCTCTTCCACTCCTAGAACTCTGGATTCCCTGCATTTCTTATCTTGATAATGTTTTTTCTTATTTCTTCATTATGACCATTGATGGTGTGATAGTTTTGCAATAAAATTTTATCTGCAGGATCATGGTCATCAAAGGTAACAAAGCCAAAGCCTCTTTTCTTCCCAGATTTCTTATCAGTAATTATTTCATTAGCATCAATTTTTCCTTATTCTTCAAAGTAATCTCTAATGTGATACTTCTCAGTGTCTTCTTTAATTCTATCAACAAATAGCTTCTTCACAGTCACATGGCTCCAGGTTTTCCAGACTCCTCTCTGGCTACCACATGCTTTGGTTCAAATGCTCTCCCATCAATCAAATGAGGCCTTGGGCCACGGCAGCATCGACCTCAGCCGTGGATGAGAACATTACAAAACAAGATTCTCTTGATCTTTTGCTTGCAGGATCCCTCATTACTGCACAGTCTGTGAGCTTTCCCCGTTGCTCACAGTAGTTTCTCACACTTTGTTCAGTGGTTTCAAAGCTTAAGCCACCAGTGACGAGTTTATGGAACTGTCCCTTTTCTCTCTCCATCGCAGATTCAGTCGCTTCAGCCCAATTTCCCCACAGCCATGAGAGAAAAAGTAAAACATCCATAATGTCAGAAGCTACAAGGATTTGTCTTGTTGTTCAGCTTTGGATATCAGGGATTAGTAAAGAGTTTTTCAGAAAGTCATCTAAACAATGACCAAGATTCATCAAGGAAAAATAGGTGGGGCATGCCTATAACCCCAGCATTTGGGAGTTGAAGGCAAAAGTATAAGTTCAAGGTCATCTGCAGCTACATTAAATGTTTGGGAACAAGAAGAAATTGAGCAACAAGAGGTCCAGATAGACTCTTACACAAAGTAATGCATATCCAGCCATGGTTAGCTCTTATTAGCACTTGTGAGGCTGAAGCAAGAGGGTTGTTGTGAGTTTGAGACCATTACCAGGTTATAGGTATGATACTGTCCACAGCGCCTTTACAACCACTAGCATAGATGTAAAAGCTTTTATTTTTTCTGCCCCAGTGTTCATAAAAGTCCTTTAGGATGTTGTAAGATGGAATATAAAAGAGAAGGAAGAGCCTGATGTGTGGAAAGGGTTAACCAGAAGAAGGACAATGGAGTGAGCTAAGTTTACTCTTAGAGACCCTTCATGTGACTAAACTTTGAAAGAAAGGGTGGAAGGACATTAAGGCAGAAGGAGTGGTAGAGGGAATAAAACTAGTGGTGGCAGGTTTTGTGGCAACTGTATGAATGATGGCACCTTGTTCAACTCTTCATAACTCAGTATCAGTTGTTCTCTCTCATGCACATTCAGTCACAAATGTGCTTAAATCCTGATCCATATGGTAATTTATGAGGGGAGAAGAGGGACTTTGCATTCATGACTGTGGTGGTTTGATTCTGGTGTTCTCCCATAAACTTAGGCTTTCTGAATGCTAGGTTCCCAGCTGATGGAAATGTGGGAATTCATGCCTCCTGGAAGGAGTGTATTGTTGGGGGTGGGCTTATGGACGTTATAGCCAGTTTCCAAATGCCACTGTTTGGCATACTCCCCTGTTGCTATTGCCCACCTTATGTTAGCCAGGGGGTGATGTCCACCCTCTGCTTATGCCATCTTTTTCACCTGCCATCATGGAGCTTCCTCAAGAGCCTGTAAGCCAAAATAAGCCTCATTTTCCCACAAGCTGCTCTTGGTTAAGTGATTTCTACCAGCAATGTGAACCTGACTGCAACAATTACCTAACAGCTGCTGTTTAGTTACTTGAATAATATTATGTTGATCAACATTTTGTCAGGGATGATGTAAGAAGACATTAAAGTAGAAGAAAAAGTAGTTGTAAAAGAAGGGGCTATATGGAAGGAGTATGGGGAGAAGCAAAAAGAAAATAACTGGAGAGGAATATGATCAAAATATAATTATGTACATGTTAGAAAATTGTCAATAAAATTATACTGTCAAAAAAAAAAAAAAGACCAAGAGGATTCTTCTTAAGTCTTAAAATCAAATTTGTATAACTAGGTATTGCATTGTAAGGAGCTTTTCTGGAATGGAAATAACTATGTTATGCCTTTTTTATTTGTACAATTCATAATTGTATTTTCAAAGCACGTACTGATTGACTTTAAAATTTGCAGTTGCCTCATGAGAAATCACACTTGAAGCCAGGCATGGTGGTACATGCATTTATTCCAGCACTGAGAAGGCAGAAGTAGAAGGAACCGTGAGAATTCAAGACCAGCCTGGGCTACAGTGAGTCCCTACCTCAAAAAAAAAAAAAAAAAAAAAAAAAGAGCATACCTAAATACTACTTCTCTTTCTTCTTGTTCCTTCTTAAAAGCCTAGGTGTTAGCTATCTCCCTTAGTTCTTCATGGGTGAAGGTGCCTTTGAAAAATCTTAAACTTCAACTATAGGGCTCATATATAGAGATTTTTGACTCTCAGTATTTCCTCTTCCTGTGGCTTTTTTTTTCTCACACAAGGTAGTTCAATGACCAGGAGACATTGATATTTTGGTCAGCTCTTGCTGCAATGCAACATTTTGTAACTCTTAGACTTCTTTGAGACCAAGGCAGGAAATGTCTAAAAGAACCTTTATAAACAACTGTGCAGATTTCAGAGTGCATGACTGAGAAGAGCTGGCTCCAGGGAGTTTAAGAAAGAATCAGTATGTAATTTTAACTAGCACCATAAATGAAAGAAAAACAAATTCAGTATCATTTCAACTACTTACAGAAAGAAAGGCATTAGACGAAATGGTAGAGAGCACAGGATGTGATTGGGAATATTCAGAACCTAAGTATTTCAAATTCTGACACACAAAGAAGAGAAGAATATGGAAAAATAGAGGCTTCAAGTGCATAGTATTTGGTTGCTTTCTGTCCCAGAACTTTCTCAGAAAAGTCTTACAGCACCTATACTTTAAGAATTAAAACACAAAGCCGGGTGTGGTGGCACACGCCTTTAATCCCAGCACTCGGGAGGCAGAGGTAGGAGGATTGCTGTGAGTTTGAGGCCACCCTGAAACTCCATAGTGAATTCCAGGTCAGCCTGGGCTAGAGTGAGACCCTACCTCAAAAAACAAAAAAAAAGAAAACAATAAAAACACAAAACCTGGGCTTGAGGGATGGCTCAGCAGTTAAATTCACTTGCTTGCAAAGCCTGATGACCTAGGTTCAATTCTCCAGTACCCAAGTAAAGCCAGATTCACAAAGTGATGCATGTGTCTGGAGTTCATTTGTAGTAGCAGGAGGCCCTGGCAACACCCATACCCCCTTCCTCTCTCTGCTTTTAAATATAAGTAAATACAAAAGTTAGGGTAAACAGTAGTGGGAGGGTGGCTGTGGCTAGAGATGAAGCTGAGTTTCTGCTGTACCTATGGGAAAACTACTGGTTGCCTGGCTGAATAAATATATTATGCCCACTAAATTGCCCTTTAAGCACTTATGTTCATGCCCATATACTAATACCCCTCTCACTTTTGGTTACAGAAGCTTCTCTTTTAATGTGGCCATGACCAGTGGAGTTACTCAAAACTCACCAAAACACTGAGAAGTAACAGTGGAGTGTTCAGAACTAAGTGAGATTTCTCTATCACTCCCTTTAAAGTTCAAGGACCATTGAGGAAGACGTGACAGAAAGAATGTAAGAGCCAAAGGAAGGGGAGGAGTGCTTACAGTGCTGTCATCCAGACACAAAGTGGCCTTGATACTCAGGACCTCACAGTGGGTGATATTATCTATACAAAACTTGTATAATAGGAGGGGAAAATGAAAACATCAAAATAGAAAAAAGTTTAGTTGGAAAAAAGATGATATTCATTGGAGGAGGGGAATATTTGGGAAGGGGAAAGAAAGGGTGGCAGGGAAGAAATTATGATCATGTTATATGTTATATTGTCTTTTTTCTTTTTCTAGTTTTTCAAGGTAGGGTCTTGCTTTAGCCCAGGCTGACATGAAATTCACTATGTACTCTTAGATGGCCCTGAACTCATGGCAATCCTCCTACCTCTGCCTCCTGAGTGCTGGGATTCAAGGTGTGTGTGATCATGCCCAGCTAATCATGTTATATTGTCTATGTGTATTGAGGTTGTCAATAAAAAAGCTTAAACATTTTTAAAAATAATTTTATTTATTTGGAAAGAGAAAGAGAAAGGGAGAGACAGAGAGAAGGAGAGAGAACTCCCAGCCACTATCAATGACTCCAGATGCAAGTACCACTGTGTATATCTGGCTTTACATGAGTACTGAAGAATCAAACTCATGTCATTAGGCTCTGCAGGCAAGCACCTTAACTGCTGAGCCATCTATCCAGCCCTGAAACATTTTTTTAAGTGTGTGGCATGTATAAGCTTGGTTAAATTTAGTTAAAGTTCCATTCATTTCAATATCAGCTCTGTGAAGATGGTGTTTTGTACTTCTTTGCTAATGCCCAGAGCAATGACTCGGGTTGGGGATGTAGGTACTTTGTTGAGTGCTTGTATAGGATGCACAATGTTCTGGATTCAATCTCTAGCATCAGAAAAGTAAAATAAATAAAATTTAAGAATAAAAACCGAGGGAGGTGGAGATGACACAGTGGTTACAGGTGCTTGTTTTCAAAGCCTGTGACCCTTATTCAATTCCTCCATTACCCACATAAAGCCAGATGCAAAAAGCAGCCCATGCATCTGGCATTTATTTGCTGTGCCCTCTCCAATAAGCAGAGTGAGTTCCAAGTCAGCCTGGGCTAGAGTGATACACTACCTCAAATAAACAAATAAATAATATAAAGTTATGACACATGATTTTAATCCCAGAATTTAGGAGGCCAAGATAGGAGCATCATTGTGAGTTCGAGGTCATCCTGACACTACAAAGTAAATTCCAAGTTAGGCTGGCCTAGATTCTACACTGAAACTTAGGATTCAATTTCACAACCTCATACAGTGGCATCTCAGGGTCCTAACAGTCCTTATGTAGAGCCTGACAAAGTCACGCATTGTCTGGTCTCAGTGGCTCTATGGAATTATGGTGTAAGTTCCAGCATCCCCTACATCCTACATCTTTCATGTTGGAAGGACTGGCACTACATGGATGAAGCAGTTAAGTTTTTCTGAGAGCTTGAGATGTTGCTCTGGCCTTTGTGTACCTTACAGACAGACTCTAGGAAATACTTTTTTCAGCAGTTGTTTTTGAGCATGGGCTCACTTCAGTAGCATTGTGAGTTTAGGTGGTGTGCTTTCAACTGAGTTTGTACTTTTACAAGATTAAGCCTTTCCCTCAGGGCACTTTTCTGTTATCCTTAAGTGCTACTTGCTTTAATCTCATAGCTGCTTCTGAGCCTGTTTTGTCTGTAACTTTAAACTTGTTCACCCTCTTTTTTTGCTAAGCTACACATTTTTTTTCCAAAATTTTCTGTTCTGATAGTTGCTTTCTCTTACTGTATAATAGATAGCTAAGTAAAATAATTTGAGAAATGGCTATATTATTCATTTTGAATCTCAGGTGATTTATATCATCAGAAATCCAAAAAATGTTCTTGTATCTGTTTTTTTTTCTAGAAAGACACAAACCTTATTAAGCATCCTAAGTCCCTGAGCAGTATTTAGAGTGGTTCATCAAAGGAAATGGTGAGTACACTGTGAAATGCAGGAGCTGTGGGATGATCAGATGATCAGTCTTTGTTTTTGGTTTTTCAAGGTAGGGTTTCACTCTAGTCCAGGCTGACCTGGACTTCACTATGTAGTCTCAGGGTGGCCTCGAACTCTTGGTGATCTGCCTACCACTGCCTCCTGAGTACTGGGATTAAAGACGTGCACCACTGTAGGAAAAAACCCCCGCAGGGGGCCCCCACGCTCTGCCCGGATAAGGCGACACCCCAAATCACTCACGAGAAGTGGTCTTGATGCAAACTGCAAGAGGATTTTATTCCAAGCGCGCTGGGGCCCACAGTCGTACACCTCACAGGGGTAGAGGACTGCAGAGCCCCGAATGCAGGAACAGGACAGTTTTTATAGGGTTTCTAACAAAGCCTGTGCCTTAGACCAATCATTTTCTAATATTAGGAGCCCCGCAGGGTGTTAGCCAGTCAGTTGGTGCCACCCCATAGTTTCTAAGCCAATTAGTTTATGACCTTGGTGGTCAGCATTTGTGCAGGTCCTTGGGTGGGGGTAGCAGAGTGTGGTATCAGCCTCCTATGACCTTGGTGGTCTGAGGCAGGCTGCTACAGCTTATGGTGCGAGCTACTAAGGCTAACAGTGTGGGCTATTAAGGCTTATAGTGTAAGGCTTATAGTGCAGGCTATTTACAGAAACCAAATAAGTGGTTCACTTCATTACTCATTTCCCATCCTTGAGGGCTATCTCATGCCCTTTTACCTAGTTTTATATTAGGAGTGGGCTCTGATATAATGAGAAGAGGGATTCTTTACTTGCTTCCAACAGAGAGTAAAGCCTGGAGTTTGAGGTATGCTGGGAGCCCGCTTAAGCTCCCCTTGGAGCGTGATAATATTTCTGGGCTTCTGAATTCTTGGGGCTTTCATTTCCCACTTTTTCTCTTGTTAATAGTTCTAATCCTAGAACTTGGAAGGACTAAATGTAATTTTTCTCTCTGCCCTGAAGGCCCTTATATTGTATTGTTGTCTAAGCATCATGATCTGGACCGCACTCACTTGTTTTGTAACAAAGTAAAAATCTTATTAAGTATGTAAGGCCCAACTGAAAGCATCAGGAGCAAAACCATTAAGGGTCCCATCAGGGTGGAAAGCAGAGTAGTCATCCAGGAGGACTTGTTAAACCATCCCTCAAACCATCCTTGGTCAGTTTCCCTCTCCCTTTGATGCTTTTTTTAGTCATATTCATCGATGACTACTTTCTCAGGATGGTAGTAAACCCGGGGGACAAGCTGGACCATAATACAGAAATTTGTGGATGGGTTAAAAACTGAAGTAGAAACACAGGGAGTCAGCCCAGTATCATATGCCCACCACCTGTTATACCCTGGCACTAGATATTGGTTGTCTGAAGTCTGACTATAGGTCAGAGTAACATTACAAAGATGTTGGTGGGATGGGGGGGCATTTTTTATATATGCCCGCCTTCCTGAGACCTCAGGGATAGTCAACTTGTTTTTGGTCCCCCATGAACACCGGCTATTATGTTCTTTAGTTATATTAAACTCTCCCATAGTTGCCATCCCCTCATAGTAGGGTGGTCCTGAGGATAAACAAAGCCAGCAGGCAGAGGTAATGTTGGGGTTGGTGGCGTTTATGGCGAGGAAGGCCCCTTGGATTAGGCTAAAGAGCCTCTGTCTTGTCCCGTGTGGGGCTTCCGAGAGTGGGCTAGTCAAAGGGGTTCTAGCAGTCGTTATGTGATGGGTCTTAGTTGCCACTGTGGGTGGGAGCTTGGGTGATGCCACTTTAGGGGGTCCCTGTTTTACTAGAACTTTATTAGGTCCTACTGGTCTTGGAGTGGGAGGCTCTATCTTAAGTTGTATAGTAAAGGTTAGACCCGTGTCCCATCCTGTCATATAAAACCTGAGTCCCCAAGTTTTTTCTTTTATCCAGTCTCTGGACTCTCGACCTTGGGGGGTGAAAGAGATGCTGAGAGGAACTGCTTTTTTCCCATATAATCCTTCCTGTACAATAATCAGGTCCCAGGAGGAAGCTGGGTGCCAGTAGGTATTACCTGTAGTTTCACAACCCCAGTGTTTACAGTAGAACTCTTTTGTCCCTCCACAACTTCGTTTAGAAGTTCGGGGGCAGACATAAAATGGGGTATGCTGCATCTTACGTTGGGCTGGCCCAGAGCTGCACCCCAGGTTGTCTGCCATATATTGACCTTGGGAGATGACCCCTTGTGTGAGTGCCTGCTTTGCCACATGAGAGTGGACTTCTCTAGAGACCTCCTCTGGGGTGAGCTCTGGGATATCCCAAAATTCTACCCCGGCTACCAGGGCACAGATGTCTGGGGTCAGGACAGGCCATCAAGTCCAGGGGGGCACTTCCCTAGTTGTAGTCTATATTATATCCCCCGTTTGAGAAAGCACTTGCCAAGTCAACTTTTGGGGGGCATGGGGATTGGAGGCATCACCTAGCTGGAGAAGGAGAAGCCATATGGCGAAGCCTGAGTTTAAGGGGATTGTCTGTCCTCTCGGCTTGCCATTCGGGGCCCGGTTGCGGAGCAGGCTTGACGTGAGATGCATGGATCCAGGCGGGTATTCCTTCAACTTTCACGGCCGTTGGAGTGGTCAGTAGGACGAGGTAGGGGCCCTTCCACCGAGTCTCAAGGTTTCCTGCACGGTGGCGTCTGACATAGACCGAATCTCCCACCTGGAAGAGATGTGAGACCTGTAAGTCTCCTTCTCCTGAGTAAGCCTCCCGGAGTCGCTTCCACGCTCGTTGTCTCACCCACTCGAGCGCCTTGAGCCTAGAGAACAGAGGCTGGGAAAGCGGCACATCAGTACTATGTATAGAGGTTATTTCTACCAGTGGAGGAGGCCCCCTGTATAGCAATTCATAGGGGGTCAGTCCAAATTGTCTAGGTGTGTTTCTGACCCTAAAGAGCACAAAGGGTAGGAGAGCTATCCAATCATTAGTGCCAGTCTCTGTGGTCAATTTGGTGAGGGTCTCTTTAATGGTTCTATTTATCCTTTCTATCTGTCCTGAGCTTTGGGGTCTGTATGCACAATGTAATTTCCAATCAATCCCCAATACTTTGGCCAGTCCCTGACTTACCTGGGCAACAAAGGCTGGACCGTTGTCTGATCCTATTACCTTGGGTATCCCAAATCTTGGGAAAATTTCTTCCAGTATTTTCTTAGCCATCACGGTTGAGGTTTCTTTCTTGGTAGGATAAGCCTCTACCCATCCTGAAAAAGTGTCTACAAAAACTAGTAAATACTTATTATCATACTTAGCTGGTTTTACCTCAGTGAAGTCCACTTCCCAGTGAGCACCTGGGCTGTCTCCCCTTAGCCTCTTCCCAGGAGGCATTCTTGAGGGATTAGCATTGACCATCTGGCAAGGTACACAATGCTTGACTACTAAGCCAGCTATCTCTGGCAACCTCAGAATATGGTAAGGAGACGTCTGCAGCAGTTTTTGTAGATGTTTGGCTCCCAGATGGGTTAGGCAGTGTATTTGTTGAACGTACTGTAGTCCCTTTGCTTGAGGTAGAATCTCTTTTCCCTCTGAGGTAAAACAGGCCCCCTCTGGAGTTTCAGAGAACTGGCCTAACTTTCTAACTTCTCGCCAGTCACCTGGGGTATATCGGTGTTTACTTTTTTGGTTCTTTGGCTTCTCAATTATGGGCAGAAGGTTGACCCCCTGGGCAGCCTGCTTGGCCACTTGGTCAGCCATCTGGTTTCCTTTTGAGATAAAATCTTTGGCTTTTTGGTGGCCAGGGCAATGCATAATGGCTAGTCTTTTGGGTAGATGTAAGGCTTCTAGCAAACTTAGAATTTCTTCTTTGTTTTTAATTTCTTTCCCTGCTGAGGTAAGTAGCCCTCTCTGTTTGTAGATGGCCCTGTGTACGTGTGCAGTAGCAAAAGTGTACCTGCTGTGCATGTAGATATTCACAGACTTTCCTTCAGCTAGTCGTAGGGCCTGTGTGAGGGCTATGAGCTCAGCCTTCTGTGCTGAAGTTCCTTCTGGCAGACTGTTGGCCCAGACTGTTTGTGTTCCATCTACTATCATCGCCCCAGCCATCCTCTTACCTTCTACAATGTAACTGCTTCCATCTGTGAACCAGGTTAATGTTCCTCCAGTCAGTGGGACATCTGTGAGATCCTTTCGGATCCCAGTTTCCTCAACCAGCAGTTGATGACAGTCATGAGTCACTGTCTCATCAGTTTCTTCAGGCAGAAGGGTAGCGGGGTTGAGGGTGGCAGGAGGGGCAAACGTTATCCTGTCGGTGAGGAGCAGGCTCTGGTAGTGAGTCATATGGGCGTTAGTCATCCATCGGTCTGGGGGCTGCCAGACAATGCTCTCCAGGGCATGGGGGGCAATGACAGTTATCCTCTGCCTTAGAGTTAGTTTATCAGCATCTTTGATCAACGTGGACATTGCCGCTATGGCTTTTAGACATATAGGCCATCCATTAGCCACGGGGTCAAGTTTCTTTGATAGGTAGGCAACGGGTCTTCTCCATGGCCCTAAGGATTGGGTTAGGACTCCCCGGGCTATCCCCTTATGCTCATCTACATAAAGGGTGAATGGTTTGGTCACATCAGGGAGGGCTAGGGCAGGCTCACTTAATAGTGCCTTCTTGATGGCATCAAATGCCCCCTGGTGTTCAGAGGTCCAAATGAATTTTCCTTTTTCTTTATTTAGTGGATGGGGGGGGGGGGCTGCTAGGGTTGCAAACCTTGCCCCTCCACCTTCAGAGTTACCCTGGGCTCGGGGAGGGGCTCCGAGCCCCATCCTCCCTAGTCTTCATCTTCTCCAAGGGTTAGGACCCTAGGTCTGGTGCTGTTCTTCTTAGGGCAGTCTCTTGCCCAGTGCCCTTTCTCCTTGCAACAGGTACATTGATCTCTATCAAGTTGGGTCCTGTTGCCCAGGTTCCCTATCTGCCTAGGGCCTGTCCTAAACTTTCGAATATTTCTCTCCCTTTTTCCTTTTTTTTCTACCACTGTGGCCAGGATCCTGGTCAGATTTTTCTCTTGTCGTCTATTGCGCCTATCCTCCCTTTTTTTTCTCTCTTTCTCATGTCTCTCTTTATGTTTTTCTCTCTTTCTTTCTTTCCTTTGCTCCTTTTCCTCTTCTGTCTCCCTTTTGTAATATACCTTTTCTGCCTCTTTTACTAAATCACACAGCTCAACTTCTTGTAATCCCTCCAATCACTGAAGTTTCCTTCTGATATCAGGAGCTGACTGTCCTATGAAAGCTAATTTTATTGAGCCTTTTTGAATCTCAGAGGTGGGGTCAAAGGGTGTGAACCTCCTAAATGCTTCCATGAGCCTCTCAAGAAACACTGAGGGAGACTCCGTTGGCCCCTGCATCACCTCTCTTACCTTGGCCAAATTGGTGGGCCTTCTGGAGGCACCTCGGAGACCCGCCACCAGAGCCTGGCAATAGATTTTTAAGCTCTCCCTACCTTCAGCCGTATTGTGGTCCCAAACAGGGCGAGTCAGAGGGAACCCCATGTCTATCTCATGCTGTAGCTGCATGGGCCGCCCGTCGGCCCCAGGGTCATTTTTTTCTGGCCTCTATTAAAATTTTCTGTCGTCCTCGGTTGTGAAGAGTGTCTGCAACAGCTGTTGGCAATCATCCCAGGTGGGCTGATGAGAAAACATAAGAGATTCCATCAGCCTCGTGAAGCGTTGGGGTTCCTCTGAAAAAAGGGGGATGGTTAGCTTTCCAGTTATAAAGATCTGCAGAGGAAAAAGGCCAATATTGGAGGGGTTGTAGTTGGCCCCCCAGCATGGGAGGACCTGCCTCGTGTAGTGGCAGTGTTACAATTCCATTTGCTCCCTCCAGGGTAGCATCTCTCTGGCTCCGCATCCTTGTGGCCGGCCCTCCCATTTCCAGGAGCTCGGGAGGGGCAGAGGAAGGAAGCCCGGGCAAGCCTGGAGGTGGAGGCTCAGGGAGGGAGGGGGGCGGAGGCATGGGAAGAGCGGAGGGCGGAACTTCGGGAGGGCAGAACTTTGGGAGGGGCCAGAGACCCTCCCTCAGCTCCGGGGACTAGGTAAGGGGGGGAGGGGCAGGCTGAGTCTCCGGCCAAGCCGGAGGCTCTTTGATCTCAGGATAAATGCGAGGGGGAGGTCTGGCTCCCTCAGGAGAGGGTTTTTTTTTGCATTCTCAAGAGTCAGGACTTTGGAGCTTGAGTTCCTGGGTTTATTCAGCCACGGCCTGACCCACGGCAGGGGGTTGTCCACCAAATCCTTCCAGGTGAGGATATAAGCCTCTTGGTTGGGACAGGAGCCTGGTCCATTCTGAAAAATAATATCTTTAACAGCCAGAATAGTCTCAGAATTAAAGGTTCCTTCTGATGGCCATCCGACCTCATAAGTTGGCCACTCAGAGGCACAAAGCGTTTGTCAGGGTCTCCTTCTAACCTCAACTGACAAATTATGGGCCCTAGATTTAACTTCAGTCCAATGGTCAAGAGTCAAGCTAAGGGGCGTTGTCACCGTCTGTCCCATTTTAGAACTATAGAGAAAGACACAAAGAACAACAACAACACACACACACAACTGAGACTAACAAATCCAGACACCAGCGACCCGTCCGCGTCTTCCACAAGCAGGCAAAAGAATCGGACGGCCGCGAAGGAGGAAGCTTCCGCTCTAACAACAGAACTCGGTCTTCTCACTGACAGTAGGAGACCACCAGGCGTCCCTGGCTCTCCTCACCTCCCAGGGCATCCCCCAGGGTGGCAGCCTGTGATCCTCCTAGCACATCTGCTGATCACGGTCCTCTGGTCCTTCACGGCCCTAGAGGATGGCTGCAAATCAAACCAAGCCAAAAGCACGCATCCCAGAAACCAGATACTCAGAACACAAACACCAGCCGGCACACACTCACTCCAGAAGGGGCCCCCTTACCTCCAAGTCGGTTCTCGGGTGTGTGTGGGGGCCTTCACATCCTGGGCGAGCCCCCAATGTAAGAAAAAACCCCCGCAGGGGGCCCCCACGCTCTGCCCGGATAAGGCGACACCCCAAATCACTCATGAGAAGCGGTCTTGATGCAAACTGCAAGAGGATTTTATTCCAAGCGCGCTGGGGCCCACAGTCGTACACCTCACAGGGGTAGAGGACTGCAGAGCCCCGAATGCAGGAACAGGACAGTTTTTATAGGGTTTCTAACAAAGCCTGTGCCTTAGACCAATCATTTTCTAATATTAGGAGCCCCGCAGGGTGTTAGCCAGTCAGTTGGTGCCACCCCATAGTTTCTAAGCCAATTAGTTTATGACCTTGGTGGTCAGCATTTGCGCAGGTCCTTGGGTGGGAGTAGCAGAGTGTGGTTCCAGTCTCCTATGACCTTGGAGGTCAGCACTTGTGTAATTTCTTAGGTGGGGGTAGCAGAGTATGGTATCAGCCTCCTATGACCTTGGTGGTCTGAGGCAGGCTGCTACAGCTTATGGTGCGAGCTACTAAGGCTAACAGTGTGGGCTATTAAGGCTTATAGTGTAAGGCTTATAGTGCAGGCTATTTACAGAAACCAAATAAGTGGTTCACTTCATTACTCATTTCCCATCCTTGAGGGCTATCTCATGCCCTTTTACCTAGTTTTATATTAGGAGTGGGCTCTGATATAATGAGAAGAGGGATTCTTTACTTGCTTCCAACAGAGAGTAAAGCCTGGAGTTTGAGGTATGCAGGGAGCCCACTTAAGCTCCCCTTGGAGCGTGATAGTATTTCTGAGCTTCTGAATTCTTGGGCCTTTCACCACCACACCCGGCTTTTCTGTCTTTTGTTTTATTCTACACTGTGATGGCTAAAATTTGCTATCTACCCAACATGAACTTCATCTTCTGATTTCTTCCCACATTGCCTCTTTAGTACAGGGGTGAAAAGCATGTGACACCATTTCCTATTGCATCGTGACCTGTCTAAGCCACTGGAAATGATCTGTAATATATTGCACAATTCACTTTCTGTTTACAATGGTCTCTGTAGGTCATGCACCCTCAGCAGGAATCCAGTCTTAAAACCCAGGATGCAATGTGTCCTCTTGGTTTAAACCCAGGTGAACTATTCAGCCCTCTCTCATCATTTGCTTCAGGTTAGTATTTTTAGAAAATAGGTAATAGAGCAAGCAGGTAATGGGAACCAAGACACAAAGAGAGACCATCCCCAGTAATGGAACAGTTAACACACTGATACTAAACAGGATGGAATGAGATGCTTTGTGCATTATGAAATGGACATAAGTCTTTGGCATGAAGGCATACTATGCCTTGAATATCTCCAAATGTTCTTGCACTGGAAGCCTGGATCTTGGGGTGACAATATAGGAATGTAGTGGAACTTTTAAGAGATGGGGTCCAGTAGGAGGTGTCCTACCATGACAAAGGGTCAATGTACTTCTCCAGAGAAGATTGTAAGAAAAGCTTACTCATGAGTGTACCCAAGCTCTGTCTGGCTTCCTGTATCAATGTGATCAGTTCTTCCAGCATGTGCTCCAGCCATTGTCTCCCATGAGCATGCGCTACCAGAGCATGTGGTCTATGAGGTGATGAGTATAGTAATGAACTTATCACCTGTATATTTTTGTGTATAAATATCTCAAAACAGTGTTTGGAACACTGTAAATATATTTTTAACTTTGTATTGACAAACTCCCATACCTATTGTCAAATATCCTGATAACCCAACATCATTACCATCCTCACTCTACCCTCAGGAAACTTATGTTCAGTGAATTGTTTCTTTCCAATTAGTCTTCCTTTTTTTTTTTTTTTTTTTTGTTTGTTTTTGAGTTAGAGTCTTACATCTCCTGAGTTTTGGAATTAAAGGCATGTGTGACCACAACCAGCTTTCTTCTATTTTGATGCCATCATTTTTCCTTTCTATTATGCAGGTAGCCTCAGCAAATGTGAGGTCATGGATAATTTTTGTCTGGAAGAAACCACTGAAAAGCACCCTCTGCTTCTTTTGGCTCTTACATTCTTTTTTTGTGTCTTTAAAATCTTTTATATTCAGAGTTGATTTTTATACATTCAGAAATCCTTTTCTGTATGAAATTTTTGTGACCTACCACATTAGTACACAATCTTTTTTTTTCCATTTTTTAATTGACAAGTTCTATACTTACAGACAATAAACCATGATATTTCCCTCCCATCTCCCACTTTCCCCTTCACAACTCTGCTCTGCATCATACCCCCTCCCTCTCTCCATTAGTCTCTCTTTTAATTTGATTTAACCACCTTTTTCTCCTATTATGAGGGTCTTATGCAGGCATTCATAGGCATTGTGAGGTCATGGATATTGAGGCCAATTTCTGTGTGGTCAGTGGTAAGAAGTGGTATCCTTCCTTTGGCTCTTACATTCTTTATGCCACCTCTTTAGCAATGGACCTGGAGACTTGTTGGGTGTGATAGAGATGTTGCAGTGCTGGACACTCCTATATCACTTCTCAGCACATGTTGCATTTTGTGTCATCCCAGTGGTCACTGGCATCTGAAAAGAGAAGTTTTATAACCAGAAATAAGAGTAGCATTAATATATGAATATGAACATTAAGTGGAATGCTTTTAGGGCAGTTTGGTGAGAATAGTACATACCTATATCCAGACAAGAGCAGGCTTTATATGCCTGCTCATGACCTCCCCTGCCATAGGCTTTTGTTTAGGTTTTCAGCACCAGGTATGTATTCTCCCCCCCGCCCCCACCACCCCATAGAGTGGACCTTCAGTCCAATTAGAGGGCAGCTGGTTTTATCCAGAACAGACATGCCACTGTTATACTTGTTTGGTCATTTGGAATGTCTGGCCAAACTTGAAGCTTCGATTGTCCACTGTTTTCACTGCTGATAACTTCTGTGTCCCATAGGACTGCCTTCAGTGCAGCTCTTTAAAGCTTTCAGTTGGCTGGGCTATAGGGAGAACATTTTCTGCTCAGCACCAGCTTGATTTCTCAGTGACTTTGCTGCATAGTCATGTGAAGTCTTCATCAATAGAAACCATCTGTTTCTTTAAGGAAACCAAAAGCCTTGGCAATAGCCTGTAATGTTTAAGAGGCAATGAGGATCTTCCTGGCCAACAACTCACAGGAAGCTATCCCATACCTGCCACTGATAATTTTCTAGTAACAATCTATGACTTCTGGAAGTGCCATTATTCAACAAAGTAGCTGGTCATATGTCTTATTCAGAATATCTTGAATTTTGATTGACTCTCCCCTGCCCTTCTTTTACACAATATTTCCCTGTCCTCTTTTAGGTCTTTCCCATCGCTATAATCTGTTCTTCTACTTGCATATATACAATAATTTACCCTTAAGTCCTTCCGTCTCCTCCCTTCCTTATAGCCTTTTTCTACCTTACTGGCCTCTGCTACCGATATTGGTTCCAGCTCACACACAAGTCTATATATTTGTAGCTAGGACCACACTTGAGAGAGAACACATGACATTTGGCTTTCTGTGCCTGAGTTACCTCACTGAGCATAATCCTTTCCAGATCCAACCATTTCCCTGCAAATTTCATAATTTCATTTTTCTTTACTGCTGAATAAAACTCCTTTATGTAAATGTACCACATCTTTATTATTCATTTATCCATGGAGGGATATATAGACTGGTTCAATTTCCTATATATTGTGAATAGAACAGCAATAAACATGGTTGTGCAAGTATCTGTATGGTAGTGAGAAGAGTCATTAGGATAAATGGCTAGGAGGGCTATAGGTGGATAATATGGTAAATCTATTTTTAGCTGTCTCAAGAACCTCCTCAATGATTTCCACAATGGCTGTACCAAAATACATTCCCACCAACAGTGTAAAATAGTTCCCCCTTTTCTGCATCCTCACCAACATTTATTGTCATTTGTTTTCTTTTTTTTTAAAAAAAAAATTTATTTATTTATTTGAGAGTGACAGACACAGAGAGAAAGACAGATAGAGGGAGAGAGAGAGAATGGACGCGCCAGGGCTTCCAGCCTCTGCAAACAAACTCCAGACGCGTGCGCCCCCTTTTGCATCTGGCTAACGTGGGACCTGGGGAACCGAGCCTTGAACCGGGGTCCTTAGGCTTCACAGGCAAGCGCTTAACTGCTAAGCCATCTCTCCAGCCCGTCATTTGTTTTCTTGATGGTAGCCATTCTGACAGGAGTGAGATGGAATCTCAAAGTTTTAATTTGCATTTCCCTGATGGATAAGGATGTAGAATACTTATTTAGATGTTTATATGCCATCAGTATTTCTTCTTTTGAGAACTCTCTATTTAGTTCCATAATCAATTTGTTTAATTGTGTTGTTTCATTTCTTATTGTTCTGTTTTTGGGTTCTTTGAACATTCTCGCTATTAATCCTCTGTCAGATGTGTAGCTGGCAAAGTTTTTCTTCCATTCTGTAGGTTGTCTCTTTGGTCTATTAATAGTGTCCTTTCCTGTACAGAAGCTTTGTTATTTCATGAGATTCAAGTAGTTGATTAGTAGTTTTGTTTCCAAAGCAATTGGGGTTATATTCAGTAAGTCATTGCCTATAGCATTATGTTGAACAGTTTCCCCTACCTTTTCCTCTAGCAATTTCAGTTTCAAGTCTGAAATTAAGGTCCCTGATCCACTTGGATTTGATTCTTGTTCATGAAGAAAGACAAGGTTTGATTTTCATCTTTCTACATATAGATATCCAGTTTTCCCAGCACCACTTATTGAAGAGGTTGTCTTTCCTTCAATGAATATTTTTGGCATTGTTGTCAAAAATCAGCTGGCTGGCTGGGTGTGGTGGGGCACACCTTTAATCTCAGCACATGGGAGGTAGAGGTAGGAGGATCGCCATGAGTTCAAGGCCATCCTGAGACTACATAGTGAATTCCAGGTCAGCCTGGGCTAGAGTGAAACCCTACCTCAGGAAACCACAAAGCAAACAAACAGCAACAGAAAAATCAGAGGGCTGTAGCTGCCTGGATTAGCATTTGGGTCCTCTATTCTGTTCCAGTGATCTACATATCTGTCTTTGTGCCAATACCATGCTGTTTGTTTTATATTTTATTTTTGTTATGGTTTTGCAATATAGCTTAAAATCAGGTATCACCGGTCTAATTTTTGTTGCTCAAAATTGTTTTGGCTATTTGAGAGTATTTTGCTGCCAAATGAGTTTTAAGAATTTTTTATTTTTCTGTGATGAATGCCATTGAAATTTTAATGGGGATTGCATTAAATGTGTAGATCGCTTTTGGTAAGATTGACATTTTCACAATATTGATTCTTCCAAGAACATGGGATATCTTTCCATTTTCTTGTGTCTTCTGCCATTTCTCTCTTGAGTGTTTTAAAGTTATTATTGTAGTGATCTTTCACTTCCTTGGTTAAGTTTATTCCAAAGTATTTATTTATTTATTTATTTTGAGGCAATTGTGAATGGGAAGAGATTCCCTGATTTCATCCTCTGCATGTTTGTCGTTAGTATATAGGAAAGTTACTGATTTCTGTGGGTTTATTTTGTATCCTACTACATTTCAAAAAGTGTTTATCAGTGCTAACAGTTTGCTGGTAGAGTCTTTATGGTCTTTTATGTATAGAATCATGTCATCTGCAAATAATTATAATTTGATATCTTCCTTTCCAATTTGTATCCCTTTTATTCATTTCTCTTGCCTCATTGTTATAGATAAGATTTCCAGTACTCTATTAATTATGAATGGGGACAGTGAACACCCTTAGTGTAAAAGTTCAAGTTTTTCCCTATTTAGTATTGTGTTGGTTGTAGGTTTGGAATAAATAGCTTTTATTAAGTTCTTTCTATTCCCAGTTTATGTAGGATTTTTACCATGAAGGGATGTCGGATATTGTTGAATGCATATCTGCATCTATTGAAATGATAATGTGTTTTTTTGTGTTTCAGACCAATTATGTGATGTGACTTGGTCTCCTTCTTTGTGTCTCTTGTGTCCCATACAGGTTAATTTCCCCTCAGGTCCTTGTTTAACTCCCCGCTGGCCAGAGCAATGTACTGATTAAGACTCTGGTAAATGCTGTGCAATGTTAAAGGTATTGATATTTTCTTTGTATGTACAGGGATTTTTCTCATGCATTGAGTAAGGGTTGAACTACTATTGAAGGCTTTGCCTTTCTTCACACTGGTAGAGTTTTGCTCAAGTAAGAATCATCTAGTGCTGATTAAGGCTTGAAGAAGCAACAAAACCTTTTCAACATTTTTTACAGGTGTAGTCTTAACCCAGTTTGAATTATTTGATGTCATTTAATCTGAGAACAATAGTAATAGGCTTGGTCACATTCCATACAGCTACAGAAATTCTCTTCAGTATGGATTCTCTGGTGGACATTAAAGATTGAGCAATTATTAAAGAATTTGCCACTCTTTACAAGCATGGGGTATCTTTCCAGTATGAATTTTCTGATGATTTTTAAGCTGAGAAGAACAGAAATATGCTTTGCCACACTCCAGAGAGCTATAGGGCTTTGCTTCAGTATGAGTTGTCTGGTGTACAAGAAGGGTTGACCGATTATTAAAGGCTTTGTCACATGCTTAACAATGGTAGGGTCCCTCAACATGGATCTTCTGATGTCGTTTAAGATGGGAAGAACAGTAACAGGCTTTGCCACATTCCTCACATCTATAGGGTGTCTCTCTAGTATGAAGCATCTGATGTTTATTAAGACATGAAGAACGATGAAAGTCTTTGCCACATTCTTTACATATATAGGGTCTCTCTCTAGTATGAATAATCTGATGATTATTAAGGCGTGAATAATACTTAAAGCATTTGCCATATTGGTTGCATCTATAGGGAAGTCCTTCCTAGTGAATTTTCAAATGTTGAATCAAATGTACAGAACACTTAAAGGCATTGTCACATTCATTGCATTTGTATGGTTTTGGTCCAGTATGAATTTTTTTTCATGTGTGATACGGTTTGAACGAGATCTGAAAGCTTTGCCACATACTTTACATTTGTATTGTTTCTCCCCTGTATGAATTAAACGATGCTGGTTAAGGTTTGTGTTACTCCTGAAAGTTTTGCCACACTCTTCATATTTGTATGGATTATTTACTGTATGAAGTATACGGTGTTGATTAAGTTTTGTGTTACTCCTGAAAGCTTTGTCACATTCCCAGCATTTATACAGTCTCTTTCCAGTGTAAATGAGATGATGTTCTTTAAGTTTTATAGGCCTACTGAAGCCTTTGCCACACTGGTCACATTTGTATGGTCTCTCTCCTGTATGAATTAGATGGTGTTGTCTAAGGTTCCCATCAATTTTGAAGCTTTTGCCACATTCTTCACATTTGTATGGTTTTGCTTCAGTATGAACCACTTGGTGTATACTTAAGACTGAATGATATTAAAAATCTTTGCCACATTCTTTACATCTGTAGGGCTTATCTGCTCTATCAGCCTGCTAATGTTGGTTTGAGGATGAGTCACTGATAAAATCTTTTCTACATTCTTTATATTTGTAAGGCATCTCTTGAATATGGATGCCAACATTTTTGGATGCTTTTGAAGGTTGCAAGTCTTTTGCAGATTCGCTATATTTGCCAAAGTTTGCTGAGTATATTATTCCAGACTCTTTCCTCCTTGCACTCCAAGGCTGTTTTGATTGCTCCAAAAATGTGACCAGGTGTGGCTTACACACAGCAAGACCCAGAAAGACAAGGTTTCTGTAGTTCTCCAACATCACATCCCTATACAAATTCCACTGAGAAGGGTTTTGGCATTCCAGCTCCTCTGGAGAGAAATCAACCAACAAAGCCTTGAATGACAACAGATCCTTGGCCGGTCCTGGGCAGTGCCAGGGTCCGCCACAGTCACCGCTGAAGGTCCCGGCTGCACGCGGAACGTGTGATCCTCCCGCCTCCACTTCCTCAGGGAATTCCTACCAGCCCGCCTCATTGATTCTTTAGACTGCTTTTCGTTTGGTTTCTATTTCATTAGTTTCTGCCCCAATTTTTATTATTTCTTTCTGACTACTGACTTTTGGTTTGCCTTGTTCTTCTTTATCCAAGTCCTTAGGGTGAAGCATTCATTTATTTACTTGTGAATGCTCTAATTTCTTAATATAGGCACTTAGAGCTGTAAATTTCCTTCTTAGGACTGCCTTCATTGTGCCCCAAAGGTATGTTGCATTCTCATCATCATTTCATTCTATTAATTAGTTTATTTCTTTTTTGATTTCTTCAATGACCCATTCATCATTCAATAGTGTACTGTTTAGTTTCCATGAATTTCTGTATTCTCTGTAGTTTTTCTTGTTGCTGATTTGCTGTTTATTCTTATTGTGGTCAGATAGAGTACAAGAGATTATTTCAATTTTCCTGTATTTTTTGAGATTTGCTTTGAGTCCTAATATTATGGCCTATTTTAGAGAATGTTCCATGTGCTGCTTAGAAAAATGTATATTCTGAAAAATTTGGATAGGTAGTTCTGTAGATATCTGTTAGGTCCACTTGTTCCATGACATCATTTAATTCAGATGTCTCTCTGTTTATGTTTTGATGGGATGACCTGTGAATTGATGAGAGTGGGGTATTGAAGTCACCCACTACAATAATTTTTGGTATTATCTGTGACCTTAAGTCTAATAGTGTTTGCTTGATAAAATTGGGAGCCCCCATGTTAAGTGCATACATATTTATGATTGTAATGTCCTATTGGAGCATTCCTTTAATCCGTATAAAATGACCTACTTTATCTTTCCTCACTAATGTTAATTTGAAGTCTATCCTTTCAGATATTAGGCTAGCAACCCCTGCTTGTTTCCTAGGCCCATTTTCTTGAAATGCCATTTTCAAACCTTCCACCATAAGAAAGTTTCGATCTTTTATTGAGAGATGAGTTTCCTTGAGGCAACAAATGGCAGGATCTGTCTTTTAATATAGTCTGCTAGCCTGTGTCTTTTGGTTGGGACATTGAGTCCATTGATATTAAGAGTTATTATTGAGGGCTGGAGAGATGGCTTAGTGGTTAAGGCAATTGCCTACAAAGCCAAAGGATCCTGGTTCAATTCTCCATGCCCACATAAGCAATATGTGTAAGAATGCACATGCATCTGGAGTAAATTAATCTTGGTTGATAGTTGTTATCTTTCAAAACTTGTAATATATCACTCCAAGCCCCTTTGGCTTCTAAAGTTTGTGTTGAGTAGTCTACTATTATTCTGATGGACTTGTCTTTGTAAGTGACTTGCTTTTTCTCTCAAACTGCTTTCAATATATTTTCTTTGATTTGAGTGTTTAGTAGTTTAATTATAACATCGTGAGGAGAGATTCTTTCCAGATTTTGTTTGTTTGGTGTTCTAAAAGCTTTTTGTATCTGCATTGGCATTTATTTCCCAATTTGGGGGAAATTTTCCTCTGTTTTCATTGAAAATGCTTACTAAGCCTCTGGTTTGAAATCCTTCTCATTTTACTATACCCTGAATTCTTATGTTTGATCTTTTCATAGTATCCTGGATATCTTCAAATTCCCATTCATAGCTTCCTTTTAACTTGTGTTTCTCTTTGTTGGACTCTATTAGGTCTGCCACCTGGTCTTCTAGTTTAGATATTCTGTTCTCTCCTTCATCCATTCTACTGGTGAAACTTTCCACAGAGTTTTTATTATTTGATGACTATGTTCTTCAGAGCTAGAATTTCAGCCTAGTTTTTCTTCAGTATTTCTATTTCCTTACTGTCTTGTTATGACCTCCTTATTTCATTAGGGTGGTTTCCTGTGTTCTCTTTCAGGAGTTTGTTTTCTTCTTTGATTCCGTTAGTGTAGATACAATTATTTTTTTTTTTTTAAATCTTTATCAGGCAGTTCACCTAAAATAGTTTCATTGGTGATCATTTATGATGAATTTAAAATTTTTGGTGGGATTGTATTATCTTTATTCTCTGTGTTTCTTATATTATAATGTAGCAACTTTTGCATACTAAATTTATTTGATGTTTGGGTTTTCTAATTATCTACAGTATTCTTAGATGTGGTGATCCACATTTATATATTTTAAGGATATGGGTTTAAGGTGCCAGGTGTATCTCTTGTACCCCAATATAACTGCAGAAATAATCCTAAATATTGTTTTCTTGCTGAGCTCATATTCTACTGGACTGGGTGGAAAAAATTTATAGGCAAATTCTAAATGTCAACTGAGCAATATACACATTCAATAAAAACCAACACAGAGTATCTTTTTAGTTTCCTCTCCTAGGGCAGGCCCAAATCTAATTAGAAAGAAGTTGACCCCATAACAAACATCAACTTTATATCAGTTAGTAAATTTGGCCTGGCTGGCCATCAATAGAACATGCTGGTTAAGACTGTTGATGACTTTTGCCCCACAATAGGCTGCATAGCTCTTTGCAGCATCCTAACAGCTAATCAACAAGAAAGAGGCTTACAACTCAGCTCCCTTTTTTGTTATTATGGCTCTGTAATATAAATTAAATCAGGTATAGAGATACTTCCAGACTTATCTTTGTTGCTGAGAATTGCTATGGCTATTCAAGATTTTTTAAAATTTTTATTTTTTTTATTAATTAGTTTTGTATTCAGCAAATTCAGTCAGTTTGGTGGCATTATTAGGCTCACCTGTGACTTACCCCCTCCCCTTGGCCCTTCCTTGTTGAGGAATATGGGTCATGCATTGTGGAGTTAGCCCACAGTTATGGATAGGATAAATGTCTCTGCATATCATGACCCAACATGTGGTTCTGACATTCTTTCCACCCCCTCTTCCGCAAAATTTCGCTGAGCCATGTTGGGTTCATTTTTGGATATATATATATGTGTGTGTGTATATATATATATATATATATATATACACAAACTTCTATACTTACAGATAACAAACCATGGTATTTCCCTCCCTTTCCCCACTTTCCCCTTCATTACTCTAGTCTCCATCATATCCCCTCACTCTCTCCACTAGTCTCTGTTTTAATTTGATGTCATTATATTTTTTCTCCTATTATGAGGGTCTTGTGTAGGTATTACTAGACACTGCAAGGTCTTGGATATCAAGGATAATTTCTGTCTGGACAGCTATATGTAAGGAGTGGTACCCTTCCTTTGGCGCTTACATTCTTTCTGCCATCTCTTCTACCCTGAGCCTTAGAGGGTGTGAGATGTTTCTGTGCTAAATACTCCTCTGTCCCTTCTTTGCATAGTGCTGAGATATCCTTTGGGTCATCCCAGTGGTCATTGCCATCTGAAAAGAGAAGTTTCTCTAACCAGGAGTGAAAGTAGCATTAATATATGAATATGAACATTAAGTGAGTGCTTTCAGGGCAATTTGGTGAGAATAATACATGCATTTAGCAAAACAAGAGCAGGCTTGATATCCCTAAGGCTCATGACCTCCCCTGCCATAGGATTTTTATTAGGTTTTCAGTACCAGGTGTATATTCCCTCCCATAGAGTGGGTCTTCAATCCAATTAAAGAGCAGTTGTTTCACTCAAAACTGACATGCCACTATTGTACTCATTCAGTCATTTGGGCTGTCTGGCCAAACTCGAGCCTTCTACTGTCCGCTGTTTTCACAGCTGATTATCTCTGTCTCCCATAAGGCTGCATACAATGCAGCTTTTTACAGCTTTCAGATGGCTGGACTACAGGGAGAAGGCTTTCTACTCAGCACCTGCTTGATTTCCTAGTGAATTTTCTGTTTAGCCATGTGAAGTCTTCAGCAACAGGGTCTTACCACTTCTTTTTCATGGGAAACTAAGGGCTTTGGCAACAGCTATAATGTTTTAGAGGCAACAGCAAACTCCCTGACCAACAACTCACTGGAAGATATCCAATCCCTGCCGCTGAAAATTTTCTAGCACCAATCTATAGCTTCTGGATGTGCCATTATTCAAGAAAGTAGATTTTCATATGTCTTATTTGGAATATGTTGAATTTTTATTGACCCTCCCCCACACCCTTCTCTTATACAATCTTTTCTTCTGACCTTGCTTAGGCCTTTCCCCTGCCTGAAAACTGTTCTACTTATATATATACAATACCATCCCCTTACGACCTTCCCTCTTTCCCTCCCTTATAGCCTTTCTCTAGTTTATAGGCCTCTGCTACTGAATTTTTGTCCCAATTCACACAAAAGTCTATACATTTGTAGCTATGACCCACACATGAGAGAGAAAATGTGATGTTTATCTTTCTGGGCCTGGGTTACCTCACTTAGCATAATCCTGTCCAGATCCATCCATTTCCCTGTAAATTTTTATTTTTCTTTACCATTCAATAGAACTCCATTGTGTAAATTTACCATATCTTTATTATCCATTCCTCTGTGGATGGACAACTAGGCTGGTTCTATTTCCTAGCTATTGTGAATAGATCAGCAATAAACATGGTCGTGTAAGTATCTCTAAGGTACTGAGAAAAGTCATTTTGATATATGCCTAGGAATGCTATAGCTGGATCATATTGTAAATCTATTTTTAGCTATCTCAGGCACCTCCACACTGATTTCCACAACGGGTGTACTAGATTACTTTCCTACATGCAGTGTAGAAGGGTTTCCCTTTTACCATATCCTCTCCAACATTTATTGTCATTTGTTTTCTTGATGGTAGCCATTCTGAGAGATGAGACATGGAATCTCAAGGTAGTTTTAATTTGCATTTCTCTGATGGCTAATTATGTAGAACACTTGTTTAGATGTTTATATGCCACCTGTATTTCTTCCCTTGAGAACTCTCTATTTAGTGCCATAGCCCATTGTGTTGGTCTGATTCAGGTGTCCCCCATAAACTTAGGTGTTCTGAATGCTAGGTTTCCAGCTGATGGATATTTGGGAATGAATGCCTCCTGGATGGAGTGCATTGTTTGGGGCGGGCTTATAGGTATTATAGCCAGTTCCCCCAGGCCAGTGTTTCACACACCCTCCTGTTGCTGTGGTCCACCTTATGTTGGCAAGGGGGTGATGTCCACCCTCTGCAAATGCCGTCGTTTTCCCCTGCCATCGTGGAGCTTCCCCTCAAGCCTGTAAGCCAAAATAAAACTCTTTTTCCCAGAAGCTGCTCTTGGTTGGGTTATTTCTACCAGCAATGTGAAACGGACTACAACAGTAAAGTGGTACCGGGAGTGGGCTAGCAGTTTGTGTGAGAAGCTTACTCTTATACCCATGTCCTGAGAAGTTGTGCAGGATTGCTTTGCGTAGAAATGAACTGGTGTGTGCAGAGAGATAAGGCACAAAAAGAAAATTTTTTTTTTGAATTTTTATTAACATTTTCCATGATTACAAAATATATCCCATGGTAATTCCCTCCCTCCCCACCCCCACACTTTCCCATTTGAAATTCCATTCTCCATCATATTAACTCCCCATTACAATCATTGTAATTACATATATACAATATCAACTTATTAAGTATCCTCCTCCCTTCCTTTCTCTTCCCTTTATGTCTCCTTTTCAACTTACTGGCCTCTGTTACTAAGTATTTTCATTCTCACACAGAAGCCCAATCATCTGTAGCTAGGATCCACATATGAGAGAGAACATGTGGCACTTGGCTTTCTGGGCCTGGGTTACCTCATTTAGTATAATCCTTTCCAGGTCCATCCATTTTTCTGCAAATTTCATAACTTAATTTTTCTTTACCACTGAGTAGAACTCCATTGTATAAATGTGCCACATTTCATTATCCACTCATCAGTTGAGGGACATCTAGTCTGGTTCCATTTCCCAGCTATTATAAATTGAGCAGCAATAAACATGGTAGACCATGTACTTCTAAGGAAATGAGATGAGTCCTTTAAATATATGCCTAGGAGTACTATAGCTGGGTCATATGGTAGATCAATCTTTAGCTGTTTTAGGAACCTCCACACTGTTTTCTACAATGGCTGGACCAAATTTCATTCCCACCAACAGTGCAGAAGGGTTCCTTTTTTTCCACATCCCCACCAACATTTATGATCATTTGTTTTCATGATGGTGGCCAATCTGACAGGAGTGAGATGGAATCTCAATGTACTTTTAAACTGCATTTCCCTGATGACTAGTGATGTAGAACATTTTTTTAGATGCTTATATGCCATTCGTATTTCTTCCTTTGAGAATGCTCTATTTAGCTCCATAGCCAATTTTTTGATTGGCTTGTTTGATTCCTTATTATTTAACTTTTTGAGTTCTTTATATATCCTAGATATTAATCCTCTATCAGATATATAGCTGGCGAAGATTTTTTTCCCATTCTGTAGGTTGTCTCTTTGCTTTTTTCACTGTGTCCTTTGCAGTGCAAAATCTTTGTGATTTCATGAGGCCCCAGTGATTAATCTGTGGTTTTATTGCCTGAGCAATTGGGGTTGTATTCAGAAAGGCTTTGCCAAGACCAATATGTTGAAGGGTTTCCCCTACTTTTTCCTCTAGCAGTTTCAGAGTTTTAGGTCTGATGTTAAGGTCTTTAATTCATTTGGACTTAATTATTGTGCATGGTGTGAGAGAGAAGAATCTATTTTCATCCTTCTGCAGATATATATCCAGTTTTCAAAACACCATTTGCTGAAGAGGCTGTCTCTTCTCCAATAAGTATTTTTGGCATTTTTATCGAATATCACGTGGGTATATCTACTTGGGCTTACATCTGGGTCCTCTATTCTGTTCCACTGATCTACATGTCGGATTTTGTGCCAGTACCATGCTGTTTTTGTTACTATGGCTCTGTAGTATAGGTTAAAATCAGGTATGGTGATACCACCAGCCTCATTTTTGTTGCTCAGTATTATTTTAGATATTAGAGTTTTTTTGTGATTCCAAATGAATTTTTGGATTGTTTTTTCTATTTCCATGAAGAAAGCCTTTGGAATTTTGATCGGGATTGCATTAAATATGTAGAATGCATTTGGTAAGATTGCCATTTTCACAATATTGATTCTTCCAATCCAGGAACAAAGGATATTTCTCCACTTTCTAGTGTCTTCTGCAATTTCTCACATGAGTGTTTTAAAGTTCTCATTGTAGAGATTCTTTACTTCCTTGGTTAGGGTTATTCCAAGGTCCTTTTTTTTTTTTTTTTTTTTTTTGATGCAAGTGTGAATGGGAGTGATTCTCTGATTTCATCCTCTGTGTGTTTGTTGTGAGCATATTGGAAGGCTACTGATTTCTGTGTATTTATTTTGTATCCTGCTACATTACTGTAGGTTTTGATCAGCTCTAACAGTTTGCTAGTAGATTCTTTAGGGTCCTTTATGTATAGAATCATGTCATCCTCAAATAATGATAACTTGATCTCTTCCTTTCCAATTTGTATCCCTTTTATGTGTGTCTCTTGCCTTATTGCTATGGCTAAGACTTCCAAAACTAAATAAAAGTGGGGACAGTTGACAACCTTGTCTTGTTCCTGGTTTTAGTGGAAAAGCTTCCAGTTTTTCCACATTTAGTAATATGTTGGCTGTAGGCTTGTCATAAATAGCCTTTATTATATTGAGATATGTTCCTTCTATTCCCAGTCTCTGTAGGACTTTTATCATAAAGGGATGTTGGATTTTGTCAAATGCTTTCTCTGCATCTAATGAGATGATCATGTGATTTTTGTCCTTCAACCCATTTATGTAATGTATTGCATTTATAGATTTGCGTATGTTGAACCATCCCTGCATCTCTGGGATAAAGCCTACTTGGTCAGGGTGAATGATCTTTTTGATATACTCTTGTATTCTGTTTGCCAGTATTTTGTTGAGAATTTTTGCATCTATGTTCATGAGGGAGATTGGTCTGTAATTTTCTTTTTTTGTTCTATCTTTCCCTGGTTTTGGTATCAGGGTGATGCTGGCCTCATAGAAGGAGTTTGGTAGAATTCCTTCTTTTTCTATTTCCTGTAAAAGCTTAAGAAGCAATGGTGTTAGCTCTTCCTTAAAGGTCTGGTAAAATTCAGCAGTGAATCCATCCGGGCCTGGGCTTTTTTTAGTTGGGAGATTATTGATAACTGTTCGGATCTCCGTGTTTGTTATAGGTCTATTTAAGTGATTAATCTCATTTTGGTTTAATTTAGAGAAGGCATATAGATCAAGGAAATCATCTATTTCTTTCAGATTTTCATACTTTGTGGAGTATATGCTTTTATAGTATGTCCCTATGATTTTTTGAACTTCTCTGGAATCTGTTGTGATGTTACCTTGTTCATCTCTGATTTTATTAATTTGTGTCTCTTCTCTCTTTCTTTTGGTCAGATTTGCTAAGGGTTTATCAATCTTGTTTATCCTTTCAAAGAACCAACTCTTTGTTTCATTAATTCTATGGATTGTTCTTTTTGTTTCTATCTCATTAATTTCTGCCCTAATCTTTATTATTTCTTCCCGTCTACTAATTTTTGGTTTGCCTTGTTCTTCTTTTTCCAAGGCTTTAAGGCGAAGCATTAGGTCATTTACTTGTGACCTTTCTAATTTCTTAATATAGGCACTTAAGGGTATAAATTTACCTCTTAGAACTGCCTTCATTGTGTCCCAGATATTTTGGTATGTTGTATTCTCATTATCATTTGACTCTATAAATTTTTTGATTTCCTTTTTGATTTCTTCATTGACCCACTCATCATTTAGTAGTGTATTGTTTAGTTTCCATGATTTTGTGTATGCTCTATAGCCTTTCTTGCTACTGATTTGTAGTTTAATTCCATTGTGGTCAGATAGAATGCAAGGAATTATTTCAATTTTCCTGAGTTTGTTAAGATTTGCTTTGTGTCCTAATATATGGTCTATTTTAGAGAATGTTCCATGTGCTGCTGAAAAGAAAGTATATTCTGCAGCCTTTGGATCAAATGTCCTATATGTATCTGTTAGGTCCATTCCTTCTATGACCTCATTTAGTCCAGATGCCTCTCTGTTTATTCTTTCCCTGGTTGACCTGTGAATTGATGAGAGTGGGGTGTTAAAGTCACCCACCACCACTGTGTTTGGTGTTATCTGTGACCTTAGTTCTAATAGTGTTTGTTTGACAACTTTGGGAGCCCCATGTTAGGTGCATATATGTTTAGGATTGTAATGTCTTCCTGTGAGTGTGCCCTTAATCAATATAAAGTGACCTTCGTTATCTTTCTTGACTAACGTTGGACTAACGTCTACCTTGTCTGATATTAGGATAGCAACCCTTGCTTGTTTTCTAGGCCCATTTGCTTAAAACACCGTCTTCCAACCTTTCACCCTAAGATAATGTGTATCCTTTGTAGAAAGGTGAGTTTCTTGGATACAACAAATTGTAGGATCCTGCTTTTTAACCCAGTCTGCAAACCTATGTCTTTTTGTTGGGGCATTGAGGCCATTGATATTAAGAGATATTATTGAAAGGTGTGTATTTCTGTTTGCCATTTTTTTTTTTTTATGGTTCCGGTTCTACGTGTGCTCTCTTCTGTTAACTAGTATTTGAGTATTGCTTGTTTTTTCTAGGTTCCTTATATGTATGCTTTTCCTTTTCTTCAGCATGGAGGATTCTATCAAGTATTTTCTGTAGAGCTGGTTTTATCTTCAAATACTCCTTTAATCTGCTTTTGTCATTGAATGTCCTTATTTTTCCATCTATTTGAAGGATAACTTTGCAGGATAAAGTAACCTTGGTTGACAGTTGTTATCCTTCAAAAGTTGGAATATATCACCCCAAGCCCTTCTGGCTTGAAAAGTTTGTGTTGAATAATCTGCTGTAATCCTGATGGGCTTGCTTTTGTAGGTAATTTGATTTTTCTCTCTAACTGCTTTCAATATTTTTTTCTTTGGTGTGTGTGTCTGGAGGTTTGATTATAATATGGCGAGGAGAGGTTCTTTCTGGGTTTTTTCTGGCTCGGGTTCTAAAGGCTTCCTGTATCTGCATTGGCTCCTCTTTCCCAATTTGGGGGAAATTTTCTTCTATGATTTTGTTGAAGATGCCTACTATGCCTTTGGAGTGGATTTCTTCTCCTTCTATGCCCTGAATTCTTATATTGGATCTTTTTAAAGTGTCCAGAATATTTTGAAATTCCCACTCATACTTTTCTATAAGTTTGTCTTTCTCTTTGTTGGACTGTATTAGATCTGCCACCTGGTCTTCTAGCTTAGATATTCTGTCCTCTCCCTCATCCATCCTACTGGTGAGATTTTCTACAGAGTTTTTTATTTCGTTAACTGTGTTCTTCATTGCTAGTAATTCTGACTGGTTTTTCTTTATTATTTCTATTTCCTTATTTATGTCTTGTATTGCCTTCTTTATTTCATTAAATTGGTGTCCTGCATCTTCTTTGATTCCTTTGATTTCCTCTTTGATTTCCTCTTTGATTTCTTATTTGTTTCTGTTGATTTGTTCTTTGACCTCTTTGAACATATTTATAATCATTCTTTTGAACTCTTTCTCAGGCATTTTCCCTAACTCGTTCTCGCTGGAGGACATTTCTGATGCATTAATACCTTAGGTGGATTTGTATCGACTTGCTTTTTAGTGTTTCTTGTGTTATAATGTATATAATTTTGCATATTGGATTAAGTTAATACTTGGATCTTCTAGCTAGCTGGGTATTCTTAGCTGTATCAATTGATTTGATGTTATATATTTTCAGGGTAGGAGCTTAAGATGTTAGGTGTGTCTCTTCAGACTCTCAGAGTATCTACAAAGATGTTCTTAGGGGTTGAGTTTACCTGCTATAGGAGTATTCAAGCAGGCTGAGTGGAATAAAATACAGGTAAATTCTAAAGTTTAACTAAACACTGTACACATTCAATGAAAAACAGCCCTGAGTATGTTTGCAAGAGTAGTTATTATAACGATCAACAAAGAGGTTAAGATTTCTGGTCTGTTGAGGGATCCAAGTTAGCTTGTGACCAATTGAGACCCTTCCTTGGTGCAATCCCAGTTACCTTGGATGATTTTGGTCTCAGTCAAGTTGCTGCCTGGGTCGTCTGGCTGCTATTCTGATTTCTGGAGCTGGGCACTGGCTTTTCCTGCAGGGCAAACCGAGCCTAGCATGTGTGGCCCTGTAGATCAGCACCCCTGTGGCTGGAACTGCTGCTCATGCTGCCACTGCTGGGTCTGTAGCCACTGCTGCTGAAGCTGTTGCTGCTGGACCCACCACTGCTGCTGCCTCTGCTGCTGCTGTAGCTGCCACTGCTGGAGCCACCACTGCTGCTGAAGCTGTTACTGCTGTGTCCAGTGCTGCTGCTCCCACTGAAGCTGCCGCTCCTGGGTCTGCTGCTGCTGGGTCTGCCGCTGCTGCCGCGACTGGAACTGCTACTGCTGGGGCCACTATTACTGGTGCCGGAGCCACTGATGTTGCTGCCGAACTCTGCTCCTGCTTGGGTCCCACTGTCGGCCCAAGTTGACGTGGCTGGGTCCTAGGACTGCTGCTCTGTTCGCCAGAGCTGGGCTCAGGCAGTGGGGGAGAGGAGGGAGCCGCAGCTGCTCTGGTTTTCTCCCTGCTCCACATGTGCTTCTACCTTGCGGTCTGCTCCTCCGTTGCTCACTGCTGCTCTCCCTTCATGTTTCCTGAGCTGCGGAGAGCACCAGAGTGAGGGGAAACTCCCACACCTGGCTTTTCCTGCAGCTGGAGCCGAGCCTGGCGGCTTTCTGGTGCGCCGCCACCGCCGCAGTGGACCGAGCTGACAGAGCCGCTTTTTCCGGCCTGTGTGGGTCTGGATGCTCTGGATCTCTTCTACTTCTCTGCTGCCCCTTCAATTTCCTATACACCTCACTTTTTAGTAAAAGTGTATATTTTGCTGAGGTTTTTTGGTCTTTTCCTCCCCAAGGCTGCTTTGGCGTGGTACCTACACCACCATCTTAACCAGAAGTTCAGAAAGAAAAATCTTGGGATGAACTCTTGCCTGTTCAGCTGCAACTAAGAGATTACAACCTTTGAGACAGAGCTAGCTGACCTGTGCTGGGCAAAAGTAAGAATGTAGACTCTTTTGAAGGGGCCTGAGTGCTCAAGGAGTGTCATGTTCTTCAAAGTCTACTTTATTCCCTCTGGATTAACAAATTGACACCCTACCTGGTATCATGGAGTATAAGAAATGCTGGAAAGAGGGTCATTGAGTTTGCAACACGGTCTTGTGTTTTGGAAATGGCCATGGGCAATGTGAAGTGGGTTTGCTGGTTGCCTGCATAGAGACCTCATGGGGCAATGAGGATGAACCATGGCTTGCACTGGAGACCCAGTGGAGATGCCAGGACCATGAGATGGCTGCTGAATTCTGCCAGCCCCAGTGAAGTTTCCTAGGACTGTGAGTAGCCTAGCTGGAAGGGTGGAATTGGAAGGCCAGAGACTTGTTGCTGGTTAGAATTTTCGGACTTGAAGATTTGTCACTGGCTAGGGTTGCTGGACTTGAAGCTACAGAGTTTGATGTTTTCCCTGGTTGTTTTAAATCTTGTATTGGTTGAATATTTCTTTGCTATGCCCAATGCCATCTTTTGCAGTGTGAATATTTATTCTGTGCCATTATGGTTTTTTTGAGGTTAGTTTTTGGTATTATGGCTCAGTTAAAAGATCTTGAACTATGGGGATGTATGAACATCATTGGAATTGATAAAAATTATGGGGACTTTTAAAGTCAGACTGAATGCATTGTATTTTACATCATGTATGGATATCAGTTTATGGGGGCCAGGGGCAGAATGTGGTGGTTTGATTCAGGTGTCCCCCATAAACTTAGGTGTTCTGAATGCTAGGTTCCCAGCTGATGGATATTTGGGAATTAATGCCCCCTGGATGGAGTGTATTGTTGGGGGCGGGCTTATGGGATTTATAGCCAGTTTCCCCATGCCAGTGTTTGGCACACTCTCCTGTTGCTATGGTCCACCTTCTGTTGGCCAGGGGGTGATGTCCACCCTCTGCTCATGCCATCATTTTCCCCTGCCATCGTGGAGCTTCCCCTCGAACCTGTAAGCCAAAATAAATCTCTTTTTCCCAGAAGCTGCTTTTGGTTGGGTGATTTCTACCCACAATGAGAACTGGGCTGCAACACCCATTTTTTTAATTGGGCTGATTTCTTATTGTTCTGTTTTCTGAGGTCTTTGTATATCCTGGATATTTATCCTCTGTCAGATGTGTAGCTTGCAAAGATTTTCTCCCATTTTGTCAATTGTCTCTTTGCTCTATTCACACTCTCTTTTGCTGTACAAAAGCTTCCTAATTTCATGAGATCCCAATGGTTGATTAGTGGTTTTATTTTGTGAGCAATTTGGGTTATATTCAGAAAATCATTACCTATGCCAATATGTTGAAGGGTTTCCCCTATCTTTGCCTCTAGCAATTTCAGAGTTTCAGGTCTGATACTAAGGTCCCTGATCCACTTGGATTTCATTCTTGTACATAAAGAAAGGTAAAGATTTATTTTCATATTTCTACATATAGATATCCAGTTTTCCCAGCACCACTTGTTGAAGAGGCTGAATTCCAGGTCAGCCTGGGCTAGAGTGAAACCATACATTGAAAAAAGTATAAAAAGAAAAGGAAAACCAACCCAGAAAAATCAGATATCTATAGTTTCCTGGATTAGCATCTGGGTCCTCTATTCTGTTCCATTGATCTATATGTCTGTCTTTGTGCCAACACCATGCTGTTTTTGTTACATGGCTGTGTAGTATAGGTTAAAATCAGGTATGGTGATGCCACCAGCTTCATTTTTGTTGCTCAAATTTTTTTCAGCTCATTGAAAATTTTTTATGTGTGTTTTTAATGAATTTTAGGATTTTTTTTTCTTTTGCTGTGACAATGCCATTGGAAATTTAATGAGGATTATACTAAATGTGTAGATTGCTTTTGATAAGATTGCCATTTTCTCAATATTGATTCTTCCATTCCAGTAACATGGGATGTCTTTCCATTTCTTTGTGTCTTTTACAATGTTTTAAAGTTCTCATTTTAGAGTTCTTTCATTTCCATGGATAAATTTATTCCAAGGTACTTTACTTATTTTATTTTTTTTGAAGCAATTGCGAATGGGAGAAATTCCCTGATTTCATCCTCCACATGTTTTTTTGTTAGTATATAAGAAAGCTACTGATTTCTGTGCACTTATTTTGTATCCTGCTACATTGCTAAAAGTGTTTTTTAGCTCTAACAGTTTGCTGGTAGAGTCTTTAGGGTCCTTTATGTGTAGAATTATGCTATCTGCAGATAATGATAACTTGATATCTTCCTTTCCAATTTGTATCCCTTTTATGAGTGCCTCTTGAGTTATTGCTATAGCAAAGACATCCAGTATAAAAGTGGGGACAGTGGACACCTTTGTCTTGTTCCTGAATTTAGTGGAAAAGCTTCAAGATGTTCTCCAATTATTATTATTATGTTGGCTGTAGGTTTGTGATAAGTAGCTTTTATTACATTGTGATATGTTTCTTTTGTTCCCATTTTCTGTAATACTCTTACCATGAAAGGATGTTGGATTTTGTTGAATGCCTTTTCTGCATCTATTGAGATGATCATTGGATTTTTGTCCTTCAGACCATTTATATGATATATTACATTTATCAATTTGCATATGTTGAAGCATCACTGCATCCTTGGGATAAAGCCAACTTGGTCAGAGTGATATATTCTTGTATTCTGTTTGAAATTATTTTTTTAGAATTTTTGCATCTATGTTCATGAGGGAGGGAGATTGGTCAGTAATTTTCTTTTTTGGTCTTTTCTTTGCCTGGTTTTGTTATGAGGGTAAGGCTGGCTTCATATAAGTAGTTTGGTAGAGTTCATTCCTTTTCTATTATATGGAAAAGGTTGAGAAGCAGTGGTGTTAGCTTTTACATGGAGGTCTAGTAAAATTCGCCAGTGAACCCATCTGGGCCTGGACATTTTTTAGTTGGGAGACTTTTTATAGGTGCTTGGATCTCTGTACTTGTTATAGGTCTTGATTTAATTTTGATAGTTCATATGAATCAAGGAAAGCATTTCTTTCAGATTTTCTAACTTAGAGGAACATGTATTCTTAAAGTATGTCTTTATAATTTTCTGAATTCCTTTGGTATCTGTTGTAATGGTGCCATTTTTATCTTTAATTTTATTAATTTTTTCTCAACTCTTTTTTTTGGTCAAATTTGCTAAGTGTTTATCAATCCTGTTTATCCTTTCAAAGAACCAACTCTCTTGTTGATTCTTTCTTTTTTTTTGGTTTCTATTGCATTAATTTATGCCCTAATCTTTATTATTCCTTCTCATTTACTGATTTTTGGTTTGCTTTGTTCTTCTTTTTCCAAGTCCTTAATGTGAAACATAAAATTATTTATTTGTGAACTCTATAATTTCTTAATACAAGCACTTAGAGCTATAAAGTTCCCTCTTAGTACTGCCATCATTACATCCCAAAGGTTTTCATATGTTGTATTATCATCATCTTCTGATTCTATGAATTTAGTGATTTCTTTTTTTAAGGTTTTTAAAATTTTTTTGTTCATTTTTATTTATTTATTTATTTGGGAGCGACAGACAGAGAGAGAAAGAGGCAAATAGAGAGACAGAGAGAGAATGGGCATGCCAAGGCCTCCAGCCACTGCAAACAAACTCCAGATTCATATGTTCCCTTGTGCATCTGGCTAACGTGGGTCTTGTGGAATCAAGCCTTGAGCTGGGATCTTTAGGCTTCATAGGCAAACGCTTAACTGCTAAGCCATCTCTCCAGGCCTCCTTTTTGATTTCTTCAGTGACACATTCATCATTCAATAGTGTACTATTTAGTCTCCATGAATTTCTATAGGCTCTGTAGCTTTTCTTGTTGCTGATTTGAAGTTTAATCTCACTGTGGTCAGATTGAGCACAAGGGATTATTTCAGTCTTCCCATATTTGTTGAGATTTGCTTTGTGTCCTAATATATGGTCTATTTTAGAGGATGTTCCATATGCTGCTGAGAAAAAAATGTATATTCTATAGTATTTGTGTGGAATGTTCTGTAGATATCTGTTAGGTCCATTTGTTCCATGACATCATTTAATCCAGATGTCTCTCTCTTTATTTTTTGCCAGGATGACCTCTCAATTGATGAGAGTGGAGTGTTGAAGTTACCCACTGCAATTGGGTTTGGTATTATGTGTGATCTGAAGTCTAATAGTGTTTGTTTGATGAAATTGGGACCAAGTCATGTGCATACATGTTTAGGATTGTAATGCCATTCTGTTGAGGTCTCCTTTAATTAGTATAAAATGACCTTCTTTATCCTTCCTCACTAATGTTGGTTTGAAATCTATCCTGTAGATATTAGGATAGCAAGCCCTGTTTGTTTCCTAGGCTGATTTGCTTGAAATACCATTTTCCATCCTTTCACCATAAGACAGTGTCTATCTTTCATTGAGAGATGGAGTTTCCTGGAGGCAACAAATGACAGGATCCTGTCTTTTAATCCAGGCTGCAAGCCTCTGTCTTTTTGTTGGTGCATTGAGGCCATTAATATTAAGAGTTATTATTGAAAGGTATGCATTTATTTTCACAATTCTTTCTATTTTGTAGTGTTTCTTGTTTCCTCTTTACTTGTTTGTTTTACCTGTTATTTGAGTGTGGTTTATTTTTTCCTACTTCTTCCTGTGTGTGTTTTGCTTTCTTTTCAGCATGAAGAATTCTTTCAAGTATTTTCTGTAGAGCTGGTTTAATTATCATAAATTCCTTTAGCCTGTTTTTGTTGTGGAATGTCCTTATTTCTCCATCAATTTGGGTAGATAGCTTTGCAGGATAAAGTAATATTGTTTGACAGTTGCTATCTTTCAGAACTTGGAAGAAGTTTGTGTTGAGTAATCTGAAGTTATTTTGAAGGATTTGTCTTGTAGGTGACTTGCTCTTACTCTCTAACTGCTTTCAATATATTTTCTATGGTTCTTATGTTTAGTAGTTTAATTATAACATGGAGAGGAGAAGTTCTTTCCAGGTTTTCTCTGTTGTGTGTTCTAAGATTCTTGTATCTGCACTGGCATTTCTTTCCCTACTTTGGGGAAGTTTTCTTCTATGATGTTGTTGAGAACACCCACTAAGCCTCTTCTCCTTCTACTGTTCCTCAAATTCTTATGTTTGATGTTTTCATACTGTCCTGGATATCATGAAATCCCCATTAATACCTTCCTACTAGCTTGTCTTTCTCTTTGGTGAACTGGATTAGGTCTGCCACCTGGTCTTCTAGTTTAGATATTCTGTTTTCACCTTCATATCCATTCTACTGGTGAGACTTTCCCCAAAGGGTGGTTTTTATTTTTTTTTTTTAATTTCATTGACTGTATTCTTCAGAGCTAGGATTTCAGCTGGGTTTTCTTTGGTATTTCTATTTCCTTACTCATGTCTTGTAATGATCTCCTTGTTTCATTAAGCTGATTTTCTGTGTTCTCTTTCAAAAGTTTGATTTCTTCTTTAATTTCTTCTTCCTTGATTCCTTTCATTTCTTGCTTGATTTCTTTGAGTATAGATATCATCATGTTTTTTGAAATCTTTGTTAGTCATTTCCTCTAAAACAGTCTCATTTGTGATCATTTTTGATAGATTCATAATTTTTGGTGGGACTGTATTGTTTTGATTCTTTGTGTTTCTTGTATTGTAATGTAGTGACTTTTGCATCTTGAAATGATTTGATACTTGGGTTTTCTCCTTATTTTCAGTGTTCTTAGATGTGGTAATACACCTTTATATACTTTCAGAATATGAGCTTAAGCTACCAGGTGTCTCTTATACTCCAATCCAGCCACTGAAGCAATCCTACTTCTGAGTTTGCTTGGTAAGCAAGTATTTTAGTGGACTGGGTGGAACAATTTACTAGCAAATTCTAAACTTCAGCTGAGCAATATACACTCAATAAAAACAAGCAAAACACATGTAATTGTCAGGATTAAGACAAACAGATAGTCTTATAAAGCCAAAATCCTTAAAGGTATGTGTTGCTCTACACCCTTAATCTTGTCAGCTGGGTTATAGAGATTTCTGTTCTGAATTGAGTTCCAGGTCAACCTGTATCTGGATCAGACCCTGCCCCCAATAATTATGAAGCAATAGATAAATATATAAAGTCCCTATAAATATGAAAGTGTCAAAGGCAACAATATTCAATCCCCAAATACAGGTTATTTGAAAATGGTAAAGCCAACAAAGAATATATAACCCATAATCTGCTCTGACAAGGAAAGTGAGATTAGCTCTTCCAATGTGGGCCTATGTACATGTTTGTTTTTGTTGTTGTTGTTTTGTTTTGTTTGTCAGATGGCTTCGTTACCTTTTGGGGTGGCTTCCAATCTCACCAATGCTGAGTGCCCATCTCAATCCCTCTGTGTTGTTCTGTGGAGCTGGAGTCCTGATCAGTTGTGCTGGATGTGCTGCCACTGGGGGCTGAATACCAGATGTTCACAGTTCTGATGGTCAGAGATGGGAGAGTTCAGACTTCTGGAGTTGCTCACTCAGTTCTACCTGTATCCATTTCAGCACCTACTTAGTTTGTCTTCAAATTTCACAATTTTGCAAGAAAGCTGATGAAGTTGAAAAATCTCCTTGTTTGGTCTTGGCTGCTTCTGCTGCTTAGCACCTCTAGTGGGGATGTGCCAGTCAGGTATGTGGATCACACATATCAGCAGGGGGCCAGCACCTCAGTGGGGTTCTCGCCATCTTCCTCCTTTATGGTGGATCTTGATTTCTCCTGCTTTTCTGCTGTGTCTAAGAATAACCTGTACTACTTCACTTTTCAGAAGAGTGCATTTTGCTGGGGTTTTGCTTAAATCCCTCCCTAGGCTGGTTTGGTATGGCTCCTATGCCACCAACTTACCCAGAAGTCTGTTCTGTAATTTTTTTGTTGTTGTTGTTCTATCTTTGTCTGGTTTTGGTATCAAGGTGATGCTGGCTTCAGAGGAGTTTGGTAGGATTCCTTCCTTTTCTACTTTATAGAAAACTTTGAGAAGCATTGGTGTTAGTTCTTGCATGAAGGTCTGGTAAAATCACCAGTTAATCCATAAGGGCCTGGACATGTTTTACTTTGGAGTTTTTTTTTAATAACCACTTGGATCTCCCTATTTGTCATAGGTCTATTTAAATTTATTGTTTGTTTATTTAGATTTATTTACTTATTTGAGAGTGACAGAGAGAGCGAGAGAAGGAGGGAGAGAGAGAGAGAGAATGGGCACACCAGGGCTTCCAGCCACTGCAAATGAACTCAAGACATGTGTGCCCCCTTGTGCATCTGGTAATGTGGGTTCTGGGGAATCGAGCCACAAATCAGGGTCCTTAGGCTTCACAGGCAAGCGCTTAACCACTAAGCCATCTCTCCAGCCCCATAGGTCTATTTAAGTGGTTAATCTCATCTTGATTTAGTTTTGATAGGTCATATAAATAAAGAAAATCATCTATTTCTTTCATATTTTCTAACTTAATGGAGTATATGATCTTATAGTATGTTTCTATGATTTTTAAAAATTTCTCTGGTATATGTTTGATGGTGACTTTTTCATACCTAGTTTCATTAATTTGTGTCTTTTTCTTTTGGTCAGATTTGCTAAGGGTTTGTCAATCTTTTTTTATCCTGTCAAAGAACCAACTCTGTTTCATTGATTTTTTTTTTTCCTATTTCATTAAATTCTTCTCTCATCTTTATTATTTATTCCTTTCTTCTTATTTTTGGTTTGCCTTGTTCATCTTTTCCAAAGGTCTTATGGTTAAACATTAAGTTGTTTACTTGCAACCTTTCTAATTTCTTAACATAGGCACTTAAAGATATAAATTTCCCTCTTAGGACTCCCTTCATTGAGTCCCAAAAGTTTTGTATGTTGTGGTCTCTTTATCATTTGAATTTATGAATTTATTTATTTTTTTTCTTGGGACAACTCAGAAAGTATCATGGTGCTGGAAATAAATGACTAGAGTGTTGAATAATATCTCAATCACACCTTCCAAGGCTCAGGATCTAATGCAGAAGAGGTGGTGGAAAGGATGTAAGAGCCAAAGGAAGGGTAGAACTCCTTACAATGTCCTCCCTCCAGACATAAAATGGCCTGGATATCCATGACCTCACAGTGCCTCACATACTTACACAAGACCATCATAAAAGGAGGAAAAGATCATGACACCAAAATAAAAGAGAGGCTGATTGAGATGGGGAGGGGATATGATGGAGAATGGAATTTCAAATGGGAAAATGGGGGGATGGAGGGTATTACCATTGGATATTTTTCATAATCATGGAAAGTGTTAATAAAAATTGAGAAAAAAAATTTTATTGACAACTTCCATAATTATAAACAATAAGCCATGGTAATTCCCTCCTCCCCCCCCACTTTCCCCTTTGAAAGTCCACTCTCCATCATATCCGTTCCCCCTCTCAATAACTCTCTCTTTTATTTTGATGTCATGATCTTTTCCTCCTATTATGGTCTTATGTAGGTAGTGTTAGGCATTGTGAGGTCATGGATATCCAGGCCATTTTGTGTCTGGAGGAGCACTTTTGTAAGTAGTCCTACCCTTCCTTTGACTCTTACATTCTTTCTACCACCTCTTCTGCAATGGACCCTGAGCCATGGAAGGTGCTATTGAGATATTTCAGTGCTGAGAACTACTCTGTCACATCTTCTCAGCACCATAGTGCCTCCTGAGTCATCATCCCAAGATCACTGTCATCTGATAAGACAATGTTTTCTATTCAAAAGTGAGAGTAGAATTAATATATGGATATTAATGTTAAGATAGTACTTACTGGGCAGTTTGGTGAGCATTGTATATACTTTTAGCCAGACACTGGCAGACGTTACAAACCTAGTGCTCATAACTACCCATGTTATAGGTTTTCAGTATCAACAATATATTTCCTCCCATGGAGTGGGCCTCCAGTCAAATTAGAGAGTGTTTGGTTTATCCCATAACAGACATGGCACTATTGCACCCATTGGCTCATTTGGGCTTGTTGGCCAAGTATAAGGCTTGCAGTATCCACTGTTGGTTATCTTCACTGGTGATTTCTCTCTCTCCAGGATGGCTTTTTTCAGCTTTCTGTCAGCTGGTCTACATGGAGGAGGTTTTTAGCTCAACTCCAGCAGGGTTTCTCAGTGACTTTGCAGCCCAATTATGTGGAGACTTCAGCAATAGGGTCTTACCATCTATTCCTGGTGGGAAACCAAGGGCCTCAGCAATGGCCTGAAATGTTTGCAGGGCCTCAGGGACCTCCCTGGCCAACACCTCACTGGAAGGTATCCCATCACAGGCACTGAAAATTTTCTAGAAACAAGCTATGGCTCCTGTGTGTTCCATTGTCCAAAAAAGTAGGTTTCCAAATGACTTATTTACATCCACTTAGATTTTGATTAGCCTTCCCTCCACCTTTCCTTACTCAGTCTTTGCCGCTGACTTCATTTAGACCTTTTCAAACCCATTAATGTGTTCTTCTACTTACATATATACAATACCATTCTATTAGTTCTCCCCACCCCGCCTCCCTTTCAGTTCCTTTTATATCCCCTTTCTAGCTTACTGGCCTATGCTGTGTTTTCTTCCTACCTACACAGAAGTCCAGTTATTTGTAGATATGATCCACATATTAGAGAGAATATGTGATGTTTGGCTTTCTGGGCCTGGATTACCTTACTTAGTATAATCCTTTCCAGATCCATCCATTTTCCTGCAAATTTCATAAGTTCATTTTTCTTTACCACTGAGTAGAACTCTATTGTGTAAATGTACCACATCTTCATTGTCCACTCATCAGTTGAGGGTCATCTAGGCTGGTTCCATTTTCTAGCTATTGTGAATAGAGCAGCAATAAATGTTTAATTAAGTATCTCTAAGTTAGTGAGATGAGTCCTTAGGACATATGTGTAGGAGTGCTATAGCTGGGTCTCATGGTAGATCTATTTTTAGCTGTCTCAGGAATCTCCACACTAATTTTCCTAATGGCTGTACCAGATTACATTCCCACCAACAATGTAGAAGGGTTTCTCTTTTTCCATATCCTCTCCAGCAATTATGTTCATTTATTTTCATGATGGTAGCCAATCTGACAGGAGTGACATGGCATCTTGGCATAGTTTTAACCTGCATTTCCCTGATGACTAGGGATGTTTAATATTTTTTTTAGATGTTTATATGCCATCTGTATTTCTTCTTTTGAGAACTCTCTATTTAGTTCTATTGTTTAAATTGGGCTGTTTGATTTTTTTTTTGTTATATATTTTTTTAGTTCTTTGTATATCCTATATATTAATCCTCTAACAAATGTATAGCTGGCAAATATTTTCTCCCATTCTGTAGGTTGCCTCTTTGCTCTATTCACAATGTCCTTTGCTGTGCAAATGGCTTGTAATTTCATTAGGTCCCAGTGATTAATCTGTGGTTTTATTGCCTGAGCAATTGGGGTTATATTACAAAAGTCCTTGCCAAGACCAATATGTTGAAGGGTTTTCCCTACTTTTTACTCCTGTAGTTTTAGTGTTTCAGATCTGATGTTAAGGTCTTTGATCCAATTGGAGTTCATTCTTGTGCATAGAGATAAGGATGTATTTTCATCCTTCTATAGATACATATCCAGTTTTCCCAGCACCATTTGCTGAAGAGGCTGTCTTTTATCCAGTGAATATTTTTGGCATTTTAGTCAAAGATCAGGTGCTTATAGCTACCCTATTCTGTTCCATTGATCTACATATATGCTTTTGTGCCAGTACCATGCTGTTTTTGTTACTATGGCTGTGTAGTATAGGTTAAAATCGGGTATGGTGATACCACTAGCCTTATTTTTGTTGCTCAAAATTGTTTTAGATATTTGGGATTTTTTATGCTTCCAGATGAGTTTTTAGATTTTTTTCTATTTGTGTGAATAATGGGAATCTTGATGGAGATTTCATTTAATGTATAGATTGCTTTTGGTAAGATTGCCATTTTCACAATATTGATTCTTCCAACCCAAGAACAATTGATGTCTTTCCATTTCCTGGTTTCTTCTGAAACTTCTTGCTCAAGTATTTTAAAGTTTTCATTATAGAGATCCTTCACTTCCTTGGTTAGGTTTATTCCACAGTACTTTACTTATTTATTGATTGATGCAATTGTGAAAGGGAGTGATTCTCTGATTTTATTCTCTGTGCATTTGTTGTTAGCATATAGGAAGGCTACTGATTTCTGTGTTTATTTTGTATCCTGCTACATAGCTGTGTTTATCATCTCTAACAGTTTTCTGGTAGAGTCTTTAGGGTCCTTTATATATAGAATCAGGTCATCAGCAAATAATCATAACTTGATCTCTTCCCTTCCAATTTGTATCCTTTTTATGTATGTCTCTTTCCTTATTGCTATGGCTAAGACTTCCAGTACTATATTAAAGGAAAATGGGGACAGTGGACACCCTTGTCTTATTCCTGATTTTAGTGTAAAAGCTTCCAGTTTTTCCCTATTTAGTAATATGTAGACTATAGGCTTATCATAAATAGCCTTCATTATGTTGACATTTGTTGCTTCTATTCCCATTCTCTGTAGGAATTTTATTATGAAGGGATGTTGGATTTTGTCTAGTGCTTTTCCTGCATCTATTGGGATGATCATGTGATTTTTGTCTTTCAGTCCATTTATATAATGTATTACATTTATCAATTTGCATATGTTGAACCATCCCTGCATCTCTGGGATAAAGCCTACTTGGTTGGCATGAATGGTCTTTCTGATATATTATTGCATTCTGGTTGTCAATATTTTGTTGAAAATGTTTTTAAACTTTTTGTTCATTTTTATTTATTTATTTGAGAACAACAGACAGAGAGAGAAAGAGGCAGATAGAGAGAGAATGGGCATGGCAGGACCTCCAGCCACTGCAAATTAACTCCAGATGCATGAGCCCCCTCGTGCACCTCAGTAACATGGGTCCTGGGGAATCAAGCCTTGGACGGGGGTCCTTAGGTTTCACAGGCAAGCACTTAACTGCTAAGCCATCTCTCCAGCTAGCTCCTTGTTGAAAATTTTTGTATCTATGTTCATGAGGGAGATTGGTCAGTAATTTTCTTTTTTGTTCTATCTTTGCCTGGTTTTGGTATCAGGGTAAGGCTGGCTTTGTAGAAGGACTTTGGTAGGATTCATTCTTTTTCTATTTTATGGAAAAGTTTGAGAAGCATTGGTGTTAGCTCTTCCATGAAGGTCAGGTAAAATGCAATGGTGAATCCACCTGGGCCTGGACTCTTTTAGTTGAGAGATTATTGATAACTACTTGGATCTCCATACTTGTTATAGGTCTATTTAAGTAATTAATTTCATCTTGATTTAATTTAGGTAGGTCACATAAATCAAGGAAATCATCCATTTCCTTCAGATTTTCAAATTTAGTGGAGTATATGTTGTTATAAGTAAGTCCCTTTGATTTTTTTTTAATTTCTCTGGTGTCTGTTGTGATAGTGCCTTTTTCATCTCTATTTTATTAATTTGTGTTTCTTCTCTCTGTCTTTTGGTCAGATTTGCTAAGGGTTTATCAATCCTGTTTATCCTTTCAAAGAACCAATACTTTGTTTCGTTGATTCATTGTATTTTTTTCTGTTTGTATTTCATTAATTTCTGCCCTAATCTTTATTATGTCCTCCCATCTACTAAATTTCAGTTTGCCTTTTTCATTCTTTTCCAAGGCTTTAAGGTGAAATATTAAATTGTTTACTTGTGACCTGTCTAATTTCTTGGTGTAGGCACTTAAAGCTAAAGCTATAAACTTCCCTCTTAGGACTGTCTTCATCGTGTCCCAGAGGTTTTGGTATGTCGTGTTCTCATTATCATTTGACTTTATGACTTTTTTGATTTCCTTCTTGATTTCTTCATTGACACATTCATCTTTTAGCAGCGTATTGTTTGTGTATGCTCTATAGTTTTTCTTGCAATTGATTTGTAGTTTGATCAAATGTGATCAGATAGAGTGTAAGGAATTATTTCTATTTTCCTGAATTATTAAGATTTATTTTGTGTCCTAATATATGGTCTATTTTAGAGAATGTTCTATATGCTGTGAAAAGAATGTGTATTTTTCAGAATTTGGATGAAATGTCCTGTATGTTAAGTCCGTTTCTTCCATGATCTCATTTAATTCATCTCTGTTTAATTGTGCTAGGATTACCTGACAATTGATGATAGTGGGTTGTTAGAGTTTGGTAGGATTCATTCTTTTTCTATCTTATGGAAAAAAAAAAAAAAAACTACAACAGTGTTTGGTGTTATCTGTGACCTTAGTTCTAATATTGTTTGTTTGATGAATTTTGAAGCCCCCATGTTAGGTGCACATATATTTAGGATTGTAATGTCTTCCTGTTGGAGTGTGCCTTTATTCAATATAAAGTGACCTTCCTTATCTTTCTTAACTAATGTTTGACTGAAGTCTACCTTGTCAGATATGAGGACAGCAACCCCTGCTTGTTTTCTAGGCCCATTTGCTTGAAACATTGTTTTCCAACCTTTCACCCTAAAATAGTATCCATCCCTTCTAGAAAGGTGAGTTTCATAGAGACAACAACTTGAAGAATCCTGCTGTTTTACTCAGTCTGCAAACTGATGTCTTTTGGCTGGGGCATTGAGGCCATTGATATTAAGAGTTATTATTGAAAGGTGTGTATTTATTTTTGCCATGTTTATTGTTTTGTTGTTCTGGTTTTACCTTTGCTGTGTTATATCAACTAGTATTTGAGTACGGTTTGTTTTTTTTTTTTTTTCCAGGTTCCTTATGTGTGTATTTGTCTTTCTTTTCAGCATGGATGGTCCTTTCAAGTGTTTTCTGTAGAGCTGGTTTTGTCTTCAAATATTCCTTTATCCTGATTTGGTTGTAGAATATCCTTATTTCTCCATCAGTCTGAATGGATAGCTTTGCAGGATAAAGTAACCTTGATTGATAGTTGTTTTCTTTCAGAACTTCTAATACATCATTTCAAACTCTTATGGCTTTGAAAGTTTGTGTTCAGGAATCTGCTGTGATCCTGATAGGTTTGCCTTTGTATGTGACTTGATTTTTCTGTCTAACTGCCTTCAATATATTTTCTTTGGATTGTAGGTTTTGTAGTTTATTTATAATTTGGCAAGTAAAGGCTCTTTCTAGGTTTTGTGTTTTTGATGTCCTAAAGGCTTCCTGTATCTGCCTTGGCATCTCTTTCCCAATTTGGGGAAAGTTTTCTTCTATGATTTTGTTGAAAGCACCTACTATACCTTTGGAGTGAAATTCTTCTTCTTCTTTTCTAAGTGTCTCAAATATCTTGAGATTCTCATTCATACTTTCCTATTAGTTTGTCTTTCTCTTTGCAAGACTGTATTAGATCTGCCATCTGGTCTTCTAGTTTAGATATTCTGTCCTATCCTTCATTCATTCTACTTGTGAGATTTTCTACAGTTTACTTCATTGACTATGTTTTTCCTTGCTAGTAATTCTGACTGGATTTTCTTTTTTATTTCTGTTTCCTTATTTATGTCTTGTATTGAACTTCTCATGTCATGATATTTGTTTCCTGTGTCTTCTTTGATTCCTTTGATTTCCTCTTCCATTCCTTTGATTTCCTCCCTGATTTCTTTGAACATATTTATAATCATTCTTTTGAAATCTTTCTCACTCATTTCCTCTAAATCATTCTCACTGGAGGTCATTTCTGATGCCTTAGTACCTTTTGGTAGATTTATATTGTCTTCATTTTTTGTGTGTTTCTTGTGTTATAATGTACACATTTTTGCATGCTGGATTAATTCAATGCTTGGATTTTCTAATTTGCTGCAACATTATTAGATGTATCAATCTATCTGATATTATATATTTTCAGGGTAGGAGCTTAAGGTGGTAGGTGTGGCTCTTAAGACTATCAGAGTAACTCCAAAAGTGAACCTAGATGTTGGGTTTGCCTGCTATGAGAGTATTCAAGAAGGCTGAGTGGAACAAAATACAGGCAGATTCTAAAATTTAACTAAACAATGTACACATACATTGAAAAACTACAGAGTATTTGTTAAAGTAGGTATTATGACTACCAGATCCTTAAACAAAATCACAGTCCCTTATACTGTGTTGTCCCACACCCTTATTCCTGTAAATTAGGAGGCTAAGATTTCTGGTTTGTTGAGGGTTCCAAGTCAGCTTGTAACCATTTGAGACCCTTCCCTTGTGCAATCCCAGTTCTTTTGGGATGATTTTGGTCTCAATTATGCTCTCCTGCTTGAGTTCCTCTTTGCTGCACCATGGGTTCAGGTGGGCTGGCTGGGTCATGGAATTGCTGCTCCAATCATCTGTTAGGTGCTGTGTAGGTGAGCTCCCTTCTCCAGGTCTCTGGTGGTTGCTGTCGCTTATGCTGGTGGTGGGGGAGGGGAGGCTATGGATGATGGATGATATTTTCCCGCTGGTCCTTGCAATCATCTTCCTTATGAGCTGTTCCTCTGTTCTTCCCTGCTGCCCTTCCTTTGCATTTATTCAGTTTGAAGGAGCGCCAGTGTGAGTGGAGAGTCTCCTCACCTGACTTTTCCTGTGGCTCATGCCAAGCCTTATGGCTGGAGCCATGCAGATTTGGTACTGCTGCTGGGGCCACTTCTGCCTGCTTCTGTATGCTCTAGTTGCTCTGGATTTCTCCTAATTCTCTGCTGCTGTTGGTAATTTCTTATATATAATATATAATATATAAATATATATAAATACATATAAATATAAATATATATATATAATATATATATATTCACTTTGGTAGAAGAGTGTATTTTGCTGGTTTTTATTTTGGCTTTTTCTCCCCTAGGCTGCTTTGGCATGGTACCTATGCTGCCATCTTACCCAGAAGTCTGAATTTATGAATTTTTTGATACCCTTCTTGATTTCTTCATTAACCAATTCATCATTTAGTACTATAATTTTTAATTTCCCTGAGTGTGTGTATGCTTTATAGCTTTTCTTGCTATTGGTTTATAGCTTGATCCCACTGTGATCAGGTAGAGTGCAAGGAATTATTTCAATTTTCCTGTATTTGTTAAGATTTGCATTGTGTCCTAAAATATGTTCTATTTTAGAGAATGTGCCTGGTGCTTCTGAAAAGAATGTGTATTCTGCAGCATTTGGATGAAGTATCCTGTATACATCTGTTTGGTCCATTGTTCTAGGATCTCATTTAATCAAAATGCATCTCTGTTTATTTTTTGACCTGTCAATTGATGAGAGTGGGGTGTTGAAGTTGCCTATACAACTGAATTTGGTTTTATCTGTGACCTTAGTTCTAATACTATTTCTTTGATTAAATTTGGAGCCCTCATGTTAGGTGCATATATGTTTAGGTTTCTAATGTCCTTCTGTTGGAGTGTTCCTCTAATCAATACAAAGTTACCTTCCTTATCTTTTCTAACTAATATTCATCTAAAATCTACCCTGTCAGATATTAGGATAGTGATCCCTGCTTGTTTTTAAGACCATTTTTCCAAAACACTGTTTTCCAACCTTGCACCCTAAGATATTGCCTATCTTTTGTTAAGTAATTTTCTGTGATCCTGATGGGCTTGCCTTTGTATATGACTTGATTTTTCTGTGTAACTGCTTTCAATATATTTTCTTTGGTTTGTATGTTTTGAAGTTTAATTTTAATATGATGATTCAAGGTTCTTTCCTAATTTTGTCTGTTTGGTGTTGGTTTCCTGTATCTATATTGGCGTCACGTTCCCTACTTGGTGTAAGTTTTCTTATGTGATTTTGTTGAAAGTCCCTTTTGTGCCTTTGGAGTGAATTTCTTCTTCTACTATGCCCTGAATTCTTATGTTTGATCTCTTCCTAGTGTCCCAAATATTTTGAAATTCCTATTCATGTCTTCTTATTAGTTTCTCATTCTCTTTGTTGGCCTGTGTTATATCTGCCACCTCATCTTCTCATTTAGATATTCTGTCCTCTCCTTGATCCATGCTACTCATCTCTTTATACAGTTTTCTATTTGCCTTGCTCTGTTCATTATTTCTATTTCCTTACCCATGTTTTGTATTGATCTACTTATTTCATTAAGTTTTTTCTTGTGTTTTCTTGAGATTCATTCAGAAGTTCATTTTCTTGTTTGATTCCTTTGATTTCGTCTTTGATTTTTTTGGACATAGACATAATCTTTTTATTTTTAATTTTTGTCAGGCATTTCATTTAAAGCAGTCTCACTGGAGGCCAGTTATGGTGGATTTATAATTTCTGATAGGATCTTATTGTCTTGTTTTTGTGTTTCTTGTATTATAGTGTAGAAGCTCTTGCACCTGGAGTTAATTTGATGGTTGGGTTTTCTTATTATCTGCAGTGTTCTTAGCTGTGCAAATTCAACAATATATATCTTCAGTGTAGGAGTTTAAGGTGCCAGGTGTAGCTCTTATACTCCAAGAGCAGCAGCAGAAATGACACTAGGTTTTGAGTTTGCCTGATATTCAAGTATTGTAGTTGACTGGGTGAAGAAAATTATTGGAAAATTCTAAAATTCAACTGAGACATTCAATCAAACCAGCACAGATTATTAATACAAGCATGGGATGAAATTTAAAGGATGATCTAGTAAATCCAAAGTCCCTAAGGGTGTATGTTGTCCCATACCCTTAATCCTGTCAACTAGGTGGTTGAGTTTTCTAGTCTGAAATAGGATCCAAGGCAGTCTGGAGCCAGTTAGTCCCTGCCTCTAGTAATGACAGAGGAAAAAGACATAAGCCCTAAAAAATCAGGAAACATCAAAGGTAACAATAGTCAACACCAAAATACAGCTTATTTGAGAAGGGTAAAGCCAACCAAGAAGATATAATTCAAATGCAATACATAAACTTTCTTGACATGGAAAGAGAGATTATTACTTCCAGTGCAGGCCTATTTATCTGGTTTTGTATAAGTAGGCCTTGTTACCTTTTGGGATGGCTTCCAATCTCAATAATGCTGAGTGCCTAACCTGATCCCTCTCTGTTCTGGGTAGCTGGGGTGAATGAATTCTCCAGATATTCATAGATATTCATGGCCCTGACAGTTGGGGAATGGGAGACTTTGCAGTGTGCCTGGAATCATACCAGAGCTTCTCAGCTGGTCCTGTTTGTATTCTCCTTTAGCTGCTGTCTTCTCTTTCAGGTTTCTTGCCTTTGCAAGCATGCTGATGTGAGTAGAAAACCCCTTCACCTTGTTTCTTCCCCTGCAGCTTTGTGCCACTGGTCAAGAAGGTTTGAGGATCGGGTCTGCTGGTATCTAGTTGAAATTCTGACCAGTTTCTTCATTTCTGGAAGATCTTTGTCTCTCCTGCTTCTCTGCTATGGTTGATAATAACTTACACCTTCACTTTTCAGTAGAAGAGTTTTGCTGTGTTTCTGTTTGATTCCCTCCCTAGGCTGCTTTGATGTGGCCAGTATACTGCCATCTTATCTGGAAGTCTCTTTTTTCCATTCATACTTTTTTCTTTCTTTCTTTTCTTCCCCTCCTCCTCCTCCTTCTTCTTCTTTTTGGAGGTACCACCTTACTCTTCCCCGGCTGACCTGGGATTCACTATGTAGTCTCAGTGTGGCCTCAAACTCAAGGTGATCCTCCTACCTCTGCCTCCTGAGTGCTGGGATTAAAGGTATACACCACCATGTCTGGCTCCTTTCATACATTTTTTTGACAAGTTCTTTACCACTGTGTTATATCCTCCACTGTCTTTTTACATTAATTTATCCTCATGCTTCAATTTCCCATTTAACTAGAATTACTGGCCTGCACCACCAGGTCTGGCTCGATGTTTTAATATTTTTGAAAAAAAATAATTTCTTGGGAATGATTCAAGCAGGGCTAATGTTGCAACTATATGCCATCTTTCTTCTCTCCAGCATTATCTTTATTTTTCTCATAAAGAATAAGTGAATGAAAAAGAAAATAGCCAATAGCACATAATAGTCTAAATTGTTTTCATTTATTTATTTATTGGCAGTATTTTTATGTGTGAAAAAATATAAATAAATATATTAACACATGCATATTGTTGTATATTATGAGAATATATATATATATACATACATATATATATATATATGTATATGTATATGTATGTATGTATTTTCCATATACCCATGTGACCCATTTACCCATTTATGGTATAACTGTGGTTCATGTATGAAGAAGAATATATGATCGGCCTGTGTTATTCTCTTTCTTTGTAAGTCATGAATTCTTGTAAAAATATATGCTGGAATGGTAATACAGAATAAGAAACACACTTCACGATGTCTGAAACATGAAGCTTTTTGACACTATATAAGAAGGGTTTTGTTCTTCATTTCACTCATTCCCAGAATTTACATAATTCAGTGTAGCAAGACAGCATTGCTAATAAGACATTATGCTAACATGCCAACAACAATTTGTATACTTCATTAATAAATTTAATAATAAATCTGAAAAATATATATTCCACCAAATTTATACATGTGAATAATATGTTTGGTTTTGGTTTTATTTTCCTTTCAAAGATAAAGATAATTTTATTTAATCTAAATAAATAATACTAAACATATGTTTTTTAAAGCATTCTTCTGAATAGATGTTTCTACTCAATCATATTTTCTATTACACATAGCAGATCATGTAGCTGTTGAATAAATTGGCATTGGCTTCAGTTTGAGTCTTATAATTGTATTGCATGCTAAACTTTGTATTTAGTGAGATGTGTTGATGTTTCTGAGCTTTAGCAAATAAAAATGATTAAAAATGAGGGCTATAACATCAGGCCTGGTTCATAAGAAATATATATGTTTATTTCTCTGTGTTTCTTTGTCTTCCCTGTTGAATAGGATGAATATTGCATTTTTTTTTTCATTGAAAAATACACATTTAAAAGTGTAAATTCTTTGTTAGCTGATTTGTGGAATGGTCACTTGGAGGTAGACTTGGTTTACCAGAAACAGCTATTTGAGACTGTTCAAGTCACCATGAAATAAACTTCAGTATGTTTCTGACATTTTGAAGTATATTTCTTACTCTCTATTATTATAACTATAATAATCTGTTAAAACTAGAATGCATGATTTATAATGAATCAAAAGAAAAAGTAAAACAAAAACAGGAAAAACAGTTTAATGGAAATGAAGATAAGGAACTGGGGATACAGCTCAGTCAGTAGAGGGCCTACCTAGTGTGTAGAAGGCCTTGAACTTGATTCACGGTATCACACAAAAATGTGAATTAGACCTACAAGATCCCCAAAACAAGACAGGCTTCTGTCAGATCACTTGATTACCCACCCAAGATAAAAGACAGGACCCTACCACTAAAGACATCACATGTTTCTGACACAGAACATGGAGAGATCTGGCTGAAATACAGAAGAGAGCCAGTTCCCAGATGGTTAACCCATATAATGCTGGAAAGCAGCGACATGAGCAGGAAGAAAGTGGTCAACATTGTTGTGAGCAAGCAGGGGAACGTGCTATTCAAAAGCAACGAGCCTGACAAGGCAATGGTAGCACCCAGCCTTCATAGGTAACCAATGGGTTTCTGCTTGGCTAAGAGATCCACTCAGTGGAAAGGAACCCATAGCTGGAATGGGGAACCAGGTCAAAACCCTATGGAGGCTATGATTATGACTATGACTAAGATTATGGTCTCCAGTGGCAAGCTCCCACTAGTCTTTGGCCAAAAGAGGGGCTACATCCATTAAAAAAATAAAAATCTCTTAAAAAATAGAAAAAATTGTGAGAATGGTAGTGTGCACCTTGGGAGGTAGACAGGAAATTCATAAGTTCAAGGTCATTATCAGCTACACATCAAAGCCAACCTGGGCTATAGACACCCTGTCTCAACCAAAAAGAAAAGAAAATAATGGAAATGAAGGCAAAATTTTTGTCCCTTAATAATTCTCCCTATCTTTTATCAACATATTATGTTAAAATTATAAATTTAGTTATAAAATGAATATGAATAAATGAAGGCAAGAGGCCTTAACACTAACCAAATCACAACATTAGAAAATAAGCTTACCCTAGTTCAAACCATTAAGTGTTTATTTTAGATTCTTATAATGGTACTACAGTTTTTTCAGGAAATTAACTTGCAATCCAATCCAAGGAAACAATTTATAAAATATTTTTACAAATATTTGAATATAATTTAGCAGTATTTCAAGAGATATTGTAATATTTATTGGCACTGTTATACCAGAGATCAGTAGAATGAAAATAATTTAAAGGAAGCAAAACCAATTTTAATATGCATTTTTTTTATTATTCTAGCTTTATGGAGGGCAGACATTTTAATAAAATGTAGAGCAATGAATGTACTCTTAAAATTATCTCCCTGAAGCCATTTTGTGAATGTCAACTAGATTCATTGGCATATGTCACACCTGATGAGAGAGTAGCATTGGTACCCATTTATGTAAACTGTGAGTTCTAGTAATCATTAGTGTCCTTCCAGAAGTCAATCCTCTCTCAAAAGAATGTAAAAAGAAGAGTACATTTTGTTTTAAGATATTTTATTTTTATTATTGTGCAATTATTTCTCCATGACATAATTTCTCAATTAATATAATTTCATATGTCCTCAATCTAAAATGTCTTATATTCATGCAATTATTCATAAATATAAAAATAATTCAGCTGTTTTGAAAGTTTTTATATTTTCGTTGTATAGATCTTTTACTTCCTTGGTTAACATTATTCCAAGGTATTTTATTTTATTTTTTTTGTTGCTATTGAAAATGGGACTATGTCCTTTATTTCTTTTTCTGTGTCTTTTTCATTTGCATACACAAATGCTACCAATTTTTGTGCATTGATTTTCTGTCCTCCTACACTTTGCTATAGGAGTTAATCACCTTCAGGAGTTTTAGGATGGAGTCTCTCAGGTCTCTTACATATACAATCATGTCATCAGCGAACAGAGCTAACTTAACTTCTTCCTTTCCAAATTGTATCCCTTTTATTTCCTTCTCCTGTCTTATTGCTTGAGCTAGGACTTCCAGAACTATATTGAAAAGCAGAGGTGAGAGAGGACATCCCTGTCTTGTTCCTGATCTCAATGGGAATTCCTCCAGTCTCTCCCCATTAAGTATTATTTGGGCCTTTGGAGCTTTGTATATTGCCTTTATTATGTTAAGATGTGAACTGGCCATGCCAATTCTCTCCAATATTTTGATCATGAAGTGATGTTGTATCTTGTCAAAGGCCTTTTCTGCATCTATTGAAATTATCATGTGGTTTCTATGTTTAAGCTTGTTTATGTGGTGTATTACATTGACAGATTTTCATATGTTGAACCACCCTTGTGTTCCTGGGATAAATCCCACTTGGTCAAGGTGGATAATGCTTTTGATGTGTTGTTGGATTCAGTTTGCGAGTATTTTGTTCAGGACCTTTGCATCTATGTTCATTAGGGAAATAGGCCGGTAGTTTTCTTTTCTTGTGGCATCTCTGCTTGATTTTGGGAGTAAGGTGATACTAGCTTCATAGAAGGAGTTGGGTAGTTTTCCCTGTTCTTTAATTGTGTGGCACAGTTTTAGAAAGATTGGTTTGAGTTTTTCCATGAAGGTTTGATAAAATTCGGCTGGGAATCCATCTGGTCCTGGACTCTTCTTTTTTGGGAGGTTTTTTTTTATTACTTTTTCAATCTCCATGAGTGTGATGGGTTCATTGAGGTGGTTGATCTGCTCTGAGTTTAGCTTTGGTAGATGATATGCGTCCAGGAATTTATCCATCTCCTCCACATTTTCCAGTTTTGTGGATTAGAGGTTTTTGAAATAAGTCCTGATGATTCTGCCAATTTCACTTATGTCTGTGTGATTGCTCCTTTTTCATTTTGGATTTTGTTAATTTGGAGTCTCTCCTTTTTTTTGCTTGATCAAATTGGCCAGAGGTTTGTCAATCTTGTTTATTTTTTCAGAGAACTAGCTCTTTGTTTTGTCAATTGCCTTAATTGTTTCCTTGGTTTCCAATTCATTAATTTCTGTTCTGATTTTAATTATTTCTTTCCTTCTGGAGCTCCTTGGGTTGAATTTTTCTTGTTTTTCCAGTGCCTTTAGGTGGATGGTTAGGCTATTGATTTGGAATCTTTCTGTCTTTTTTATGAAGGCACTGAGTGCTATGAATTTTCCCCTGAGGACTGCCTTCATTGTGTCCCATAAGTTTTGGTATGATGTGTTCTCATTGTTATTCAATTCCAGGAATTTTGCAATTTCATTTTTTATTTCATCCACTATCCATTTATAAAAGTGTGCTGTTCAATTTCCAGTTGCCGTTGGGATTCTTGGTGGTTTTTTTTTGTTGTTGATTTCTAACAATATAGCATTGTGATCTGATATCATGCAGGGAATTATGTTAATTTTCCTAAATATGTGGAGGCAGTCTTTGTGACCCAGTATGTGGTCTATTTTAGAGAATGTTCCATGGGCTGCTGAGAAGAATGTGTAGTCTGTGGATTTGGCATGGAAAGTTCTGTAGATGTCTGTTAGGTCTAAGTGTTCTATGGTTTTGTTGAGCTCTCTTACTTCCCTGTTGAGTTTCTGTTTGGATGATCTGTCTATTACTGATAATGGTGTGTTGAAGTCCCCAGCTATGATGGTGTTGGTGGCTATTTATGTTTTATTGTGAAGTAGGTTTTGTTTTATATTTTACTTGGTGCCCCTGTATTTGGTGCATACAGATTTATGATTGTAATATCCTCTTGATGGATTGTACCCTTTATAAGTAGGAAGTAGCCTTCTTTGTCTTTTTTGATTGTTTTTGGTTTGAAGTCAATTTTATCTGATATTAATATAGCTACACCTGCTTGTTTCTTATTCCCATTTGTTTGGAATATTGTTTTCCACCCTTTCACCCTGAGAAGGTTTCTGTCTTAAGTGGTAAGGTGGGTTTCTTGAAGGCAGCAGATTGAGGGGTCTAATTTTTTGATCCACCCTGTAAGCTTATGTCTCTTGATGGATTAATTAAGGCCATTAATGTTTAGGGTGATGACTGTGAGATTTGATTTGATCCCTGCCATGTTGTGGTGGTAGAGGTGTGTTGGTGTTATCATGGAATTTGACATTTTTTGTGTCTACTCTGGGTTTTGTTGTTGTGATCTGCTTCCTATAGGCATTTGTGTTTGGTTATTTGTTTCTTCTCTGTGGAGAATTTCCTGGAATACTTTCTGTAGGTTTGGTTTTGTGTTCATATAATTGTAAAGTTGAGCTGTGTCATGGAAAGTTTTCCTTTCACCATATATTTCAAAAAATTGAAATTCTAATGAAATTATCATATGGTGGTTATATTTCTTTTGTACTTGATCTAAACAATGAATAGAAAAAGATTGGTCCTTAAATAGCATTAGCAACATTGATTAATTCTTGTGACCTCTGGCCATTGAGTTTAAGGGAAAATATTATGTCAGAGGATTATGTCTGGGTTCCTTAAAAGCAAAGTAAGTAACTATATATTTCATTTATAACATACAGAGGAAAACTTTGAGCCTCAATTGCATTGTTAGTAAATAAAAAATGATTAAATGTTAATTTTCTCCTTTGTCACCTATTTCAATGTTCTATAGTAAACTATCATAGCCCCTTTTTATTTTTCTAGAGACTACCTGTCATTTTATAAAGTATTAAAGTCAGAACAATTATTGGTATATTTGTTAGTGGCAAATTATAAGTAAGTTAGAATGAACACTTGCATTATGACAATAACTGATTTTCCTGTCATGATGTTGAATAATTTTGACTGATTTTAAAGGGCACATAACCCTTGCTGTCTTTATTACTTTGTCAGAAGCATCACTTTCTATGTTTATTAGGCCATGACTACGTTTTATGCACTGCAGTGGTATGCTTTGCAGATTTGCTATGATGTGTCCTAGACCTTGAGTAATAATGCTGCTCACAAACAACATGCTGTAATTGCCCAAAGCCAAAAGGACAAGACATGATTTGGAGTCTGCCTATAGTAGACTGAAACAGTGGCACACACAAATTTGATCAAAATTTATCAAATTGTATCTGGGAAACAGCAGAAACAAGTTCCAGGAGGCCTGGATTGGAAAAGAAGTGTGTCATTACCCCTCAAGTGAGGAGCAGTTTTGGTATCTTTCTAAAGCATAGTTTCAGGAATGTATTTAACTTTTGCTTCACCAAGGCTATGCACTTTTTTATTGCAGCACAATGCATTTTATTTTTCTTACTTACATGATAATTTGTATAATACACTTCATTCATGTGATAGTTTGCTACGATTATCATGAGGAAGGGCTATAGACCAAGTTGTTTAAACAACAGGAATTCCAATGTTCCCACAGTTCTAAAGTTCTGAAGGCTAAGATTCTAAGCAGTTCTTCTTCAGAGACCTCTCTCTCATTGACTAGTCCTTGGCTGCCATCTTTCTGCTTCTTATTTTAAAAAATATTTTTGCTTATTTATTTGGGGGGAGGGAGGAGAATGGGCACACCAGGGCCTCCAGCCACTGCAAACTAACTCCAGCTGCATGTGCCATGTTATGCACCTGGCTTATGTGGGTACTAGGAATTGAACCTGGATCCTTTAGATTTGCACAAATGCCTTAACCAGTAAGCCATCTCTCCAGCCCCCTTTTTCTGCTTCCTTACATGATTCTCTGTGGGGCTACATAGGCTGTGTCTCTCTCCCCATCACATTTCCTCTTCTTGTAAACACTTCACTCTGAATTGATTAGGAGCTACTCTAAAGGACTCATTTTAATTTAATCATATTTTATGAAGGTTCTATCTCCAAATACAACCATATTCTGAGATTTTAGGGTTAGGGTTCCTACATGAATTTTTGGCGTGACACAATTTGGCCTAAATAGTCCACTCTAACATAAAGATTATGATTTTATATATTTTGTCAGTCCATTCTGCCATCATCTAATGTATGACAATCAGAATTTTATTAAATATATGTTAAATTAAAGAATACATGAATGAATGATACTGAATATATATTTAGATTTGAAGGATCTCTTTACTTTCTGTACATAGCTGTCTTATATCCTTTATTATGGCTTAGATTTTTGTTTATGATATTGATTCACATGTATTTTGTTCTAACTGCTTCTTACATTTTCATAATATTCGCTCACTATATTTTGTTTGATTCATAGAGACCCTTCCAGTGTCTACTTGTCTAGCATTGTTATAACTGACCACCTTTGCCTGATAATTAATAATTGTGTAAGAATTCTTTGAGATTAGGGTAGCATGGCAGCATTTATTCATTTATTTATTTGAGATAGAGAGTGTGTGTGTGTTTGTAGATGGGTGTTCTTGAGCCTCCTGCCAATGTAAAGGAATTCCAGATGCATGTGCCACTTTGTCATCTGGCTTTATGTGGGTACTGTGGAATTGAACCTGGGCTATCAGGCTTTGCAAGCAAATACCTTTAACCACTTATCCATCTCTCCAGCCCTTGTTCACATTTTGGATGCATCTATTTACCATACGCTTTCTTTCTGTATTCTAATTTAACTTTTGCCAAACTGATAAAATTATAATATCTCTGTGTTGCTATGATTCACTGTTCATGAGTAAGAGTGACTATTTTCTCATGCACTCCATATAATGACTTTATTCCTTCTCATGGACTCTATTATAAGGATGAAGATTCTTCTTCTTTACTTACATGTACCAATGTATTGCCACATCTCTTGTTTTTATATTGTTGTAAGACTTTCATTAGTAAAAAACACAGGATGTGATAATGTGTTTCTTGGTGACAGTATATTTTCAGGAAATTGCAAAATCTTAATTACATAATTGGCATATTTCATGTATGAAATGTTTTAACTTCCAATATTTACTTATCATTTCTGTTTGAATTTTGGCATTTCAAATGTAAATTTCAATCAATGTGGTACTATTTAGTTGCAGGGGAAAGGTAGTTCCTAAATAATACTTGCACTGTAGAAACATTAGGAATTTAGTTAAAAGTGGAAAAATTGGGAATTTGGGGAAGAGTGGTTAGGAATTTCTAGAGCTTAGGTACCAGTCATCTAGATGCAGGCTGAGAGCCTTCCTTCCCTGATGTTTTTTCCCAGATTCTTCTCATTATGCTGACCATATGCACATTTTTTCCCACAACATTATATGTGACTATTTATCTTGTATTGTGCCTTTACTATACTAGTTATCTAATTTTAAAGTTATTTTCATTGTGTAATGATTAACATGTTTGTCTAATAGATATAGAATTTATTAATTGTCCTATTAATTATAGTGCTATAAATAAGAATGATATCAAGAATTTTAGTTTTCATGACCTAGGCATACTTAAAGACATCAAATGAAAGGACAAATTTGACTTTGTTATGAAAATACTGAGAAATTTAAATATAGAACAAAAAATGAAATAAGTATTCTTTTAAACTATGTATTATTGCTACAGAAATGCTTCCTTGATGTTTCATCTAAAAAAAGTAACAGTTTCAAAGTGTTTCATCTTGGCAACTTGACTACTTCTAATTTTACTTACAGTTTAAAAGCTAGGACAAAAATTTAAAACTCAGTATTTATTTTGCTCCTTTGTTAATTTAAAAAAACATATTGCAAATATTCATAATTATAGGCAATAAACTATGATAATTTCCCCTTCACAACTCCACTCTCCATCATATTGCCTCTCCCTATCAATTAGTCTCTCTTTTATGTTGATGTCATCATCCTTTCCTCCTATTATGAGAATCGTGTGTAAGTAGTGCTAGGCACTGTGAGGTCATGGGTATCCAGGCCATTGTGTGTCTGGAGGAGTGTGTTTTAAGGACTTTTAACTTTCCTTTGGCTCTTACATTCCTATCACCACCTCTTACACAATTGACCCTGAGACTTGGAAGATATGATAGAGATGTTTCATTGCTGAGCATTCCTCTGTCACTTCTTCTCAGCACTATGGTAACTTTGAGTCATCTCAGAGGTCACATCAGAAAATAGAATTTTATCTAAACAAAAGTGAAAGTGGCATTAACATATGGGTATGAACATTCAGAAACGTGCTTACTGTGCAGTTTGATGAGCATAATATATGCATTTAGCCAGTCACCAGCAGGCTTTACAACCCTAGGGCTCATATCCTTCCCTATCATAGGTTTTTCAGTATCAGGCATGCCTTCCCTCCAATGGAGCAGGCCTCCAATCCAATAACAGAATGGTTAATTTCCCCCATAACAGACATGCCACTTATTGCACCAGTTGGCTCATTTGGTCTGGCTGGGCAAGCTTAAGCTTTGTATGGACCACTATTTATCTTAACTGATGACTTCTCTTTCTCCCACAGAGCTGCATGAAGCATAGCTTTTTATAGCATTCCCTCTACTGGTCTACAAGGAGGTTTTCAGATCAGCTTCAGAAAGATTTGTTAGTGATCTGATCCCAAGCATGTGGAAAGTTCACCAAAAGGGTCTTACCATATGTTTCTTGTGGGAAACCGAGAGCCCTGAAATGGCCTGTATCAGGGATATCCCTGGCCACTGAAAGGTATCCCATGCCTGGCACTGAAATTTTTCTAGGAACAATATATAGCTTCTGGGTGTACCATTGTCCAAAAATGTTTACCACATGGTTTAGTCATATCCTCTTATATCTTGATTAGCCCTTCCCCTGCCCTTCTTTTACTCAATCTCTTCCCCTGTCCACACCTAGGTCTTTCCTCCCCCAATAATCTGTTCTTCTACTTATATACAAGCAATACTATCCCCTTAAGTCCTCCCCTCTCCTTGCTCCCTTATAGCTCCCTTCTAGCTTACTGGCCTCTGCTACCAAGTTTTATTCTAACTCACATGCAAGTCTACTTAATATAATCCTTTCCAGACCCATCCATTTCACTGCAAATATCATAATTTCATTTTTTTAACCACTGAACAGAATGCCACTGTATAAATATACCACATCTTCATTATCCATTCATCAGTTGAGGGACATCAATACTGATTCCCTTTCCTAGCTACTGTGAATCGAGCACCAGTAAACATGGTTGTTCAAGTATCTCTAAAGTAGTGAGAAGAGTCCTTGGGATATAAGCCTAGGAGTGGTATAGCTGGGTCATATGGTATATCATTTTTAAGCTGTCTCAGGAACCTCCACACTGATTTCCACAATGACTGTACCAGTTTAACATTCCCATCAACAGTATATAAGGGTTCCTCTACTTCTGCATTCTCATGAACATTTATTTATTAATTTTCTTGATGATAGCCATTTTTAAAGGAGTGAGATGGAGCCATTTTGAAAGGAGTGAGATGGAATCTCAAAGTAGTTTCAATTCGCATTTCCCTGATGGCTAAGAACATTTGTTAGATGTTTATATGCCATCTGTATTTCTTCTTTTTAGAACTTTCTATTTAGTTCCATAGCCCATGATTTTGGGGGGAGGGGGTTACTGGATTTCTTATTCAGTTTTCTGAGATCTTTGTACATCCTAGATATTAATCCTCTGTCAGATGTATAGCTGGCAAGGATTTTCTCCCTTTCTGTGAGTTGTCTCTTTGCTCTATTCACAGTGTCATTTGTTGTACAAAAGCTTTGTAATTTCATGAAGTCCCATTGGTTAATTAGAGATTTTATTTCCTGGGCAATGGGGGTTATATTCAGAAAGTCATTTCCTATGCCAATATATTGACATGATTTCCTACTGTTTACTCTAGCACTTTCAGTTTCAGGTCTGGTATGAAAATCTTTGATCCATTTAGATTTGATCCTTGTGTCTGGAGAGAGATAAGGATATATTTTTCATCCTTCTACATATAAATAACCAGTTTTCCTAGCACCATTTGTTAAAGAGGCTGTCCTCTCTCAAATGCATGTTTTTGGCATTTTTGTCAAAAATCAAGTGGCTGTAGCACCCTGGATTTACATCTGGGTCCTCTGTTCTGTTCCAGTGATCTATGTGTCTATGTGTCAGTACCATTCTGTTTTTGTTAGTATGGTTTTGTACTATAGTTTGAAATCATGTATGGTGATACTGCTAGCCTTATTTTTGTTGCTCAAAATTTTTTGGATATCAGAGGTTTTTTCTGTGCTTCCAAATGAATTTTAGGATTGCTGTTTTTTATTTCTGTGAAGAATGCCATTGGAATGTTAATGGGGATTACATTGATGCATGGATTACTTTTGGTAGGATTGACATTTTTACAATATTAGTTCTTCCAGTCACAGAACATAAGATGTCTTTCAATTTCCTAATACCTTCTGCAATATACCAGTTGAGTGTTTTAAAGTTTTCATTGTAGATCTCCTTCACTTCCTTGGTGAGATTTATTTGACAGGATTTATTTATTTTATTTAAGGCAATGGTGAATGGGAGTGATTCCCAGATTTCATCCTGTGCATGTGTGGTGTTAATCTATAGAAAAGCTACTGAATTCTGTGTGTGTATTTTGCATCCTCTTAAATTACTAAAAGTATTTATCAGCTCTAACAGTTTGCTGGTAGAGTCTTTAGGGTCCTTTATGAATAGAATTGGATCATTTGCAAATAATGATAATTTTCTATCTTCCTGTCCATTTTGTATCCTTTTTATGTGTTTCTCTCATCTTACTTCAATAGCTAAGATTTCCAGTAAATAAGAGTGGGGACAGTAGACACCCTTGTGTTATTCCTGACTTTAGTGGAACAGCTTCAAGTTTTTCCCTTTCGTATTATGTTGACTGCAGTTTTGTCATAAATAGCCTTTATAGTGTTGAGATATGTTCCCTCTATTCCCAATTTCTGTAGGACTTTGACCATGAAGGGATATTAGATTTTGTCAAATGCCTTTTTTGCATCGAATGAGATGATTACGTGGTCTTTGTCTTTCAGTCCATTTACATAGTGTATTACATTTATCAATTTGCATATGTTGAACCATCCCCACATCTCTGAGATAAAGCCTACTTGGGCAGGGTGAATGATCTTTCTGATACATTCTTATATTCTGTTTGCCAATATTTTGTTGTAAAATGTTGTATCTATGTTCAGGAGAGAGATTGGACTGTAATTTTCTTTCTTTCTTTTTTTTTTTTGTCCTGTCTTTGTCTGTCTTTGGTATGAGGGTGATGCTGGCTTCATAGAAGGAGTTTGGTACAATTCCTTCCTTTTCTATTTTATGGAAAGTTTGAGAAGCAATTATGTTAATTCTTCAATAAAGGTCTAGTAAAATTCACTAGTGAAACTACCTGGTCCTTGAATTTTTTAAATGTTCATTATAATTATTTTTATTATTGTTGTTGTTGTTAACAAGATGTTTTTTATAACTATATCATGTGTTTGTAGCCTTGTTTCCCTCAGCCCTGCTCCCATTATGTTGGGGACACTCCTCAGAGAGGTTGCAGTTGTTCTACATGGAGTTGTATATGATATGTTGTGGCAACCATAGTCATTGTGAGATTATTTTTTATATGTCTCAGTTTAAGTTACTAATTTTTTTTTTTTTTTTTTTACTAATTTGTTTTGCACTCAGTGAAAACAGTCAAGTTGGTACCAGTGTTAGGCTCATCCATGTCCTACCCCTCACCCTAGCCCCTCCTTGTTGAGGTATATGGGTCATGCATTTTGGAGTTAACACACAGTTATGAGTAGGAGAAATGTCACTGCATATCATGACCCAATATGTGGCTCTGACATTATTTCCACCACCTCTTCCACAAAATTTCCCTGAGCCATGTTGGGTTCATTTTTGGTCTGCTTCAATGATGAGGTGTTGGGGGCATCTGGGTCTCTGGATTTCTGATTTGGTAGGAGTTGATTGTTCTCTGGTTCGATCTCCTTCACCCTTGTGCTGGTACCCATTTCACTAAGAAAACAGCACCCTTGCTTGTTTTGCCCATTGTTCTTAGTTTCAGCTGGGGCCCTTTTGAGGTATGATGGGCTGGTTCTTTCCTTAGGATCTGCATCTATCTGAAAAAGAGAAGCAGATTCTCCAATGGAGAGTATAGTTATCACCAGACAAATAGGATAATACTTATTTTTTTATAGAGAATTTAATTGGTGTAGGCCTGCTTGTAGCCCATGATTGATGGTAACTTGATAATGGAGAGTGGGCTCATGTTTGGATATGGTTCTGACTTGTTTCCCATATCCAGCTATGGGTCCCATACCACTGAGGGGAACAGTTAGCCAAATCAAGACCAGTTGTTTTCCCACCATGGCTGTGCACCACTATTGTACTTGTATGAGCATCACAATAGGTTGTTTGCTGCTAAGTAGGTGAGACCATGAGTTGCTTGGACAGATATTGGTCATTTTCCCCCAGTCACCCATGTAGCACCTTCTGGCACTAGACATGCTGACTGTCTGGGGACTGACTCACTTCCAGCTTCCAGCCATGCCATTCCATTTTATGGTCAACCACATATGGTGTCTTCAGCAGTAGGGTCTTACCACTAACTTTCTGTAGGTCATCAAGTATTCTTACAGATATCTGTCTTTCTTTTAGGAAACCTTGTAGGTCTCTCTGATCAAAAGCTCATTGCGGATGAAAGCCACATGGTGGTATTGGAAGTTACAGGTAAGTGCCCACTTAGAAAAGGAAGAAAACCATAACTAATATAAAAGAGTTAGAGGGAAGAGAGAATGAAAGATAAAGGGAGAAAAGCTTTAAAAGAGTAACATCAGTCTTCATCATACCCTCTCCAGTGTCTTGTGGCTCAGGTGTTCTTGCTATGCGCTGGGTGAAGTTTCAACCGTTTAGTCTGCCTTTTAGGATGTAGAAATTTATGGTATCATTGCCGTTTGGGTCTAGATTTGTGTCCCCCACACCCTCCCTTGACCTCCCCTCTCTCCCCACCCACCTTATTGTCTAGTCTTCGAGACGCATCCTGGGTATGACATCATCATGAGTAGATTCAGGTTATGTGCTGTAGATGAGATGAGTGAGACTATGCAGTGATTTTCTTTCTGTGATTGGGTAAGTTCACTGAGAATGATCTGTTCCAGGTTCAACCATTTTTCCTCAAATTTCATTGTGTCATTATTTCTTACTGCTGTGTAGAATTCCATTGTGTAGATATACCACATTTTAATTATCCATTTTTCTAGTGATGGACATCTGGGTTGACTTTAGCTCTTAGCCATTACAAATTCTGCCGCAATAAACACAGTTGAGCAAATCTCTCTGGACTGTGGTTTGAAGGTTTTAGGGTAGATGCCCAGTAAGGGAATAACTTGGTCTGTTGGTAGTTCTACAGTCAGCTTTTTCAGGAGTCTCCATATTGCTTTCAAAAGAGGTTGTACCATCTTACATTCCCACCAACAGTGGATGAGCGTTCCTAATTCTCCACATCCTTGCCAGCATTTGTTTTCACTTCACTTTTGGATGTGTGCTATCCTTATTTGGGTAAGATGGAACTCATAGTTGTTTTAATTTACATTTCCCTGATGATTAGGGATGATGAACATTTTCTTTTTTTTTATTAATTAGTTTTGTATTAAGCAAATACAGTCAGTTTGGTACCATTATTAGGCTCATCCACGACCTACCCCATCCCCTTGGCCCCTCCTTGATGAGGTCATGCATTGTGGAGTTAGCCCTCAGTTATGGGTAAGCTAAATTTCTCTGCATATCATGACCCAACATTTGGCTCTGACATACTTTCCTCCCCCTCTTCTGCAAAATTTCCCTGAGCCATGTTGGGTTCATTTTTGGTCTGCTTCAGTGATGAGGTGTGTTGGGGGCCTCGGTGTCTCTGGTTCTCTGTTTCTGTAGGAGTTGATTTTTCTCTGTGTTGATCTCCCTCACCCTTGTGATGGTATCCAGTTCACCGTGGAAATAGCACCCTTGCTTGTTTTGCCAATTTTACTTAGTTTCTGCCAGGGCCCCTTTGAGGTATGATGGGGTGGCTCTCTCCTTAGGATCTACATCTATCTGAAAAAGAGAAACAGATTATCCAATGGAGAGTTAGTTAGCACCAGGACAAATGAGATAACCTTTACTTTTTTATAGAGAATTTAATAGGTGTAGGCCCTCTTATAGCCCATGATTGATGGTAGCTTGTTAATGGGGAGCAGGCTTATGTTTGGATATGTTTCTGACTTGTTTCCCACTCCATCTATGGGTCTCCTACCACTGAGAGGTACCCGGATGTGGTGGTTTGACTAGATGGCCCCCAATATATTCAGTTGCTTGTTTGTAGTTTGCATCTGCAGACACCTGGCTGGAGGCAGTATCACTGGGTGGATCTTATAGTGTGGTGGTGGGTTTCAGATTACAATCTAAATATATGCAAAGTGTGCCTAGCTGGAGTTCCTGAAGTGTGCTGTGGCTTTTGGCTTTTGGCTTGTGCTTCTTTCTCTCTCTGCTTGGACCTGTGTAGGCAGGCCAGGTTCTTCTTCCATTTATGGAACTTCCCCTGGATCTGTAAGCTTCAGTAAATATAACATCCTCCATAACTGTGCCTGGTCTGTAAATTCATCTCAGTGAACCTGAAGCTGTCTGCTACACTGGAACTGATCATTCTCAGTGAACTTACCCAATCATAGAAAAAAATCACCACATAGTCTCATTCATCTACAGCACCTAACCTGAATCTACACAAGATGCCTTGCATACCCACCAAGCATCTCATGGACTAGACAATAGAATGGGTAGGGAGGGAGGGAGGGAAGGGCAATGGAGGGGTGGGAAAGACAAATCTAGACCCAAACAGCAATGGTACCATAACATTCTACTCCCTAAAGGCAGACCAAATGGCTGAACCTTCACCAGGCCCTTAGAGGGAACACCTGAGCCACAAGACACTGGAGAGGGTATGATGAAAACCCACTTTAATCTTCTACAGCTTCCCTCCCTCCCTCCCCCCTTTCTCTCTCTCTCCTCTCTATTTCTTATATATTAGTTATCTTTTCCTTCCTTTTCTTAGTGGGCACTGCCCTGTAACTCCCAGAACCAGCATGTGGCTATCATCCACAGGAGCTTCTGATCAGAGAGACCTACAAGGTTTCCTAAAAGAAAGACAGATTTCTGTCTGAGTAATTGATGACCCACCAAAGGTTAGTGGTAAGATCCTACTGCTGAAGACACTGTATGTGGTCGACATGTAAAATGGAATGGCATGGCTGGAAGCTGGAAGAGAGTCAATCCCCAGACAGTCAGCACATCTAGTGCCAGAAGGTGCTACATGGGTGACTGGGGGAAAATGGCCAATATCTGTTCAAACATATAACCTACTTAGCAGCAAATAACCTGTTGTGATGCCCACACAAGTGCAATAGTGGCACACAGGCATGGTGGGGATCCAACTGCTCTTGAACATTTTCTTAAGTGTGTGTTCTCCATTTGTATTTCTTCCTCTGTGAACTGCCTCTCCAGCTATTTGCCCCATTTTGTGAGTGGACTGTTTGACTTTTTATTCATTAGTTTTTTGAGTTCTTTGTAGATTCTAGAGATTAGGCCTCTGTCAATTCTATCCAATGTTTTGATCATGAAGTGATGTTGTGTTTTGTCAAAGGCCTTTTCTGCATCTATCGAAATGATCATGTGGTTTTTGTATTTAACCTTGTTTATGTGGAGTATTGCATTGACAGATTTCCATATGTTGAACCACCCCTGTGTTCCTGGGATGAATCCCACTTGGTCAAGGTGGATAATGCTTTTGATGTGTTGTTGGATTTGGTTTGCGAGGATTTTGTTCAGGATCTTTGCATCTAAGTTCATTAGGGAATTAAGCTGGTAGTTTTCTTTTCTTCTGGCACCACTGCCTGGTTTTGGGATTAGGGTGATACTAGCTTCATAGAAGGAGTTGGGTAGCTTTCCCTGTTCTCCAATTGTGTGGCACAGTTTGAGGAAGATTGGTTTGAGTTCTTCCATGAAGGTTTGATAGAATTCAGCTCAGAAGACATCTGGTCCTGAACTCTTCTTTTTGGAGAGTTTTTTTTTTTTTAAATTACTTTTTCAATCTCCATGAGTGTGATAGGTTCATTTATGATACTAATGTGCTCTGAGTTTAGCTTTGACAGATGGTATGTGTCCAGGAATTTATCCATCTCCTCCACATTATCCAGTTTTGTGGAGTAGAGTTTTTTGAAATAAGTCCTGATGAGTCTCCCAATTTCACTTATGTCTGTTGTGATATCTCCTTTTTCATTTTTAATGTTGTTAATTTGAAGCATCTCTTTTATTTATTTATTTATTTATTGCTTGATCAAGTTATCCAGGGGTTTGTCAATCTTGTTTATTTTTTCAAAGAACCAGCTTTTTGTTTTGACAATTTTCTTAATTGTTTTCTTAGTTTCTAATTCATTAATTTCTGCTCTGATCTTAATTATTTCTTTCCTTCTGAAGCTTTTTGGGTTGGATTTCTCTTCCTTTACCACTGCTTTTACTTGCATGGTTAGGTTATTGATTTGGGATCTCTCTGTCCTTGTTATGAAGGCATTTAGTGCTGTGAATTTTCTCCTAAGGACCACCTTCATTGTGTCCCATACAATTTTTATGATGTGTTCTCATTGTTATTCATTTCTGAAAAATTTGCAATTTCATTTTTTATTTTGTATACTATCCATTTATTTTTTAAAAGTGTGCTGTTCAGTTTCCAGGAGCCAATGGGATTCTTGGTGGGACTTTTGTTGTTAATTTCTAGCAATATAGCATTGTGATCCAATATCATGCCAGGAATTATGTCAATCTTCCTGAATATATGTAGGCAGGCTTTGTGACCCAGTATATGATCTGTTTTAGAGAATGTTCCATGGGCTGCTGAGACGAATGTGTAGTCTGTGGATTTGGGATGGAATGTTCTGCAGTCTGTTAGGTCTAAGTGTTCTATAGTTTTGTTTACCTCTCTTGCTTTCCTGTTGAATTTCTGTTTGGATGATCTATCTATTACTGATAATGGGGCATTGAAGTCCCCAACTATGATGGGGTTGGTGATTATTTCTGATTTATTGTCAAGTAGATTTAGTTTTATGAACTGTGGTGACCCTGTGTTTGGTGCATAAAGAGTTATGATTGTGATATCCTGTTGATGGATCATTTCCTTGATAAGTTGTAAGCAGCCTTCTTTGCCTTTTGATTATTTTTGGTTTGATGTCTATTTTATCTGATATTAATGCAGCTATGCCTGCTTATTTCTTATTCCCATTTGCTTGGAATATTGTTTTCCACCCTTTCACCCTGAGGAGGTGTCTGTCTTTAGTGGTGAGGTAAGTTTCTTGAAGACAACAGATAAAGGGGTCTAATTTTCTGATCCATTCTGTTAGCTTGTGTCTCTGGATGAGTGAGTTAAGGCCATTAATATTTAGGGTAATTATTGTGAGGTTTGATTTGATCCCTGCCATATTGTATTGGTATATGTGGTTTGGTGTTTTCATGGACTTTGAAATTTTTTGTGCCTTCTCTGAATTTGGTTATTGTGATCTGCTTCTTGTAGGCCTTTGAGGTTGATTATTTGATTCTTCTGTGTGGAGAATTTCCTGAAATACTCTTTGTAGGTTTGGTTTTGTGTTCATATAATTGTAAGCTGAGTTTTGTCGTGGAACATTTTTCTTTCACCATCTATTATGAGGGATACTTTTGCTGGGTAAAGTACTTTGGGATTGGATGCCATAGGTACTTAGACTTTTCAGTGCACCATTCCAGGTCCTTCTGGCTTTCAAGGTTTCCATTGAGATGTCTGAAGTAATTCTCATAGGATCACCTTTAAAAGTTATGTGCCGTCTTGGAGAGTTTCTCCTCTGGTCCAGTCTGTTTGGAGTTCTGTTAGCTTCTTGTATCTTTTTTTTTTTTTTTTTTGTCTACTGCTATTTATTTTTTATTTTTTTATTTTTTTAAATTTTTATTAACATTTTCCATGATTATAAAATATATCCCATGGTACTTCCCTCCCTCCCCACCCCCACACTTTCCCGTTTGAAATTCCATTCTCCATCATATTACCTCCCCATTACAATCATTGTAATTACATATATACAATATCAACCTATTAAGTAGCCTCCTCCCTTCCTTTCTCCACCCTTTATGTCTCCTTTTCAACTTACTGGCCTCTGCTACTAAGTATTTTCATTCTCACGCAGAAGCCCAGTCATCTGTAGCTAGGATACACATATGAGAGAGAACATGTGGCGCTTGGCTTTCTGGGCCTGGGTTACCTGACTTAGTATAATACCTTCCAGGTCCATCCATTTTTCTGCAAATTTCATAACTTCATTTTTCTTTACCGCTGAGTAGAACTCCATTGTATAAATGTACCACACCTCCATTATCCACTCATCTGTTGAGGGACATCTAGTCTGGTTCCATTTCCCAGCTATTATAAATTGAGCAGCAATAAACATGGTTGAGCATGTACTTCTAAGGAAATGAGATGAGTCCTTTGGATATATGCCTAGGAGCGCTATAGCTGGGTCATATGGTAGATCAATCTCTAGCTGCTTTAGGAACCTCCACACTGTTTTCCACAATGGCTGGACCAGATTACATTCCCACCAGCAGTGCACAAGGGTTCCTTTTTTTCCACATCCGCGCCAACATTTATGATCATTTGTTTTCATGATGGTGGCCAATCTGACAGGAGTGAGATGGAATCTCAATGTCGTTTTAATCTGCATTTCCCTGATGACTAGTGACGTAGAACATTTTTTAAGATGCTTATATGCCATTCATATTTCTTCCTTTGAGAAATCTCTATTTAGCTCCATAGCCCATTTTTTGATTGGCTTGTTTGATTCCTTATTATTTAACTATTTGAGTTCTTTGTATATCCTAGATATTAATCCTCTATCAGATATATAGCTGGCGAAGATTTTTTCCCATTCTGTAGGTTGCCTCTTTGCTTTTTTCACTGTGTCCTTTGTGGTGCAAAATCTTTGTAATTTCATTAGGTCCCAGTGGTTAATCTGTGGTTTTATTGCCTGAGCAAATGGGGTTGTATTCAGAAAGTCTTTGCCAAGACCAATATGTTGAAGGGTTTCCCCTACTTTTTCCTCTAGCAGTTTCAAAGTTTCCGGTCTGATGTTAAGGTCTTTAATGCATTTGGACTTAATTCTTGTGCATGGCGAGAGAGAAGAATCTATTTTCATCCTTCTGCAGATATTTATCCAGTTTTCAAAACACCATTTGCTGAAGAGGCTGTCTCTTCTCCAATGAGTATTTTTGGCATTTTATCGAACATCAGGTGGCTATAGCTACTTGGGCTTACATCTGGGTCCTCTATTCTGTTCCACTGATCTACATGTCTGTTTTTGTGCCAGTACCATGCTGTTTTTGTTTCTATGGCTCTGTAGTATAGGGTAAAATCAGGTTTGGTGATACCACCAGCCTCTTTTTTGTTGCTCAGTATTATTTTAGATATTCGAGGTTTTTTGTGATTCCAAATGAAGTTTTGGATTGTTTTTTCTATTTCCATGAAGAAAGCCTTTGGAATTTTGATAGGGATTGCATTAATTGTGTAGATTGCTTTAGGTAAGATTGCCATTTTCACGATATTGATTCTTCCAATCCAGGAACAAGGGATGTTTTTCCACTTTCTAGTGTCTTCTGCAATTTCTCGCTTGAGTGTTTTAAAGTTCTCATTGTATAGATTCTTTACTTCCTTGGTTAGGTTTATTCCAAGGTATTTTATTTTTTTTTGATGCAATTGTGAATGGGAGTGATTCTCTGATTTCATCCTCTGTGTGTTTGTTGTTAGCATATATGAAGGCTACTGATTTCTGTGTATTTATTTTGTATCCTGCTACATTGCTGTAGGTTTTGATCAGCTCTAACAGCTTGCTAGTAGACTCTTTAGGGTCCTTTATGTATAGAATCATGTCATCTGCAAATAATGATAACTTGATTTCTTCCTTTCCAATTTGTATCCCTTTTATGTGTGTCTCTTGCCTTATTGCTATGGCCAAGACATCCAAAACTATATTAAATAGAAGTGGGGACAGTGGAAACCCTTGTCTTGTTCCTGATTTTAGTGGAAAAGCTTCCAGTTTTTACCCATTTAGTAATATGTTGGCTGTAGGCTTGTCATAAATAGCCTTTATTATATTGAGATATGTTCCTTCTATTCCCAGTCTCTGTAGGAATTTTATCATGAAGGGATGTTGGATTTTGTCAAATGCTTTCTCTGCATCTAATGAGATGATCATGTGATTTTTGTCCTTCAACCCATTTATGTAATGTATTACATTTATAGATTTGCGTATGTTGAACCATCCCTGCATCTCTGGGATAAAGCCTACTTGGTCAGGGTGAATGATCTTTTTGATATACTCTTGTATTCTGTTTGCCAATATTTTGTTGAGAATTTTTGCATCTATGTTCATGAGGGAGATTGGTCTGTAATTTTCTTTTTTTGTTCTATCTTTGCCTGGTTTTGGTATCAGGGTGATGCTGGCCTCATAGAAGGAGTTTGGTAGAATTCCTTCTTTTTCTATTTCCTGGAAAAGCTTAAGAAGCAATGGTGTTAGCTCTTCCTTAAAAGTCTGGTAAAATTCAGCAGTGAATCCATCCGGGCCTGGGCTTTTTTTAGTTGGGAGATTATTGATAACTGTTCGGATCTCCATGTTTGTTATAGGTCTATTTAAGTGATTAATCTCATTTTGATTTAATTTAGGTAAGTCATATAGATCAAGGAAATCATCCATTTCTTTCAGATTTTCATACTTTGTGGAGTATATGCTTTTATAGTATGTCCCTATGATTTTTTGAATTTCTCTGGAATCTGTTGTGATGTTACTTTGTTCATCTCTGATTTTATTAATTTGTGTCTCTTCTCTCTTTCTTTTGCTCAGATTTGCTAAGGGTTTATCAATCTTGTTTATCCTTTCAAAGAACCAACTCTTTGTTTCATTAATTTTTGTATTGTTCTTTTTGTTTCTATCTCATTAATTTCTGCCCTAATCTTTATTATTTCTTCCCGCCTACTGATTTGTGGTTTGCCTTGTTCTTCTTTTTCCAAGGCTTTAAGGCGAAGCATTAGGTCATTTACTTGCGACCTTTCTAATTTCTTAATATAGGCACTTAAGGCTATAAATTTACCTGTTAGAACTGCCTTCATTGTGTCCCAGAGATTTTGGTATGTTGTATTCTCATTATCATTTGACTCTATAAATTTTTTGATTTCCTTTTTGATTTCTTCATTGACCCACTCATCATTTAGTAGTGTATTGTTTAGTTTCCATGATTTTGTGTATGCTCTATAGCCTTTCTTGCTACTGATTTGTAGTTTAATTCCATTTTGGTCAGATAGAATGCAAGGAATTATTTCAATTTTCCTGAATTTGTTAAGATTTTCTTTGTGTCCTAATATATGGTCTATTTTAGAGAATGTTCCATGTGCTGCTGAAAAGAATGTATATTCTGCAGCCTTTGGATGAAATGTCCTGTATATATCTGTTAGGTCCATTCCTTCTATGACCTCATTTAGTCCAGATGCCTCTCTGTTTATTCTTTCCCTGGATGACCTGTGAATTGATGAGAGTGGGGTGTTAAAGTCACCCACCACCACTGTGTTTGGTGTTATCTGTGACCTTAGTTCTAATAGTGTTTGTTTGACGAATTTGGGAGCCCCCATGTTAGGTGCATATATGTTTAGGATTGTAATGTCCTCCTGTTGGAGTGTGCCCTTAATCAATATAAAGTGACCTTCCTTATCTTTCTTGACTAACGTCGGACTAAAGTCTACCCTGTCTGATATTAGGATAGCAACCCCTGCTTGTTTTCTAGGCCCATTTGCTTGAAACACCGTCTTCCAACCTTTCACCCTAATATAATGTCTATCCTTTGTAGAAAGGTGAGTTTGTTGGAGACAACAAATTGTAGGATCCTGCTTTTTAACCCAGTCTGCAAATCTATGTCTTTTCGTTGGGGCATTGAGACCGTTGATATTAAGAGATATTATTGAAAGGTGTGTATTTATGTTTGCCATTTGTGTGTGTGTGTGTGTGTGTGTGTGTGTGTGTGTGTGTTACTGGTTCTACCTGTGCTCTCTTCTGTTAACTGGTATTTGAGTATAGCTTGTTTTTTCTAGGTTCCTTATATGGGTGCTTTTCCTTTTGTTCAGCATGGAAGATTCTATCAAGTATTTTCTGTAGAGCTGGTTTTGTCTTCAAATACTCCTTTAACCTGCTTTTGTCATGGAATGTCTTTATTTCTCCATTTATTTGAATGGATAATTTTGCAGGATAATGTAACCTTGGTTGACAGTTGTTATCTTTCAGAACTTGGAATATATCACTCCAAGCCCTTCTGGCTTTAAAAGTTTGTGTTGAATAATCTGCTGTAATCCTGATGGGCTTGCTTTTGTAGGTAACTTGATTTTTCTCTCTAACTGCTTTCAATATTTTTTCTTTGGTTTGTGTGTTTGGAAGTTTGATTATAATATGGCGAGGAGAGTTTCTTTCTGGGTTTTGTCTGGCTGGGGTTCTAAAGGCTTCCTGTATCTGTATTGGCACCTCTTTCCCAATTTGGGGGAAATTTTCCTCTATGATTTTGTTGAAGATGCCTACTATGCGTCTGGAGTGGAGTTCTTCTCCTTCTACTATCCCCTGATTTCTTATATTGGATCTTTTCATAGTGTCCCGAATATCTTGAAATTCCCATTCATACTTTTCTATAAGTTTGTCTTTCTCTTTGTTGGACTGCATTAGGTCTGTCACCTGGTCTTCTAGTTTAGATATTCTGTCCTCTCCCTCATCCATCCTACTGGTGAGATTTTCTACAGAGTTTTTTATTTCATTAACTGTGTTCTTCATTGCTAGTAATTCTGACTGGTTTTTTTTTTTATTATTTCTATTTCCCTATTTATGTCTTGTATTGCCTTCTTTATTTCATTAAATTGGTGTCCTGCCTCTTCTTTGATTCCTTTGATTTCCTCTTTGATTTCCTCTTTGATTTCTTCTTTGATTGTTTTCATGTGTTCTTTGACCTCTTTGAACATATTTATAATTATTCTTTTGAACTCTTTCTCAGGCATTTCCTCTAACTCTTTCTCACTGGAGGACATTTCTGATGCATTAATACTTTTAGGTGGATTTATATCGTCTTGCTTTTTAGTGTTTCTTGTGTTATAATGTATATATTTTTGCATCTTGGATTAAGTTAATGCTTGGATTTTCTAGCTAGCTGTGTATTCTTAGCTGTATCAATTGATTTGATGTAATATATTTTCAGGGTAGGACCTTAAGATATTAGGTGTGGCTCTTAAGACTCTCAGAGTATCTACAAAGATGTTCTTAGGGGTTGAGTTTCCCTGCTATAGGAGTATTCAAGCAGGCTGAGTGGAATAAAATACAGGTAGATTCTAAAATTTAACTAAACACTGTACACATTCAATCAAAAACAGCCCCGAGTATGTATGCAAGAGTAGTTATTATAATGACCAGATCCTCTATCAACAAAGAGGTTTAGATTTCTGGTCTGTTGAGGTATCCAAATGAGCTTGTGACCAAGTGTGACCCTTCCCTGGTGCAATCCCAGTTACCTTGGGTGATTGTGGTCTCAGTCAAGTTGCTGCCTGGGTCGTCGGGCTGCTGTTCTGATTTCTGGAGCTGGGCACTTGCTTTTCCTACGGGGCAAACCGAGTCGCTGCTGCTGCCTCTGCTGCTGCCGTAGCTGCCACCACCGGAGCCACCACCGCTGCTGAAGCTGCCGCTGCCGTGTCCACCGCTGCTGCTCCCCCATAAGCCGCTGCTGCGGGATCTGCCGCCGCTGCTGCTCCTGGGTCCGCTGCTGCTGGGCCTGCTGGTACCGGTGCTGGAGCCGCTGAAGTTGCTGCCGAACTCTGCTCCTGCTTGGGTCCCACTGTCAGCCCAAGTTGGCGTGGCCTGGTCCCGGGCCACTGCTGTGTTCGCTGGAGCTGGGTTCAGGCGTTGGGGGAGGGGAGAGAGCCGCGGCTGCTCTGGATCTCTCACTGCTCCACGTGTTCTTCTACCTCACGATCTTCTCCTCCGCTGCTCGCTGCCGCTCTCCCCTCACGTTTCCCGAGTTGCGGAGAGCGCAGTGTGAGCGGAAAATCCCGCACCTGGCTTTTCCTGTGGCTCGAGCTGAGAGTCTGGCAGCTTTCTGCCGCGCCGCGGCTGCGGCGGTTGGCCGAGCTGCCAGAGCCGCTTTTCCGCCTGTGCAGGCTCTGGATGCTCTATAACTCTTCTACTTCTCCGCTGCCGCCTCAATTTCCTATACACCTCACTTTTTAGTAAAAGTGTGTATTTTGCTGAGTTTTTTTTGGTCTTTTTCCCCTCTAGGCTGCTTTGGCGTGGTACCTACGCCGCCATCTTAACCGGAAGTCCTCGCTTCTTGTATCTTGATGGGCCTTTCTTTTGAGAGAGTGCAGAAATTTTCTTTGATTATTTTGTTAAATAAGTTCTTCATGCCTTTGGTCTGAACTTCTCTTTCCAATGATCCTGATATTAGGATGTTTAAGGGTATCCTACAATTCCCTCATGTTCTGTTCACAGAAACTTTTGAAGTTATTGAAACTTTTTAATTCTCAAACTATTTCTTCCATCTTGTCTTCCATATTGGGGGTTTCTATCCTCCACATGGCTTACTCTATGCTTGAGAACTTCTTGAATGTTTTGGACTTGTTCAAGTAGGTTTGCATTTTCTACTACTTTTGTATGTGTCGTTTCCATCCCTCTGTTGAGCTCCCTTTTCACATCATTTTCTGATTTTCTTGATGCTTCTTGGAATTCATCCTTGCATTTCCTTATGTCTTCATTTTGCATTGCCAGCTGGTTTTTGAGGTCCTCTTTTTTTTTTTTCAGTCTTCTTCATATCTCTTAACTGTCTTTGAATTCCTTCCATTTTCTTATCTATTAGTTCTAGTCTAGTGATGGCAGCATCCACATGATTATTGGTCCTCTGTTGCGTTCCTGCAAGTTCTACTAGTAGCTTGGTCAGGGTTGCATTGCTCATACTTCATTTTGGTGTTCTGATCCTAATGATTCTTCTATGTTTTAGTTAGAGATGTTCATTGTAGGACTGGGTGACCTAACTGGATTTTATTGCATTTAATTTTTCATGTTATTTCTTTTGCTCTGTGGTCGGCCCATCACAGTGTATAGGCAGTGAGAGTAGGACTATGGTCTGGATGGGTAGGGGAAGTGGTGCCTCTTTGGGGGGCTGGCCTGAGCTAGCTGGCAGGCAAGCAGAAGGGTTGTATGGTCTTGAGCTAGCACATAGGTGGGTGGACCAGCCTAAGCTTAAGCACAGTTGGAAGATGAAGCCACCTGAGGTGATTGCCAAGCCCTCTGAGCTCTCACTTAGTGGAATGCCAAAGCAGCCTGAGCTCTCAAGCAGTGATGCACCAAAGCTGTCTCCACTGGCAGTCGGGGGTACTCTGAAGCACCAAGAACCACAACAGCCCGTACTCGCAGGTGGCAGAACACTGGGACCAAGAAGTAGTCTGAGCTTGCCCACAATAGGAAAATGGCAGTCAGCCCACATGACATATGGGGAGGGCCTTGCACCCGAGCTCAGCTAGGCAGGTGGAATAGGCCTGGGCTGGCACATGAGTTGTAGCAATCCAAGCAGTAAGTGAGCAAATGGGCAGAGGGAGAAGGCTAAGCTTGCACAAGGGTATATCAGCAGTGCCTGTGGCAGGAAACGGTGGCCAGAGCCTGCCCAAGGTCACTCGTGGGCAGAGGGAGCAGGGTGATCACCCCTGTTCAGTGAGACAAATGGAACTATGCTGGCCTGGGCCCCTTTCCTACTATAGGTGCAGGGGTATCCTTAAGCTGGGACTTTGGGTATGCAGCTGCTTGGGGGTTGGGGACTTAGGCTACCCATGAGCAAGGGAATCAGGTTTCCTTGTTTTTTCCCCTCAGTCCCGTCCAACTGGCAATCTATTAAAGATTTCTCTCTGTTAAAGACCCAGTGAACCTGTAATGCCTTGCCTTTCTTTCTCGGGGCTGTGCAACACAGTTAGGCAGTCACCATCTTGGCCAGAAGCTTGAGATGTTTATATAACTGCTTGGACCTCTGTACTTGTTATAGGTCTATTTAAATGGTTTATCTCAACTGGTTTAATTTTAGTAGGTCATATAAATCCAGGAATCATCCATTTCTTTAGATTTTCTAACTTAGTGGAATATATATAGTTAAAGTATGTCCTTATGAGTTTCTGAATTTCTTTGATATCTGTTCTAATGGTGGTTTTTTAATCTCTAATTTTATTAATTTGTGTCTCTACTCTCTTCTGGTCATATTTGCTAAAAATTTGTCTATCTCATTTATCCTTTCAGAGAACCAACTCTTTGTTTCATTGATCCTTTGGATTGATGTTTTTGGTTTCTATTTCATTAATTTCTGCCCTGATCTTTATTATTTCTCCCATATAATAATTTTTAGTTTGCCTTGTCCTTATTTTTCTAAGGCCCTAAGGTGAAGTATTAAGTTGTTTACTTGCTAACTTTTTCATTTCTTAATATAGGTACTTTAAAGCTATAAATTTCCCTCTTAGGACTGCCTTCATTGTGTCCCAAAGGTTTTGAATATTGTGTTCTCTTTATCATTTGATTCTGTGAATTTTTTAATTTCTTTTCTGATTTCTTCAATGACCCATTCATCATTTAGTAGTGTGCTGTTAGGCTCCATGAATTTATGTATGCTCTGTAGTTTTTTCCTATTGCTAACTTGGTTTTTCTCCTATTGTGATCATATAGGATAGAGATAGTTATTTCAGTTTTCCTCTATATGTTAATATTTGCTTTGGGTCATAATATAGGTCTATTTTAGACAGTGTACCATGTGCTGCTGAGAAAAATGTGTATTATTCAGTATTTGAATGGAATGCTCTATAGATATTTTAGGTCTATTTGTTCCATAACATCATTTAATGTAGATTTCTCTCTGTTAAATTTTTGTGAGGATGACCTGTGATTTGGTAAGGGTGCAGTATGGAAGTCACCCACTACAATTGCTTTTGGTGCTATCTGTGTCCTTAAGTCTAAAAGTATTTGTTTTGTGAAATTGGAAGCCCAACATTAGATGTGTGTATGTTTAGTATTGTAATGCCTTTCTATTGGAGTGTTCCTGTAATCAGTATAAAATGACCTTCTTTATCTTTCCTCACTAAGGTTGGTTTGATTTCTATCCTGTCTGTGATTAGGATAGCAACACCTGCTTGTTTCCTAGGACCATTTGCTTGAAATACCATTTTCCATCCTTTCAGCCTCAGGTAGTTTCTGTCTTTTATGTAACCCATAACCTTCCCTGACATGGAAAGAGATTAGCACTGCTAGTGCAGGCCTATGTGCCTCTTTTTTGTCAGCCGGCAACATTACCTTTTGGGATGGCTTCCAATATCACCAATGCTAAGTGTCCACCTCATTCCTTTCTTACACTGTGGATCTTGCATTCTGATCAGCAATGCTAGATACCCTAAACATGGGTGCTGAATGAGTTTTCCTGAGGTTCACAGCCCTGATCATTGGACAGTGTAGGAGGCCTGGAGTTTACCAGACCTGCTCAGCTAGTTATGTTTGTGTTCTATTTCAGCAGCTTATCAGCTGACCCCAGCTGCCTTTCCCTTCAGGTTTCTTGACTTTGCAGTGAGGTTGATGTGAGTGGAAAAAAATCTCACTTGGTTTCTGCTCTTACAGCTCAGCACTGAGCAGGTAGCCAGGTGGGTATTGACTCAGACCAGGATCCACTGGAGCTTCAGCAGAATTTTGGTCAGTTTCCTTCTTTCTGGAAGATCTTTGTCTCTCCTGCTTCTCTGCTGTAGTTGATAATAATTTAAACACTTTAGCTTTTTGTAAGGAGAGTTTTTTTTGATGTTATTTTGCTTAAATCCCTCCCTAGCCTGGTTTGGCATGGCTTCTATGCCTCCATCTCACACAGAAGTACCCCATAGCATAGTTTATAATTGGGTTTTTTATTTCTTATTATCTATTTTTTTGAGTTATTTATATATCCTGGACATTAACCCTCTGTCAGATGTATAGCTGGCAAAGATTTTCTCCCATTATGTAGGTTTTCTCTTTGCTCTATTCATGTTTTCCTTTGCTGTACAAAAGCATTGTAATTCCATGAGGTTGACTAATGGTTTTATTTCCTGAGCAACTGGGGCTATATTCAGAAAGTTGCTGCCTATGCCAATATGTTTAAGGGTTTCCCCTACTTTTTCCTCTAGCAGTTTCAGGTCTGATGTTAAGGTCTTTAATCCATTTGGACTTAATTCTTGTGCATGGAGAGAGAGAGAAGAAACTATTTTCATCCTTCTACAGATATATTTCCAGTTTTCCCAACACCATTTGCTGAAGAGGATGTCTTTTCTCCAATGAGTATTTTTGGCATTTATATAGAAGATCAGGTGGCTATAGCTACCTGGACTTACATCTGGGTCCTCTACTCTATTCCATTGATCTACTTGTCTGCTTTTGTTCCAGTACCATGCTGTTTTTGTTATAATAAAGAAGGCAATACAAGACATAAATAAGGAAATAGAAATAATAAAGAAAAACCAGTCAGAATTACTAGCAATGAAGAACACAGTTAATGTTGGCAGGGATGTGGAAAAAGAGGAACCCTTCTACACTGCTGGTGGGAATGAAATCTGGTTCAGCCATTGTGGAAATCAGTGTGCAGGTTCCTAAAACAGCTAAAGATTGATCTACCATATGACCCAGCTATAGCGCTCCTAGGCATATATTTAAAGGACTCATCTCATTTCCTTAGAAGTACGTGCTCTACCATGTTTATTGCTGCTCAATTTATAATAGCTGGGAAATGGAACCAGACTAGATGTCCCTCAACTGATAAGTCGATAATGAAGATGTGGCACATTTATACAATGGAGGTCTTCTCAGTGGTAAAGAAAAATGAAGTTATGAAATTTGCAGAAAAATGGATGGACCTGGAAAGGATTATACTAAATGAGGTAACCCAGGCCCAGAAAGCCAAGCACCACATGTTCTCTCTCATATGTGGATCCTAGCTACAGATGATTGGGCTTCTGTGTGAGAATGAAAATACTTAGTAGCAGAGACCAGTAAGTTAAAAAGGAGATATAAAGGGAAGAGAAAGGAAGGGAGGAGGGTATTTAATAGGTTGGTATTGTATATATGTAAGTAGAATGATTGAGATGGGGAGGTAATATGAAGAATGGAATTTCAAAGGGGAAAGTGCTGGTGGGGGAGGGTATTACCATGGGATATTTTTTATAATCATGGAAAATGTTAATAAAAATTGTGAAAAGATAAAAAAATAAGATTAAATTAAAAAAATTGTCTGTACATATAATATATGATCTATGTTCCATCCATCAATACTTTAGAAGTATCCATAATAACAAAATAAGGAATTACAGGGAGTATTTCCAGACTTAACATGGGACTGAATTATATAGAGGACTGAAGTCAATATCTATTTTCTATTTTTCTTCACAAGCCCTGCCTTTCCTCCCAAAGATTGATGTGATGGAGCAGAATGTGGTTAAGTAAACTTTTGCAAAGTAATTCTTTGAGAAAATCCTTTGAATGATGTTATCTGCTACTAGATCAAGAGAACTTAGCAAGAATAAATTCTGAGGAGGTCTTGGAGGAGTCTTGTCTACAGAGCTGATCCTGGCTCTTTTTGGCTCTGGCTGTTCTATCATTGGGCTCATAATAGCACCCAAGCTCAGATGCAGTTCATGACATCTTCCAAACTTATTTAAAACAATTCCCTTTTAAACTTACAGAATTTAATATAGCACATTGAATTCACATACACCTATTGTTCAGCTTCAATAATTAAATTTTGACCATTCATCTACCAATTTTCTTGTCCTTCAAAATGTGTAAATTGAAAACAATATAAGGAAACTGTTTTAAATATTTAACATGGTAAAGTAGTAAGGTATCTTCAATGCCCCTAACTATACAATATCCAGTCACGTTATTCTCTATATTTTATGTACTTTATGATTTAAACCACATAAATGGGATTTGATGCAATGGGATTATATGGTAATAGTTCAATTTGGGTTCAGTTTTGTGTTCCCTTCCCGCCCTTCCCCTTTCCACAGGTTTTTTTTTTTTTTTTAGATAAGGTCTTTCTCTAGCCCAGACTGACCTGGAACTCACTATGGAGTTGCAGGCTGGCCTTAAACTCCTTACAATCCTCCTACCTCTGCCTCCCAAGTGCTGGGATTAAAGGAGTATACCACCATGGTTGGCTTTATTTAACTTATTTCCAAACCAGCATTTTATCTCTATTTTATTATTTATACACACACACACACACACAACGTCATAGGACCTTGAGTGGATACTGACACTTTTGTTTTGCTTAAAAATGTGCTGTCAAACTGCTTTCTAAATATATATGGTTCTATACACATATTAGTGTACCACTTTCAGATTTGTTGAAAAAATTTTATTTTTTTCTCACAGTAGGCAGTGTTTAATGCAGAGACAAATAACTGATCAAAATACTGAAAATAAGCGATGATAGACTGCACAGCCCTATAGAAGACATCTGTATCACCTCCTCTGAGGCTCAGGAAACACTTCAGAAGTGGAGAGCAGAAAGAATACTAGACCTGAAGCATGGATATTAATGCTGTGTAGATCTGTCATTTGGACATGACGTGGTCTTCATGGCCTCATGAATTTGCAGCAGCTATGGTTATCTGTACAATATTCGCACAAGATTGGACCCATCAATATTCTGTCAGGGGTACAAGAGGGGCCCATTAAGCCATATCCCTCTCTGAGAAGATAATACTTTATGATTTCTGGGGTAGGGGGTGCCATTCTATGTAGTGGTGTAGCCATGGATAAGTAGTAAGAAGAAAAGATTCAACAGATTACAAGGGAGATAGAACATGCAAAGGCTTATATGGAATCCCCAAACAATACATCCCAATCTTGGGTCTAGAGACCCTATATGTTGCTGAAAATATGAAGGATTAAACTCAAAATACAACCAGAGGGACTGATTTCAGGTGAGGCAAGGGAACTACTCCTATAAGTAGTCCATAAATCTGATCCAACACAAATCCTCTACTTAGCACAAAAGGTCAAAACTTTCAGGAAAGAAGAAAAACACTAAGGAAGGAAACAAATTCAAGCAAGAAGGAAACACATGGAGAAAAGATGAAATTTCATACTTTAGTTTTGATTGATAATTTTGATGATTCAACTTTTTTGTATTTTAAAAATTAATATTATCAAATTCCTATTTATTTATTTTTAGTGTTTTGAGGTAGGATCTCTAGCCTAGGCTAGACCTGGAATGTACTATGTAGTCTCAAGCCGGCCTCAGACTCATAGCAATCTTCTTATCTTTGCCTCACAAGTGCTGGGATTAAAGGCATGTGTCATCATGTGCAGTAGTCTAATTATTGTTTAAACATGTTTGTACATTAAGCTAAAAGTCTTAGGCAATTGAACTAACTCTAGCACTAGATCATATATAAGCAGCTCACTTTAATTAAAATTAAAAAGCATCAATGTGAAGAAATGACAAAATTGCTATTTTATAAGAAATTAATAAGCACTGACAACAATGAAAAAATTTAAAATGTTGAACTGGGTGTTATAGTGCATATTTGCCTTTTATCCCAGCACTTGGGAGGCAGAGGTAGGAGTATTGCCGAGAGTTCGAGGTTTCCCTGAGACTGCATAGTGAATTCCAGGTCAGTCTGAGCTACAATGAGACCCTACCTCAAAAATCATAAATAAAATGTGGTGCTAAAGAGCAAGAAATTACTAAGAAAAATTTAAAAGCTGTGTCAGAACTACAGGTTAAGAATTTAGAGGAATCTATCATTTTTCAAACTCCTATTCTCATCCATCTTTATCTGACCTTGCCTCTTCAACTTTCTTAATTCTTCTGCTTTCTCATTTAGTAACCTGAAAATAAAACAATATTTTGTATCAAAGGAAAAATTTTGTTTTGGTGGCTTTTAAGATAAAAATAAGAAAAGTGATTCTGATACTATCAATACTCTTGGCCAAATAGTTAATTACTCTGATTATGGATTTTCCAGAGTCATATCAGGACTCTGAAATTTGCTAAAGAATTTTAAATCACCCCTACACTGACCTATAAACCAGTTTTCTAACTGCTATTAATTAGAAATTTCCATTTGTGAGGATGTCTTTCTCTTTTTTGATTGGCTCTTAAAACAAGGATAGTTAGAAATCTAAGCCTGCATACTGAGCTTTATGTTTTGACCTTTTTAACCTTTCACCTGGCTCCTCTTATATTTCCAAATCTGTAACTGAAATAAGAGTGTGTTATTATAGTAAAAGGATCAATTTTGACAGGAAGACTTAACAGTATTAAATGTGTAGGCACCCAAACAGAACCATTCCATCTCTCTTCACTTTGGTTGTAAGGAAATTAATTTCCTTTTATTGGAAATGTGACATGCATTAACTCTTGGATATAAATTTTATATGTGATTTTTACATATGAATATAGAAGGGAACGATGTTACCTAAATAAATAAAATACTTTTTACAAATTGGGATCCATGGGCCCTGGGGCTCTTGCATTTATGGAGTTTAATCCCTCCCTGGATCCAAAATCCTGCCCGATAGTCTACATTTACCAATAAAAACTTAAAATGATTACTTTGTGCTGTGAAAGTTCCTATCATAAATAGTAACAGAGGACATATAGAAGGTAAACCTCCTCAGTAGTATTATCTTCTTGATTCTTCCTCCATTTGTTTCTAAGTGTGTGTGTGTGTGTGTGTGTGTGTGTGTGTGTGTGTACATGAGTGTGTCTGTCAGATGACACCTTTGAGTGTCATGCTCAGGAACACCTACCTTTTTTTAAATTTTTGTAGTCAGTGAATACATTCAAGTTGATACCATTGTTAGCCTCCTCCTTGTCCTCCCTCCTCCACTGGGATCCTCCTAGCTGGGGTATATGGGTTGTGCATTGTGGGGTTAGCCTTTAGTTTTGGGTAGGAGGAAATGTCTCTGTGTATCATGACCCAAAGTGTGGCTCTAACATTCTTTCCACGCCCTCTTCTGCAAATTTCCCTGAGCCATGCTGGGTTCATATTAGGTCTGCTTCCATGTTGAGATCTTGGGTGTCTCTGTGTCTCTGGATATCTGGTTTGGTTTTGGTAGGGGTTGATTATTCTCTGTGTCTATCTCCTTCACCATTGCACTGGATCCTGGTTCACCAAGCAAAAAACATTCTTGCATGTTTCCCCAATTTTTCTTGGTTTCAACTGGGGCCCTTTTGAGGTATTATGGAGTGGTTCTCTCCTTAGGATCTGTGTCTATCTGAAAAAGAGAAGCAGATTCTCCAACAGAAAGTAAAGTTAGCACCAAGTAGATGTGTTAACCATTGTTTTTTAGAGATAGTTTAGTGGAGAGCAGGTTTGTTTTTGGATATGGTTCTGACTTGTTTCCCAGCTCTAGCTATGGGCTCTGTTCCATTGAGCAGATCAGCTAGCCAGATTGAGAGCAATTGGTTTCCCACCATGGCTATGCACCACTATTGTACTTGTATGAGCATCACATCAGGTTGTTTAATGCTAAGTAAGATAGATCATGCGTTGCTTGGACAGATATTGGTCTTTATCCCCCAGTTGTTCATGTAGCACCTTCTGGCACTAGACACGCTGTCTGCCTGGTGACTGACTCCTTTCCAGTTTCCAGCCATGTTGCTCCATGCTACATACCAACAGTGTATGGTGTCTTCAGCAGTAGGGTCTTACCACTAACCTATGGTGGGTCCTCAAGTGCTCTAACATAAATCTGTCTTCTTTTGGGAAACCTTGTAGGTCTCTGTGATCAAAACCTCATTGTGGATGATTACCACCTGCTGGTACTGGGAGTTACAGGTCAGTGGCCAAGAAGAGAAGGAAGAACCAGATAAGTTATATAAAAGAGATAGAGGGATGAGAGAGAAGAGGGAGGGAGGGTGTGTGTGTGAGAGAGAGAAGCAGAAATAGGAGGAGATAATGAGCAGGGTTTTTTTCATACCTTTTTTAACTTTATTAAATTGATTTTTTCCCTTATGTTTTGACACAGGACTTCACATTGGCCTAGACCTCACCAATTAGGTTAGACTGGCTTGCCAGTGAGCCCCAGGAACCTACTTGTCTCTGCCTCCTCAGTGCCACCGTGCCTGTCACTTTAAGTAGGTATGACAATGAAACTTAGGTCCTTATGCTTGTGAGGCAAGAACTTTTTCAACTGAGCTATCCACACACATTCATCTTGCCCTCATATAATTTTCATGTCTCTTTATAAGACCTGAAAGATTTTCCTTGTTCTTGTATACTATTACCTTTTCAAAGAACTCAAGATAGAATTCATACCCATCTTCAGTACCAGTAACAGCATGCTTTCCTTAAGCAAATCATTAAGTTAGGTCTTTAAAATGCAAGCTTGGCAATATTTTCTTCTGTCATTAGGCTTCCAGAAATCACACAAATGAAGTTATGAAGTTCTGAGACATTTCAAGAAAGATATCTTCCTAATTTTATTCTTATTTCTGAGCCTTTTCTGATTCTCCTTTTTTTTCTTTTAACCATGTGCATACTTTTTATAGCATTCTATCTAAGCTTACTATCCACATATATCCTTAATCAACTTTTTTATATTATTAAGGTCAAGTATAAAGTGGCATTTAGAAGGCACTATGTTATAAGAAATTGTTTCATAACAATTTTTGAAGGGCTATTCTTACTACTTTCAAAAGATTATTAATAACAATTATAACTGCATTTCTTTGTGTATTAACAATATAGGTAATGTAGTGTAAAACTGTACATGAATGACAGTCTTATCTAGACTTAATTAAAATCTCCCCAGGAGCTTGCAAACGAACAAAAGTAATATAATCTTGTAAGGAGGTCCTTGAGGTCCAGGAAAGTCTTTGAACCCCAAACGCTAGGTTTGTTTTTAATTTTAATGAAAGAATTGGATAAAAAGTCTGTGATTAATAATTATTAAATTATTATATTTATTGAGGGAAGTACAGAGCCAAGGAAAGGCATCTGTGGCTAGAGATCCCATGTGGAGGGCCTGAAAAAGCTGTGGAAAGAAAAGAGAGAAAAGAAGGTTCAAGGAACTCCTGCCATGTAGGGATCTGGACAGGATAATGGACAGTAACAGCTAGGGGGACTATCCCTTGGCTCAACCCAGCTGTTCCTGGACCCAGGCCTAGCTAAGGGAAAAATTCACCCACAGCTGGAAGTTCCCAAGTGATCAGAGACCCTGCTCCCCCCTTGTAAAGGTATTTATAACATTATAGTGGTGGGCTGTCTTCTGGCTCAGGTGAACCAGAGGGACAGCTGGTTGGTTAGGGCTAGGATCTATCTCAGGAAAAGGCTAGCCCTGATACTAAGTTATGGGGCTGAACTTGATCAAGCACAATGTTTAAATCCTATGAAAGACATCTCTCCTGGGAGGGGTCATGGTTGTTGGTAGAAAAACGGGTCTAGGGAACTAGGCAAGACATAAGAAGTCATATCATCTTTGATTTCTAGTAAGTACAGACTTTCCTGCCTTTTTCTGACTTCCAGGATTCCACTCACCCTAACTGTATCCCTTCTCAGTCTCTAAATTTAATAAACATAAATGGTCAGTGCATGTGGGTAGAAATCATGCATATTTATAAAATGATTGAAAGGGTAGGAAGATGGCTCAGCAGTTAAAGGTACTTGCTTCTAATACCTGTAGGCCTAGGTTTGATTTCCTAGCTCTGAGATAAAGTCAGATACACAAAGTGGTGCATGTGTCTGGAGTTCATTTTCAGCAACAAAAGGCTTGGGTGCACCCAGACATGCTCTCAGTCTCTTTCTCTGTGTCCCCTCCTTGCAAATAAAATGAATAAATAAAATTGCTTCATAATAACTGACAAGGCTACACAAAGTATCTATATTAAAAAATCTTATATCATAAAAGGAAACATTGGAATAAACTTATTAATTGGAAGATGTGGCTTTAACATTAACCTGCAGTTACACCCCTAAATCTTGCCTCACTTTGTCATCTTACTTTCTTCAGTGTATCTTACTGATTGACAGAAGCAGATTACTCCTATCAATAGGTGCTATATATTTGTAAGTAGAAGCTTATAAATTCACAACAAGCATGCTTCACTACACTATTCTATATGACTTCCAGAAACAAATATTATATTTTTATACATTCCTTGGCAATATAAGAAATGATTGAAAGAACTTCTTTACTTTTTTGCCAAATATCAGCCTAATAAATATGTAGTTATTTCTGAGTTATGATTTACACAAGTGTATGTTAACAGCCAGATGAAAGTGCTGTGGGAAAATGCATTCTAATTTGATCACACTGGTGCTGTTACTGCACAAGCTACTGAACAGTGCAGCAATTCATGACAATGATAAAATGACCAGAGCTTAAAAAAAAAAAATTGAGACCAATCTGAGACTACATAGTGAATTCTACATCATCCTTAGCTAGAGTGAAACCCTACTTTGAAGGTAACAGCAAAACAAGAAACATAAACACAAGCAGAGAGAGAATCCACCACCATCCAGAAGACCAAAAGCAACCAGTACAATGGACAGCAAGCAGCAGATACCTCACCAGTGGTCACACCTCTCTGCACACTTTTGGGGTGCAACTCAAGCAGGTCCAGGTTAGGAATCTCAGATAAGTGATAGCATGTGCCATTTGTCTTTCTGTGATTGTGTGAGTTGGGTGAGTATGATCTGTTCCAAATCTATCTTTCTACAAGTTTAATTGTATCATTTTTTTCTAACTGTTGAGTAGAATTCCATTGCATAAATATACCACAACTTCATTATACATTCATCCATTGAAGTGCATCTGGGTTGATTCCAGTTCTTAGGTATAATGAATTGAACATTGCAGAAGGAGGGGAAGCAAGAGGTAAGAAAGAGTATAGAAGCCTCAGGATAGGCAGTGGAGGAGTTAGCATGTCAGAAATTCAACATACTACCAGTGAAAGAAGATAAGAATTCTGTCCAAAAATAGCCCCCCTTTATCTTGAAAACCCAAAGGGAGTCAAATGCTGTATAAAATTCTCCTTTTTATACAAGATGAGTTGTAAGGCGAGAATTTAAGACTACCACCCAACTTCTGTTAGTTTATTCTCTCAAATAAACTGCTACGTGTGGGGTTGACATCCATCTATTTGTGCACTAAATTTTCCTTGGATTCCACTAGCTCCAAGGTTGGATCATTGCATGCAGAGCCAATAATCTTGTGTAGGGTCCTTCAGGCTTTGCTAGACATCTCTGTGGATCTTCTGCCATCCATCCCAAACAGGAGCCAGCAGGAACTAGGATCCCCCTATTAGTAGCTTTGTGACTTTAATAAAGACAGTTACTTTGTCTCAATTTCTCACCTGTAAAAAGGGATGATATCTATCACATACAGTTTTGTTTTAATGAAAAAATTTAGCTAAGTGATATAAAATAGTCTATTATAGTATTTTCTCCATAGGGGCTAGCTATAATTACTCATCTCCTTCTATATTATGCCTATTTCCCTCTGACTTCAAGTACCACCAATATTTTGAGGTAGCTTATGATAAAGTCATATATGTGATGGAGGGAGAAAACTATTCAAGAAGTAAAAGTATAAGAGGACTATGGTAGTTTGAACGTATATGCTTCATAGACTCAGTTGTTTTACTAAAGCTTGTAACTTGGCCACCTGACTGGAGGAAGCATCACTGGGGTAGAATCCTGGAGTCCAGGCTTAAGCTGTCAATGGGGTAGATCTGAATTCCACCCCAAAAGTGTGCAGACAGGTATGAGCACTGGTGAGGTATCTGCTGCTTGCTGTCCATGTGTACTTGTTGCTTTTGGTCTTCTGAATGGTGGTGGATTCTCTCTCTGCTTGTGTTTATCTTTCTTTTTTTGCTGTTGTTACCTTCAAGGTAGGGTTTCACTCTAGCCAAGGATAATGTAGAATTCACTATGTAGTCTCAGATTGGTCTCAGAATCATAGTGATCCTCCTACCTCTGCCTCCCAAGTGCTGGGATTAAAGGTGTGCATCACCATGTTCAGCTTCTGCTTTACTTTGTGAATGAGAGTCAGCTTCTGCTATAGACAGGAGATCCCCCTGGATCTGTAAGACTGAAATAAATGATTTCTTGCTATGAACTGTATCTGGGTTGTACATTGATCTAAAAATGAGAAAGTAACTATAACAGAAATATGGTATGGGGTGTGGCTAAAATGAATCTGACCATGGTGATTTTGGTCTTTTGGAACTGGTGTGCTGGAGGAAGAATATGTATGATGGACTTGGAAATTGCAACTGCAGAAACCTCACAATGTGGTAATGCAAGGCTTATGGTCTATTTTGGTGAGTTTGAAAATGCTAAATGAAGAGAGAATTGTATTTCGAGGCTTTGCTTATGAACTTTCTAAGGGGAAGGAAAAACCAGAGAACTTTGTTGGAATTGAGGTACTGGCACAAAGACTGTCTGCGTTCTACTGGCCATGCCAAGATAGCTTGATCAAGGTTGAATTTTAAAGTAATGGACTGATGTGTTGGAAGAAGATATAGAGCTAAAAAGTTTAAGGTTTAAAGTTGGAAAAGTTTAAGGAAATTTAAAATTACAGGCACAGGGGCTAGAGATATTGCTTAGCAGTTAAGGTGTTTGCCTGAAAAACCAACAGACTCAGGTTCAATTTCCCAGTACCCATGTAAAGGCAGACACAAAAGGTGATGCATGGGTCTGGAGTTCATTTGCAGGGACTAGGAGGCCCTGGCATTCCATTCTCTCTCTGTCTGCCTCTTCCTCTCTCTCAAGTAAATAAATAATTAATTAAATATTTAATTTTTATTTATTTATTTGAGAGAGAGAGATACAGAAATAGGCAGGGAGAGATAGAGAGAGAAAGAGAGAGAAAGGGAGAAAGAGAGAGAATAGGCCACTGCAAATGAACTCCAGATAGGTGTGCCCCCCTATGCATCTGTCTTACATGGGTCCTAGGGAGTCAAACCTGGGTCCTTTGGTTTTGCAGGCAAGTGTTTCAACTGCTAAGTCATCTCTCCAACCTAATAAAATATTTTTTAAAAGTTACAGGCATAGAGACAGGTTTTAGGTTGCTGAAGGTTCTATTGTTGAGCAAATTGACACCATTAATGTGTTTACATTGAAACAATTGAAAGGATGCCTGAGGTGATTCCACCAAGGAAAGACTGAATGGTAGAAATGCAAACATTTTGAAAGGAAGAAATCTGTTCTTCAAGGTCACAATTAATTTCCTCCTTGGATTAACAATCGCTGTTTCCCTACTCACATGGTTTTTGGTTCTAGAAGGGTGAAAAATGTTTGGAAATGGGTCATGAAATGCACACAATTCCAGAAGCCACTGCTAAGATGCAGCCAATGGAACAGGGTGAGGTCCCTGATAGACCAATTAAGCCATTTTAAGATAAATGGTAATTTGCAATGGAGACCCAAAGATGTTTTGGATATATCGGGGCTATGCAAGTGCTACCACGGAATACTGTTGGCTTGTCATGGAAGTTCTCACTGACTACTCAGCCCAGGTAGAGAGGTGGAAAATGGAAAATCCAGAGACTGTTGTCACTGGCTATGGATGTTATACTTGCATTGCAGATATTTGATGTTTACCTGATGGTTATTGATTTTGCACTGGTCCTGTTTCTCTTGTTATACCTTATAGAAATGAAAAATGTTTACTCTGTGCCATTACATATTTGAAGTACATAACTTGTTCGATTTCACAGGACTTACAGATAAGAGATGGTCTTAAATCTCAGATGAGACTTGGGACTTTGGAAATATCTTAAGTTGGTAAAGACTATGGATACCTTTTAAGTTGGAGTAAATACAATTTACACTATGAGATGGTCATGAGTCTATTGGGGGTCAGGAGGTGGAATGTGGTAGTTTGAGTGTATGCCCCCCCCCCATAGACTCAGGTGTTTTATTAAAGTTTGTACCTTAGATCTTCAACTGCCTGGAGGAGGTGTCACTGGAGGTAGATCATAGAGTCAGGCCCTCAGGTGTCAATGAGGTCGATCTGAATTCTTGTCCAAAGGTATGCAAAGAGGTGTGAGCTCTGGTGGGGTACCTGCTGCTTACTTCCCATTTGTGCTTATTGCCTTTGGTGTTTTCTGGCTGGTGATGATTTTTCTCTCTGACTGGATTTATGAATGGTAGCCAGCTTCTTTTGCATAGATAGAACCTCCCCCTGTATGTGTAAGCTTGAAATAAACACTTTGCTCCCATAAAATATGTGTTGTTGGAATGTTCATCCCAGCAATGTGAAACTGACTACAAAAGAAACTTTTAGGAAACAAAATCAGTTAAGGGGCCTTAGAATAATTCATATCAATTTGACTATATGCATGAGTAAAAGACTAACACTGGGTCTATATACCCATGGGAAAAGTTAATGAATCTTATCTTTCCTCACCTACTTCTACCTATAAAATATTATGGGGGATTTTAAATACCTTTTGTTTTCTCACATTCTATAGAAAAAGAGAGTTTTTTTTTTTTCTTTGAAGTAGGGCCTCACTCTACCCCAGGCTGAACTCGCTCTCACTCTGTAGGCCCAGGCTGACCTTGGACCCATGAGATACTCTTACTTTAGACTCCTGAGTGCTGGAATGAAAGGTGTGCACTCTCATGCCCAGCTAACAGAAGATACTTTTAACAGAACTCCTAAAATCCATATATATATATATATATATATATATATATATATATATATATATATTATATATTATATATTATATATTATATATTATATATTATATATATAATTATATATAATATATATTATAAGTATATATATATATATATATATACTTATGCTTTAAATTGAGAAATTTATAATATCACTAAAAACTGTCTGATTTTGTGTTTTAGTATATTTAGTGCACTTAATATAAAGTACACTAAATAGTGTACATAAATATAAATATGTATGAAAGAATAATAGAAATGTTTTATTACTTAAAATTATGCACTGTGATACCAACTTTTATTACTTTAATAATAAAGTTTCAGGAGGTAATTGGTTGTCAACTTATAATATGCATTCCTATTAAACTAGAAGCAAAATAGTCAGTCTAGTTTTATTTTTAAACATTTTAATTTTGGTGATGAATTTTTAAGGAGATTAAATACTAATTTAAAGAAACTCATAGGACAGATAACTATCTTAATCAGCTTTGGTTTTCATTAATTCTATTAGTATGCAAATATAATTTTATATATTTATAATTTATTAATATAATGTTATATTATTGATATAGAAAAGCTACAAGTTATTTATCTTTAAAGTTAAAATTCTTGAACATAGAAGACATTTTTAACCACAAGATGTCATTGTTTGACTGTTGTGAAGTAATTGTGATGGGACTAAGGTTTCTCCCACCCAAGTATTAGGCATATTCAATCTTTCTTAGTTCCTGGTATCAGAGGTATGCTCAAGGTGGTATGGCTATAGATGACTTAGGTCTATCATTGCTCATAGAATTAGGAAGCAGAATGTATCTTACTAATTCAAACAACATCATCTTAGATTATTGTCTTACCTCTTCTCCTTTCATATTTGATGTGATTTCTAAAATAATTTTTCAATTCTGGGTTTAATGAGCACAGGAGTATCAAAAGAATAGTCAAGATTCTATTTAGTTGTCAAGGTTTTATTATACTCAATCCTTCTGTTACCAATAATCTCTAGATGATTTCAGGTTATTGGTGCTTTATTCCAAGAATTAAAAAAAAAAATAATCCAAACAAAGTAAAATAGTGGGCTGGAGGGATGGCTTAGTAGTTAAGGTGCTTGCAGGCAAAGCCAAAGGACACAGGTTCAATTCCCCAGGACCTGCATAAGCCAGATGCACAAAGTGGCACATGTTTCTGCAGTTTGTTTGCAGTGCCTGAAGACTGTGCCATGCTTATTTTATTTCTCTGTTTCTCTCTATATATCTGCATCTTGATCTTGCTCACTTTCTCCCAAAAAAATAAATACATTTAAAGTAAATAGCAAGAAACTTTATGAGGAACAAAGTGATAGTAAAGATTTTGATATCCTTTTAAAATGAGCCACTCAGCCAGGTGTGGTGGTGCACACCTTTAGTCCTAGCATTTGGGAGGCAGAGATAGGAAGATTGCCATGAATTTGAGGCCACCCTGAGACTACTTAGTGAATTCCAGGTCAGCCTGAGCTAGAGTGAGACACTACCTCAGAAAACAAAACAAAACAATACAAACAAACAAACATTAACAACAACAACAACAACAACAAAAAGGGCCACTCAGGTAAAGCAGTGAAAGGCCCTTAGCATTGCCTAGATCTTTTTTTTAAAGGAGTTAACAAAGAAGTACCAGTCGATAGTGATGACGTCTGTGAGGTGCTCTGATTTGATGGACAGGTTTAGGTTATATAACCTTTTCTGTACTGCAAGTGTCCCTTCTTATGATGTATATGATTTTATTCACATATATGTCCAGTGGTGCATAGGGATACAATGATAAATAGGGGATTTCCCCCAAAAGTACACTTAGAAAACATAGTTTGCCTTGCTACACATGTACTGAAAACCAGTTCAGGCTGGATAACCCCTGCTATTTCAATCTAATGTATATAAAATATTTGACTAGAAACTGATCACCAATAATAGTCACTAAGGAGAGAAGAAACCTAGCTCATTTTAGGAATATATGTTCATGTAGCTTGGTATAGGCTGGGATTGCAGGTTCCTGAAAAGTTGCAGATACATTGCTTTGGAAAAGGAAAGGAAGTGTTATTTTCCAAGACAAATAGAACAGCCATGCTAATACTTATGCTTGCCTGTGTCATTTCCTATTCATACTTAATAAATGAACAAATGAATATTACTCATAAGGGTATAAATCATGCCTCTAAACTCAATATAACTGCACAATGTTAAGCCAACAGAAGTAGAACTAGGGAAAATAGTTAGAAGATATAGTTGGCATCTCTATCATTAAATTATATGTTTTATTTAAATTGGATTCAGTATCATAAGGCTATTTTACATTTACCTGATAAGAGTGAGCCATGCTCACATTTTCTCTCCCTATGATTTCTTTCCTCTTTCTTGGGACACTTTAATCCTAATGCACCTACAACAATGGAAATCAGAGTCAGCAGAATCCCAAAGCTCACAGGTAAACTAGCTTGGTCTTTCCAGTGGCAAACGATAAGAGAGATCTTGTCTTAAAGTGGAAGGAGAGAACCAACACCCTTAGGTTGTCCTGTGACCTCTACACATGTCATGGCATGCACACACAATACACCATATGTACATTCACCGATAATAATATACAAATAGCATTTGCTGAAGTCACTAATGGACTTTCTTTCTTTAAACTTATTTTTATTTACTTTTCAAGGAAAGACAGAGAGAGAGCAAGCAAAAGAGAGCAAGCATGAGCATGGGTGTGTGCACCAGGGTCTCTTTCCATTGCAAATGAACTCCAGATGTGGGAGACAGTTTGTGCATCTGGCTTTACGTGGGTAGGGGGGAATAGAATCTGGGCTATCAATTTTTGCAGTCAAACACCTTTAACAACTGAGCAATCTCTCCAGCCTTAATTAATGGACTTTCTACTTGAATTTGTAATTATTTCTGCTCAAACACCTGTCTGTTACCAGTGTTCTCTTTTCATGCTAGTATTTGTATAGCAGAAATATTTTCTTTCTATTTCTCCACTTCCTCCAATATTTTGTTTCAATGTTATGCTATTATTTATGTAATAGAAAGCCATCCTCAATCCTAGGAAGTCACTGATTGTCACATTTCTCATTACTGCCAAGTTTTATAACACTGATCTTAGTACAGATTTTACAACTGAAAAAGAAAAGGAAGGAAAATTAATTCTCTATAGATTATGGGAAGTATAATTCCAAGTCAGATTGTAAGCAAATAATTTATATGACTGAAATGACCATTCTCCAAGGGTATCAGAGCAAGGATTGTAATCTGGAGCCCAGGTATGTTTTTTCTTTCTACACATATAGTTCATTGACATTTCTATTAAAAGGTGGAAAGTGATGCATCATTTCCACAGAAAACTATACTTTTAGCTTACAAACTTCACAATGCCTTTAAATTTTAAATGGGATATTTCTTTCTTGAGAATAATAATCTAAAATGATTCCTTCAAACAACAAAAATTGGTATTCTTTTTTGTTTGTTTGTTTGTTTTTGGAGGTAGGGACTCTCTCTAGTCCAGGTTGACCTGGAATTCACTATGCAGTCTCAGGGTAGCCTTGAACTCACAGAAATCCTCCTAGCTTAGCCCCCAAGTGCAGGGATTAAAGGTGTGTGCCACCACACCTGGACAATGTGTGTGTGTGTGTGTGTGTGTGTGTGTGTGTGTGTGTGTGTGTGTGTATGGCATACTTGATGGAACTGCAGAACATTTTGTTTTTGTGGTCATGGGCTTTACAGAGTGTATTGTATATCAAACCTCTTGTTTCCTGTATCATAGTCTACCACAAGATATCACATTTGATTTAATGTCTTTCCATGCTGTATATATAACAATTCCTGAGAACCATGGCTATTGTACCTCACAGAATAGGTATTTCATAAAGCCTTATTGCCAAACAAATGAGTTTCTAAATAAAATGTTGCTAAGTAGATAATATTGTATGACAATTTGAAGATCAGAGCAATATTGAATAGAAGGCACAGAGATATTTCATAAGCCCCACTGCCCCCAACAAATGGAAGGTTTCTCACTGCTGACTAACACTAAGAATGTAACTTTCATTATATTTGCACACCATTTTCACCCCAAATCCACAGGGTAGAGTAAGTTCACTTTATGTGTTCAACATTCTGTGGGGCTTGCCAACTATATATGAATATACATTTATATCTATGTTACTATATAAAATTAACTGCTCTCTAAATTCTCCATGATCAGCTTACTTATCCCATTTATCTCCTAATTCATAAAACCATTGGTCCTTTATTATTTGTATGTATTTTCATTTTTCTAGCATGCTATTTGAAATTTTAGTCTGTAACTTCTTGGTCCACCATGAATGGACCAGTTCTCATTTAACACCACCCTGATGCACAAGCTCATGGAGCTAAGAAGGACTTGTGAAACAATATGTCAAAATAAAAAACTCCTACCTCTATATTCGCAGGTATTTAGATCATAACAATCCAAAAGAAATTCTAGAGTCACCTCTATCATTTTGCCTTTTGTTATTGATAGCTAATGAACATCTCTCATACATTAGAAAAACTTTCTCTGTAATAATATGATTTAGTTCATTCTTATTTGAAGATTATACAGTTATAAAGTGGACTCTAAGAGAATTGTTGATATGATATTAGAAGCAATTAAAAGAAACATCTGTTCAGTTATATCCTGTGTTTGTCTTAGAAGTCCTCTATTGATTCTGGGCATTTTGAAGTCCCATATTCAAGTGAAATGTGCCTTGAAAATGATGTATTAAGGGATGAATGAAAGAGCATGGATATATCCTCAGGCAAATTTGTCACAAACATTTGAGGTTTGTCTCTACTTAAGGGAATCTGAGAAATTAGGGACTCAACAGTTAAAAATGCTTGTCACACAATCATAAGGATCTGAAGTGAATCCCACTCCTGTGTGCCCATGTAAACAATGGTCATAGCTTCCCATGCCTGTCACCCTGTTACTGAGGGCTCAGAGATAGAAGAATCACTGAAACTAGCTAGTTCACCAGTATGACCCAAATATTGCACTTCCAGTGTCAGCAAAGAGACTGCCAAGGAACTCTCAAGGAAACCAACACAGAGGAGCTAGAGAGGAAGACACCTGATATTTCTCACTGGCTTCTGCACATGTGCTCATGAGTGCCTATACCTGCTCATACATCTAAATATGCCATATGTACACAAGCCACCTCCCACTAACAAAATTTTAAAAAGGAAATTGAGAAGTTAATAAGACTATGGTAAGAAAAAAAGTAGCTAGTATTACTTTATAATAGATTGGGAGCAAAAATGTGAGTATGGGGCTGAAGAGATTGTTTAGTAGTTAAGGTACTTGCCTATGAGACCGAAGGACCCAGGTGTAATTCTCCAGGTCCCATGTAAGCCAGATGCACAAGGTGGCATATGCATCTGGAGTTTACTTGCAATGTCTAAAGGTCTTGGCATGCCCACTCTCTTTCTCTCTGTTTCAAATAAAAAAAATAAGTGAAAATTATTTAAAAATGAGTATAAACTTGGGCTGGACAGATAGCTTAGTGGTTAAGTGCTTGCCTGTGAAGCCTAAGGACCCTGCTTCAAGGCTCAATTACCCAGGACCCATGTTAACCAGAAGCACAAGGGGGCACACACATCTTCAGTTTGTTTGTAGTGGTTGGAGGCCCTGGAGCATCCATTGTCTCTCTCTGTCACTCTCAAATAAATAAATAAATGAATAAAATGAGTATAAAATTGAAAGGATGTAAAAATGAACAAATGGTTGTGTGTTGTTAGAGTGTTCCTGTAATCTTTGTCCAAAATAATAAACACTTAAAGGTAATGGTAATGCTCATATTATAAGGATATATCTTATTTTGATTCCATTACATACAAGGAAAGTAAATACTAGAATAAAAGAGGGTATAATAAAAAGAGACTCAGAAACACACTGCTTTAGAAAGAAAGTCAAAAAATAAATGATCAGAGACTTCCGGTTAAGATGGCAGAGTAGGTACCACGCCAAATCAGCCTGGGGGAAAAAAGACCAAAAAAAAAACTCAGCAAAATACACACTTTTACTAAAAAGTGAGGTGTATAGGAAATTGAAGCAGCAGCGGAGAAGTAGGAGAGATCCAGAGCATCCAGAGCCTGCACAGGCCAGCAAAAGCGGCCCCGGCAGCTCTGCCAACCGCGGCGGGGGCAGGGCACACCAGAAAGCCACCAGACTCAGCTTCAGCCGCAGGAAAAGCCAGGTGCGGGAGCTTCCCCCCACACGGGTGCTCTGTGCAACTCAGGAAATGTGAAGGGAGAGCGTCAGTGAGTAGCAGAGGAGCAGAACGCGAGGTAGAAGAACACGTGGAACAGCGAGAGAACCAGAGCAGCTGCGGCTCCCTCCCCACCCCCGCCGCCTGAGCCCAGCTCCAGCGAACAGACCAGTGTCCCAGGGCCCGGCCATGCCAACTTGAGCCGACAGGGAGACCCAAGCAGGAGCAGAGTTTGGCAGCAACAGCAGCAGCTCTGGAATCGGTACCAGCGGCCCCAGCAGCAGCAGACCCAGGAGCGGCAACAGCAGCAGACCCAGCAGCAGCAGCCTCAGCAACAGCAGTGGCTCCAGAAGTGGCAGCTACTGCAGCAGCAGCAGCAGAGGCAACATCAGCAGTGGGCCCAGCAGCAGCAGCTTGAGCTGCTGACAGACCCAGCAGAGGCAGCTTTCGCAGCAGCAGTTCCAGCAGTGGAGTGCTGAAATGCAGGGCCACAGTTGCCAGGCTTGGTTTGCCCCACAAGAAAAGCCAGTGCCCAGCTCCAGAAATCAGAACAGCAGCCCGATGACCCAGGCAGCAACTTGACTGAGACCAAACTCATCCAAGGTAACTGGGTTTGCACCAGGGAAGGGCCTCACTTGGTCACAAGCTGACTGGGATCCCTCAACAGACCAGAAATCTTAACCTCTATATTGCTAGAGGATGTGGTTGTTATAATAACTACTCGGGCATACATACTTGGGGCTGTTTTTGACTGAATGGGTACAGTGTTTAGTTAACTTTTAGAATCTACCTGTGTTTTATTCCACTCAGCCTACTTGAATACTCCCATAGCAGGGAAACTCAACCCCTAAGAACATCTTTGTAGATACTCTCAGAGTCTTAAGAGCCACATCTAATACCTTAAGCTCCTACCCTGAAAATATATAACATCAAATCAATCGATACAGCTAAGAATACCCAGCAACCTAGAAAATCCAAGCATTAACTTAATCTAAGATGCAAAAATATATACATTATAACACAAGAAACACTAAAAAAGCAAGATGATATAAATCCACCTAAAAGTCTTAATGCATCAGAAATGACCTCCAGTGAGAACGAGTTAGAGGAAATGCCTGAAAAAGATTTCAAAAGAATGATTGTAAATATGTTCAAGTAAGTGAGAGAACATATCAAGGGAATCAAAGAGGAACTTAAAGAGGAAATCAAAGGAATCAAAGAAAACAGAGGACACCAATTTCATGAAATAAAGAAGGCAATACAAGACATAAATAAGGAAATAGAAATAAAGAAAAACCAGTTAGAATTACTAGCAATGAAGAACACAGTTAACGAAATAAAAAACTCTGTAGAAAATCTCACCAGTAGAATGGATGAAGGAGAGGACAGAATATCTAAGCTAGAAGACCAGGTGGCAGATCTAATACAGTCCAACAAAGAGAAAGACAAACTTATAGAAAAGTATGAGTGGGAATTGCAAGATATTCGGGACACTATGAAAAGATCAAATATTAGAATTCAGGGCATAGTAGAAGGAGAAGAATTTCACTCAAAAGGCATAGTAGGTGTCTTCAACAAAATCACAGAAGAAAATTTCCCCCAAATTGGGAAAGAGGTGCCAATACAGATACAGGAAGCCTTTAGAATCCCAGCCAGACAAAACCTGGAAAGAAACCTCCTCGCCATATTGTAATCAAACTTCCAAACACACACACCAAAGAAAAAATTTGAAAGCAGTTAGAGAGAAAAATCAAGTTACCTAAAAAGTAAACCCATCAGGATTACAGCAGATTATTCAACACAAACTTTTAAAGCCAGAAGGGCTTGGGGTGATATATTCCAAGTTCTGAAAGATAACAACTGTCAACCAAGGTTATTTTATCCTGCAAAATTATCCATTCAAATAGACGGAGAAATAAGGACATTCCATGACAAAAGGAGGTTAAAGGAGTATTTGAAGACAAAACCAGCTCTACAGAAAATAGTTGATAGAATCCTCCATGCTGAAGAAAAGGGAAAGCACACATATAAGGAACCTAGAAAAAAACAAGCAATATTCAAATATTAGTTAACAGAAGAGAGCACAGGTAAAACCAGAACAACAACAACAACAACAAAAAGGCAAACATAAATACACACCTTTCAATATCTCTTCATATCAATGGCCTCAATGCCCCAACGAAAAGACATAGATTCACAGACTGGGTTAAAAAGCAGGACCCTACAATTTGTTGTCTCCAAGAAACTCACCTTTCTTAAAAAGGATAGACATTATCTTAGGGTGAAAGGTTGGAAGACGGTATTTTAAGCAAATGGGCCTAGAAAACAAGCAGGGGTTGCTGTCCTAATATCGGACAGGGTAGACTTTAGTCCAACGTTAGTCAAGAAAAATAAGGAAGGTCACTTTATATTGCTTAAGGGCACACTCCAACAAGAGGACATTACAATCCTAAACATATATGCACCTAACATGAGGGCTCCCAAATTCATCAAACAAACACTATTAGAACTAAGGTCACAGATAACACCAAACACAGTGGTGGTGGGTGACTTTAACACCCCACTCTCATCAATTGACAGGTCATCCCGGGAAAAAATAAACAGAGAGGCATCTGGACTAAATGAGGTCATAGAAGGAATGGACTTAACAGATATATGGAGGACATTTCATCCAAAGGCTGCAGAATATACATTCTTCTCAGCAGCACCTGGAACATTATCTAAAATAGACCATATATTAGAACACAAAGCAAATCTTAACAAATTCAGGAAAATTGAAATAATTCCTTGCATTCTATCTGACCACAATGGAATTAAACTACAAATCAGTAGCAAGAAAGGCTATAGAGCATACACAAAATCATGGAAACTAAACAATACACTACTAAATGATGAATGGGTCAACGAAGAAATCAAGAAGGAAATCAAGGGCTGGAGAGATGGCTTAGCGGTTAAGCGGTTGCCTGTGAAGCCTAAGGACCCCGGTTCGAGGCTAGGTTCCCCAGGTCCCACGTTAGCCAGATGCACAAGGGGGCGCACGCATCTGGAGTTCGTTTGCAGAGGCTGAAAGCCCTGGCACGCCCATTCTCTCTCTCTCCCTCTATCTGTCTTTCTCTCTGTATCTGTCACTCTCAAATAAATAAATTTAAAAAATTTAAAAAAAACTATTAAAAAAAAGAAGGAAATCAAAAAATTTATAAAGTCAAATGATAATAAGAACACAACATACCAAAATCTCTGGGACACAATGAAGGCAGTTCTAAGAGGTAAATTTATAGCCTTAACCACCTACATTAAGAAATTAGAAAGGTAGCAAGTAAACGACCTAATGCTTGCCTTAAAGCCTTGGAAAAAGAAGAACAAGACAAACCAAAATTCAGTATATGGGAAGAAATAATAAAGATTAGGGCAGAAATTAATGAAATAGAAACAAAAAGAACAATCCAAAGAATTAATGAAACAAAGAGTTGGTTCTTTGAAAGGATAAACAAGATTGATAAAACCTTAGCAAATCTGACCAAAAGAGTGAGAGAAGAGACACAAATTAATAAAATCAGAGATGAACAAAGTAACATCACAACAGATTCCAGAGAAATTCAAAAAATCATAGGGACATACTATAAAAGCATATACTCCACAAAGTATGAAAATCTGAAAGAAATGGATGATTTCCTTGATTTATATGACCTACCTAAAATAAATCAAAATGAGATTAATCACTTAAATAGACCTATAACAAACATGGAGATCTGAATAGTTATCATTAATCTCCCAACTAAAAAAAGCCCAGGCCCAGATGGATTCACTGCTGAATTTTACCAGACTTTTAAGGAAGAGCTAACACCATTACTTCTTAAGCTTTTCCAGGAAATAGAAAATTAAGGAATTCTACCAAACTCCTTCTATGAGACCAGCATCACCCTGATACTAAAACCAGGCAAAGATAGAACAAAAAAAGAAAATTACAGACCAATCTCCCTCATGAACATAGATGCAAAAATTCTCAACAAAATATTGGCAAACAGAATACAAGAGTATATCAAAAAGATCATTCACCTTGACCAAGTAGGCTTTATCCCAGAGATGCAGGGATGGTTCAACATATGCAAATCTATAAATGTAATACATTACATAAACGGGTTGAAGGACAAAAATCACATGATCATCTCATTAGATGCAGAGAAAGCATTTGACAAAATCCAACATCCCTTCCTGATAAAAGTCCTACAGAGACTGGGAATAGAAGGAACATATCTCAATATAATAAAGGCTATTTATGACAAGCCTACAGCCAACATATTACTAAATGGGTAAAAACTGGAAGCTTTTCCACTAAAATCAGGAACAAGACAAGGGTTTCCACTGTCTCCACTTCTATTTAATATAGTTTTGGAAGTCTTAGCCAAAGCAATAAGGCAAGAGACACACATAAAAGGGATACAAATTGGAAAGGAAGAGATCAAGTTATCATTATTTGTAGATGACATAATTCTATACATAAAGGACCCTAAAGACTCTAGTAGCAAACTGTTAGAGCTGATCAAAACCTACAGCCATGTAGCAGGATACAAAATAAATACACAGAAATCAGTAGCCTTCATATATGCTCACAACAAACACACAGAGGATGAAATCATAGAATCACTCCAATTCACAATCAAAAAAAAAAAAAATAAAGTACCTTGGAATAAACCTAACCAAGGAAGTAAAGAATCTCTACAATGAGAACTTAAAAAAAATGCTCAAGCGAGAAATTGCAGAAGACACTAGAAAGTGGAGAAACATCCCTTGTTCCTGGATTGGAAGAATCAATATTGTGAAAATGGCAATTTTACCTAAAGCAATCTACACATTTAAAGCAATCCCTATCAAAATTCCAAAGGCTTTCTTCATGGAAATAGAAAAACAATCCAAAAATTCATTTGGAATCACAAAAAACTCGAATATCTAAAATAATACTGAGCAACAAAAATGAGGCTTGGTGGTATCACCATACCTGATTTTAACCTATACTACAGAGCCATAGTAACAAAAACAGCATGGTACTGACAAAAAAACAGACATGTAGATCAGTGGAACAGAATAGAGGACCCAGATGTAAGCCCAAGTAGCTATAGCTACCTGATATTCGATAAATATGTCAAAAATACTCATTGGAGAAGAGACAGCCTCTTCAGCAAATGGTGTTTTGAAAACTGGATGTATATCTGCAGAAGGATGAAAATAGATTCTTCTCTCTCGCCATGCACAAGAATTAAGTCCAAATGGATTAAAGACCTTAATATCAGACCTGAAACTCTGAAACTGCTTGAGGAAAAAGTAGGGGAAACCCTTCAACATATTGGTCTTGGCAAAGCCTTTCTGAATACAACCCCAATTGTTCAGGCAATAAAACCACAGATTAATCACCGGGACCTCATGAAATTACAAAGATTTTGCACTGCAAAGGACACAGTGATGAAAGCAAAGAGGCAACCTACAGAATGGGAAAAAATCTTCTCCAGCTATATATCTGATAGAGGATTAATATCTCGTATATACAAAGAACTCAAAAAGTTAAATAATAAGGAATCAAACAAACCAATCAAAAAAATGGGCTATGGAGCTAAATAGAGCATTCTCAAAGGAAGAAATATGAATGGCATATAAGCATCTAAAAAAATGTTCTATGTCACTAGTCATCAAGGAAATGCAGATTAAAACTACATTGAGATTCCATCTCACTCCTGTCAGATTGGCTACCATCATGAAAACAATGATCATAAATGTTGGCAGGAATGTGGAAAAAGAGGAACCCTTCTACACTGCTGGTGGGAATACAATCTGGTCCAGCCATTGTGGAAAACAGTGTGGAGGTTCCTAAAACAGCTAAAGATTGATCTACCATATGACCCAGCTATAGCACTCCTAGGCATATATCCAAAGGACTCATCTCGTTTCCTTAGAAGTACGTGCTCAACCATGTTTATTGCTGCTCAGTTTATAATAGCTGGGAAATGGAACCAGCCTAGATGTCCCTCAACAGATGAGTGGATAATGAAGATGTGGCACATTTATACAATGGAGTTCTACTCAGCGATAAAGAAAAATGAAGTTATGAAATTTGCAGAAAAATGGATGGACCTGGAAAGTATTATACTAAGTGAGGTAACCCAGGCCCAGAAAACCAAGCGCCACATGTTCTCTCATATGTGGATCCTAGCTACAGATGATTGGGCTTCTGCGTGAGAATGAAAATACTTAGTAGCAGAGGTCAGTAAGGTAAAAAGGAGACATCAAGGGTAGAGAAAGGAAGGGAGGAGGATACTTAATAGGTTGATATTTTATACATGTAATTACAATGATGGTAATGGGGAGGTAATATGATGGAGAATGGAATTTCAAATGGGAAAGTGTCGGGGTGGGGAGAGAGGGAATTACCATGAGATATATTTTATAATCATGGAAAATGTTAATAAAAATTTTAAAAAAACCTTAAAAAAAAAGAAAAGAAAATCATATTGGTAAAACCAGGCCTGAGAACTTGTAGAACACATCCTCATATGGATCCTGTGACAAGGAGGACACCTGATACGGTGACAGCAATGGATCTACCAACCTGTCAGCTGACCTGTCTGTGTGCAAGTCAAGGAACTGATAGAGAACGTGACAGTGCCAGGAGCTTCAGCTCGCAAGGCCAGCTCAAATTGCTATCCATCCATGCACCCACGCGTTTGGATCTGGTTCTGCATTTCACTTATAAGGCCTCCACAGGTCTGTACCTTGCTTCTTTAGCTCAACTAAACCTGTGACCTTGAAACTTGGTGTTTCATGGGGGGCCTCCAGGGATTACCCAGAGGGGTTCTTCACAGTTATCTCACTTTCTCAGAGATTCTCTAGCACCCTTTGGCCTCTGCCTCTGGGTAAGACTCACTGAATCCCTTGAACTCTGCATGCAGTCTCTTTAAACCTTTTGCAGCTGTTCTGTCATTTACAAATATACATACACATATACAGAGATAGATATATTTGCTGTGTGATGTGTAATTTGTGACAGAGTTAATAGTTTAAGATTGGAATAAAAGATAGGCTGGGGAGATAGTTCAGGTGCTGAAGCACTTACTTTGCAAGTATGAAACCCCAAGTTCAAGAGATAAAATGAGCCTTGGGGCTCTGGGCCAAAAGAAATGCTGACTCAAAGAAGGTGGGCTGCATTCCTGTAAATGACATCTGAGTTGACATCTGACCTCCCCACACATGCACACACATACACCTGCACACATTCACAGGAAAAAAAATAAAAGAATAAAAGAACCTATGTTTTTCTCAGCCAGTTATCCAAAGAAACTGGGACTAGTTGGTAAATCTTAGCCAATAAAAATTGATGTAGCTTGTGAATTCACTTTATTGTGGAAAGGTGCAAGTATACCATCCATGTTTCTGCTTATAGCATATTTGTCCCAGAGGCAGTGGAGATGTTGTGCAGGATTCTTTCACTGAAGAACAGGCTTTGTTTCTTGGGCCTAGAGTTGCTGCTCTGGAAGCATAGTAGCGAGCTAGAATGCAATATCCAAGTCATATGTATCATAATGGTACACCACAGTGTCAGCTGGAGACAGTGGGATGGCTGGATACTGCCTTTCTTGGGAGTGGAAGTAGTGAACTACATTTTTGTTTGGTTGGCTTTTGGTCCCCAAATAAGAGGTTTCTTGACTTTCCTCTTAGACTGATGGCTTAATTCTCAACCTACTGTAGCTTTCACATAAAACAGTAAAATGCATGGTACTACTTGCCTCTTCAGTATCAAAGCCCCCAAGGCCTCACAGACATTGTGGAAATGGCAGAGATGTGGTGGAGATGTTGGATGTGGCGAGGGAGCACAACTTTTGCTTCCGCAGTTTACAGGCACGCTCAGCTCTTTCAGGATCTATGCATTCAGGATCCCTGGTTGAAATCTCATCATGTTCTGCAGACAATGCCATTCTACTTGTATAGATGCCTGTAAGTTACGCCATTTTTATGGGGAAATAGTTAATAGAATGTTGGCTAATTAAGAGACCTTGCAATGGTCTAAATTGTGAGAATAATAAAATCATTATAGACAATAAATAAATAAATAATCAGGGTAAGGTAAAATTTAGCCTAATGTATTCCTCATTAATTATATTTTTTATATGTAGACAACAAAAGTAGAATCGTTTGTATGACCTGTAGCACTTGGATGGTCACAAGACCTGCATAAAATTGATAAGACATGGAGTGCCTAGAAAACAGTCTTGAGGGCCACTAGAAGTCCTGACACTAAAGTGTTCATGGAATAGTGAAACAATGTGCTTGGCTAGGTAGTGTGCCCTTGTGCTGTAGGTTTTTGTTTTTTTTAACATATTTATTTATATATTTATTAGCAACCAGAGAGAGACAGAGAGAGAGAAAGAGAGAGAACTCCTGTTACTACAGATGAACTCTAGATACATGCACCACTTTGTGCAGCTAGTTTTATGTGGGCACCAGGGAATTGAATTCTGATTGTTAGGGTATGCAGGGAGGTTCCTTAACCCCTTATCCATCTCTCCAGTGTTGAGGTATACTTTTATGGAACCTCCTGTGTTAGTGGGCAGCAAACAATAAGAACCTCCTCAAACATACAGGGTTGTTTTAGGATGAAATTTGATGTGAGGATCGTTCGGTTCAATAAGAGATCAAATTAGATGGCTCTGGATTTCAGAAGAGAACAAACTTGTGTGGAACTTGAAGACTTCAAGAAAACATTAAAAACAAAACAAAAAAAAGAATTTGAAGGTTTCAATCAAAGGCATAGATGTAAACATTTTTTTTCCATTTCATGCAATAATTAGAAATAGAAAAGGAAATACATCTAACATATTATTTTCCTCAAACTAATTTGTTATAATAAAAATATTGACATTTACTGGAACTTTTGTATCATTGTCTAAGAGCAGTGAATATTTAAAAACAAAAATATAACTTATTATTTATATCCTTTTTATAATTTATTTATACATTTAATATCTTTATTTGGTCAAAATGCTTAACAATAAAAAAGTTCAGATTTCTTCATAGTCCTATCTCTTTCCAGCTTTTCCAAAGATCCAAAAGTCAAATGGCCAGACATGATGGTGCATTCCTTTATCCCAGCACTGAGGAGACTGAGGTCAGAGGATTGTCATGAATTCTAGGCCAGTCTGAGGCAACATAGTGAATCCTCGGTCAGTGAGGGATAGAGAAAGATCCTGTCTTAAAAAAAAAAAAAAATGTCAACACAGCCAAATGCTACCACATACAGAAGAAACTGTTGTTTATTAAAGCATCCTATGTAGTTGCTGTGTCCCCACCCAAGAACCATCAAGCATCATGAAACTCCTCCACTTAATCACTATTTCCAGCACCACATTATACCTTCCACTCCATTTTGATATAGTTTATTTTCAACATTTTCTAATGAAAGCTAGAGCTTTTTTTTTTTTAATAGCTCTTGAGAATATTCAGCATGTGCCAATTCCTCTTTTAGGGACTCATATCCTTGTTGTGCATTGCATTCTTTCCTAAACTTTTACTATTGCTGATCTTCATGTCCTTGTTTCTTAAGATTTCTTTGGATATTTGTATTTTTATTAGTTTTGGTTTGTACTCAGAGAATACAGTCAAGTTGGTATCATTATTAGACTCCTCCCTGTCCTCCCCTCTTCACAGAAACCCTTCTTGTCGGGGTATATGGGTCCTGCATTGTGGGATTAGCCTTCAGTTATGGGTAGGAGGAAATGTTTCTGTGTATCATGATCCAATGTGTGGCTCTACCATTCTTTCCACCCCCTCTTCCACAAATTTCCCTGAGCCATGCTGGGTTCATTTTAGGTCTGCTTCAATGATGAGGTCTTGGAGCCTCTATGTCTCTGAATATCTGGTTTGGTAGAAATTGATTGTTATCTGGGTCTATCTCCTTCACCCTTGTGCTGGTACCAGGTTCATGAAGAAAACAGCACTCTTGCTTGTTTCCCCAATTATTCTTAGTTTCACCTGGGACCCTTTTGAGGTATGATGGGGTGGTTCTCTCCATAGGATCTACATATATCTGAAAAAGAGAAGCAGATTCTCCAATGGAGAGTAAAGTTAGCACCAGACAAATGAGATAACCATGATTTTTTAGAGGGAATTTAAAAGGTGTAGGCCCTCTTCTATCCCATGATTGGTGGTAGCTTGATAATGGCGAGTGGGCTCATATCTGGATATGGTTCTGACTTGTTTCCCAGCTACAGCTATAGGTTCCATTCCACTGAGCAGATGAGTTAGCCAGATCAAGAGTTGGTTTCTCACCCTGGCTGTGTGCCACTGTTGCACTTGTGTGAGCATCACATCAAGTTGTTTGCTACTAAGTAGGTTAGATCATGAGTTGATGAATAGATATTGGTCATTTTCCCCCAGTCACTCATATAGCACATTCTGGCACTAGAGTTGCTAACTGTCTGGGGACTGACTCTCTTCCAGCTTCCAGCCATGTCACTTCTTGTTACATGCCAACAGCATATGGTGTCTTGATCAGTAGGGTCTTACCACTAACCTTTGGTGAGTCATCAAGTACTCTGACAGAAATCTGTTTTCTTTTGGGAAACCTTGTTGGTCTCTGATCAAAAGCTCATTGTGGATGATAGCCACCTGCTGGTACTGGGAATTACAAGTCAGAGCACAAGAAGAGAGGGAATGAAAGGATAAGTATTATAAAAGAGATAGAGAGGAGAGAGAAAGAGAGAAACAGAAACAAGAGAAGATTAAGGTCAGTCTTTATTGTACACTCTCAAGGGTCATGTGACTCAGGTATTCCATCTAAGGTCCTGGTGAAGGTTCAACTATTTGGTCTGTCATTTAGGATATATAATTTTATGGTGCCATTGTCATTTGGGTACAGATTTGTGTCCCCACACCCTCCCTTACCATCCTTTCCCTCCACACCCACCCTATTGTCCAGTCCTCAAGATGCTTGCTAGGTATGTCACCATCTTGGGTAGACTCAGGTTGGGAGCTGTGGATGAGTGAGAGTCTGTGGCAATTATGTTACTGTGATTGGGTAAGTTCACTAAGAATGAGAGGTTCCAGCTTTTACCATTTTTCTTCAAATTTCATTTTGTCATTTTTCCTTACTGCTGTGCAGAATTACATCATGTAGATAGACCACATCTTAGTTATCCATTAGTGTAATGATGGGCATCTGGTTTGATTCCAGCTCTTAGCTATTATGAAGTGAGCAGCTATGAAAATGGTTGATCAAGTCTCTCTGGACTGAGGCATGGAGCTTTTAGGGTACATGCACAGTAAATGAATAACTGGGCTTGTTGGTAACTCTACAGTCAACTTTTGTAGGCGTCTCTATATTGCTTTCCAAAGTGGTTGTACCAGCTTATATTCCACCAACAGTGGATGAGGGTTTCTATTCTCCACATCCTCACCAGCATTTATTTTCATTTGACTTTTTAATGTTTGCTATCCTTAATGGGTAAAGTGGAATCTCATAGTTGTTTTAATTTGCATTTACTTGATGATTAGGGATGATGAACATTTTCTTAAGTGTGTGTTTGCCATTTGTATTTCTTCCTCTGTGAACTGCCTGTCCAGTTCTTTGCCTCATTTTGTTAGTGTTTTTTGTTTTGTTTTGTTTTGTTTACTTTTTATTGTTTAGGTTTTTGAGTTCTTTGTAGATTCTAGAGATTAGGCCACTGTCAGTTGAATAATCAGCAAATATTTTCTCCCATTCTGTGGGTAATCTTTGACTTTGCTTATTGTATGTTTGTCTGTGAAGAAGGTTTTCAGCTTCATGTGATCCCTTTGGTTGAGTGATTGTTTAAGATCCTGTGCTACTGGGGTTTTGTTCAAGAAGTATTTTCCCATTCCTATATCATGGAAAGTTCCTCCTATATTTTCTTCAACTAGCAGCCAGGTTTCTGGTCTTATATTGAGGTCTTTAACCCATTTGGACTTGAGTGTTGAGCATGGTGAGATGTGTGGATCAAGTTTCAATTTCATGCATATGGTTATCCTATTTGTCCAGCACCATTTGTTGAAGTTGCTGTCTTTTTTTCACCCTATCTTATTAGGGTCTTTATCAAATATCAAGTAGCTATATTTGGTTGACTCAATGTCTGGGTCTTTGATTCTATTTCATTCACCTATATTCCTGCTTTTATGCCAGTACAATGCTGTTTTTATTCCTATGGCTTTGTAATATCACTTTTGATCAGGTATGGTGATACCTCCACGGGTATTTCTTTTGTTGAGGATATTCTTGGATATCCGAGGCCTTCAGTTTTTCTATATGAAATTTGAGATCATTTTTTCTATCTCTGTGAAGAACAATGTTGGGATTTTGATTGGAATTGCATTAAATCTGTATATTGCCTTTGGTAGGATTGCCATTTTCACAATATTAATTCTGCCTATCCAGGAACATGGGGGGACTTTCAATTTTCTCAAGTCCTCCTCAATTTTTCTTGAGTGGTTTTATGTTTTCATTGTGTAGATATTTCAATTCCTTGGTTAATGATGTTACAAGATTTTTTGTTGTTGCTATTGAAAATGGAACAATGTCACTTATCTTTTTCTGTAATTTTGTCATTTGCATATAGAAAGGCTTCTGATTTTTGTGCATTTTTGTATCCTGCTACTTTGCTAAAGGAGCTAATCACCTTGAAGAGTTTTGGGATAGAATCATGTTCTCTGCGAATAGAATTAACTTAACTTCTTTCTTTCCAAATTGTATCCTCTTTATTTCTTTCTCCTGTCTTATTGCTTGAGCTAGGACTTCCAGAACAGAGCAGAGGTGAGAGTGGACACCCAGTCTTGTTCCTGATCTCAGTGGGAATTCCTCCAGTCTCTCAATTAGGTCTTTAGGAGCTTCATATATAGGCTTTATTATGTTAAGATATAAACTGACCATGCCAATTCACTCCAATATTTTGATCATGAACTTATGTTGTATTTTGTTAAAGGCATTTTCCATATCTATTGAAATGATCATGTGGTTTTTGTGTTTAACCTTGTATGCATGGTGTATTACATTGACAGATTTCCATATATTGAACTACCCATGCATTCCTGGGATGAATCTCACTTGATCAAGGTGGATAATACTTTTTTTTTTAATTAACTAGTTTTATGCTCAGTGAAAACAGTCAACTTGGTACCATTGTTAACCTTTTCCCTGTCCTCTCTCCCCCCGCTACCCCTCCTTGTTGATGTATATGGGTCATGCATTGTGGTGTTAGTCCTCAGTTATGTGTAGGAGGAAATGTCTCTGTGTCATGACCCAATGTGTGGCTCTGACATTCTTTCTGACCCCTCTTCCACAAATTTCCCTGATCCATGTTGGGTCCATTTTAAGTCTGCTTCAGTGATGAGGTCCTGGTAGCCTCTGTGTTATATGATTTGGCAGGAGTTGATTATTCTCTGTGTTGACCTCTTTCATCCTTGTGATGGTACCAGGTTCACCAAGAAAACAGCACCATTGCTTGTTTTGCCAGTTATTCTGAGTTTCAGCTGGGGCTCCTTCAAGGTATGATGGGGTGGTGTTCTCCTTAGTGTCTGTGTCTATCTGAAAAAGAGAAGCAGATTTACCAATGGAGAGTAAAGTTAATACCAGAGAAATGGAATAAGGCTAATATTTTTAGAGAGAACTTATTTAATAGTTGTAGGCCCTCTTGTAGCCCACAATTGGTGGTAGCTTGATAATGGAGAGTGGGCTCATTTTTTGATATGGTTCTAAGATGTTTCCAAACTTCAGCTATGGGTTCCATTCCACTGTGGACCAGTTAGCCAAATGAAGTGAAGTTGTTTTCCCACCATGAATGAGCCCAAATATAGCACTTGTTTGAGGATTACAGCAGGTTGTTTGCTGCAAAGTAGGTTAGACCATGAGTTGCTTGGACAGATATTGGTCATTTTCCCCCAGTCACCAATGTAGCACCTTCTGGCACTAGAAGCGCTGACTGTCTGGGGAATGACTTTCTTACAGCTTCCAGCCATGTGCATGTCATGGTGCATGTCACCCACATATGGTGTATTCAGCAGTAGGGTCTTGCCACTAACTTTTGGTAAGTCATCAATTACTCTGAAAGAATCTGTCATTCTTTAGGAAACGTTGTAGGTCTCTCTGATCAAAAGCTCATTGTGGATGATAGCCATCTGCTGGTACTGGGAATTACATGCAGGTCAGTTCCAACAAAGAGAGAGAAAGAGGGAGAGAGAGAGAAGTGGTATAAGGTTAAGGTGAGTCTTCGTCATATGCTGTCTAGTTCTTTGTGACCCAGGTGTACCCTCTAAGGGCTTGGTGAAGGTTCAACCATTTGGTCTGCCTTTTAGGAGGTAGAATTTTATAGTACCATTGCCATTTGGGTCCAGATTTGTGTCCCCCACATCCTCCCTTACCCTCTCTACCCTCCCCACCTGCTCTATTGTCTGGTCTTTGAGATGCTTGCTGGGTATGTTGGCATCTTGTGTAGATTCAGGTTAGGTGCTGTAGATGCATGAGACTATGTGGTGATTATCTTTCTGTGATTGGGTAAGTTCACTGAGGATGATCTTTTCCAGGTTCAACCATTTTTCTTCAAATTTTATTGTGTTGTTTTTTCTTACTGCTGTGTAGAATTCCATCATGTAGACATACCACATATTAGTTATCCATTTGTCTAGTGATGGACATCTTGGTTGATTCCAACTCTTAGCTATTATGAATTGAGCAGCTATAAACATGGTTGAGCACATCTCTCTGGACTGAGTCTTGAAGGTTTTAGGGTATATGCCCAGTAAGGGAATAACTGGGTCTCTTATTAACTCTATAGTCAGCTGTTCTAGGAGTGTCTGTATTGCTTTCCAAAGTGATTGTACCATTTTTCATTCCCAACAGTACATGAGGGTTTATATTTCTCTACATCCTCACTAGCATTTATTTTCATTTGAATTTTTAATGTTTGCTGTTCTTAATGGGATAAGGTGGAATGTCATAATTGTTTCAATTTGCATTTCCCTGATGATTAGGGATGATGAACATTTTCTTTTTATTCCATTACTTTTTAAAAAAGTATTTTATTTATTTGACAGAGAAAGAGGGATAGAATGGGTGCACCAGGGCCTCTAGCCCCTCCAAATGAACTCCAGATGTGTGCGCCCCTTGTGCATCTGGCTAACGCGGGTCCTGGGGAATTGAACCTAGGTCCTTTGGCTTTGAAGGCAAGTGCCTTAACCGCTTAGCCATCCCTCAAACCCTGTGGTTTCCATTTTTTAAAAAATTTAGATAACATAAGGGCCAACTTATTTTGTTTGTTTGTTTTGAGGCAGCGTCTCACCCTAGATCAGGCTGACCTGGAATTCATATATAATCTCAGGGTGGCCTCAAACTCACAACCATCCTCCTACCTCTGTCTCCTGAGTTCTTGGATTAAAGGCATGTGCCACCATGCCCAGCTGAAGGCCAACTTTTAAATACTCAAGGGTATCTGGAGAATATGTACCAGACACCCCACATCCAAGCCAACTCTTCTCCAGAGACTGAAGTCCAGAGAACACAAGCAGCCTGCCCAGGTCATACAGCTGACATGTCAGCAGACTCAAGGCTATATCTGGGGACAGGATAAGCTGCCCTGGGCATGAGAGGGCAGTGCAGCAGTAAACAATTGGTGAACAGAGCATCTGGGTGGGATTTAAGTACAAGCTGACATGGGCTCCACACATCAATACTCATTTTTGTTAAGTCAAATGGGGACACTGACAATCATAGACTTACCACATACTGTTCCAAGGACTAAGGGAAATAAGAAAACAACAGCTACTCCAACCTGTTTTAAGTTTGTTTATGTGCAGGAAGAGTCCAGGGAGACAGGAATTCTTGGGGAATGAGGCCACATGCTCCAACATACAGGTGCTGGCCTCCCAATGCCAGTGGGAGAAAAATTCTGTCCCAAAGGTGCTCTTGATACTAAGTACAATGTGATAATGCTTGGTAATGTCACTCAAAACTGAGTGTGCCCTTTCTGTGTCTCTTTCTCTCAAATAAATAAATAAAAATTATATATATATTTAATATATGTATATATTAAATATATATTTTAAAACATATATAAATATATTTTTTGTTGTTCATTATTTATTTATTTATTTGAGAGCAACAGGCAGAGTGAGAAAGTCAGAGAGAGACAGAAAGAGAGGGAGAGAATAGGCATGCCAAGGCCTCCAGCCACTACAAACAAACTCCAGATGCATGGTCCCCCTTGTGCATCTGGCTAATGTGGGTCCTGGGGAACTGAGCCTTGAACTGATGTCCTTAGGCTTCACAGGTTAATGCTTAGCTGCTAAGCCATTTGTCAAGCCTGATGAACATTTTCTTAAGTGTGTGTTTGCCATTTGTATTTCTTCCTCTGTGAACTGCCTGTCTAGCTCTTTGCCTCATTTTGTGAGTGGGTTGTTTGACTTTTTATTGTTTAAGTTTTTGAGTTCTTTGTAGATTCTAGAGATTAGGCCACTGTCAGTTGGATAATCAGCAAATATTTTCTCCCATTCTGTAGATAATCTATAGGCTTTGCTTATTGTATGTTATCTGTGAAGAAACTCTTTAGCTTCATGTGATGCCATTGGTTGAGTGATTGCTTAAGAGCCTGTGCTACTGGGGTTTTAGTCAGGAAGTGTTTTCCCATTCCTATACCATGGAAAGATCCTCCAATATTTTCTTCCAGTAGTAGCCAAATTACTAGTCTTATATTGATGTCTTTGATCCATTTGGACTTGTGTGTTGTGCATGGTGAGATGTGTGGATCAAGTTTCAATTTCCTGCATATGGTTATCCAGCACCATTTTTTTGAAGATGCTGTCTTTTTCCAGCCTACATTATTAGGGCCTTTGTCAAATATGAAGTAATTGTAGTTGATTGTCCCAAAGTCCAGGTCCTTGATAATATTCCATTGGTCTATACTACTGTTTTTATCCCAGCACTATGCTGTTTTTATTACTATGGCTTTGCAATATAGCTTTATATCAGGTATGGTGATGTCTCCAGAGTATATTTTGCTTCCAGTCAAGATGACGATCTCACAACCATGCCACACCTCCCCAGGAAAGAAAGGCAAGGAATTAAATGTTCACTGTGCCTTTTAGGGCAGAGCAATCCCTAATACATCTCCAGTGGGATGGCACATAGGGGGAAAAGTGGAATTGGATGATTCCTTGGCTCTTGTGGAGCCCCCCAGTTCCCCAGGCCCCCCAAGTAGCTGCCATAGCCATAGACTTAGCCTCAGGATACTTCTTTACTTACTATATGGAAGGGGACCCAGGGAAGCATAGTGCCACTGGCCTCATTGTACAGGAGTAATTTCCCTGCTACACCCACACAGGTGTGACCTCAGGCAGTGTCCACATGCTGGTCTGCATGAGCTCAGGCCCGATCCATCCATCTGCCCACCCCGTGCACCCCACCCAGATGCCTGTGAATGCTCAGCCTGCTCTTCCCATTTGCCTGCTTGCTGCTCCAGCTGCACACCCATCCATGCACCCATTTGACCTGCCCACATGCAAGCTCAGGCTCACTCTGCCCACACCAGCTCAGGTCCAATCCCCTCTCTGAAGTACTGGCTACCAGCCCATCTGCCCACCTCTAGTGGCCCGCCACATGAGAGCTCAGTCTGCTTCAAAGGCCTGCCACATCAGAGCTCAAGCTGCTTCAGCAGCCTGCCACAGGGGAGCTCAGGCTGGTCCATCCACACATGCGTGAGCACAGGACCTCTCTGCCCATCTGCTTGTTTGCCTGCTAGCTCAGACCAGCTCCACCAAGATGCACCACTTCCTCCACCCATTGACACTACAGTCATACTTTCTCTGGCCATACACTGTGATGGGAAGACCACAGCATAAAATAAATAACATGAAAAATCAAATGCAAGTAAATAAAGTAAGATCACCCAGTCCTACATTGAATGTCTGTAATCAAAACATAGAAGAGACATTAGAAACAAAACACAAAAATGAAGCTATGAGCATGCAACCCTGACACAGCTACTGGTAGAAGTTGTGGAACAGCAACTAAGGACCGATAATCATGTGGATGCTGCCATCTCTAAAATAGACATAATAGATAAGAAAAATGGTAGGAGTTCAAAGATAGTTAAGAGATATGAAGGAGAGTGAAATAAAAAGGACCTCAAAAATCAGATGGCAATGCTAAATGAAGACATAAAGAAATGCAAGGATGAATTTCAAGAAGCATCAAGAAAATCAGAAAATGTTGTGTAAAGGGAGCTTGAAAGATTGATGGAAACTATACATAGAAAAGCAGTAGAAAATGCAAACCCAATTGAACAAGCCCAAAATCTTTCAAAGCTCTCAAGAATAGAGTCAGCCATGTGGAGGATAGCAACTTGGATCTGGAGGGCAAGACAGAAGAAACAGTTTGAGAGTTCAAAAGTTTCAATAAGTTCAAAAACTTCTGTGAACAGAACATGAGAGAATTGTGGGATAGCTTTAAATGTCCTAACATCCAAATCATGAGAATACCAGAAGAGGAAGAAGTTCAGACCAAAGGCATGTAAAACTTATTTAACAAAATAATCAAAGAAAACTTTCCCACTATCTCAAAACAAAGGCCCATCAAGATATAATAACCTAACAGAACTCCAAACTGGACCAAAGGAGAAATTCTCCAAGAAATATTGTCATTAAGACTCTAAACATTGACACCAAAAAGAAAATCCTAAAAGCAGCTAGGGAAAAATAGCACATCACTTTTAAAGGTAACCCCATCAGAATTACTTCAGACTTCTCAGTGGAAACCCTAAAATCCATAAGGGCCAGGAATGGAAGGCTGCAAAATCTAAGAACCTACAGCTTCCAACCCAAACTACTCTACCCAGCAAAAGTATCCCTCATAGTAGATGATGAAAGAAAAACTTTCCATGATAAAAGTCAGTTTTACAATTCTATAAACACAAAACCAAACCTACAGAGAGTATTTTAGGAAATTCTCCACACAGAAGAATCAAATAATCAATGTGAAATACCTACAAGAAGCAGATCACAATAACCAAATTCAGAGAAGGCACAAAAAACTTCAAAGTCCATGAAAAGACCAAACTACATATACCAACACAATATGGCAGGGGTCAAATCAAACCTCATAGTCATCACCCTAAATATTAATGGCCTTAATTCACCCATCAAGAGATATAAGGTAGCAGGATGGATCAAAAAATTAGACCCCTCAATCTGTTGTCTTCAAGAAACCAATCTCACTACTAAAGACAGACCCCTCCTCAGGGTGAAAGGGTGGAAAACAATACCCCAAGAAAATGGGGAAAAGCAAAAAGCAGGAAAACCTATATTGGTATCAAATAAAATGGACTTCAAACCAAAAATAATCAAAAAAGACAAAGAAGGCCACTTTCTACTTATCAAGGGGATGATCTATCAAGAGGATGTAACATTCATAAATCTTTATGCATCAAACACAGGTGCAGCACAGTTCAGAAAGCAAAACCTACTTGACAATAAAACAGAAATAACCACCAACACCATCATAGTGGGAGACTTCAATACACCAATATCAGTAATAGACAGATCATCCATAGAGAAACTCAACAGGGAAAAAAGAGATCTCAACGAAACCATAGAGCACTTAGACCTAACAGACATCTATAGAACTTTCCATCCCAAATCCACAGACTATACATTCTTCTAAGCAGCCCATGGAACATTTTCTAAAATAGATCATATAATGTGTCACAAAGCCTGCCTCCATATATTTAGGAAGATTGATATAATTCCCTGCATAATATCAGATCACAATGCTATATTGCTAGAAACTAACAACAAAAGACCCACCAAGGAGCCCATTGGGTCTGGGAAACCAAACAGCACACTTTTAAACAATAAATTGGTAGTGCATGAAATAAAAAATGAAATTGTGAAATTTCTAGAAATGAATGAAATGAAAACACATCCTACCAAAACTTATGGGACACAATGAAGGCTGTCCTCAGGGGAAAATTCATAGCACTAAATGCCTTCATAATAAACACAGAGAGATACCAAATTAATAAAATTAGAGATTGCTCTCCCCTAAATGACCCAGTGAACCCTTAATGCCTTGTCTTTCCTTTCCCTCCAGGTGCAGCATGGTTAGGTGGACACCATCCTGACCAGAAGTATATCTGGATATATATATATGATATATAAATATATATATTATATATGTATATATATAAATTTTATGTATATATGTATATACATACATACATACATACATACATATACACACACATGTAGGTATATATATAATTTTTTTTGAGGTAGGCTCTCACACTAGTCCAGGCTGACCAGTAATTCATTATGTAGCCCCAGGGTGGCCTCAAACTCACAGTGAGCCTCCTACCTCTGCCTCCTGAGTGTTGGGATTACAGGTGTGTGCCACCATGCCTGGCTGGATATATATTTTTAATTTCCTCAACAATGTAACTTTAACTAGCACAGTTATTATTTTTATTATTTATATTCAACATTGCTATAGTAAACTTTTAAGATTGCAATATATACCATGTCTCTTTCATAAGAAAGTATTCAGTTGAGGGAGTATTTGGGAGGTGAAAACGGAGGGTGTTGAGAGGTGAAAATGATTATAGTATACTGTTAATATTTATAGAAATTGCCATCTTAAAAATTGCCCTGTGCATTTCCACCTATCTCAGATGCATTTAGAATTAAGAAATTCTTTTCTTGAGCTAGTCATGATTGCTTTTATTTTTTGTTACTCCCACAATATTTGTGGTTTCAGTTGTAAATAAAGACACTCATCTACATTGATTAATGTTATTGCATTCTTTATTATCCATAGTTTTACCTGATTGGAATAATTTTTCCTTTGTTCTTCATACATTGATATATTCTTTTCCAATTTTCAATTTATTGCTGTGAATTCATGTTAAATTTCCCTACTGCTACCCTTTTCAGCAAAACATATTACATTTTACTCCTCATATACTCTTTCATGTTTTTAATACGTTGTTCATTATTGAATTTAAATCTCTTATGCAGCTCTTTTCTTTTAGCTTATGTCATTTAATGTTCTTTAACATAAAAGACTGAAGTATTTGAAAGATTAATAAGGACATAGGGCTATTTCTCAAGATGTATAAATATAAATTCTTGAAGTAATTTTACAAAGAATTATTTATCAGTCAGAGAAGCTATGAGGGCTCTGAATTTATGATTGGCATGTATTAAGAATGGCATCACATAGTATCTAAAATATGCAATTTTCTTTGTTAAAATATTTTATTTATTAATTAATTTATTTATTTATTTGAGAGTAAGAGAAATAAAGAGGCAGATAGAAAGAAAAAATGGGTTTTCCAGGGTCTCTAGCTGCTGAAAATGAACTCTAGACACATTCCCCACTTTGTGCATCTGGATTTTATGGGCCTGGGGAATTAAACCTGGATCATTTGGCTTTGCTGTCCTGGGAAACAGCCAATTGGCAGTCCTGGTCTGATCCTGATGGTAACCGTGGGGAGGTGCGCCCTCTGGTGGTGTCTGGCCTAACGACCAACCTCCTAGTCAGGATATGCTTGGAGAAGCTGAGGCTTATATCACCACTAAAACTATAGGAAACAATCCTCAAGGGCTCCGCCCTAATCATCTTTGGCAAATTGATGTCACACACTATTCTCCATTTGGAAAGCTTAAATATATCTTTCTTTCAATCGATACCTTTTCCTGTGCCTGCTGGGCATTGGCGCATGCCGGGGGAAAATCTAAACATACTATTAATGATTTGCTTCAATGCTTTGCCACCCTTGGATTACCTGATCAGATCAAAACTGATAATGTCACCTGCTTTTTAAGCAAGGCCTTGGTAGATTTTCTCCAAACCTGGAAAGTCTCACATTCCACAGGCATCCCATACAACCCCCAGGACCAGGCTATTGTTTTTTTGTTGTTGTTTTGTTTTTTTGTTTTTAATTTTTTTATTTATTTATTTGAGAGCGACAGACAGAGAAAGAGGCAGAGAGAGAGAGAGAAAGAGAGAATGGGTGTGCCCGGATCTCTAGCCACTACAAATGAACTCCAGATGCATGCGCCAACTTGTATATCTAGCTTATGTGGGTCCTGGGGAATCAAGCCTTGAACCGGGGTCCTTTGGTTTCATAGGCAAGTGCTTAACCACTAAGCCATCTCTCCAGCCCCGATTGTTGAAAGACATAATCAGACTCTCAAGTCTCAATTACAAAAACAAAAGGGAGAATCCTTACCCACACACGACCAACTAAAAAAGGCATTATTTACCCTAAATATTTTAAATTTTTCTAAAGAAGATAAACAATTATCCCCTTTTCAAAAACATTGGTCCTCATCCATTACCTACAGTTCTATCTGGGTAAGATGGAGGTTCCCATTGACTGGGGTCTGGAGAGGACCAGACCCACTCCTCAAAGCAGGGAGAGGGTTTGGATGAAAAAAGACCCATTTGGATACCAGTGAGGGACCTAATGTATTTACCCCAGTGATGGGACACTGAAAGTCAGGGAAAAACAAGTCCATGAAAGGCTAGAACAATTCATCTTGGCCCAGTACCCAGAGCTTAATTATCACCCTATTGCCCTTCCTGAGAATTGGGGCTATTTAGCCTTCAACCCCAATACTCAATCTCTTTTAAAAATGGTCTTTGATTTGTTAAACCAAATGACTCCTTCTCTTGCAGAGGATTGCTGGCTTTGGATCTGATCTGGGCCTCCCCGGCAACTTGCAGTGGTCACCAATGATGCTAATGTTACCCTAAAAAATTGCTCAGCCACCTTTCCCATCCCTGTCCAGCTTTTCCCAATGTCTCCTTCTGGAATTTGCATTTGGGCCACTCCTTCCCCTAATAACTCCAATACAGATACATTCATCCTTCCTTCTGTACTTTCAACACAACTGAGCCCAGTGCCCAATGCTGCCTGCCTTCTGGAATGGTTTATGTTTGTGGAGGTGGGATGGCCTATGACTTTCTGCCCACCTATTGGATGGGCCTTTGTACCCCAGCCACCTTAATTCCAGATGTGGATATCATTCCTGGAGATGAGGCCCTCCCTATGCCCTCCTAAAATTATATTGGAGGGAGACCTAAGAGAGCTGTACAAATGATACCTTTACTCATTGGGTTGGGGATAACCACAGGTATGGCCACTGGGATAGCCGGGATGGGTATGGCAGTCCATCTCCACAGAAAGCTCTCTCTCCAGTTGATCAGTGACATAAAAGCGGTGTCCAACACTATTCTTGATCTCCAACAACAGCTAGATTCCCTGGATAAGGTGGTCGTACACAACACGGGGGGACTAGACCTATAACAACCAAAAAGGGAGGCATATGCTTGTTTTTACAGGAAAAATGCTGTTTCTACACCAATAGATCAGGAATCATTCAAGACAAGATCAAGAAGCTTCAAAAGGATCTGGAGAGGAGATGGTGGGATCTTCAAGACAACCCACTGTGGACAGGATTACATGGCTTCTTACCCTACCTTCTCCCCCTACGTGGGCCCCTCCTTCTCCTTTCACTGTTGGGCCTTGTGTAATTAATAAAATTACATAATTCATTCACCAACAGCTAGGGGCAATAAAACTCCATCAGGTTGAGATACTACAGGCTGGCAACTCAGGAATTAAGTTCCTCATATGACCCACTACCACCTCCTCTGACCTCCATGTGACTGATGATGGGTAAGATTTCAAACTGATTGATACAACCTAAGACAGGCCATGCAGTGGGTTCTCAGTGAGCTAAACACATTGTACCCAGTGGCGGGTAAGATCCCCAGAGGGGGACAATCTTAGACAGGAGCCATGGTGAATGACACTCTTACAAAAACAAAAGGGGGAGATGTTGGGCCTTGAGAGGCCCAGACGCAAGGCCTAATGGAACTTCTTGAGCCTAGCTAAAGTTTGGTGACCTGTCTCTGGCCAGCTATGACTCAGCAGGGTGCCAAATTGCTCCTGGCCTGCTACTTCCACGTAGGAAGTTAGAATTCCTGCACACACACTCTTAGAACCAATCATTCCAAAACTCGTGGTATGCTATTGGCCCTGACACCTCAGCCCATCCTGAGATCCCCACCCTCATTCTCAATGCTATATAAGCACCTGCCTGTTACAATAAAGTGAGATCCTGCTTCAACGAGTCTCCTGACTCAGAGTGTTTCTCTCCAGTAACTAGGAGAGGGTCTGGGTTGTCGACACTCACCATCCTGCTCAGTCCCAAGGAGAGGCTGGTGGGACCAGCTCTCCTACAGCCCTACCTGCCAGAGAACCCACCAGTTGAGAGGGGAAAGAGGGTCCTAAGGGGATTGGTGGGTCCAAAGCTTGCTAGCCAATGCCTAGGGATGTTCATGCCAGCACTAGTCAAGTGTAGCACATAGGGAGAGATTCAGGTGATCAACGTAGTGGTGGGAAGAGGGTCTCAGGGGGATGGGCTGTGTGAAGGCTGCTGGCTGATAAAGGAGTTTAATAGGCAATTGGCAAAAGGTCATAGGGGTATGGGCAAAGCCTAAGATCAAGTTGCAGGGCTTGGAGAGGGAGTGGCCTCCTGTAGCCTGGGGCCCCTTAGCCATGCCTGGAAGCTCAGGCCCATCTCTTTTCTCTAGCTTGTGCTTGTCAGGGCCCACAAATTTTGTATTTATTTCAGATTGTATTTTTTTTTGCATGTGTATGTGTATATATGCATGTTCATATGTGTGTGTATGTTTATGGGTATTTGTGTGTGTGTGTGTGTGTGTGTGTGTGTGTGTACATAGGCCAGAGATTGACATTGGATATCTTCTTCAATCACTCTTTATGTTATTTTTGAGACAAGTTTTCTGACTGAATCAAGAGTACACCAGTTTAGCTGGGCTGCAAGCCCTAGGGTTTTTATTTTTTTCTTGTTCTGCCTTCCCAGTTCTGATATTAAAGGTGTAGGCTGCCAGGTTCCATTTTAACATGGGAGTGGGGAATCTGAACTATGTTTTTTAAGTACTCTACTGACTAAGCCATCTTCCTATCTCAGATTATGTATAGTTGTGCATACAAAAATGATTTATCTTGAGACTGAGACCATGTCTAAATATAAAACTCATTTATGTTAATATGTATTTCATACATATAGCTTGATAATTTTAAGCAACATATTTAAAAATATATGTGAATCAAACTTTTTGTACAAAGGAATATCAGAAAACATAAGTGTTGATATCTTACCACCCAGGTGGACAATCTGAGGCTGTTGGTACTACTGTCATTCCAGACTCTGAATTTATATGTTACTGACTACCATTTACTTACACTTATATAATAATAATTAACAGGATAAAACAGCATAATATATCACTAATGCAATAAAGAAAAACATGTGTCCAGGAAAGTGAAAACAGTGGCACCACTAGAACTCCCGTGGCAGCTGTGATGCATCTGCAAGAGCAGGTGACAGCAGCATCCATCTCCATATATGATGCTGTGTTTTGGTTGCAAGATTAACGCACCTGAGTTTTTTTCTAATTTAAATTAGAAGAAACATAGGAAGTAGTTCACAGAACCCAAACATCATTATTTAGGATGTGGAAGCATTCCTATAAATTGGATATTTAAAATAAAGTTTACTCCAGAAACATCTGCAGACCTAATAATGTTGTCCAGGCCTTGAGATGCCTATTATGTATGTCAGCATGTTGGGCTGATCCAGGTTAGGATCCACAAGTGAGTAAGACCATGCAATGATTATCTTTCTGTGATTATGTGAGTTCTCTGAGTATGATCTGTTCCAAGGTTGACCATTTTTTATATGAATGTCAATGTGTCATTTTTTTCAAATTGCTGAGTAGAACTCCATCATGTAGATATACCACATCTTGGTTATCCATTTGTCCAATGATGGGCACTTGGATGGATTCCAATTCTTAGCTATTATGAATTGAGCATCTATAAACATGTTTGAGCAAATGTCTCTGAACTGGGGTTTGGAGCTTTTAGGGTAAATGCCCACTAAGGGAATAATTGAGTCTCTTGGTAACATTATAGTCAATCTTGTTAGGATTCTCCATATTGCTTTCCAATAGTGGTTGTACCAGCTTACATTATCAGCAACAGTGAATAGGGGTTCCTATGTCTCCACATCCTTACCAACATTTATTTTCATTTGATTCTTAAAGTTTGATATCCTTACTGCAGTAAGGTGGAATCTCATTATTGTTGTTTTAATTTGCATTTCTCTGGTGGTTAGTAATGTTGAACATTTCCTTAAGTGTGTGGTGGCCATTTGTATTTCTTCCTCTGAAAATTCCCTATTCAATTCTGCCACACTTTGTTACTGGGTTGTTTGATTTTTTTTTTCTTTTTTAGTGTGTAGGTTTTTATATTCTTTGTTGATTCTAGAAACTAGGCCTGTCTCAATTTTTTTTAATTAATTAATTTATTTATTTGAGAGCGACAGACACAGAGAGAAAGACAGATAGAGGGAGAGAGAGAGAATGGGCACGCCAGGGCTTCCAGCCTCTGCAAACGAACTCCAGACGCATGCGCCCCCTTGTGCATCTGGCTAACGTGGGACCTGGGGAACTGAGCCTCGAACCGGGGTCCTTAGGCTTCACAGGCAAGCGCTTAACCGCTAAGCAATCTCTCCAGCCCTGCCTGTCTCGATTTTATAGCTGGCAAAAATTTTCTCCCATTCTGTCAGTAATCGGCTCTGCTTATAGTATGTTTGTCTGGGAGAAAAATTTTTCATCTTCATGTGATCCCAATGATTGAGTGATTATTTAAGTTCCTGAGCTATTGAGGTTTTGTAAGGAAATTTCCACACTCTTATATCATGAAAAGTTCCTCCTATCTTTTCTTCCATTAGTAGAATGGCTTCAAGTTGTTTTTTTTTTTTTAAGATTTTTATTTATTTATTTGAGAGAGAAAGACAGAGAGAGAAAGAGGCAGATAGAGAGCAAAAGAGAGAATGGGTGTGCCGGGGCCTCCAGCCACTGCAAACGAACTCCAGATGCATGCACCCCTTTGTGCATCTGGCTAATGTGGGTCCTGGGGAATCGAGCCTCGAACTGGGGTCCTTAGGCTTCACAGGCAAGTGCTCAACAGCTATGCCATCTCTCCAGCCTGGCTTCAAGTTTTATATTGAGAACTTCCAGCTATTTGGACTTAGTTTTTGTGTGTGGCACAATGTTTGTGTCTAGTTTCATTTTCCTGCATATGGTTATCCAGTTTGTCCAGCACTATTTGTTGAAGATGCTGTCTTTTCTCCAGTCTATGTTATTAGGGACTTTGCCAAAGATCACATAGCTGTAATTACTTTACCTAAAGTCCAGATTCTCAATTCTGTTCCATTGGTCAATTTTTCTGTGTTTTATTCTGGTACCATGCTGTTTTAGTTACTATGACTTTGTAATATAGTTTTAGATCAGGTATGGTGATGCCTCCAGAGTTTTTTTTTTTTTTCCCTGAGGATATGCTTGGATATCTGAGGCCTACTTCCATTTCATATGAATTGTGAGATAATTTTTTCTATCTCTGTGAAGAATGATGCTGGGATTTTTATTGGTATTGCATTAAATCTGTAATTTTTTGGTAGGATTGCTATTTTCACATTATTAATTCTGCTTATCTGGAAGCATGGGAGGTCTTTCTGTCTTCTCAAGTCATCCTCAATTTCTTTCTTAAGTGTTTTTATGTTTTATTATATAGATCTTTCACATCCTTGGTTAGTTGTTATTCCAGTGTTTTTTGTTGTTGCTGTTGATATTGAAAATGGGACAGTGTTGCTAATTTTTTTCTCTGTCTTGTCCTTTGCATGTAGAAAGGCTACTGATTTTTTTATTTATTGATAACTTTTATACTTGCAGAAAATAAATCATGATATTTCCCTGCCCTCCTCCACTTCCCCTTTCATGACTCCACTCTCCAGCATATCCCTTCTCTCTCTGTTAGTCTCTCTTTTATTTTTTGTTTGTTTTTATTTTTAGTTTTTTCAAGGTAGGGTCTCACTGTAGCCCAGGCTGACCTGGAATTCCCTATGTGGTCTCAGGGTGGCCTTGAACTCACAGCCATCCTCCTACCTCTGCCTCCCAAGTGCTGAGATTAAAGGCATGCACCACCACTGCCCCCTCTCTCTTTTATTTTGAAGACATCATTTTTTTCTACTATTATGAGGGTCTTGTGAAGGTATTACTATACACTGCAAGGTCATGGATACCAAGGCCAATTTCTGTCTGGATAGGTGCATTGTAAGGAGTGGTACCCTTCCTTTGGCTCTTATGTTCTTTCCACCACCTCTTCCACAATGGACCCCAAGCCTTGGAGGTTGTGATAAAGATGTTTCAGTGCTGAGCACTCTCCTGCCCCTTCTTTTCAGTACTATGTTGCCTTTTGGGTCACCACAGTGGTCACAACCATCTGAAAAGGGAAGTTTCTCTAACCAAAAGTAGGACTAGCATTAATATATGACTATGAACATTAAGTGTAGTGCTTTCAGGCCAGTTTAGTGACAATAATATGTGCATTTAACCACATAAGAGCAGGGTTTATACCCCTAAGGCACATGACCTCCTGTGTCATACATTTTTGATTAGGTTTTAGGTACCAGGCATGTATTCCGTCCCTTAGAGCAGACCTCCAGACATACTAGAGAGAAGTTGGTTTCCCCCAGAGCAGACATGCCACTATTGCATACGTTTGGTCATTTGGCCTGTCAGTCCAAATTTGAGGCTTCCAATGTCCACTGCTTTCACCACCGATGATTTCTGTCTCTCATAGGAAATCATTAAGTATAGCTTTTTCCAGCTTACAGTTGGTTGGTATACAGGGAGAAGGTTTTCAGCTAAGCACCAGCTTGATTTTTCAGTGATCTTCCTGACTACACATGTGAAGTCTCCAGCAATAGAGTCTTACAATCTGCTACTCATGGGAATCCAAGGGCCTTTGCAAAAGGCTGTAATGTTTTAGAGGCTGCAGGGACTTCCTTGGCCAACAATTCACTGGTAGGTATCCCATCCCTGGCACTGAAAATTTTCTAGTATCAATATATGGCTTCTGGGTGTGCCATTATCCAAAGAAGTAAACTTTCATATGTCTTATTCAGAATATATTGAATTCTGATTGATCCTCCACCTACTCTTCTCTTACTCAATCTCTCCCCTGGCCTCACTTAGGCCATTCCACTCTGTGATCTGTTTTTCTACTAACATATATGCAACATGATCCCCTAAAATCCTTCCTTCTTCTCCTTCCCTTATAGTCCTTTTCCAGCTTACCGCCTCTGATACACAAGTCTAAACAGTTTGTAGCTAGGATTCACATATGAGAGAGAACATGCAATGTTTGTTTTCTGGGCCTGGGATATTTCATGTAGTATAATTCTTTTCAGATCCATACATTTCCCATAAAATTGCAGAATTTCATTTTTCTTTACCACTCAATAGAACTCCATTGTGTAAATGTACCACATCTTTTTTATTCATTCATATGTTGAGGGACATCTAGGCTGGTTCCATTTCCTAGTTATTGTGATTAGAGCAGCAATAAAAAATGGTTGTGCAAGAATATCCAAGGTAGTGAGAAGAGTCATTAGGATATTTTCCTATGAGTGAAATAGTTGGATCATATGGTAAATCTATTTTTAGCTGTCTCAAGAACCTCCACACTGATTTCCACAATGGATGTACCAGGATACATTACCACCAACAATGTAGAAGGGTTCCCCTTTCTCTACATCCTCGCCAACATTAATTGTCATTTGTTTTCTTGATGGCAGTCATTCTGACAGGAGTGAGGCAGAATCTCAAAGTAGTTTTAATTTGCATTTCCCTGATGGCTAAGGGTGTAGAACAGTTTTTTAGATGTTTATATATCATCTGTAGTTCTTCTGATAAGAACTCTCTATTTAGTTCCATAGCCCATTTTTTAATTGGGTTGTTTGATTTCTTATTGATTTGTTGTATATTCTGGATATTAATCCTCTGTCAGATGTATAGCTGGCAAGGTTTTCCCCATTCTGTAGGTTGTCTCTTTGCTCTATTCAGTGTCCTTTGCTGTACGAAAGCTTTGTAATTTCATCATATCACCGTGGTTGATTAGTGGGTTTATTTTGTGAGCAATTGGGGTTATATTCAGAAAGACATTACCTATACCAATATATTGAAGGGTTTCCCCTACCTTTTTCTCTGGCAGTTTCAGAGTTTTAGGTGTGATATTAAGGTACCTGATCTATTTGGACTTAATTCTTGTGTGTGGAGAAAGACAAGGACCTATTTTCATCTTTCTACATATAGATATCCAGTTTTCCCAGATCCACTTATTGAAGAGGCTATCTTTTCTCCAATGATTATTTTTGGCATTTTTCATAAAAATTCATATGGCTGTAGCTGCCTGGATTAATATCTGGGTACTCTATTCTCTTCAATTGATCTACATGTCTGTCCTTGTGCCAGTATCATGCTATTTTTGTTACTATGAACTATGACTTTGTAATTCTAGAAACTTTACAATTTCCTTTTTCATTTCATCCACCACGCATTTATTGTTTAAAATTGTGTTGTTCAGTCTCCAGGAGCTGATGGAGGTCCTAGTGCAACACTTGTTAATTTCTAGCTTTACAGCATTGTGGCCTATCAGTATGCAGAAAATTATATACATTTTCCTAAATAAATGGAGGCAGGCTTTATGGCCCATTATATGGTATAATTTGGAAAAGGTTCCATGGCTTGAGAAGAATATGTATTTTGTAGATTTTCGGTAGAATGTTCTTTAGATCTCAGTTAGGTCCAGTTGATCTATGGTGGTGTTGAGCTCTCTTACTTCCCTGTTGATTTTTGTTTGGTTGATCTATCTATTGATGATAGTGGAGTATTGAAGTCCTTGACTATGATGGTGTTAGTGTTTATTTCGGTTTTGTTGTCAAGTAGGTTTTGTTTAATAAACTGTGGTGTACCTTCATTTGGTGCATAAAAAATCATGATTGTGATATCCTCTTATTGAATCATGTCCTTTATTAGTAAGAAGTGGCCTTCTTTGTATTTTTTGATTATTTGTTGTTTGAAGTTGATTTTATCTGATATTGATATAGCAATACCTGCTTATTTCTTATTTCCATTCACTTGGAATATTATTTTTCACCCTTTTACTCTGAGGCTGTATCTGTCTTTTGGTAAGGTGGGTTTCTTGAAGACAGCAGAATGAGGAGTTCATTTTTCTGATCCACCCTGTTAACTTGTATCTCTTGATGGCTGAATTAAGGCCATTAATGTTTAAGGTAATAACTGTAATGTTTGATTTAGTCCTTGCCATATTGTGGTGGTTTATGGGGTTTGGTGTTTTCTGGGACTTTTGTTTTGTTTTATTTTGTTTTTTTTTGAGCCTGCTCTACTAGGTTTGTTTATTGTGGTCTAATACTGGTAGGCGATTGGATGTTTGACTCTTTTCTGTGGAGAATTCCCTGAAGCACTTTCTGTAGGTTTGACTTTGTGTTCATATAATTTTAGAGCTGAATTTTGTCATGGAAAGTTTTTCTTTCACAATCTATTAGGAGTGATAATTTTGCTTGGTATAGTATGCTTGGTACAGTAGCCATAGATTCTTATACTTTGAAGTGTTCCATTGCAGGTACTTTTGTCTTTCAGGGTTTCTGTTGAGAAGTATGAGGTAATTCTGTTGGGGTTACCTTTATGTGTAATGTGCTATTTCTTTCTTGCTGCTTTAGGACATTTTTTGTTTCCATTATTTAGAATCTTAATGGTTATATGTCTTGGAGAGTTTTTCTTTTGGTCCAATCTGTTTGGAGTTCTGTTAGCTTTTTATATCTTGATGAGACTCTCTTTTGAGAGGGTAGGAAAGTTTTCTTTGATAATTTTGTTTTTTAGGTTCTCCATGCCTTTGGTCTGAATTTCTTCCACTTCTGGTATACTCATGATCTGAATGTTGGGATGTTTATGGGTATCCCATATTCACTCATGTTCTTTTCATAAAAATTTTTGATTTTATTCAAGCTTTTGGACTCATGAACTATTTCTTCTGTCTTGTCTTCCAGTTCTGAGGTTCTGTCCTCCACATGATTGACTCTTCTTGAGGGCTTCTAGAGAGGTTTGGACTTGTTCAATTTGGTTTGCATTTTCTATTGCCTTTTTCTGTATGGTATCCATCTCTGTTGTATTCCATTTTCAGGTCATGTTCTGATTTTCTTAATGCTTGTTAGCATTCACCCTTGTATTTATTTATATATTCTCTGAGCTTAGCCACCTTATTATTGAGGGCCTCTGTTTTTGGCCCTCCTTCAGTTCACTTAACACTCTTTGAATGTCTCTCTGGGTTTTTTTCTATTAGGTCCAAGCTCACAAGGACAGTATTCACACAATTGTTTGTCTTTTGTTGATTTTTATGCAAGTTCTGCCAATTGCTTGTTCCTGGTCACATACCTGTTTCTTCATTTTGGCGTTCTCATCCTGTTCTCTCTTCTCAGTTTTGATTAGAGACTTCCATTGTGGGAATAGGAAACCTTGCTGGGGTTCCTTTAATTTGATGTTTCATGTTGTTCCTTTGGTGCTGTGGTCTGCCCACCACAGTGAGGGAATCTTATTTAATTCTGGAGGAAGCTGTGGTTTACCTTTGAAGTGCCTTCAGTGATTGTTCCCTTTTATGTTTGACTAGATAAGTTTTTTAATGGCAAGGGTGCCAGTCTGTTTAGGTGGGAGGAGTGTGCATAGCCCTAGTGGAGACCCAGAGATTGGGTGTCGGGGCAGGTAGAGCAGCCTGGTGACTGTGCTGTCTCAGAGAAAGGTGGTGGGAGGGGGGATGGGGTTTGGCTACTCCAACCCTTAGGCAGTTTGTGGTGCAGGGGGATGGGACTGTGTGGACCTGGTGGTGTGGCAGATTCGGGGGATGGGATGGTGCATATCCAGTGGCTTGAACCTGGCATTGCATACCTGGTGGCACAGATTAGGTGTCGTCGATCTGGTGGCATAGAAAGGAAGAAGGAAGGGAAGAAAGATATGGGAGAAAGGAATGAGACCTGGTCAGCAGAAGGAAAGATGAAAAGAGTTTGGCCCCTGATCTGTAGAGCCTGCTGGTAGTGCAAGAGTGAATCTGGTCTGTGGTGTGGTGGCTGAGATGGCTGTCTGAGGGGTTTTGGGGATTGGTAGGCTATGCAAGAGTGTGGGAATCAGAAGATTCCCTACTGTGATCCACCAAGCCCTCCCACTGGAGGTCTTCTAGGACCTCCTTACCCTGGAATCCCACAGATCTTGCCTGATTTTGCCTCAGGAGCTGAAGGTTGTTAGGCAGACACCATCTTCATTAGAAGTCAGTCAAAAATTTCTTTGTTTTTTAGTTTTCTTTTCTGATTTGTGATGCAGGGTCTCACTCTAGTACAGAATGAACTGGCTGGCTTTGTACTTATGGTGATTTTCCCCCTTCAGTCTCAGAATACTGAGATTAAAGGCATGTACCAGCACACCTTACAAAAAACTGTGTGTGTGTGTGTGTGTGTGTGCGTGTGTGTGTGTGTGTGTGTGTGTGTGTGTGTGTGTGAGAGAGAGAGAGAGAGAGAGAGAGAGAGAGAGAGAGAGAGGGAGATGTGGCATGTGTGTGGAGATCAGAGGATAACTTTCAGGTAGGTGCTCACCTGTTCATCTGTTTTTGAGGCATGGTATCTTGCTCTGGATTCTTACTTTGAATAATTTTTTGGCTATGCTCATAATCTTTCAAGACACTGCCCTGTTTGCCCCCAGTTTCAGCATTCTAGGATTACAGAAGTCTGCTATGGATCCTTACATGGAGTCTGGTGATCAAACTTGTGTACTCCAGCAGGAACATAGTACTTTATCCACTAAGCCATTCCCCTAGCTCCTCAAGCAAGCAAATTTTAAGAAAAGATACAAAAAACAATGTAGTAGTAGAGAAAAATGCATAATCTGCTTAATGACACACACTTAAAAATTGGCAGAAGTATGATTAGATTAGATTCTAAGATCTTTGTTTCAACTGCCTTGTACTCTAGTAGTTTCCTACTGTACTTTATTTTACTAAGCCATATCCTCAGGTCTCATCTGTTTGCTAGAAGTCATGTGTGTTTGCATTGTGTCTGGCCAGGATGCTGGAGGTCTCTGCTATTACATGTCTATGTCATGAAAAACCAGAGGAAGTGCCCATTTGCTTTTATACCATCACTGCATCTATATGAAGTGCTTAGTGCTTCATAAAGACCCTTCACATAGAAAATTCAAACAAATATCAGCTAAAACCATACAGTATTTTATTTCTAAATTAATGCTCAATCTGTTTTACATATTACCGCATGTATAGTGGTAAACATATATGAAGGATCTAAGCCTTAAAGACTAAACATTCTGAGTAGAATGTGGCTTTTTAACTTAAAAAATTGATGTTAGATAAGTATAACAGGATAAATGTGAAAGCCAAGAAAACATTTGTAGACTGGAAATATTTTGAAACAAAGGAAGGATGCTTTGAGGCAATGCTAGTTGCTAGGAAACCATTTTTTGCTTACATAGTTTCAATGATACTATCTCCAGCCTTGCCTTAAATTCACAGAGAATAAGAAGAGGAACAAAAGAAAAACAAATTTCTTTCTTATGGCTTAAAAAAATGCTATCAAGCTGCGTGTAATGACGACTGCCTGTAATCCTAGCACTTGGGGAATGAGGCAAGTTCAATGGCATCTTGAGATATATACTGATTACTAGGCCAGCCTGGACTACAGATTAGGATATTCTCTAAAAAAATCAATAAAAGGATGACTGCCAAAATAATTAATTGAAGATTACATTCAACCAATAATAAAATTAAAATAATATATTTTTCTTTATTTGAATATATAGTTTATGCAGTTATGAGATTACTTAAATTAAGTATTTAGTGTTTTGAAGGATTGCTATTTTAAAGTTAATAACCCTGTTAACTACTTCACAGGAGTCTAGTAAAAAAAATAATAATAGTTTTATGGTAGCAGCTATATAATATGTCTTGTATTTAGTGTCTGAATCATAAATTCCTTTTTTTTTCCCATACAATACCCAGCTGCTGATATATACTGTTTGATCGGGGTTCTCTGACTGCCCAGCAGGGAGGAATAGGGGCATAGTGAGGAATGACTGGACCACAGCAAAGCCAACGCATGTAAGGGCAAACACCAAATCCTGCAAATCAATATCCAGTATGTGCGTCTCCATTCACCCATAGATGGCTTCCTCCCTTATTTATTTATTTTTTATTCTTATTTATTTATTTGAGAGAGAGAGAGAGGCACTTAGAGAAACAGGGAGGGAGATTGGGAGAACCAGGGCCTCCAGCCATTGCAAAAGAATTCCACACACATGAACTACCTTGCACATCTGGCTTTGCAGGCAAATGTCTTAACCATTTTCTCCAACCCTCCTTCCTTATTTTTTGATACCTATCTACATTACTAATTTGATTAATATGTATTCCAAATAAACATGATTTATCATAATATTTGATGAATCCCAATAATTATCAGAGAGCTCATCTGGTTTAAGTGGTAAGTCTCTTTCTATACAGTTTTGGACAAAATATTGTATAATTGTTTATCATAGAATAGGCTATTATGCTTTTATATCATTTTGATCATGGAATTAAAAATACTACTTTGAGAAATTTTAATTATGTCAATTTTTCTCCTTTTTATTCTCTGTAGAAAAGCAATGCTCTTTTGTGAGTGTGATTTTAAAGAAAATAAGCTGCTTATAATTAGCAGAGTTGTATATAAATATGGCTCATTATAGCAAGTTATAGTTGCATATCAAGTTAAGGTCACCAAATAAATTCTCTTATGCTCTATTTTTATATAAAATTTGCATAGTAAAACACTGCTACATTTTACTAAGGTGTAAAATGGTGTAAATTATTTCTTTTTTTTTTTTTTTTTTTGAGGTAGGGTCTCACTCTGGTCTAGGCTGACCTGGAATTCACTATGGAGTCTCAGGGTGGCCTTGCACTCATGGTGATCCTCCTACCTCTGCCTCCCGAGTGCTGGGATTAAAGGCATGTGCCACCATACCCAGGGTAAATTATTTCTGTTTTCACCTATAATTCATTATTTATGAATATTTATGTAGTTTTCATTTGAACACTTGTTTTGTAATCCATTTTTCAAGATTAGCACAATATTACAGTTAATTCATACTGTCCATTCATACTGATCAAACATTGCCAGGACCAACCATGTCAAACTTGCTAAGATAAAATCCAAACTGGTATGATTAAAATATGAATTATTACTATTTTAGTTGGTGTTCTACAAGCAGAATTATAACATAATTCTATTCTATGCAATTGTCATAAAATTTTGGATCATTTATAATTTCATGTACTATATTATTAAGTATATTCCTAATTGTATTAAATTTCTGCTTTAGATATTCTTTTACTCCTTGGTAGTTTATTGTTTTATTTCAGAAAATATTTTAAATATCTTATCCCATATATACAGATGATTTCAAAGATGTTTTACTCAACATGTTTAGATCTTAGTCTCCAAGATGCTGGAAATAAAAGTGCTGAATCATTCCCACATCATTTCTCTCTGTTTTTGGTTGAGTTTCTTCTCAATGCTACATTTAGTGTTATTTATTTATGAATGTGGCAGCAAATTCATATTAACTCCAGCAACTAAATAATGTTCATAACATAATGTGATGTTTTATTTACTGTTGGTATAACAATTATTTATAATACATATTACTAAATCAACTGGTAGGAGTCCTTAGGGCCTACCCAAATGAGGATTGTGAAATGTGGTAGGTTGAATAATATAAATGCTCCACATAGCCTCTTTTTTTTTTTTTTTTGGTTTGGTTTTTTGAGGTAGGGTCTCACTCTAGCCAAGGCTGACCTGGAATTCACTATATACTCTCAGATTAGCCTTGAACTGAGGGAGATTCTCCTACTTCTGTCTCCCAAGTACTGGGATTAAAGGCTTGCACCACCACCCCCAACCCTCAGGTATTGTGTTTCTTTTTCTTTTTAATTTATTTTTATTAACAACTTCCATGATTGTAAACAATTTCCCATGGTAATGCCATCCCTCCCCCAATTTTGAAACTCCATTCTCCATCATATCCACTCCCATCTCAATCAGTCTCTCTCTTATTTTGATGTCATGATCTTTTCCTCCTATTATGATGGTCTTATGTAGGTAGTGTCAGGCACTATGAGGTCATGGTTATCCAGGCCATTTTGTGTCTGGAGGAGCACATTGTAAGTAGTCCTACCCTTGCTTTGGCTCTTCCATTCTTTCTGCCACCTCTTCTGCAATGGACCCTGAGCCTTGGAAGGAGTGATAAAGATATTGCAGTACTGAGCACTCCTGTCACTTCTTCCCAGCACCATGATGTCTTTTGAGTCATCCCAAGTTCACTGCCATCTGAAAAGAGAAGGTTTTCTAACAAAAGTGAGAGTAGCATTAATATAAGTTCATGAGAAGTGCTTACTGGGCAGTTTGATGAACATAGTATATACATTTAGCCAGACAGCAGCAGACGTTGCACCCCTAGCCCTCAGATATTTTTGATTAAACTTCTTATTTAATCCCCAGATTGTGGCATCTTGGGATGGAACAGCCCTTCTGAAGGAAGTGTGGCACCAGGGGTGGAACTTCATCCTGAGTCCAGTGAGTGTATTCAGAGCCAGCTGGCGTTGCTATTGTTCTCTTCCTGTTGCTAATGTGTGAGGAAATGAGCTAGCTTCCTCTGCCATAATGAAGCTTCTCTTTGAAATTGTAATCCTGAACACTGTCCACCTGCCCTCCAGCCCCATAAACTGCTTCTAGTCAGGTGTTTTGTACCAGCAAGCAGATGCTAACTACAACATGAGGCAATAAAGATAAATTTTTCCACGGCCGGCTTTTTTCCAGCTCTTGAATGCTCCAGGCTCAGAGGCTAGACTTGCAGTCCTAGATGCCCTCTGTTAGATGCCTGAGATTTAAAGCTATTGGCAGTCAGTTTGAAGTGTTATTGCTCTGGGCTTTAACCAACAGCGGGACCACATTTGGCTGCTTTTGTAATCCTCAGCTTCTGGCAGCAGTGGGTGGTAGCAGCAGGAAGCACTTTATAGTGTCACAAGCTCTTACAGTCCTCAGGCATTTGGGCCCCTGGTCCTGCAATGATAATTATTACAATTATTAATTATTACAATTATTGGGCCTGGGGGTATCAAAGTCCTCAGTCCTTTACAGTATAGCCTTACTATTCTTGGTCCTTAGGACATCTACGATGCACAGGCCTTAGGACTGTCAGTTCTCTGGAATGCTTCCAGTAAGGAAAGCCTGCAGCTCTTGCTTTTCATAGACTTCTAACATTCTTTAAAGTGAGCTTTTCACCTTTATAGGCCTTCTCTGCTTCTCTCAGCCCTCGTTGTCTTTACTGTCTCTGCTTCCTGGTGTTTCTTTCTGCCTTGGCTGCTCTCTTGAACGCCTTAGCCAAGGCTGACCTGGAATTCACTATATACTCTCAGATTAGCCTTGAACTGAGGGAGATTCTCCTACTTCTGTCTCCAAGTACTGGGATTAAAGGCTTGCACCACCACCCCCAACCCTCAGGTATTGTGTTTCTTTTTCTTTTTTTATCCAAAATGGCCTGGATAACCATGACCTCATAGTGCCTGACACTACCTACATAAGACCATCATAATAGGAGGAAAAAATCATGACATCAAAATAAGATGTGGTCACTGTTACCTCCTTCTCCTCTGTTCCTACCTCACTGCTGATATTGCCTTTGCCACTCTCCACTTCTTTCTTCTCTGTCCACATGACTAGTGAGACTAATGATGAAAATCAAAAATGGGTAGGATAAGATCACTCAAATGAAACCATCTTTAAACATATATTTTTTTTTTCAAGAAGAGAGAGAATGGGTGTGCTAGGGTCTCCAGCTGCTGCAAATGAACTCCAGATGAATGTGCCACTGTGCATCTGCCTTTACTTGGCTAATTGGGAATCGAATCTGGCTTATTAGGCTTTGCAGCCAAGCACCTTTACTATTGAGCCATATCTCCAGTCCTTTTTATTGGGCCTAATAATGTAACCACTGGTGTACAACCCAGGATTATATCTCTTGAAATCATATGATAGGTTTTAAAGAATCAAAACCCAGTTTATATTTATAATACATATACACATATACCCATTGTGGCACTGTTCACAATAGCCACATTATGAAATTATCCCAGGTTGCCCATCAACAGATGAATAAATAAAGAAAATGTGTATGCACAATGAAGTTTTATATTCAGTCATAAACCATGGAATTACATCATTTGCAGGAAAATAGATGGAACTGGAGATCATGAAATTAAGTGTAATAAGATAGACTTAGTATCACTTGATTTCTCTAATAGAAACATTAAAGTAAAAAACTATGAGGGCTGAAGAAATGCCTTAGTGGTTAAGATGCTTGCCTGCAAAACCAAAGGACTCATATTCAATTCCCCAGGACCCACGTAAGCCAGATGTACAAGGTGGCACACACATCTGGAATTTGTTTGCAGTGGCTATATGCCCTGGTGTGCACATCCTCTCTCTGTCTTCCTCTCTCTCTCTCTCTCTCTTATTCTCTCTGCTTCTTTCTCTCTCTCTCAGATAAATAAATAAAAATAAAATATTTTTTAAATGTGAAAGTAAAGGGGTAACTACTAAAGATGTGAAATGGGAAAGGGCACGGTGAGGAGATAAAACAACATAAGCAGTAAATGTGGTCAAATTATATTACACACAGGAATAAAAATTATATGATTAAACACATAACTGTACAACTAATATACACTAATTAAATTCTAAAAATAGATATAATTTCATAGCTGCTAAAATGCAGATGTTTGTTGTCATTTTTATTTATTTTAAATTTACATCTGTTCATTATTTGTTTGATTCCAAATAAGTTATAATGATAATCACTTCTATACACTAAAATTCTGGAAAGTGTTGGGAGCTATGAACCAAACCTCAGCCATGTTAACAGAGACTGCCATATAGCAAGTTAAAGTTTCTACTTCCTCACCTAATATTCAACTACCACAAAGACTTCCATATAGCAAGTTAAGTTTCTACTTCCTCACCTAATATTCAACTACCAGAAACAATGGGATCATACACCTGGCCAAACATTCCCCCATCCTGCTGGTAGCTAATGAGGAAACAAAGGCAATGCAGTTTAACCAGTAACTCTGTGATCTTTGCCCTATGTCACCTTCCCCCTACAACTCCTTGCCCTGACCACGTCCCCTTCCCCCTACGACCCTATATAAACCTACATGTAAGAATAAACTCTCGAGGCCATGACAAACACCTAGCATGGTCTCCTTCTTGTGTCTGTTTGTCTTTCACCCAGGTTAGCTTCTCCTTGAGTCCTTGTTCAACTCCCTGCTGGCTGGGGCAGGAAAGAAATAGAAAATGTAATAAAACAATATTATTAATTGAAAATTGAAAACAATGAGAAAATGGTGAGAATCAACATTTATTATTTTCAACCTTTGTGTCACAGTTCCTAGGTGTTTAATCAATTCTAGTCAACAAATACAAGACCTGCACCTACATGGCCCTTCTTCAACTGATAATTTTTTATCATGCTCTACTTATAGTGGAGAGTTGTCAAAGAAAAATTCTACATAGATGACAAACTGTGATTATGACCATGTTGAGAGTTTAAATTCTTTGTCTTTGTTGCAGGTGCTGAGTGGAAAATAGAGAATTAAAGGAGTACACAGGCATAGATTAGGAGCATGCATGTGTTGATTCTAATTTACTCCTTTATGTTTGTATATAGTTCATTACTTTTTGATTATTGGATATCCTGAAGGGCTTTAGTGTGGGAAATAAAGATTTTACTTCTGAAAGGAAAGTGATGCCAAGCTATTTTCAAGCACAGTTTCACTTGAATTTTAGTTCTAGATATTCATTAAACTGGAGTAGATAGCATCATTCTGAATTGAGGTATCAGTATAAAATCAGATAAATTTTTTCTTTTGAAAGAGATCTTTATGATTTTGTACTTAAAAATTGACTTTTTAGATTATGTTGGCAACTATAACAAGTATTATGAAGCCACCTCAACTTTTTATGGGGTCCAGTATCACACAACTAAGAACATTGACTAACAGAATGTAAGGCAAAAAGTTTTATTGGGTAAAAAAGAAGAAAGGCTGGTATGTCATGTCTGCTCCCCAGTGGTAATCTTAGGGGGCGGGCTATAACTGTTCAGAGTGTCAGTTTTTAAAGAAAAAGAAATAGGATGGGAGTTAAGCCATAAATCATAATTCACATGTGACAGTTATAGCCATAAAAGGAAAAATACAAAATAAAACAAAACAAAACACACACACACACACACACACACACACACACACACACACACACACACTCACACACAAAATCTTGTAAATAGGTCTGTTGGTCACTTACAGGAAGTGCCTGAGGGGTGCTAGGTAGGCCTATGACCAGGAGTCCTGCTTATCTTAATGAGTTTGCTCAACAATGCAGGCCCCAGGAAATGCTATTTAGACCAGCAGAACCTCCTGTTTATCTACTATCCCCATCTGCTTAAACAAGTGTTTCATATTATTTTTTTAAAATTTTATTGATTTATTTGTAAGCAGAGAGAGAGAAAGGAGACAGACAGAGAATGGGCATGCCATAACCTCTACCCACTGCAAACAAACTCCAGACACACATGCCCCTTGTGCATCTGGCTTACATAGGTCCTGAAGAACTGAATCTGGGTCATTTGTCTTCTCAGGCAAATGTCTTAACCACTAAGCCATCTCTCCAGCCCTCATTCCACTCTTATGACATCCTACAAGGAAGTGACTTCTAATTTTCTCTAAGCTAGGTATAAAGTAATGTAGAGAAACAAGATTTTGCTCACTTTACAAACTCTCAGTTATGTTTAAAACTTCACAAAACTGAAAAGAAAGCTGAAGATTGACAGAGATAATTAAAATAGGTTTTAAATCAATAATATATGATAGCCAGTCTCAAGAAACAATGGGTCAAACTCAGTATTCTCAAGGTGAGGCAGAGAATTGTGAGTTTGAGGCCTGTATAGGGACTATATGACTACTTCACAGAACACAGAAAGAAGAAAGGGGGAAGGAAGGAAGGGAAGGAGGGCAGGAGGGAGGAAGGAAGGAATGAAGGAAGGAAAGAAGGAAGAAAGGGAAGGGAAAGGTAGGGAAGGGAGGGAAGGGAGGGAAAGGAAAAAAAAGAAAAAGAAAGCACTCTCACTTTGAACATTTGTAAAGGAGTGTCATGAAAGAAAGTCTTGAAATAAAAGTAAAGTGGGGTTTCAATTTCAGCAGTTAGATGTGTATACGCTGATGGACAGTGACTCAGAGAAGCCAAGATAGAAGCTAAGCCCCTATCCTGTACTCATGTTGCTTGACATTTCAAGAAGCAGCTCTGTAGGATGAGATTTTTATGCCTGGAGGAGACTAAGGAAAAGAATTGTGTAAAGTGGCCAAGCTCAGTCTTGCCTATAGGAGTGATACATCAGAGTAACTACACAGCTTTCAATGCACTGAAAGACCCATAGCCCCAGGAATCTTCCCTAGCGCTAACTCATGGTATCCAATGTGAAGGTAGTTAAGTCTGTGCTGTAAGAGTCAGTGTTGCCATGCACACAAACACCTCTTGGCATTTTCTAACTCTAACCCAGCCAAGCATGTGAAATTCACTTTTTTCATTTCTATAAGTGACCACCAGCCAAACAATTGAAAATTAGCTTCCCATTTTCCATCTCAATATGTCTTTGATACTGGTTTGCCAAATGTCCACTTTTTTATACCTAGTTGATTATGGAATAAAATTTTTACGATTCTGTATTCTATATTGATAATTTTTAGACATTGTCAGTGTTGCAGTTGGGTAGTTCTTGGTTCTGGACAATGCAAAGGCATATATCGCATGTTCAGATTCAACACTAGTCTCTTACTTATAAACCATTTAGGTGGATGTTTATACTGCAAACCCTCCTTATAATTTTGGTTTATAATTAAAACTATGTCTGAGGAAGTAAGTACTCTGGGTGAATCATATTTTCTCTGTATAAGTAATAGAATCATTGACAAGAATAAAATAGATGATAGTTAACACAAGTCATAATTCATGTTTGGAATCACTGAGGGGAAGAGCGATCATGTGAGAGAGTGAGTGATGGATGCTATAAAATGTTTGAATTTCCTAAGTATAAAGTAAGAGTAAGAAAAATATCTTTAGTAAACTAGAGCATTAAAATAACATTGTACCCCTCTCTCTCTCTGTGTCGTGTGTTTGTGTGTGTGTGTGTTAGCGTATGTGATTGCAGGTGCATGCGTGCCACTGCACCAGCATAGGTGTTTGTTGTCACTTCCACCTTGTTTGAGGTAAGATGTTGGGTTTAGACTGCAGCTTTCACCAGGCTTGTTGGCCCAGGAACTTTCTTGTGATTCATCTATCTCTCTCTCCCATCTTACCATAGAGTACTTGGTTTACAGATGCTTGAACATCTAGGTTAACATGGGTTCTGGGTATCTGAACACAGATACTTATACTTGCATGGCAAGTGCTTTGTACTGGGAGCCATCTCTCTGGACCCAAATCTTACATACTTCTCTATATGGGACAGAAACCCAAGTTCTTATGAAGACTTGCTCTTCTAGTACATATCTAAATTATTCTTCTAATAAAAAACATTGTTTTCATAATGAACAAAATTTAATTTAGTTCTTATGCTAGAAAATATCAGTCCTATCACAGAATATTTTAAAAGTTGTAAATGATCTTTACTGCTCACAACATGAGATTTAACATTCTGCTTAGACTCAAAAATGCCCATGAATCAGTATTATTTAAACAATTGATGATGAAAATTGTTAGTATAATATTCAACATCAATTTGGGCACTAAATGAAAAGGAGAAACTCTTTTCTTACAAACTTTGGAGGCATTTTCTTTCAGTTTACTGATGTGAACTTATGAGTCACACATTGCTGAATAGGAATTTATTAAGCAAAACTATCTTGAGCTACTGAATACCAAGGGAATGATTATCACAACTAAAAAAAAATCACCAGGACCTTACATTTCTTGTGGTTGAGGACATATTTTAGATTGGGCAATCATTGCTATCAATTCATATAGGTACCACTTGCTGTGTTTTGAATAATTGAGATATGTATTGACACTGGAATGATATAACAGAAATAAAGTAATAGTGATGACTTACTCCAAAGTCCTTGGTTGAGCAAGAGAGAAATACAGAGTGGACAGTGTGCTGCTCAAGAAGAGGGTGTGTCTTCTAAGGAATAGAAAAGGATAAGACCTAAAAATTATGCAATACCCTAGAGGTCTTATTTTCTGTTTCCACCGGATATTATATGAGGTTTGCTGTCATAAAATCAGCTGGAACATTTTACCAATACAAATGATGGTATGAAAAATAAAAATGAGAAAATTTTCATGTCTGAGGTAAGAACAGAGGCCATGTCCTGCTCTGGAGTTCTGGGAGCTAGAAGTCAGCAATCAAGAGATCCTTAGAAAGATTTAGCACTTGGGTCAAATGTAAACACTCATCATTTTTTTGTAAGTTCTCACATAAATTAGAGAAAAAGTGATTTCTTGAGTATTTAAAATGCATTGCTCAGGTTTCTCCCATAGATTAATCCCATAATTATATTTGCAAACAATTTTAGTCTTACTCTCAGTCTCTAGATGAAGTTTTGGTCATCACTGTTGGGCTCTTTGCAGGAGATAGAAAGGAATCTGAAGATCACACATCACTGCAGGGCAAGAGTCTTCTGAGGTTGCTGGAAAAATTCACTACCTGATCATGCTCCACTCTAGATGATGACCAACTATAGGACAGATGATAGATTATGTTCTTGGTAAAATAGCCACTAATTTCTGTACAAAGTTAGTAATTCCATAAAGAATACCCATTTCTTCTCTTTAGGATAGAATGGATTCTCTGCACACACTAAAAGAATATTTAGATGATATGTTGGAACATATCTTGAAGCATCACACTGTACCACATAAGTATGTACATTATTATGTATTAATTAAACTTTGAAATGAACAGTGAAATTTTGATGCCTATAGGATAATTAAAATTTGTGTTGGCTTATTCTGAAAAATTTAGTTCATGTTTAGCATTTGTTTTGGATTTATGGCTATAACAGATAATTTTATTTGAAAATCAATCCATAGAAAGAAATATTAAATGAATTAATATTCAGGTACATAATTAATTAATTATGTTTATTATGTTTATTATGTAAAACTTGCAAGGATCAATACCTTGGAAAAAAAGAGACACTAATAGGAAAACATCTGCAAGTGGAATGCTTTTGTCTACCTCAGTAGTATTTGTCCCCAGCTTGAACTATAGCTTATAGTACTTTGAAGCTAGGCAACTAGGATATTCAGATGTACATTATGTAGATAATATCTCCATTGGACATACATGTATTAGCAGACAGAAGTAAGAAAAACTAGGACACGTTATTTATCACAGAGATGTATAGTTGCCTAAAGAAAGAAAAGGAAAAAAAATAAGGAAACCAAGAGGAAAGAAACAAGTGCTTTTATAAAAACAAGGGGATCATTAATACCAATTTAAAGTATGAATATAATGCAAATTTCAATACAAGGAGAGCCAGGGCAGATGACAGAGAGAATAAACCTCCATCTAGCATACAGCCTAGGGGACAAAGTTAACAATAAAATGAAATACAAAATGATCAATTGTGTGGTGTTAGTAAGAAATGTTGAATGAGCTAAAAGAGAACTTTCTGATGAGTCATTGAAGAGATATGGACCTTAAAACCTAATTTTAAAAAATTCTCAAAATTCCATATCAATTATTTACAACAGATTAAATTTTATTAAGTAATCTTTAAGAATACAAATTCTTCTGCATTAAAATATTTATTGTGGAGGAACTGTCAATATATTGGTAAAAATGCAATCAGTTATTTCTCAATCATAAATATATGCATGCCACACACCCATACAAGGATGTTGCCATAATTAAAAAAAAATAAAGGAACAGATTTACTATAAATAATATAACCACCTTGTACTAGTGACAATAAAATTGTAAAATTCAATGTACAAAAATTTTGTTTAGAGTCAGGTATGGTGGCTCATTCATTCAATGCCAGCCCTTGGAAGGCAGAAGTAAGAGGATCACTATGAGTTCAAGGCCAGGAGGCTACATGGTAAATTTTATGTCACCCAGGGATACAGTGAGACTCTATCTTTAAAAGCCAATTTTTTTTTTTCTGCTTAGCACCATCCATCAACAGCTTATATAAAATATATTGATTATAATGTAGTGTGAGGAAAATAACTTCATATGACTCAGATGGTGTCTAAACTATAAAAGAATACATAGTTGCTTGATAGTTATGTATTAAATCCTCATAAAATACATAATATCTCTATTGTACTAATTGTGGATTCATTGAGAAAAGTAATATAATATTTTTACCCACAAATATATAATCTTAAGAAGATAAGCCAAAACATGTTTTTAAGTATATTCTAATATATGCAATGTTCATAACAATAACAGATAGAGAAAATTATAAGGCAACATTTCTTTGATTTTATTCTGTCTAGAAAAGTACATGTAAAGGTATAAGTAACCAATATTAATATATAATGAAAAATTGAATAATATGACCTCCTCAGCAAAAAGAAGCTCTGAAATATCTGTTATATTTTGTTAGATAAAACATAAGAATGTTGCAGAAAAATGGATGGACCTGGAAAGGATTATACTAAGTGAGGTAACCCAGGCCCAGAAAGCCAAACACCACATGTTCTCTCTCATATGTGGATCCTATCTACAGATGACTGGGCTTATGCATGAGAATGAAAATACTTAGTAACAGAGGCCAGTAAATTATAAAGGAGACATAAAGGGAAGAGAAAGGAAGGGAGGAGGATACTTAATAGGTTGATATTGTATATATGTAAGTACAATGATTGTTATGGGGAGATAATATGATGGAGAATGGAGTTTCAAAGGAGAAAGTGCTGGGGGGAGGGAGGGAATTAACACGGGATTTTTTTTATAATCATGGAAAATGCTAATAAAAATTTAAAAAAAAACATAAGAAGTCATTTATATACCAGTCACATAATACGTAGGAAAGAGGATACTTATTTAAAGCTTTGCATTTTAAATTTATATTTCTGGTCCATTTATAATGATGACAAAATATTCTTTCATATGATGCCTTTAAATAGCTTTTAAGTCATGAAGATTAATAATCTTAACATTATAATCATACAACCATAACTAGTAATATTTTACTAATAAATTATAGATCTAGTGGAAAGGGCACACTGGTAGGATAATAGATATAAATAATCTTATTATGGAAAAACCTGCACAATGAGGGAAGAAGTACTAAGAAAGGGTCCTAGCTACCCTAGATGATTGGGATCTAAATTGCATGTATTCCTTACTCTATGTCCAAGTTATGTTCTTCCAAAGTTCTTAGAATTTTCCAAATTTAAAAATGTTCAAGTTGTTTTACTTCGATACAAATTATATATATATAATATATATATATATATTTAATTTAATATATATATACACACACACACACACACTCATACACAATTGGGTGTATTATAACATTTATAAATTTACATATATAGTTTAATAAGTTTGTAAGCTTAGCTTTTGATACTTATATAACTCAAGTATAATTTAGTAACTGCCCCTTACCTCCATTAAACACCATCAAATTGAATCAAATTCTTTTTTTTTTTTGTATTTATTTATTTATTGGCTTTGCTTTTTTTAAATTTTTATTAGAATTTTCCATGATTATAAAAAAAAATATCCCATGGTAATTCCATCCCCCCCCACTTTCCCCTTTGAAATTCCATTCTCCATCATATTACCTCCCCATCACAAACATTGTACTTACATATATACAATATCAACCTATTAGGTACCCTCCTCCCTTCCTTTCTCTTCACTTTATGACTCCTTTTTAACTTACTGGCCTCTGCTACTAAGCATTTTCATTCTCACACAGAAGCCCAATCATCTGTAGCTAGGATCCACATATGAGAGAGAACATGTGGCTCTTGGCTTTCTGGGCTTGGGTTACCTCACTTAGAATAATCCTTACAAGGTCCATCCATTTTTCTGCAAATTTCGTAACTTCCTTTTTCTTTTCTTTCTTTCTTTTTTTAATTTAATTTATTAGTTTTCTTTTCAGTAAATTCAGGCAGTTTGGTACCATTATTTAGGCTCATCTGTGATCTACCCCCCCCTCCCTTTAGACCCTCCTTGTTAATGAAAATGGGTTGTGCATTGTGGAGTTAGCCCCCAGTTATTGGTATGATAAATGTCTCTGCAAATCATGACCCAACATGTGACTCTGACATTCTTTCCACCCCCTCTTCCGCAAAATTTCCCTGAGCCATGTTGGGTTCATTTTTGGTCTGCTTCAGTGCTGAGGTGTTGGGGGCCTCTGAGGCTCTGGCTCTCTGATTTGGTAAGAGTTGATTTTTCTCTGCCTTGATCTCCTTCCCTTTTGTGCTGGTATCCGGTTTACAGGAAAACATCACCCTTGCTTATTTCACCAGTTGTCCTTAGTTTCAGTTGGGCCCCATTTGAGGTATGTTGGGGCAGCTATCTTCTTAGGATCTGCATCTATCTGGAAAAGAGAAGCAGATTCTCCAACGGAGAGTAAGTTAGCACCTGGAAAATTGGGATAACACTTACTTTTTTGATAGACAGTGTGATAGGTTTAGGCCCTCTTATACCCCATGATTGATGGTAGCTTGATATTATAGAGTGGGCTTGTGTTTGGGTATGGTTCTGACTTGTTTCCCATCTCCCGCTATGGGTCTAGTAGCACTGAACGGATCAGCTAGCCAAATCAAGAGCAATTGATTCCTCACCATGGCTGTGTACCACTATTGCACTTGTGTGGGCATCACATCCGGTTATTTGTTGCTAATTAGGTTAAACAATGTGTTGTTTGGACAGATCTTGGTCATTTCCCACAGTTGCCTATGTAGCGCCTTCTGGCACTAGACAAGCTGACTGTCTGGGGACTGACTCTCTCCTGGCTTCCAGCCATGTCATTCCATTTTACGTGTCAGCTGCGTATGGAGTCTTTAGCAATAGGGTCTTACCACTGACCTTTGGTGGGTCATCAAGTACTCTGACAGAAGTCTGTCATTGTTTTGGGAAACCTTGTAGGTTTCTCTGATCAAAAGCTCATTGTGGATGGTAGTCCCATGCTGGAAGTGGGGGTTAAGGTCAGTGTCCACTCATTGTGGATGGTAGGCCCATGCTGGAAGTGGGGGTTAAGGTCAGTGTCCACTAAGAAATTAAGGACAAAGATAACTAATATAAAAGAGTTAGAGAGGAGAGAGATAGAGGGGAGAGGGGAAGAGGGAGGGATGGAAGATGTAGGAGATTTAGGTCAGTTTTGATCCTACACTCTCCAGTGTCTTGTGGTTCAGGTGTTTCCTGTAAGGGTCTAGTGAAGGTTCAGCCATTTGGTCTGTCTTTTAGGAAGTAGAATTTTATGGTACAATTGCCGTTTGGGTCCGGATTACTGTATTCCATCCTTTGATTCCCTCCCCGCCCTCCCATCCATCTTATTGTCTAGTCCATGAGGTGCTTGCTGGGTATGTAAGGCATCTTGGGCAGATTCAGGTTAGGTGTTGCAGATGAGTGAGACTATGTGTCGATTTTTTTTCGGTGATTGGGTAAGTTCACTGAGAATGATCTGTTCCAGGTTCAACCATTTTTCCACAAATTTCTTTATGTCGTTTTTTTCTTACTGCTATATAGAATTCCATTGTGCAGATATACCACATTTTTTTATCCATTCTTCTAATGATGGACATCTGGGTTTATTCCAGCTTTTAGCTATTACGAATTGAGCTGCTACAAATATGGTTGAGCAAATCTCTCTGGCTTTTGGTTTGAAGGTTTTAGGGTATATGCCCAGTAATGGTATAACTGGGTCTGTTGGTATTTCTATAGTCAGCTTTTTCAGGAGTCTCCATATTGCTTTCCAAAGTGGTTGTACCATCCTGCATTCCCACCAACAGTGAATGAGTGTCCCTGCTTCTCCACATCCTTGCCAGCATTTACTTTCATTTGATCTTTTGATTTTGGCTATCCTTATTGGGGTAAGGTGGAATCTCATAGTTGTTTTAATTTACATTTATCTGGTGATTAGGGATGATGAACATTTTCTTAGGTGTGTTTTTGCCATTTGTATGTCTTCCTCTGTGAATTGCCTGTTTAACTCTCTGCCCCATTTTGTGAGTGGGGTATTTGTCTTCTTACTGTTTAGACTTTTGAGTTCTTTGTAAATTCTAGAGATAAGGCCTCTATCAGTTGGATAACCTGCAAATATTTTCTTCCATTCTGTGGGTATTCTATTGGCTTTGCTTATTATATGCTTGTCTGTAAAGAAACACTTCAGCTTCATATGATCCCAATGGTTGAGTGACTGTTTAAGAACTTGAGCCAGTGGGGTTTTATTCAGGAAGTCTTTTTCCATTCCTATATCATGGAAAGTACTTCCTAAATTCTCTTCCAGTAGTTTTCTAGTTTCTGGTCTTATGTTGAGGTCTTTGATCCATTTGGATTTGAGTGTTGTGCATGGTGAAATGTGTGGATCCAGTTTTAGTTTCCTGCATGTGGTTATCCAGTTTGTCCAGCACCATTTGTTGAAGATGCTATCATTTTTCCAGTCTATATTGTTTGGGCCTTTGTCGAATATCAAGTAGCTATAGTTGCTTGGCCCAAAATCTGGGTCCTCAAGTCTATTCCATTGGTCTATACTCCTGTTTTTATGCCAGTAAAAAAAAAAAAAAAGTTTTTATTACTATGGCTTTGTAATATAGCTTTATATCAAGTATGGTGATGCCACCAGAGGTATTTCTTTTCCTGAGGATATGTTTGGATATGCAAGGCCTTCTACCTTTCCATATGAAATTTGAGATCATTTTTTCTATCTCTGTGAAGAACACTGTAGGGATTTTAATTGGAATTGCGTTAAATCTATATATTGCCTGTGGTAGGATTGTCATCTTCACAATGTTAATTCTGCCTATCTAGGAGCATGGGAGGTCTTTCCATCTTTTCACGTCCTCCTCAATTTCTTTTTTGAGAGTTTTTATATTTTTGTTGTATAGATCTTTTACTTCCTTGGTTAACGTTATTCCAAGATATTTTATTATTTCTTTTTTGCTATTGAAAATTAGACTATGTCCTGTATTTCTTTTTCGGTGTGTTTGTCATTTGCATACAGAAATGCTACCGATTTTTGTGCATTGATTTTGTATCCTGCTACTTTGCTATAGGAGTTAATCACATTCAGGAGTTTTGGGATGGAGTCTCTTGGGTCTCTTACATATACAATCATGTCATCAGCGAATAGAGATAACTTAACTTCTTCCTTTGTAAGTATCCCTTTTATTTCCTTCTCCTGCCTTATTGCTTGTGGTAGAACTTCCAGAACTATATTGAAAAGCAGAGGTGAGAGAGGACATCCCTGTCTTGTTCCTGATCTCAATGGGAATTCCTCCAGTCTCTCTCCATTAAGTATTATTTGGGCCTTTGAAGCTTTGTATATTGCCTTTATTATGGTAAGATGTGAACCGGCCATGCCGATTCTCTCCAATGTTTTGATCATGAAATGATGTTGTATGTTGTCAAAGGCCTTTTCTGCATCTATCAAAATGATCATGTGATTTTTATGTTTAAGCTTGCTTATGTGGTGTATTACATTGACAGATTTTCGTATGTTGAACCACCCTTGTGTTCCTGGGATAAATCCCACTTGCTCAAGGTGGATAATGCTTTTGATGTGTTGTTGGATTCGGTTTGTGAGTATTTTGTTGAGGATCTTTGCGTCTATATTCATTAGGGAAATAGGCCGATAGTTTTCTTTTCTTGTGGCATCTCTGCCTGGTTTTGGGATTAGGGTGATACTAGCTTCATAGAGGGAGTTGGGTAGTTTTCCCTGTTCTTCAATTGTGTGGCACATTTTGAGGAAGATTGGTTTGAGTTCTTCCATGAAGTTTTGATAAAATTCGGCTGGGAATCCATCTGGTCCTGTACTCTTCTTTTTTGGGAGGTTTTTTATTACTTTTTCAATCTCCATGAGTGTGATGGATTCATTGAGGTGGTTGATCTGCTCTGAGTTTACTTTTGGTAGATGATATGCATCCAGGAAATTATCCATCTCCTCCACATTTTCCAGTTTTGTAGAGGTTTTTGAAATAAGTCCTTATGATTCTGTCGATTTCACTGATGTCTGTTGTGATCTCTTCTTTTGCATTTTGAATTTTGTTAATTTGGAGTCTTTCCTTGTTTTGCTTGATCAAATTGGCCAGAGGTTTGTCAGTCTTGTTTATTTTTTCAAAGAACCAGCTCTTTGTCAATTACCTTAATTGTTTCCTTGGTTTCCAATTCATTAATTTCTGCTCTGATTTTAATTAATTCTTTCCTTCTGGAGCTCTTTGGGTTGGATTTTTCTTGTTTTTCCAATGCCTTTAGGTGGATGGTTAGGCTATTGATTTGGGATCTTTCTCTCTTTTTTTATGAAGGCATTGAGTGATATGAATTTTCCCCTGAGGACTGCCTTTGTTGTGTCCCATAAGTTTTGGTATGATGTGTTCTCATTGTCATTCAATTCCAGGAATTTTGCAATTTGATTTTTTATGTCATCCACTATCCATTTATTGTTTAAGAGTGTGCTATTCACTTTCCAGTTGCCATTGCTGTTCTTGTTGGTTTTTTGTTGTTGATATCTAAGAATATAGCATTATGATCTGATATCATGCAGGGAATTATGTTGATTTTCCTAAATATGTTTAGGCTATCTTTGTGACCCAGTATATGGTCTATTTTAGATAATGTTCCATGGGCTGCTGAGAAGAATGTGTAGTCTCTGGATTTGGGATGGAAAGTTCTGCAGCTGTCTGTTATGTCTAAGTGCTCTATGGTTTTTGAGCTCTCTTACTTCCCTGTTGAGCTTCTGTTTGGATGATCTATTACTGATAATGGTGTGTTAAAGTCCCCAGCTATGATGGTGTTGGTGGTTATTTCTGTTTTATTGTCAAGTAGGTTTTGTTTTATGAACTGTGGTGCCCCTGTGTTTGGTGCATACAGATTTATGATTGTAATATCCTCTTGATGGATTGTTCCCTTTATAAGTAGGAAGTAGCCTTCTTTGTCTTTTTTGATTGTTTTTGGTTTGAAGTCAACTTTATCTGATATTAATATAGCTACACCTGCTTGTTTCTTATTCCCATTTGCTTGGAATATTGTTTTCCACCTTTTCACCCTGAGGAGGTTTCTGTCTTCAGTGGTAAGGTGGGTTTCTTGAAGGCAGCAGATTGAGGGGTCTAATTTTTTGATCCACCCTGTTAGCCTGTGTCTCTTGATGGGTGAATTAAGGCCATTAATATTTAGGGTATGATTGTGAGATTTGATTTGATCCCTGTCATGTTGTAGTGGTATAGGTGTGTTGGCATTTCCATGGAATTAATTTTTTTTTTTTTTCTATCTACTCTGGGTTTGGTTGCTGTGATCTGCTTCTTGTAGGCATTTGTGTTTGGTTATTTGTTTCTTCTCTGTGGAGAATTTCCTGGAGTACTTTCTGTAGGTTTGGTTTTGTGTTCATATAATTGTAAAGCTGAGTTTTGTCATGGAAAGTTTTCCTTTAACCATCTATTATAAGGGAGACTTTTGCCAGGTAGAGTAGTTTGGTATGGAGGCCATCGTTTCATAGAGTTTGCAGAGTTTCATTCCAGGCCCTTCTAGTTTTCAGGGTTTCCATTGAGAAGTCTGAAGTAATTCTGATGGGATTTCCTTTGAAAGTGGTGTGCTGTTTTTCCCTAGCCGCTTTTAGGATTTTTTCCTTGGTGTCATTGTTTAGAGTCTTAATGATAATATGTCTTGGGGAGTTTCTCCTTTGGTCTAGTCAGTTAGGAGTTCTGTTTGCTTCTTGAATTTTGATGGGCCTTTCTTTTAAGAGACGGGGGAAGTTTTCTTCAATTATTGTGTTAAATAAGTTCTCCATGCCTTTGGTCTGAAATTCTTCTCCTTCTGGTATTCCAATGATTCTGATATTAGGATGTTTAGTGTATCCCACAATTCTCTCATGTTCTGTTCACAGGAACTTTTGAACTTACTGAAAATTTTGGACTCTCGAACTGTTTCTTCCATCCTGTCCTCCAGATCAGAATTTCTATCTTCCACTTTGCTGACTCTATTCTTGAGAGCCTCAAGTGAGTTTTGGAGTAGTTCAATTAAGTTTGCATTTTCTACTACTTTCCTATGTATCACTCCCATTGCTTTGTCCAGCTCCCTTTTTGTCTCATTTTCTGATTTTCTTGATGATTCTTGGAAATCATCCTTGCATTTCTTTATATTTTCATTTAGTTTGGCCAGCTTATTTTTAAGGTCCTCTTTTTTTTCACTCTCCCTCAACTCACTTAGCTCTCTTTGAATTCCTTCCAGTGTCTTATCATATTGCTCTAGCTTAGTGATGGTAGCATCCATACGATTATCTATCCTTTGTACCTTTCCTGTCAGTTCTAGCAGTAGTTTGGTCAGGGTTGCATTGTTCATTGCTTCCACTTGATGTTCTGATCCTAAATACTCTTCTATGTTTTGGTTAGTTGTGATCCTTGTTGGACTGGGTGATCTGTCTGGATTTTCTTCCATTTTATTTTTCATGTTATTTCTTTTGTGCTATGGTCTACCCATGTCAGTGTATGGGCAGGTAGGTGGGTGGAGCAGCCTGGGATCTAGCTTAATGCGAATCCAAGGCAGCCTGGAGCAGTTGCAAGCAGCCTGGGTTTTTGCTCACTCTTCCCAAAGCCTCCTGTCTATAGCCTGATGGGGCACCAAAGTTGCCTGAATTCTCACCCAGTAATGCACCTAAGCTGCCTGCATTCGAGCTTGAAAGGGGACTTAGGTAGCAAGCCCTGAAGGTGCCCAGACGCTGGCTGGGTACACTGGGGTCTGTAAACAGTCTGTGCTCTCCTGCCTCAGGGGAGTGGGGGATGGGTGGCAATGTACAGGTAGGGGATTGCACCTATGCTGGCGCTAGTGACTCAGTGTGGACTTGTGTGTCTCTTGCTGTGGGAGTGGGCCCGCTGCACGTGCAATTGTAGTGCAGAGGCAGATGATGTGGGTACGGAATCAGGACACAGCAGAGCCTGACCGGCAGCAAGTGATGTGAGCACAGCAGCAGGCGATCTGGCAGCCACCTATTCATGGCAGGGGTGGCCCCCACAGGCCTGCGAACCAAGCACCACGTGGCTGGTCTACTCACAGGATCAGAGAACAAGGGCAAGGTAAGAGGTCTCAGCTTCAGTGCAGTATGCTGGCACGCATGACTGGTGGGTGCCCGATCAGAGCACAGCCAGGCAGGACATGCGGAGAGTGCGTAGGCAGGTTGACGAACAGGGGGTGCGGGGTGCGACGGGGTGTATGGAGCGAGTAGGGCACGCGGCGGGGGTGGGGGACGCGGGACACGCTGGGGCACCGGGCAATCAGGGTGGGGCATGTTGGAGGCAGCAGGACTCAGGGGGCGCAGGGTGGGGTGGCTATAGCTACTTGGGCTTACATCTGGGTCCTCTCTTCTGTTCCACTGATCTACATGTCTGTTTTTGTGCCAGTACCTTGCTGTTTTTGTTACTATGGGTCTGTAGTATTGGTTAAAAATCAGGTATGATAACACCACCAGCCTTATTTTTGTTGCTCAGTATTATTTTAGATATTCGAGGTTTTTGTGATTCCAAATGAATTTTTGGATTGTTTTTTCTATTTCCATGAAGAAAGCCTTTGGAATTTTGATCGGGATTGCATTAAATATGTAGAATGCTTTTGGTAAGATTGCCATTTTCACAATATTGATTCTTCCAATCCAGGAACAAAGGATATTTCTCCACTTTCTAGTGTCTTCTGCAATTTCTCGCATGAGTGTTTTAAAGTTCTCATTGTAGAGATTCTTTACTTCCTTGGTTAGGTTTATTCCAAGGTACTTTTATTGTTTTATGCAATTGTGAATGGGAGTGATTCTCTGATTTCATCCTCTGTGTGTTTGTTGTTAGCATATATGAAGGCTACTGATTTCTATGTATTTATTTTGTATCCTGCTACATGGCTGTAGGTGTTTATTAGCTCTAACAGTCTGCTGGTAGAGTCTTTAGGGTCCTTTATATAGAGAATCATGTCATCAGCAAATAATGATAACTTGATCTCTTCCTTTCCAATTTCTATCCCTTTTATGTGTGTCTCTTGCCTTATTGCTATGGCTAAGACTTCCAGAAGTATATTAAATAAAAGTGCAGAGAGTGGACACTCTTGTCTTGTTCCTGATTTTAGTAGAAAAGCTTCCAGTTTTTCCACATTTAGTAATATGTTGGCTGCAGGCTTGTCATAAATAGCTTTTATTATATTGAGATATGTTCCTCCTATACCCAGTCTCTGTAGGACTTTTATCATGAGGGGATGTTGGATTTTGTCAAATGCTTTCTCTGGGTCCAATGAGATGATCATGTGATTTTTGTCCTTCAACCCGTTTATATAATATATTACATTTATAGATTTGTGTATATTGAACCATCCCTGCATCTCTGGCATAAAGTCTACTTGGTCAGGGTGAATGATCTTTTTGATATACTCTTATATTCTGTTTGCCAATATTTTGTTGAGAAGTTTTGCATCTATGTTCATGAGAGAGATTAGTCTGTAATTTTCTTTTTTTGTTTTATCTTTGCCTGGTTTTGGTATCAGGGTGATGCTGGCCTCATAGAAGGAGTTTGGTCGAATTCTGTCTTTTTCTATTTCCTGGAAAAGCTTAAGAAGCAATGGTGTTAGCTCTTCCTTAAAGGTCTGGTAAAATTCAGTATTGAATCCATCTGGGCCTGGGCTTTTTTTTTAGTTGGAAAATTATTGATAACTGTTTGGATCTCCATGATTGTTATAGGTCTATTTAAGTGATTAATCTCATTTTGATTTAATTTAGGTAGGTCATATAAATCAAGGAAATCATCCATTTCTTTCAGATTTTCATACCTTGAGGAGTAAATGCTTTTATAGTATGTCCCTATGATTTTGTAAATTTCTCTGGAATGTGTTGAGATGTTACCTTGTTCATCTCTGATTTTATTAATTTGTTTCTCTTCTCTCTTTCTTTTGGTCAGATTTGCTAAGGGTTTATCAATCCTGTTTATCCTTTTAAAGAACCAACTCTTTGTTACATTAATTGTTTGGATTTTTTTGTTTGTTTGTTTCTTTCTACTTCATTAATTACTGCCCTAATCTTTATTATTTCTTCTCATCTACTGATTTTTGGTTTGCTTTTTTCTCCTTTTTCCAAGGCTTTAAGAAGAAGCATTAGGTCATTTACTTGTGACCTTTCTAATTTCTTACTACAGGCACTTAAGGCTATAAATTTACCTCTTAGAACTGCCTTGATTGTGTCCCAGAGATTTTGGTATGTTGTGTTCACATTATCGTTTGACTCTATAAATTTTTTGATTTCCTTCTTCATTTCTTCATTGACCCATTCATCATTTAGTAGTGTATTGTTTAGTTTCCATGATTTTGTGTATGCTCTGTAGCCTTTCTTGCTACTGATTTGTAGTTTAATTCCATTGTGGTCAGAGAGAATGCAAGGAAGTATTTCAATTTTCCTGAATTTGTTAAGATTTGCTTTGTGTCCTAATATATGGTCTATTTTAGAGAATGTTTCATGTGCTGCTGAAAAGAATGTATATTCTGCAGCATTTGGATGAAATGTCCTATATATATCTGTTAGGTCCATTCCTTCTATGACCTCCTTTATTACAGATGCCTCTCTGTTTATTTTTTCCTGGGATGACCTGTCAATTGATGAGAGTGGGGTGTTAAAGTCACCCACCACCACTGTGTTTGGTGTTATCTGTGACCTTAGTTCTAATAGTGTTTGTTTGATGAATTTGGCAGCCCCCATGTTAGGTGAATATATGTTTAGGATTGTAATATCCTCCTGTTGGAGTGTGCCCTTAAGCAATATAAAGTGACCTTCCTTATCTTTCTTGACTAACATTGGACTGAAGTGTACCTTGTCAGATATTAGGATAGCAACCCCTGCTTGTTTTCTAGTCCCATTTGCTTGAAACACCATCTTCAAACCTTTCACCCTAAGATACTGTCTATCTTTTGTAGAAAGGGTAGTGTCTTGGAGACAACAAATTGTAGGATCCTGCTTTTTAACCCAGTCTGCAAATCTATGTCTTTTCATTGGGGCATTGAGGCCATTGATATTAAGAGATATTATTGGAAGGTGTGTATTTATGTTTGCCTTTTTCTTTTTTCTGTGGTTCTGGTTCTACCTTTGCTCTCTTGTGTTAACTAGTATTTGAGTATTGCTTGTTTTTTCTAGGTTCCTTATATGTGTGCTTTCCTTTCCTTCAGCATGGAAGATTCTATCAAGTATTTTCTATAGAGCTGGTTTTGTCTTCAAATACTCCTTTAACCTGCTTTTGTCATGGAATATCCTTATTTTTCCATCTATTTGAATGGATAAATTTGCAGGATAAAGTAACCTTGGTTGATAGTTTTTATCTTTCAGAACCTGGAATATATCACTCCAAGCCCTTCTGGCTTTTTAAGTTTGTGTTGAAAAATCTGCTGTAGTCCTGATGGGCTTGCTTTTGTAGGTAACTTGATTTTTCTCTCTAACTGCTTTCAATATTTTTTTTTTGGTGTGTGTGTTTGGAAGTTTGATTACAATATGGCTAGGGGTGGTTCCTTCTGGGTTTTGTCTGGCTGGGGTTCTAAAGGCTTCCTGTATCTGCATTGGCACCTCTTTCCCAATTTGAGGGAAATTTTCTTCTATGATTTGTTGAAGATGCCTACTATGCCTTTGGAATGGAGTTCTTCTCCTTCTACTATGCCCTGAATTCTTATATTGGATCTTTTCATAGTGTCCCGATTATCTTGAAATTTCCACTCATACTTTTCTATAAGTTTGTCTTTCTCTTTGTTGGACTGTATTAGATCTGCCACCTGGTCTTCTAGCTTAGATATTCTGCCCTCTCCATCATCCATCCTGCTGGTGAGATTTTCTATAGATTCTTTTATTTCATTAACTGTGTTCTTCATTGCTAATAATTCTGACTGGCTTTTCTTTATTTCTATTTTCTTATTTATGTCTTGTATTGCCTTTTTTATTTCTTTAAATTGGTGTCCTGCACCTTCTTTGATTCCTTTGATTTCCTCTTTGAGTTCCTCTTTGACTCCTTTGATATGTTCTCTCACTTCTTTGAGTATATTTACAATCATTCTTCTGAAATCTTTCTCAGGCATTTCCTCTAACTCATTCTCACTGGAGGTCATTTCTGATGCATTAATTCTTTTAGATGGATTTATATCGTCTTGCTTTTTAGTGTTTCTTGTGTTATAATGTATATATTTTTGCATCTTTTATTAAGTTAATGCTTGGATTTTCTAGCTAGCTGGGTGTTCTTAGCTGTATCAATTGATTTGATGTTATATATTTTCAGGGTAGGATCTTAAGGTGTTAGGTGTGGCTCTTAAGACTTTCAGAGTATCTACAAAGGTACGCCTAGGGGTTGAGTTTCCCTGCTATGGGAGTATTCAAGTAGCCTTAGTGGAATAAAATACAGGTAGATTCTAAAAATTAACTAAACACTATACCCATTAAATCAAAAACAGCCCCAAGAATGTATGCCATAGTAGTTATTATAACAACCAGATCCTCTATCAAAATAGAGGTTAAGATTTCTGGTTTGTTGAGGGATCTAGTTCAGCTTCTGACCAAGTGAGACCCTTCCCCGTTGCAACCCCAGTTACCTTGGATTATTTTGGTCTTAGTCAAGTTGCTGCCTGGGTCGTCAGGCTGCTGTTCTGATTTCTGGAGCTGGGCACTGGCTTTTCCTGTGGGGCAAACTGAGCTTGGCAACTGTGGCCCTGCAGATCAGCACCCCTGCTGCTGGAACTGCTGCTGCTAAAGCTGCCTCTGTTTGGTCTGTCAGCAGCTGAAGCTGCTGCTGCTGGATCCACCACTGCTGCTGCCTTTGCTGCTGCTGCTGTAGCTGCCACTTCTGTAGCCACCCACTGTTGCTGAAGCTGGTGCTGCTGGGTCTGCTTCTGCTGCTGCTGATGCTCCTGCTCCTGGGTCTGCTGCTGCTTGCACCACTGTTAGCAGTGCCGGAGGCGCTGATGGTGCTGCCGGACTCTACTCCTGCTTGGGTCCCATTGTCGGCCCAAGTTGGCATGGCCGGGTCCCAGGACCACTGCTCTGTTTGTTGGAGCTGGGCTCAGGTGGTGGGGGAGGGGAGGAAGCCGCAGCTGCTCTAGTTCTCTCGCTGTTCCACATGTTCTTCTACCTTGTGATCTGCTCCTCCGTTGCTCACTGCTGCTCTCCCTTCACTTTTCCTGAGTTGCGGAGAGCACCGGTGTGAGTGGAAACATCTGCATTTTCCTGCGGCTGTAGCCAAGTCTGTTGGCTTTATGGTCCACCACTGCCGCTATGGTTGGCACAACTCCTGGGGCCACTTTTGCTGGCCTGTGCAGGCTCTGGATACTCTGGATCTATTCTACTTCTCCGCTGCCACTTCAATTTCTTATACACCTCACTTTTTAGGAAAAGTGTGTATTTTGCTGAGTTTTTTTTTGGTCTTTTTCCCCCCCAAGCTGCTTTGGCATGGTACCTACACCGCCATCCCAACTGGAAGTCTCTGAGCCAAATTCTTAAACACATTTACTATATGGTGAAATGATAAAACCTGGGAGGAGAATACAGTAAATATTGAAAGTTGTAGAATCCAGAGAACATTTTACAAATGAAATAGGATAATTATCTAACTAATACTTCCCAAGACCACCCTTCAAGGAAAACCTTCTGGCACATAGTTTTCACAACACATTGATTTAGTCATCACAACCTGTAGTCATTTGCTTTTTCTTTTTAAAAGTATGACAACAAGAGTTGGGACAGCATAATTGGAAATTTTGAGGAATTAAAAGAAAGAGGAGGGCTGGAGAGATGGCTTAGTGGTTAAATGCTTGCTTGTGAAGCCTAAGGACCCTGGTTTGAGGCTCAATTCCCCTGTACCTATGTAAGCCTGATACACAAGGGGGCACATGCATCTGGAGTTTGTTTACAGTGGCTGGAGGCCCTGGTGTGCCCATTCTCTCTCTCTCTCCCTGTCTGTCTGTCACTCACAATTAAATACAAATAAACAAAAACAAATGAAAAGGGGAGACATTCTACCCTTAGAATACAGCCCATAAGAAGGTAGAAAGACATGATATTAGATACATGAGAACCTGATCACACTCACTCATAACCAAAGAAATGGAAATTATAGAAATTCTAAGGTTCACATACTAGTCCCATCAGTTTAGAAAAGTTAAGTTAGAAACACAATGATAGTGTGCACTAAGTGGGTACAGAAAAACTAAGAGCATATGGTTCAAACATGATGCCAATATGACAATATTCTCAAGAAATTATGAAGCAAGCAATCATTATTAGGAAAGCAATAGGCTGGTTATGGTAATGTTTGGGAAGCAAAAAGATTTATCATTAGGGGAATAGAAAAATAAAATATAGTAGATATAGGTTACACAAGTTATGCAGTAGATAGAAGTGACCAAATAGAGATTAACCTATCTTACAAACTCCAAATCAGAATGAACAATGAAGGCAATACCCTGTACACAAAGTTTAATATTTTATTCATTCATATATTCTTTCATTAAATGTATTAAAATATTCTTGTTGTGAAATGCAAGATACTGGGAAGACAATAATGAGCAAAAAAGATAAAATCAATACTTTGGTGTAACTTATGTATAATGGGAAATTTGGGACATTTTTTTTTTGTAACAGGGTACTAGAGATCTAGGAAATTCCTTAAATCCCAAATCCTATGTTCTTTTCTAGATTTAATCAAAGAATTAAATAAAAAGAAGACTGAGAAGAATAATTATTAAATTATTATATTTATTGAGGGAAGTACAGTACCAAGGAAAGGCACCCATGGCTAGAGATTCCATGTGGAGGGGCTGGAAAAGTCATGGAAAGAAAAGAAAGAAAATAAAGTTCAAGGAGCTCCTGCCATATGGGGAGCTAGAGGGGATAAAGAACCCATGTGCACAGTAAGGGCTACAGAGCCCTCCTGGCTGGGCCTGGGCCTGGGCCAAGCCAGCTTATGTTCAGCTGAGGGAAAAACTTACCAATGGTTGGAAGTGCCCAAGTGGTCAGAAAGTCTGCCATCCCTTTGTGAACCTGTTTATAACCATATAGTGATGGGCTTTCTTCTGGCTCAGGTGAGCCAGATAGAGAGCTGGTTGGTTAAAACTAGGGGCTGTCTCAGGAATAGGCTAGCCCTGACACCAAATTCTAGTGGCTGAACTTGACCAACCACAATGTTTAAATCCTGTGAAAAACCTCCCTCCCAGAAGGGGTCCTGGTTGTAGAAAAACAGGTCTAGGGCTAGGCAAGAGATTAGAAGCAGATGATCTTTGATTTCTAGCAAGTGTAAACTTCACTGCCTTTTTTACCCTCAGGGGTTCAGTCAACCTAACTGTATGCCCCTCTTATTCTCTCCTCTCATGAGAAGACTGACTGGCTGCTGCTGGAGGACAGAGGATAAGGATGTCATATCTTAAATTATTTCTGGCTGAATACGTGTGTAGAAATGTGGCAGTTAGAGAGACGTTCCCAGAGAGGGGAACTATTCTAATGTACCCTGAAAATGTATTGATGGAGTACAGTATGATAGTCTTTGAAGAAAATGTTGTGGAAAAAGAATAAAAGTAAGGAGTTAATGAGAAGTGAGCACACAGCACACTGGCTGACTTAGGGTTATCCTTCTCATGGACTTCTACATCTTGGGAAGCATTTGAGGGAACCCAGGTAGGTTGAATTGGATTTTCTCAGGACCATGTGAGCATGTGATAGCTGAGATTTTCTCCTATAACTATTCATCTAATGGCACAAAAGTGTAGGACATGGTCTGAATCTATTTCTGTATGGCTTATAAAGCATAAGAGATATGAGCAGAGTTATCAGGAGTATATGTGCAACATTTAACCTGAACAATGGTGACTATTTCATGTTTTCTATAATAGTCTTCCAGAGTATAACTTTTTGAATTTGTCCTGTGGGAGGCCAGGGCCAAATGTACTATCATAGAGCCACTGGGTACCAATAGGAGCTATACAATATATTTTTGGCATCAGGACTTAATGATATCCTGGCACAAGTTAGAAGAGATTCACCATTGTTCCAAGTATAAGAAAATCTTCTGAATTAAGTGACTTGGTCAAAGTCATATATATATATATATATATATATATATATATATATATATATATATATATATATATATATATATATATTTCAGATTTTAAAGTAATCATTTGGACATCTATGGTTGTTTTTCCTTATTGTAGAATTAGAGCTACTAGAGAACAGGTCAACACATCTTAAGGCCTTGTTTGTTTGTTTCTCCTTTTGGAAAGCTCTTGTTGTGTTATTTAGTAGGTCATCCATAAATTTGAAGTATACCTTTATCTTTGGTTATACATTTCTCTCTGAGTGTTTAAGACCAAGCAAATAGCCAAAATTTAATAAGGGAGGAAGTTTGGAAGTCATTAATGGCTCTTCAAAAGAGACTTCAGGGACCCAGAAGTAGCTCTATAGCTTCTCCAATACTGGTGTTGTCTGTTAGGATGAGTCAGGGTTGTTCTGGCCAAGTAGTTTTCCCTTCTTTGGGAAACCAGGAAGACTGATTTGTCCTTATTTGTGACTCTCTGTTTCAGACTGTACACCATTTTTTGTTTGTTTCTGGGGCCCCATATTCTCCTTAATCAGGGAGACATGTGACTTACCAGGGGGCCAGTGTAGAAGTGTCCCATCATCTCCAGTGGCCTCATGACCTGGGACCATAGGCCAAAATATTGGCTTTTTTAGCTCCTCTGATTCCAATTTGCTTTGCTTCTACATAGGTTATTAGAACACCTAGAAAGGAAGTTACACCAACCTGGGTATAGGTACATATATAGCACATATAATTACTGAAACAGATTTAGTAAAAGAATGACACAAGAGATTAAAATCATCTTGTCCAACCTTCTTAGATTTAGTTGTTCTATGGCAACATAGAACATATCTGAAGCATAGAAAGTAGGCACATCTTACACTGTAAATATCTAGAAGCTATAAATACAGGCACAACCTATTATCAGTCTTTAAAGTAATATGCATCTAAAACAAATTAACCTAGAAATTGTTAGCAAAAAGACAAGTAAGACAACTTAAAATCTTGTCACCTGTGTTTGCAAACATCTTTGTTTAATCCAGATACCTGCGTGTATACCAATTACCCAGGAATGTTGGAAAAATAACCACAGAACTTGAAGTTATTTTGCTTAGATGATAACCATTGTTTGAGCATGAGTTGAGGAATATGACCTAAGAGTTAATTTTGTTATAAGCACTGGACATGATATGCCAGAAATGAGACAGTTACTTCATATATAATAGAACATAATTTGCACATTTTTGATCCAAAACAGCTAAGCTTTAATACAACCCTTGAAAAATCTGTTTTGAAGTAGAAAGCACTATTTGACAACCAATGTTTTTAACTTAATCTTGGCTAGCAATTGATTTTAGGTATAATAAGAATTTTTATTAACATAAAAAAATTTTATGTCTTACCCATGACTTAAAGATGATAAAACTTAGGTCAGCTATCTCAATATATTTTACCTAACAGGAAGATAAAGATTATAGGTACTGAAGAGCCAGGTGTGGTGGCACACACCTTTAATCCCAGCACTTGGGAGGCAGAGGTAAGAGAATCACTGTGAGTTCAAGGCCACCCTAAGACTCCATAATGAATTCCAGGTAAGCCTACCTCAAAAAACCAAAAACAACAACAACAACAAAAATAAGATTATAGGTACTGAAATTAAATCGCTTAAACCTAAGTGATTAAACCAAGTGATGACTACTTGATAAAATTAGCATAAATTAAACAGAGGCTAACTTTCTTGTCAGAGTTGAAAGACCTGAATACATTAAGAACTATGGACTGTGATGTTTGGCTTGTGGGGGTGAGAAAGATATTTGCTTTGACTGGGCTAGAAGCAGTTTGTGTGAGAGGCTTGCTACTATACCCATGTCCTGAGAACTTGTGCAGGGTTGCATTGTGTAGAAATGGACTGGTGTGAGCAGAGGGATATGGCACAGAAATGAAATCTTTGGGCTGAAATTGCTGCCCATTCAGCTGCAATTGAGAGATTACAACATTTGAGATTGGGACCGCTGACCATCTCTGGGGCATAAAGAAGAATGTAGACCTTAATGGGACTTAAGTGCTCAAGGAGTGTCCTGTTCTTCAAAGACTGCTTTACTCCCCCATGGATTAACAAAGTGGCACCATACCTGGTATTGTGGAGTATAAAATAATGCAGGAAACAGAGGGTCATTGAATTTGCAACACAGTCTTGTGTTTTGGAAATGGCCATGAGCAGTGTTAAGCAGGTTTGCTGGATACCTGCATGGTGATGGACCATGGCTTGCAGTGGGAGATCAAGTGGAGATGACTACAAGATAGCTTCCAAGGAGAACTGTTGGCCCTGGGATGAAGTTTTTCAGGACTGTGAATAGCCTAGCTAGAGGGGTAGAATTGGAACTCCAGAGACTTGTGGCTGGTTAGAATTATCGGACTTGGAGATTTGTCACTGACTAGAGTTGTTGGACTTGTAGCTACAGAGTTTGATGTTTTCCCTGGTTGTTTTAAATCTTGTATTGGTTGAATATTTCTTTGCTATGCCCAGTGCCATCTTTTGCAGTATGAATGTGTATTCTGTGCTACTATGGGTTTTGTGGGAAATTTTTGTTATTATGGCTCAGTTAAAATATCTCATATTATGGGAATGCTTGAACATCATTAACATTAGTACAAACTATGGGGACTTTTAAAGATGGACTGAATGCATTATATTTTACATCATGGGTCATTATCTGTTTATGGGGTCCTGGAGTGGAATGTGGTGGTTTGATTCAGGTGTCCTCCATAAACTTAGGTATTCTGAATGCTAGTCTCCCCAGCTGATGACAAATGGAAATTAAAATCTCCTGGAGGTGGTATTTTGTTGAGGGAAGGCTTATGGATATTATTGTTGGGCCCTGAAAGGCCCAGGCATGAGGCCTAGTGGAACTTCCTGAGCCTAGCTAAAGTTTGGCGAACTGTCTCTGGCCAGCTATGACTCAGCAAGATGCCTAATGGCTTCTGGCCTGCTACTTCCGTGTGTTAATTGTAATTACCATTTCAATAGTTAAAGTTTACTATTGGCCCTTAACCTCTTCCCCCACCCTAAAATCCCCACCTTCGTCCCCTACGTGATATAGGCAACTGCTCAGAGTAATAAAGCGAGTTGTTTCTGCATGGAAGACTCCCGACTCAGTGTGGTTTTTCTCCAGTGGCCGGGAGAGGTTTCTGAGTCGTCCAATGCTCATCATCCCCTCAACCCCTAGGCACTACCTGAGCGGGAAGGAGCCCTGCATCTGGTGCCTAACGTGCGGCTCTGTGACCCTGACAGACTAGTGCACCCCGTGAGAGGCAGTTGTTGAGGATTTAATCGGTGTATACAGGTGAGCGTACCCTCATGAGCTATGAGGCAGTCTTCATATTTAGTGCACAAAACTTTGCTTCTATAACCTGTACTTACTTGTCGACATCTTCTCGTTCGTTCCCTTTCTCTTCCCCTTCCCCTTCAGGAGGCTTTTGTATTTCTAAAGGCTTATGCTTATCTCTCTCTCTGCTTGGGCCTGTGAAGGCAAGCCAGATTTTTCTGCCATTATGGAACTTTCCCTGGATCTGTAAACTTCAATAAATATTCCTTCCTCCATAACTGTACCTGGTCTGGAAGTTTATCTCAGCAAACCTAAAGCTGTCGGATGAGCTGAGATGAACCTGACCATGTGGATGTTAATCTTTTGGAACCTTTGCTTTAAAGAAATAGACATGGACTTGATGCCTACAACTGAATGTGTCTTCTGGAGTGGTAAGCCAAATTTTATGGACTATTCAGATAAAAATTTAAAAATACTAAGTACACACAACATTAAACTTTGAGGCTTAATTTATAAGCTATCTAAGAGGAAAGAAAGACTACAGGGAACTTCATTGGAACTGGGCTACTGGCATAAGAGCTGGCTATGTCCTGCTGCCCAGGCCCAAAGTGTTTAATCAGGGTTAAATTTGTAATAGACTAATGTGCTTAGCTAGAGATATTGGATTAAAAAATTTAAGATTTGTTTTTTCTTTGTTTTGGTTTTTTGAGGTAGGATTTCATTCTAGCCCAGACTGACCTGAAATTCCCTATAAAGCCTCAGGGTGGCCTAAAACTCATGGTAATCCTCCTACCTCTGCCTCCCAAGTGCTGGGATTAAAGGCGTACACCACCACGCCCACGCCCGGCTGAGATTTAAGATTTTAATCTAAAACACCTCAAGCAAGTTACAGGCACTGAGACTAATTTTAGGTTATGATGATTCAGTTTACATTGTTTTAGTCTCTCCTTGCTATCCCTTATACCAGTTAAAAATGTTTACTCTGGGCCTTTATATATTAGAAGTGTTTAACTTGTTTAATTTCACAAATCTCAATATCTTAAATTGGTCAAGACTGTGGGGACCTTTACAATTAAACTGAGTACAATTTGTAATATATCATAGTTATAAATCTATTGGGAGCCAGGGACAGAACTTGGTAATTTAAATAGATGGCCCCCCTCCTGGAAGCTTGTGCCCGACCCTCCCCTACTGGGAAATGGCGGGCAATCCACCTTCTGGGAGACTGCCACGTGGCCCCCTTGGACTGACCCAGGTAGGGACAGGGGAGACATCTGCCATCTCGTGGTGACTGGGCTCACTGACCTTTTCTTGCACCTACTGGGCATTGGCACATGCCGGAAAAACAAAAAAAATCTAAACATGCCATTAGTTATATGCTTCAATGTTTTACCACTCTTGTGCTGCCTGGTCAAATTAAAACAAATAATGGCCCCTACTTCATAAGCAAGGCCTTTGTAGATTTTCTCCAGACCTGGAAAACCTCACATTCCACAGGCATCCTATACAACCCCCGACAGGCTATTATTAAAAGATATAATCATGGGCTTAGTGGTTAAGCGCTTGCCTGTAAAGCCTAAGGACCCAGGTTCGAGGTTCGACTCCCCAGGACCCACATTAGCCAAATACACAAGGGGGCACATGCGTCTGGAATTCGTTTGCAGTGACTAAAGGCCCTGACATGCCCATTATCTCTCCCTCTCTCTATCTGCCTCTTTCTCTGTCTGTCGCTCTCAAATAAATAAATAAAAATATTTTTTAAAAAAAGATATAATCAAACTCTCAAGTCTCAATTACAAAAACAAAAGGGGGAATTCATACCCCCATACCACCAACTAAAAAGGGCTTTATTTACCCTAAATATTTTAATTTTGTCTAACAATTTATAATGTGTGATGGTTATAAATCTATTGGGCTCCAGGGGAAGAATGTGATAATTTAAATAAATGGCCCCCAATATATTCAATTGTTTATCTTAAGGTGTGATGGTGGGTTTCAGATTTCAATCTAAAGATATACAAAGTGTGCCTAAAAAGGTGTGCTGTGGCTTTAGGCTTTAGGCTTGTACTTTTAATGTCTAACTATCCTTCATACTCACAGCTTTAAAGTAGTTCCTGAGAAAGTTCAAACTGTATCTCCCTCTAAGATCTTGGGCTTGATCCTTACCATAGATACATACATAGATACCTGTTAGATACTCTATATACCAGGGTTAAAAGTTAAAATTTGTTTGGAGTGTCATGTAGATTTTCAATGGATTTGTGTTACTTCTAAAAAATATAATAACAGTTAACAGCATTGGGAAAATACATTTAAGAGATATTTTTCACAATGATAATATTTCCATAGATCTAATTCAGTTACACTCAGAGATTTTGTCTTTACAAAATAATCATCTTACCTTTGATGCAACTAAAGCTGCTGATGACTTAATATCTACTTTTAAGTCTGCCTTGCCTAGATGGAATTCTCTCACTTCTTAGATAGAAGCTTTACTACTACAGGTGTTTGTCTTTTACTCATTCTGTGTCTACTGCCCATACTCGTTAAATGCCTTTTGAGATCCATTATGGATATCTGTGCAGAAATACATGGGATACAGCTACAGACCCGACCTCAGTTTCCTGAGACATTATCTTAAAGCCCCTGCAGAGGCTGGTAGTCAAAGACGGGTAAGATTCTCTCGAGTTAGGTCAACCTAAGACAGGGCATGAATGATGGAATTCATGTACTGATGATGGGTAAGGCCTAAATATTGTAGAGAACAACCTAAGACAGACACAGTCTTTCTGCACCAAGGCCCAGAGGGGCCTGCTTCATAAAAAAATAAGAAATGAAAAAGGGGGAATTATCGGGAGCCATTTTGGCTGGACTTGTATCCATAGCTCTGGGCTTTCAGCAGCAACACTTTAGCAAAACTATAACACCTACATGTAAGCAAGATTATATATATTCAATGTTGGAAGCCATTTGGCTGACCTTAATAGTCTTTTGTACTGAGAAGTAATTAAAATGCAAAAACTCTATAACAGAAAGGAGTTGTTTTGATAGAAACTTATATAAAGCTCATAAAATTTTTGTCCATGGAAAAACTTTATAGAAAAAAAAAGAGACCCATTTGGGTACCAATGAGAGACCTAAAATATTTGTCCCAACAAGGGGACACTGACAATCACTTCTCTAGGGAGTGTCCTGCGCCTGAGGACTATTCCTAAAGTGGTTCTTCACCCTGCTAAACTAAATAACTCCCTCCCTTGCAGAGGATTGCTGGCTTTGCCTCCAATCTGGGCCTCTCTGGCTAATTACAGTACAGTTGTCCATACGACCTTAAAAAACTGCTCAGCCACCTTCCCCATACCTGTCCAGCTTTTCCCAATGTTTCCTCTGGGCATTTGGGCCCCACCTTCCCCTAATAATTCCAGTATAGATGTAAGGTACATTCATCCTTCCTTCTGTACTTTTAACAAAACTGAGCCCAATGCTCACCGCTGCCTGCCTTTTAGAATGGCTTATGTTTGCGGAGGCAAAATGCCCTATAACTTTCTGCCCAGCAATTGGACGGGCCTTTATGCCCCAGCCACCTTAATCCCAGATGTAGATATCATTTCTGGAAGCTAGATTCCCTGGCTAAGGTAGTCCTACAAAACAGGAGAGGACTAGACCTACTAACAGCCAAAAAGGGAGGCGTGTGTTTGTTTTTACAGGAAAAATGCTGCTTTTACGCCAATAAATTGTCCAGGACAAGATTAAGAAGCTCCAGGAGGATTTGGAGAGGAGGTGACGGGATCCCTAGGACAACCTGCTGCGGACAGGCTTACATGACTTCTTACCCTACCTCCTCCCTCTACCTGGACCCTACCCTTCCTTCTCCTTCCCCTTCTCCTTATCCTCACTGTCGGGCCTGGTGTAATTAACAAATTACACAATTTATTCACCAGCGGCTAGAGGCAATAAAACTTCATCAGGTGGAGATATCACACGCTGGCAACTCAGGAATTAAGTTCCTCAGATGACCCACTGCCATCTCCCCTGCCCTCCATGTGACCAATGATGGGTAAGTCCCCAGAGGGGTACAACCTAAGATAGGCCATGAAATGGCTTCTCAGTGAGCTAAACACCTGGTACTCAATGACGGGTAAGATCCCCAGAGGGGGACGACCTAAGACAGGGGCCACGGTAACTAATGCTCTTACAAAAACAAAAGGGGGAGATGTTGGGCCCTGAAAGGCCCAGGCATGAGGCCTAGTGGAACTTCCTGAGCCTAGCTAAAGTTTGGCGACCTGTCTCTGGCCAGCTATGACTCAGCAAGATGCCTAATGGCTTCTGGCCTGCTACTTCCGTGTGTTAATTGTAATTACCATTTCAATAGTTAAAGTTTACTATTGGCCCTTAACCTCTTCCCCCACCCTAAAATCCCCACCTTCATCCCCAACATGATATAGGCAACTGCTCAGAGTAATAAAGCGAGTTGTTTCTGCATGGAAAAGACTCCCGACTCAGTGTGGTTTTTCTCTGGTGGCCAGGAGAGGTTTCTGAGTCGTCCGACGCTCATCATCCCCTCAACCCCTAGGCAGGAACCAGCAGGCCTAGTCCTTCCCTCGGCACTACCTGAGTGGGAAGGAGCCCCGCGTCTTATAGCCAGTTTCCCTGTGCCAGTATTTAGCACACTGTCCTGCTGATATTGTCCTCCTTATGTTGGCCAGGAGGTGGTGTCCACACTCTGTTCATGCCATCATTTTCCTCTGCCATCATGGAGCTTCCCCTCTAGTTTGTAAGACAAAATAAACACATTTTCCCAAAAGCTGCTCTTGGTTGGGTGATTTCTTCCAGCAATGTGAACCTGAAAGCAATAGGGCCTTAACCATAAGATTCAGTTTCTCTACTGGTTAAAACCTTGGTACCAAGTAAACATATTTTAGATTTTGTCCAATTAAATGTTTCAATGAAAGGGCCCTTCCCTGAGTAACCTTAATTACTGTTTTGATCTCTTGGTGATGTCTACTGTTTTTCTTTCTGTTCCCTTTTTTTGTTATTTGGCTTCCTAGTTATAATAAGCAGATTTTGTCAGCTGGAGAAACTATTTTAACTCTTTTCTGGTTTGTCTACCAATTTTTGCAATTTATTATGAATATCAGGAATTGGCAGAGTTAAAAATTTATTTTTAAGAAGAATATTTGGGTTTTCTTCTCCAAGTTATCTGGAGTTAGATTAGTATATTTTCTAATTGTCTCTTACATCTCTGGAGGAAAGTAATGAGCAATTCCTGTTCTCTCTGTCTTAGATAAATGAGCCCCGTTTTAATTTTTGCAGTCAAAATGCTCTATCACTGATCTATACACCCAAGCCCAGTTATATTTTTATTTTTTTTGAGATAGGCTAGCAGAGTCTTTTGGGGTTTCCTGGAAGCAGTTTGTCCTATCTGTAACAAAGTAGAAGAAAGTGAAAAATGTATCTAGAGTCAGGTTATGCCCCAGCATGTCTTAAATCTTGTTGGAGGGAGGCACCCCTCCAGCCAGATTTGGGAGATGAATTTATGGATTTTTTTTTTTTTTTTTTTGGAGATATGGTCTCGGTCTAGCCTAGACTGGCCTGAAATTCACTATGTAGTCTCAGGGTGGCCTCAAACTGACACCAATTTTCCTATTTTTGCCTCATAGTTTTTGGATCAAAGGCATGCGCCACTACACCTGGCTGAAATTAGGGTTTTCAAATTGCTTTTCTACAGAAATCTTTACCCAAATTTGCCTGTTTTCTTTCTAATCAAAAGGGGACACATAGAGCAGTCTATGTGCCTCCAGAAGCAAGGAAGGTCCAAGAGAGGAAATCAATGCTTACCCCACAAGGCCAGCTTCCAACCTCAGGTTTCTCTGGACCTTTCTTCAAGACCCTTGCACATGCCTTACATTATGGCATATAAGGAGTGCCGCTGGACGTTTGAAGCCCCAGTGAGAACATTTCTGCCCTTACTTTCATCTTGGTAGCTTAAGATGCCTTACTGCAACCCCTTCTCTTTCTCCCCTCTGTGGGAGCCTGGGATAAGGATGACCCCTGTTCTGTGAACGTTTGGGACTGAAGGGTTGTTCTAACTGTTTTGGAGGCAATCTTTGGTTTTATTACTTTAAATATAGCAATCATAAATTTTGTTGATATCTGAGAGAGAGAGGGAGAGAGAGAGAGGTAGAAAAGAGAGAGATATCATTTACTTGATGCCTTTTTACCATACTTGTTTCTACCCAGATATACAATTTAGTTAAGCCTGATTTAAGGAGTTTGTAACCTGATCAAATACCTTGACTCAGTTTGCCTATTTGACTTTCTTGTCTAATGAAAAATTTCATGTAATAGAGGTGACTTTAGGTCATAAAAAGAGAGCAACTATAAAGGAACCAAAATTATATGCTGTTTGTTACTCCCTTTTCCTTGTCAGAGACAGTTGGCCACTTTGTCTCTGGACAGGGTCTGAGGGAACACATGGCTTAAATTTGCATGGGGTTGGAGATAAAGGGGGTGTCATCCCTTCTTCCAAAGTACAGATTTCTATGACTTTAAATAGCATATAACAGTAAGCAAGAGCAAAGGGAAATTATATAGCAGAGAGCTGACCATCCTGACATTCCTTGTCCTATTTTGAAATTGTTTGTTGCTAACCTAGGAAATTTGTTTTGCCCATTTGAAAGATACAAGGTGATAGGGTCTTGTCTATGTATAACCCAGTTAGATCTCCAAATAAGGTGAATTGTATCTGTGCTTGTGACTTTGTGATCCACCCAGGACACAACATCACCTGTGTCTGATGTAAGCAGAATATTGAGTAGGTTTGTGTCCTGATATAAAAATTTTAGAGCATCTGTACATGTCTATAACAAGCTGAAAAAATACTTAATTTTAGACATGGTGTTTATCTGTTTATCTGAAAATTAGCTGTTTCATCCTTATAAAAGGAAATGTGATTTTAGGCAAAATTTGGTCTTTCATATCTCCTATATCCTTTCTACATACATGCACCTTCATCCACATATATTAACATTGTGATCTAAGTTCTACTCAAAAAAGAATTATTTATTTACAAGCAGAGAAATAGAGAAAAGTCACAGCAGGGCCTCTAGCCACTGCATACAAACTCCAGACACATGTGCCCCTTCTGCATTGGGTTTATGTGGGTCCTGGGGAATCGAACCTGGGTCCTTTGGGTTTGTAGGCAAGTGCCTTATATGCTAAGCCATCTCTCCAGCAAAACAAAACATTTTTAAACAAGCATTCTAAATTTAACATTGTAAAATTCCTTCACATTTCCTTCAATCATCTCATCTCAATCCATAATTAACTATCTTTCTTATAAGACTATTAAGACAGAAACTTCCAATCAAGATGGCAAACGCCTAACCATGCCTCACCTTGCAGGGAAGCCAAAGCAAGATCTTTGGGGTTTGGGGGGTTGTAGATCCTAGTAGGATCCCAGTGGGAGGGTATGGAGGAGCAAAGTAGAAAATCTGTTGATTCTCACACTCTTGGGGAGCCCACCATTCCCCAAACTTCTCAAGCAAACGTCCCAGCCACTAGGTTCCTCCTGAACTACCAGAAGACTACCTGGACCCAGGACAGCTTTGTTGCCATTGAGACCCCCTGAGACTTCAGTACCAGCTACCAGCATGGACCAGGTCCTCTTGCACTTCCTGCAAGCTACTTGCACCCAGGCCAGAAGGGTACAATTACCTCTCCCTCGGTTTTTTCTCCCTTCCCACCACCAGGATCATTGCCTAACCCCTCCCTGCTGCCCCTGTACATCACCTGATGCACAGCAATCCTAGCTACCTACCCTACCATGTCAAGGGACATGGTAGTCCCATCCACCCCCTGCTACATGGTTGCAACAGACCCCACTGTCCCATACCTTGTCCCTCAGCATTGCAGGACCACATGATCCTATCCATCTACTACCCCACCACACCAGTCTGCTTTGTCCCAATCACCCTTACCCCCTGTCCCATTAGGCCACCTGACCATACAGTCCCATAACACAACCATCAACCAACAGGCCCTTCATTGGGTCCTTGGGCCCCCACAAGAGCCTCACGGGCTCCTTCCCTTGAGCAGCCAGGCCACATTGCCATCAAAAGCCTAATCAAGGCAAACATAAAAGAGAATAAATAACACCACTTCAAGGGTAAAATACAGCTACCTCCTAAATTAAATAAGATTACTACACTGTAATGGGTAGACCACAACACAAAAGGAATAACATGAAAAATCAAATTCAAGCAAATCTAACAAGGTTGTTTCATTCTACAATGGAAGTCTCTAATTAAAACAGAGGAGACAACAGGATCAGAACCCCAAAATGAAGATATAAGCTATGCAACTCTGGCCAAGCAATTAGCAGAACTTTAAGAAAATCAAAACAAAGTTCCAATAATTGTATGAATGCTGTCCTCCCTAGATTAGGCTTAATAGAAAATAACCAGGAAGGGTTCCAAAGATAGCTAAATAACCTGAAGAAAAGAGAGAGAGAAAAAAAAGAGGACATCAAAAATCAGTTAGCTAAGCTCAATGAAGACATACATAAATTCAAGGATGAATTCCAAGAAGCATTAAGAAAATGAGAAAATGATATGAAAAGGGAACTCAACAAAGGGAAGTTTACCATTCATAAAATGGCAGTAGAAAATACAAATGAAATTGAACACATCAAAATCTCTATAGAGCTCTCAAGAAGAGTCAGCCATTTGGAGGATAGAAACTCAGACCTGGAAGACAAAACAGAAGAAACAGTTCATGAGTCCAACAGTTTGAATAAAGCCAAATTTTTTTGTGACTAGAACATGAGGGAACTAAGGAACTGTGGGATTGTCTATGTCCCAACATTCAGTTCATGGGAATACAAGAAGGGGAAGAAATCCAGACCAAAGGCATGGAGAATTTATTCAATAAAATTATTGAAGAAAACTTTCACAACCTCTCAAAAGAAAGTCCCATCAAATTACAAGAAGCTAACAGAAATCCAAACACATTGGACCAAAGGAGAAATTCTCTAAGACATATTATCATTAAGACTCTAAACATCGATAACAGAGAGAAAGTCCTAAAAACAGCTAGGGAGAAATGACACATTACATATAAAGGTAACCCCATCAGAATTACCTCAGACTTCTCAATGGTAATCCAAAAAGCCAGAAGGGCCTGGAAGGAAACAATTCAAAGTGTAAGAACTTATGGCTTCCAACTCAACTACTCTATTCAGCAAAAACATCCCTCATGATAGATGGTGAAAGAAAAAAATTCCATAATAAAAGCAGGATTTACAACTATATGACAACAAAGCCAAATCTTCACACAGAGAAGTGTTAACTAAGCAACCTCAAGTGCTCACAAGAATCAGATCACAATAAGCAATCTCAGAGAAGGCACAAAAATCTACAAAGTCTAAGAAAATATGAAACCACATAAACCACCACAATATGGCAGGAACTAAATCAAACCTGACCATTATTACCCTAAACAATAATGGCCTTAATTCATTCACCAAGATATAAGCTAACAGAGTGGATAAGAAAATTAGACCCCTCAATCTGCTGTCTTCAAGAAATCCACTTCACCATGAAAGACAGACACCTCCTCAGGGTGAAAAGCTGGAAAATAATATTTCAAGCAAATGATAATAAGAAACAAACAGGTGCTGCTATACTGATATCAGACAAAATGACTTCAAACCAAAAGTAATCAAAAAAGACAAAGAAGGGCACTTCTTACTTATCCAGGGAATGATACAAGAGGATATTACAATCATCAATCTTTATGCACCAAATACAGGTGCAGCACAATTCATAAAAGAAAACCTTCTTGACAACAAAACAGAAAGAACCATCAACACCATCATAGTTGGGGACTTCAATACTCCACTATCAGCAATAGTTAGACCATCCAAACAAAAAATTAACAGGGAAGTAAGGGAGTTCAACAACATCATAGATCAAATTAGACCTGACAGACATCTAGATAACATTCTACCCCAAATCCTCAGATTACATAGTCTTCTCAGTGGCCCAAAGAACCTTCTCTAAAATAAATCAAATACTGGGTCACAAAGCCTGCCTTCACATATTTAGGTGGACCAACATAATTTCCTGTTTTATATCACATCACAATGCTATATTGTTAGAAATCAACAAAAGATATGCCAGGCACCCAACCAACTCCTGGAAACTGAATGAAACACTCTTAAACAATAAGTGGGTAGAGGATGAAATTGCAAAATTTATAGAAATGAATCACAATGAGAACACAACATATCAAAGCTTATGGGACACAATGAAGGCAGTACTCAGGGGAAATTTCATTGCACTAAATGCATTCATAACACAGACAGAGAGATCCCAAATGAACAACCTAACCATTTACCTAAAGACATTGGAAAAATAAGAATTACCCAACCCCCAAAGCTCCAGATGGAAAGAAATAGTTAAGGTAAGAGCATAATTTAATGTATTGGAAACTAAGAAAACAAGATAATTGATGAAACAAAGTGCTGGTTCCTTGAAAAAATAAACAAGATTGATAAGCCCCTGGCCAATTTCATCAAATGACAAAAAGAGTCACTTCAAACTAACAACATTAGAAATGAAAAAAGAATGATCAAAACAGACATAAGTGAAATTGGGAGAATCATCAGGATTTACTTCAAAAGCCTCTACTCCACAAAATTGGATAATAAGAATGAAATGGATGAATTCCTGGACACATACCACATACAAAATTAAACCCAGAGAAGATTAATCTCCTAAATAAAGTTATCACAAACACCAAGATTGAAAGAGCAATCAAAAACCTCACCCAAAAGAAGAGTACAGGACCAGATGGCTTCTCAGCTGAATTCTACCACACCTTCATGGAAGAACTGAAACCAACTTTTCTCAACTGGTGTCACATAATGGGAGCACAGGGAAAGCTTCCTAACTCCTTTTAGCAAGCTAGTATCACACTAATACCCAAACCAGGCAGAGATGCCACAAGAAAAGAAAACTATAGGCCTATTTCCCCGATGAACTTAGACACAAAGATCTGGATCAAAATCCTCACAAACTGAGTTCACCAACACATCAAAAATATCACCCGCCTTGGGCTAGAGAGATGGCTTAGCAGTTAAGCGCTTGCCTGTGAAGCCTAAGGACCCCGGTTCGAGGCTTGGTTCCCCAGGTCCCATGTTAGCCAGATGCACAAGGGGGCACACACGTCTGGAGTTTGTTTGCAGAGGCTGGAAGCCCTGGCGTGCCCATTCTCTCTCTCTCCCTCTATCTGTCTTTCTCTCTGTGTCTGTCACTCTCAAATAAATAAATAAATAAATAAATAAATAAATAAATAAATAAATCATCCACCTTGATCAACTAGGCTTTATCCCAGGGACCCAGGTTTGATTCAACATACGGAAATCTGTCAATGTAATACACCACATAAATAAGCCTAAACACAAAAACCACATGATCATCTCAGTAAATGCAGAAAAGGCCTCTGACAAAATACAACATCACTTCATGATCAAAACATTGGAGAGAATAGGCATGGATGGTCAATATCTCAACATAATAAAGATTATATATAAAGCTCCTAAAACCCAAATAATTCTTTGATTTTGTTTTTGTTTTTCGAGGTAGGGTCTCACTCTGGTCCAGGCTGACCTGGAATTAACTCTGAAGTCTCAGGGTGGCCTTGGCTCATGGCAATCTTCCTACCTCTGCCTCCAATGTGCTGGATTAAAGGTGTGTGCCACCACTCCCAGCCCAAATAATTCTTAATGTGGAGATGCTGAAGGAATTCCCATTGAGATCAGGAAGAAGACAGGGGTGTCCACTCTTACCTCTGCTCTTCAACATAGTACTGGAAGTACTAGCTCAACCAATAAGACAGGAGAAAGAAATAAAAGGGATACAAATTGGAAAGGAAGAAGTTACATTAGCCCTATTTTCAGGTGACCTGATTCTGTACATAATAGACCAGAGACCCTACATCTCAAAGCTCTTAAAAAGTGCTTAACTCCTTCAGTAAAGTAGCCATATACAAAATCAATGCACAACAATCAGTAGCCTTTCTATATGCAAAAGATAAAAATACAAAGAAAGAAATAAGTGACATTGTCCCATTTTCAATACCATAAAAAACCCTCAAAATTACATTAACCAAGGAGGTAAAATATCTTTACAATGAAAACATAATAACACTCAAGAAAGAAATTAAGGAGGACTTGAGAAAATGGAATGACCTCCTGGATAGGCAGTATTAACAAACTGAGAAAATGGCAATCTTACCAAAAGCATTTACATTTGATGCAATGCCAACAGAAATCATCACATTGTTCTTCACAGAGATAGAAAAATTGATCTCAAAATTCATATGGAATGGCAGAAGGCCTCAGATATCCAAGCACATCCTCAGCAAAAGAAACACACCTCTGGAGACATTGCCATACCTGATCTAAAGCTGTACTACAAAGCCATAGTAATAAAAGCAACATGGTCCTGGCATAAAAACAGAAACATAAACCAATGGAACAGAATCAAAGACCCAGATTTTGGGTCAAGTAATTACAGCTACTTGATATTTGACAAAGGCCCTAACAATGAAGACTAGAAAAAACAAATAGTGCTGGACAAACTGGATAACCATATGCAGAAAAATGAAACTTGATCCACACATCTCACTTTGCACAAAAAATGTATCTAAATGGATCAAGCATAAAGTTCCAGTGCAGGTGAGATCATATCTTAATGTCCTAGATAAGCTGAACTTCATTGTATAAGTTCACAATATGCAGTCACTTATGTCCTTTTCTTGCTTAGGCCCTTGCCACATCCACCATTAGTTTTTATGGGCATGAGTCAAATCATTGATTTATCAGTAGTGGGTGGAGGATTAAATAATTATTTTTCCCTCAGGTATGGATTTTGGCTTAGAAAGAACAGAGGACAGCCTTCTAAACATTATCTCATAATGAGTGAAACCTTCCCAATCAGGGTATATTTGGTTCTAAGGAGAACAAAAGGGAGGTGGTTGACCCAAGTTTTGTCTGTTTTTATAACTAGTTTAGTGAGAGTTTAAAAAAATATCCTATTTATTTTTTTTTCATTTGACCTGAACTTTATGGTCTATAAGCACAATGTAATTTACAATTGATATTTAGTAACTTTGTCAAATTTGAGAGAATTTTTCTGTGAAGACCAGGCCATTGTTGGACTCCAAAGTAAGGGGTAAGCCAGACCTAGGGACTAATTTTTTCTTTTTTAAATTTTTTATTTATTTATTTGAGAGCGACAGACACAGAGAGAAAGACAGATAGAGGGAGAGAGAGAGAATGGGCACTCCAGGGCTTCCAGCCTCTGCAAACGAACTCCAGACGCGTGCGCCCCCTTGTGCATCTGGCTAACGTGGGACCTGGGGAACCGAACCTCGAACCAGGGTCCTTAGGCATCACAGGCAAGCGCTTAACTGCTACGCCATCTCTCCAGCCCAAGGGACTAATTTTTGAAGAAACTTTTTAGCTACTATAGAAGCAGTTTACATTTGAGTAGGAAAAGCATCCACCCACACAGAAAACGTGTCTACGAAAACTAGAAAGTATTTATATCTGAAAATAGAAGGTCTGATTTCAACCAAGTCAAATTTTCAATGCTCTCTGGGTGTAACACCTTTACCTCGGCACAGGACAGACACATGGACACAGTGTCCTTCATGATCTGGTCCAGTTGTGGGATGTAATATCTGGGTCTGAGGAGTTCAGTCATCCTTGTGACTTGCAGATGTGTAATCTGGTGAGGCTGGGTCACTGTCTTCCCAGGGCTACCAGGAGAATGAGTCTCCCATCTGGTAATAGCAGTCATATGTTTTCCTCTTGGTTAGTACTCTCCTGTTGTGTTAAGACTTCCTTTTCTGTGGTGTAGGTGGCTTGTGATGCAGGTTGGTTCCTGGTATCATTGATAAATACCTTGGGGACTGGGGGGGAGCACTGGTTCGAGGCCTGTGTCACAGGCAGCTAAATTTGCTATCCTCTTTCCATATGTCTTCAGAGAGTCTCCCTTCTTATGCCCTTTACAATGGACAATGGCCACCCTCTTTGGTAGCCAAATGGGCCAAAATCTCCTTTTTTTTGCTGTTGTTTCTTGCCCAAGTGTGGGGAAGGAATCCCCATTCTATGTATAGTGCCCCATGCACATGGGCAGTAACAAAAACATACCTACTGTCTATATATTCTGTTTATTTTTTTCTTGGGATGACCTGTCAATTGATAAGAGTGGGGTGTTAAAGTCACCCACTACCACTGTGTTTGGTGTTATTTGTGTCCTTAGTTCTAATAGTGTTTGTTTGATGAATTTGGGAGTCCCCATATTAGGTGCATATATGTTTAGGATTGTAATTTCCTCCTGTTGGAGTTAATCAATATAAAGTGACCTTCTTTATATATTTTGACTAATGTTGGACTGAAGTCTACCTTGTCAGATATTAGGATAGCAACTCCTGCTTGTTTTCTAGGCCCATTTGCTTGAAACACTGTTTTCCAACCTTTCACCCTAAGATAATATCTATCCTTTGTAGAAAGATGAGTTTCTTGGCGACAACAAATTGTAGGATCCTGCTTTTTAACCCAGTCTGCAAACCTATGTCTTTTGGTTGGGGCATTGAGGCTGTTGATATTAAGAGATACTATCACAAGGTGTGTATTTATGTTTTCCATTTGTGTGTGTGTGTGTGTGTGTGTGGTTCCGGTTCTACCTTTGCTCTCTTGTGTTAACTAGTATTTGAGTATTGCTTGTTTTTTCCAGGCTCCTTATATGTGTGCTTTCCCTTTCCTTCAGCATGGAGGACTCTATCAAGTATTTTTTGTAGAGCTAATTTTGTCTTAAAATACTCCTCTAACCTGCTTTTTTCATGGAATGTCCTTATTTCTCCATCTATTTGAATGAATAGCTTTGCAGGATAAAGTAACCTTGGTTGACATTTGTTATCTTTCAGAACTTGGAATACATCACTCCAAGCCCTTTTGGCTTTTAAAGTTTGTGTTGAATAACCTGCTGTAATTCTGATGGGCTTGCCTTTGTAGGTAACTTGATTTTTCTCTCTGTTTTCAATATTTTTTTCTTTGGTTTGTGTGTTTGGTAGTTTGATTATGATATGGAGAGGAGAGGTTCTTTCCAGGTTTTGTCTGGCAGGGGTTCTAAAGGCTTCCTGTATCTGCATTGGCACCTCTTTCCCAATTTGGGGGAAGTTTTCTTCTATGATTTTGTTGAAGACTCCTACTATGCCTTTGGAGTGGCATTCTTCTCCTTCTACTATGCCCTGAATTCTTATATTTGATCTTTTCACAGTGTCCCAAATATTTGAAATTCCCACTCATACTTTTCTGTAAGTTTGTGTTTCTCTTTGTTGGCCTATATTAGATCTGCCACCTGGTCTTCTAGCTTAGATATTCTGTCCTCTCCTTCACCCAGTCTACTGATGAGATTTTCTACAGAGTTTTTTATTTCATTAACTGTGTTCTTCATTGCTAGTAATTCTGACTAGCTTTTCTTTATTATTTCTATTTCCTTATTTATGTCTTGTATTGCCCTCTTTATTTCATGAAATTGGTGTCCTGTGTCCTCTTTGATTCCTTTGATTTCCTATTTAAGTTCCTCTTTGACTCCTTTGATTTGTTCTCTGACTTCTTTGAACATATTTATAATCATTCTTTGGAAATCTTTCTCAGGCATTTCCTCTAACTCATTCTCACTGAAGGTCATTTCTGATGCATTAATTCTTTTAGGTGGATTTATATCGTCTTGCTTTTTAGTGTTTCTTGTGTTATAATGTATATATTTTGCATCTTGGATTAAGTTAATGCTTGGATTTTCTAGCTAGCTATGTATTCTTAGCTGTATCAATTGATTTGATGTTATATATCTTTAGCATAGGAGCTTAAGGTGTTAGGTGTGGCCCTTAAGGCTCTCAGAGTATCTACAAAGGTGCTCCTAGGGGTTGAGTTTCCCTGCTATGGGAGTATTCAAGTAGGATTAGTGGAATAAAATACAGATAGATTCAAAAATTGATCTAAACACTGTACACATTCAATCAAAATCAGCACCGAATACTTATGCAAGAGTAGTTATTATAACAACCAGATCCTCTATCAAGAAATAGGTTAAGATTTCTGGTCTGTTGAGGGATCCAATTCAGCTTGTGACCAAGTGAGACCCTTCCCTGGTACAATCAATCCCAGTTACCTTTTTGGATGATTTTGGTCTCAGTCAAGTTGCTGGCTGGGTCATTGGGCTGCTGTCCTGATTTCTGGAGCTGGGCATTGGCTTTTCCTGCAGGGCAAACAGAGGCTGGCAACTGTGGCCCTGCAGATTGGCACTCCTGCTGCTGGAACCACTACTGCTGCCTCTGAAGCTGCCACTACTGGATCTGCCACTGCTGCTGCTGAAGTTGCTGCTGCTGGATCACCTGCTGCTGCCTCTGAAGTTGCCACTACTGGATCTGCCACTGCTGGGGCCACTATTGCCGGTGCTGGACCCGCTGATGTTGCTGCTGGACCCTGCTCCTGCTTGGGTCCTGCTGTCTTCTCAAGTTGGTATGGCTGGGTCCCGGGACCGCTACTCTGTTCGCTGGAGCTGAGCTCAGGCAGTGGGGGAGGGGAGGGAGCTGCTGCTGCTCTAGTTTTCTCACCATTCCACGTGTTCTACCTTGTGGTCTGCTCCTCTGTTGTTCACTGCCTCTCTCTCTTCATGTTCCTTGAGTTGCAGAGAGCTCTGGTGTGAGTGGAGGCTCCCCTCACCTGGCTTTTCCTGTGGCTCAAGCCTAGCCTGGCGGCTTTCTGGTGCTCTGCCATGGCTGCTGCAGTCAGAGGACCTGCCAGGACCACTTTTGCAAGCCTGTGCAGGCTCTGGATGCTCTGGATCTCTTCTACTTCTCCCCTGCTATTTCAATTTCCTATACAACTCACTTTTTAGTAAAAGTGTGTATTTTGCTGAGTTTTTTTGTCTTTCTCCACCCTAGGCTGCTTTGGCGTGGTACCTATGCTGCCATCTATATATTCTATATTGTTTATATATTGTCTTTTTCCCACCTAAAAGCCTGAATCTGGGCTGTAAGTTCAGGCTTCTGGGGTTAATGGCTGAGCCTAAATAGTCCAGTCTGTGGTGGTAGCTGCTGTTCCTGCATACCTGAGGGCATCCTGAATGAAGCTGCTCCCAACAGTGAATATTACTTTGTCATCCTTGGTCAGTGGGACGTCTGTTAAGTCTCATCTAACAGACTGGATTGAATCAGTCACCTCAGTACAGTCATGCATAGGTTGTCCTGGATCATTGTCAAGCAGCTGGCTGGCTTGGTTATAGGCTGAAGTTCTGTAAAACCTATGTAGGGTTGGTTCAGAAGCAGGGCTTGGTAACGAGTCACTTGGGCATTTGTCATCCAGCGTTCAGGGCTTCCTTCCAGGAGGGTTTTCAACATAGTGGGGAATAGTGAGGAATGACTCAGGGCTAATGTATCAGCCTCCTTCATCAATATTGTTGCAGCCACAGCTCTCAGGAAGACTGCCCAATCTTTTAGATAAATAAGCTATCAGCCATTTCCAAGGTCCCAATGTTTGAGCAAGGACTCCTTTTGTTATCTGTCTTATTTCAGCTACATACAGATGTAAGAGTGTGGTGACATCTGGGAGGTCTGGGAGGGCCAGTATAGTTGCACACACAAGGGCTTCCTTTAGGGTCTTAAAGGCCTTTTGTTCAGTCTCAGTCCATTTGAGAGATTCTGTTCCTCTGAGACTGGCATATAGAGGCTTGATTATTTCTGTAAATCCTAAGATCCATAAGTGGCAACGTGGAAGTAACTCATCACCCTCAGAAACTCATGTACCTTTTTCTTTTCTTTTCTTTTCTTTCTTTCTTTTTTTTTTTTTTTGTCTTTGGGTAGGGAATCTTCAGGTTGGTTGAGGCATGGCTCTGAGACAAAGTACTTTTCCTCCTTCCAGATTGTACTTCATGTGGGTCACCTGGGGTGAATAAATTCAAACCACACTTACCTCCAGAGGTTTCCAGAAGAGTCTGTCCTTCTGTCTTTAGCAGTGCTATAAGATTCCTGGGGGCCCTGGAAAGTCTCAGGTGGTACATCCCCTCAGAATGGTCTCAGAAGCACTGTTACCAAGTCTGGGGGTCTTAGACCTCCTAGAGATCTTTCTGAGCCTCCAGAATGTTGTGGTGAGAACCCCCAGAGAAGACCATAGGACACCAAGTAGTAGGAAAGCAATCTTTATTAGCCAGCCAGAGACCACATCCAGGACTTGGGAGCCTGAATGCTGTACCAGTCTGAACTACAGGGCTCCTTTTATAGGAGCAATCCATAAGGTTGCACATCTTAGTTTTACAGTTCAGAAGCTCAGTTATCATAATCTTACAAAACCAAGACTTAATTTCATTTGATTTTAGAAAAACCAGAAACTTTTCCAGAATCTTCCCTCCCTGTATTTCCCTTATCCTACAACTGCAAGCAAGCAGGCCCTTGCCACATACCAAGCAATTTAAAAGTTATATGTTTTTAAAATGTGGGGTCAGGCTATCACATTAGAGCCTTGAATTACAGATTTTCCTGCCTCAGCTTCCCAAGTAGCTAGGATAATAAGCCTGTGCCATCAGGCCTACCTCATATTACTTTTTTAAATGCCTGTATGAATGAATGATTTACAGTATGTAAAGATATATTTGTCATAGAGCACTTTGGCAGGAAATCATGGCAGCCAGTAAGGAGCAAGAGGCATATCTTTTCCCATTGTGTCTCTTTATTTCCTGAGAGACAATGTGGTTATCTCCCTCACTCAATTGGCACAGCTGTAGGCCTCAGCTCCATGGCAGGGAGGAGACATGTGGCTGGAACCCAGGCCTGTTGAAGAAACCATTCCAGCCAAGAATCTAGGCTGGGGCTTGGCTGGGGCAGTTTTCATCTCCCCTTAACTTGAGCGACCAGAGACCTGCTGTCTGGGGTTGGTGACCTTAAGTCCCCAATTAAACTGGGCAGAGGCCTGTGCTAGGAGGTGTGGAGCACAGAAGAGGAGTGGGTGCTCCATCCTCCCATCCCCCATGGGCAGCCATGTGTCTTATGATGCAGTGGCTTGTAATAAGGGAAGAAAAGAGAAAACATCTTAGAAGCCAGCAGCCTCTGGTTTTTGACCCTCCATGTGCTCACAAAGGCCCTCCCCCTTGGCAATAGCAGAACCAGCTGCAAGCTCTCGGAAGTTTAGCCTTCTTTATTTATGTTGTTATTATTATTATTAACAACATATTTCATATGGATACATCATGTGTTGATATCCTCTTTTTCTTCATCCCTGCCCTCATTCCATTGGGGTTGATCCTATGTAGGGTGGCAGGTATTCTTTATGAGGTTGAGGTTGTGGGAGCAGCAGTCAGTTATTTTTGGGGGTAGGGAATGTCTCTTAGCATGATGTTTCACCCTGTGGCTCTTATAATCTTTCTTCCTCCTCTTCTACAAAATTCCCTTAGTTTTATTAAGTGTGCATGGAGGTCAGATAAGCTCAGTTTAGTGCACCTCCAACCAAGATGAGTTCCACCAGGGGCCACCCCGTGTACATTTCAATAGGCCTATCCCAAAAGGGTATATAGTAGGACACAAAAGCTTAGCCAAAGATAGTGATTTCCAAGTGGAAAGAAGCAGTATAAATTGTAAGGTTCAGGAGTGACCAAGACCACAGAGACCACTCTGAGGAAAAGATGGAAACTTTTATTCAGGAAAAACACGAGCTGCCAGCACTGACTCTCAAGAGCAGAGCAGTTGACTTGGGATCACAGACAGTGGACTATGTAGAGCACTTCAGTTGGGGGAAGATGAGGAAGGGGGAAGTAAAACATAAGTTTCTTTAGGGGAAATCTGAGACAGCCAGGGTGTAACACCAGACTAGTAACCAGATGTTCTGAGAGATAAGGGGCAGGAAACCTAGACCTGGGGTATTGTTAGGTAAGGAAGGGATAATGGCTGGGTGGTTTCTTGAGGACTGTGGATGACCCACTTCCTTATGTCTCTGTTGCCTTCCTGCTGTAATTAATTTTAATTAATTTAATTTAAATGTAATTAATTAATTTTGTCCTCACCTAACAGAAATACCCTGAGTTGTGTTCCTAGCTTGAAAATGTGATTCTCAATTTCCCCCAGAATATAATAATCATAACTTTCCTTCTCAAAATTGTCCCATCTGGGTCACCAGCTATAATGGGGTGCTAAAGGTCCAGGGAAGATCTTGAAACCTAAACCCTAGGTTTGCTTCTAAAATTTAATCAAAGAATTGAATAAAAAAGAAGGCTAAGAAGGATACTTATTAAATTACCATACTTATTGAGGGAAGTACAAAGCCAAGGAAAGGCACCCATGTGGCTAGAGATCTCACAGGAGGGCCTGGAAAAAAAAATTTATGGAAAGAAAAGAGAGTTCAAGGAGCTCCTGCCATGTGGCGAGCTGGAGGAGATTAAAGGGCTAGGGGACCCTCTGGCTGGGCCTGGTCCTTGGCTAAGCCAGCCCAGGCCCAGCTGAGAGAAAAACTCACTCACAGCTGGAAGTTCCCAAATGGTCAGAGAGCCTGTCCTCTTCTTACAAAGTTATTTATAGCCTTATAGTGGTGGCTGTCTTCTGGCTCAGGTGAACCAGAGGAACAGCTGGCTGGGCAGGACTAGGGGCTGTCTCAGGAAAAGGCTATCCCTGAAGCCAAGTTCCAGGGGCTGAAATTAATCAACCTCAGTGTTTAAATCCTATGAAAAACCTCCCTCCCAGCAGGGATCCTGGTTGCTTGAAGAAAAACAGGTCTATGGAACTAGGCAAGAGATAAGAAGTCAGATCATCTTTGGTTTTTAGCAAGTATAAACTTTCCTGCCTTTTTTTTTTTACCTTCAGGGGTCTGGTCACCCTAACTATAGTCCCTCTCAGTTTCCCCCCAAATTCATATATTAACATTGAATCCAAAACAGGTTCTTTAAGATGTTATTAAGTTAAAATAAAGACATCAGTGTAGACCTTAATCCAATCAAAATGGTATGTTTAGAGGAAAAGGAAATTTGACCCAGAAAAAGACACAGGCCTGTTCAGCCTACAGACTACAGTGTAAAGAGTCAGTAAGAAGGCAGCCAATTATAAATCAACGAGAAAGTTCCCAGGAGAGATTAAACTTGCTGCCATCTCATTATTAGAATTTCAGCTTCCAGAATTGTGGGAACATAAATTTCTGGGTTTTAAGCCACCTGGTCTGTAGTGTTTTTGTCATGGTCACTGTAGAAAACTAACACAGGGTGGAAGCAGATTAATCAAACTATTACACAAATCAAAGAAATAAAATAAACGGTCATACAGTACCTGTACCAGACAGCTTCAGGTTCACTGAGATGAACTTCCAGACCAGGTACAGTTATGGAGGAAGGGATTTATTGAAGCTTATAGATCCAGGGGAAGTTTGATAATGGTATAAGAAGTTGGCCCCTCTTACAGGACCAGCAAAGTGAGAAAAAGCCAAAAGTCACACTGCACAGCACACATCAGGAACTACAGCTAGGCAAACTTTGCATATCTTTGATTGAAATCTCACACCCACCACCATACCTGAAGATCCACCCACTGACACTGCCTCCAACCTGGTGGCTAGAGATGCAAACTACAAACTAATAAAATACTGAACATATTGGGGCCATCTATTGAAACAACCACAGTAACTAAATAATGCTTTTGGTGCATTGTATCAGGAACACTAGAAATGGCCAGTGCAATCTGGAAGACATCTGGTGCTGTAGACAGTGGGGAAAGCAGTGGACAAATGCTGAGCATTTGAATTCTTGGTCAGGGAGCAACCAAAAGCCATCAACTGAATTTAAGAAGAGAACAAAATGGTGGTTCTCCATGCATAAAAATTATTTATGTGCTCAGAATTAGGGGTGGAAGACACTAGATTAACTGGGATGCCACTTGCTCAGCATAATTTGGAATTCGTTTTGGGTACAATCTGCATTAATTTATATATTACCATCATCTTTTTGTGTATGTGGTATTGAACATCAAACTCAGGGTTTTGAGCATCCTAGACAAACACTATCTCAGAGCTACATTGTAGTCCTGCACTCACTTGTGAATCTAGTTTTAGCAATCACATTAAATAGGTTTTCTTAGCCAGACTGAAAATCTGAATTTAGCACATCATATTGCCAAGCAACATAATATATTTTTATTTTTGACATTTTAGATCACCTTCCAAAATTGTTGGAAATATTTCTTTTTTTAAAAATTTTTTTTATTTATTTAATTGAGAGCAACAGACACAGAGAGAAAGACAGATAGAAGGAGAGAGAGAGAATGGGTGCGCCAGGGCTTCCATCCTCTGCAAACGAACTCCAGACGCATGCTCCCCCTTGTGCATCTGGCTAACGTGGGACCTGAGGAACCGAGCCTCGAACCGGGGTCCTTAGGCTTCACAGGCAAGCGCTTAACCGCTAAGCCATCTCTCCAGCCCAAATTGTTGGAAATATTTCTTATCTCAACATTTCATGTAGAAATAACATTTAAAAATTTTGAGTGAATAGTGCTTAATATTAATGAGTTTTAGTCTTTCAAGTACAATTTATTCAATTTTCCTTACATAGAACTAAATCATATCAGTTTCATTTAAACAAGATATAATTGAATCCATCAAGTGAGAACTATATGTCAAAGCTATTAAAATGCAGTTATGTTTTCATAATCATGGGCCTCACATGAGTGAATTCAACCAAACAGGGATCAAAAGTATCCAAAAACTTTCTGAAAGTATAATTTGGTAAAAGGATTTATCTAACACTGAAATATGTATGTATTTATATATATATGAACATAGGTGTTTGCAACCCTAACTTGAGATCTATTGGCACAGTTTATTCACCAGCATGTGTTTACTTCATGGATCTGTCACTTTTTGCTCCTATTCACAGTATTTCAAATGTTTTCATTGTCATATGTTATGGTGATCAATGATCTTTGATGTGTGTATTATAACTGTTTTAGATTTCCAAAACCATGCCAATTTTAGTTAACTAAATCAATAAATACATTTGTGCTGTAGGCTCAAATAACATGCTATTATTCTTTTGAGGGGGGTTTCCATACATTTAATTTTAAACAGAGCACGATTTTAAACCACAGATTCATAGGTTTGGTCACATAATCATGTCCCAGAAGTCTTGAAAGCTTTGTTATCATTTTTTACTTTCTTGAATTTAAAGGCAATGATTCCTCAGCATTACCATCAATCCTATGTTCTGTTCCTTTGTACACTTGACCTCCTCTATAGATGATGTTTTCCACTGAGTTTTGAGTTTCACTTTCTATATTTCTATTCGTGTGTTGTTTCAGAATCTCTGGCTCTTTGATAAATGTGTCATCCAACAGAAGACTGACTTCTTTACTTTTTTCATTAATTTGTTTCCTTTTTCAATCCTTTTTCAGTTCAAAACATTTTATTTTTATTTGAAAGAGAAAGAGAAGCAAATAAAAAGGGGGAGAATGGGCACACTAGGGCCTCTAGCCCCTGCAAATGAACTTCAGATGCATGCACCACCGTTTGCATCTGCCTTACGTGGGAACTGGGAACATCGAACCTGGGTCTGGAGGCTTCACAGACAAGCACCTTAACTGCTAAGCCATTTCTCAAGCCACCATTTTTTAAATATTTTTTGTTCATTTTTATTTATTTATTTGAGAGTGACAGAGAGAGAGAGGGAGAGACACAGATAGAGAGAGAATGAGTGCGCCAGGGCTTCCAGCCAAGGCAAACGAACTCCAGATGCGTGCGCCCCCTTGTGCATCTGGCTAACGTGGGTCCTGGGGAATCGAGCCTCCAACTGGGGTCCTTAGGCTTCACAGGCAAGTGCTTAACTGCTAAGCCATCTCTCCAGCCCCTACCATTTTTAAAAGCATACTTTTGAATTATTTGTATGGCCATTTTCATACCAGTGGATTCCATTAAGGGAGAAGTTTGAAATTTTGGATTCAATTTATGTTGCTTTAACTATTCCTTGTATTCCTCTGCTATAGTTTGTGCATATGTTCTGATGCAGATCATGTTCAGTTTTATATAGAGGTTTACTTAGTAAACAGACTTCATCTGAGGTGTCTCAATCCTCACTTTCATTCAGAGGACAGAGATAACAGAACACTAATATAACAATAACTCAAAACGAAAGAGGTATTTCACACAGTGAAAAGCAATTGCAAACAACTACAACCCAAGTCAGTATATAAAATAAAGGAACTGAGATGCTTATAGAACAAAATAAGCATTTAAAACCCAGTAAAGGTAAAAGTATTTGTAAGTATTAAAAACTGGGGCATGGGGTGGAAATAAAAGGGACTAAGAGATAGTAACTGTGGAATGATGGTATGACAAATAAGGGAAACAAAACAAATACAGAACAAACCAATAAGAAAAAACAAGAAAACTCTCAATACTAATTGAGGAATAGAGATGAATCTCCTTTTCAGCTTTCTTGGAGTAGGGGCAAAGTCATGAGTTATTTTCTCTCTGAGATCCAAAATGTTAGACTGAAAGGGCCATTTGGAGGCTGAGTATTCTCTGACTTGCTTGCAGGATTCCAGGAGCTACAAAGGTCACTGCAGGGCTCAGTTTTGGCCTGTTTTCCGTGTACAAGACTGACAATGTGGCAAGTTTTGTAACTGACCCCAAACTGCTTCTACCAGCAGAGACATAGACTAACCTGTTAAATGCCCTCTCATAGCTGAAATGCCCTGCAAAGTGCAGGTGTGGGTGTGGGAAATGTCCCAAGAAAAGACTGCACTTGAACCAAGTCCCTCTGGAGCTCTGACCATGTAGAAAGCAGTCAAAAGCAATTTGTGCTGATTTGGAAGTAAGGAACAGGCCCTGAGTATTGCTTGTTGTCATGGACACAGAGGTCTCTGTGGAGCCCTCTGCTCATGTTCACACACGGAGCTTCTTGCCCCTTTTCCCACCAGTCTATTCCAAAATGGAATCAGTCTCTGTATCCCTCTGCAGCACAGCCTTCATTGCTCACCTCACACACCTGCATCTCTTTGTGTCCAAGTCACAGTTTTTTTGTCCCACACAGATTGTCAGCATAGTCACTCAGTTTGCTAGTGACAAGGAGATTTGGAGGCTTTGAGATATAAAAATGAAGGGTGTTATTCTCTATCTAGACAAAGGTTTAACCACAAGAGCTCTTGAGATTATTCTCTACCACAATATGGTGAGTAACCTAGGATGTAACTGGGAGCTCCAACGTCTGCTTACTGCAAAGACTCAGATCTCCTGTCTTCACAGATACCAGACTGGGGTCTGTGGGACTCACTGAATAACTACCTTTTCTCTTTTGTTTAAATCCTTATTGAGATGGGCTCTCTCCCTTCCCTTTCACGTTGTACATTGCTTGATGCTTATGCTTGGGCCTCTTTTTTTCTTTTACAAATCCCCAATATCAGTATGTTTGGATTTTATGTGGTTACTATTAGACACTTTTGTCTTCCTATGACACCCACCTCTTCCTGCAGCATGAACCTGATGTTCTGTTTTAGATTTATGGAGATAAAGGAAGTTCTGGGTTATTCTTATCTGACATGCTCTCTCAATGCTTATTATTAAATACTCACATATGGAGTATAACTCAGTTTCAGACAGTGGTCATTATTTCACAATCATACTTGCTATTTCTTAACCTTCCGTTGGCTATACTTGTGATTCTGCAAGGTTAAAGCAAAAGAACACTTTGGCTTATTATATGCTGTTGGAAAATAAATGCAACAGATGCTAAATCGTTAAAAAAAAAGACTAAAACCATTCATATTAGACGCCAAAGTCTCTGTCTAAAGCCAAAAACAAAAAAAAAATATCATAGTGGGTATATCTTGATAAATAGAATTGTCTTAAAACAAAACAAAAAAATCAACTAAAAAATTCCAATCAATAGAAGGGACAGAGAATAAAATATGACCATTAAATAATAATCATTATATAATAATTTTATTTAATTATTTAATTTAAATTTAAATAATCATTAAAACGCTCTACATTCCTTAACAAGTGGAAAGTCCCTTAGATATAAAAAAGAAACATTGTTCATTATTTCAGGAGAATCATATGCCTTGTGTGTAGTGTTCAAAGATTAGGTGTACTAGAACAGTGGGGTAGGTTACCAAGATACTAAAGAAAATGACCAGAGGCAGCTTGTGAAATAATAGGTTTGTTATGGAAGAGGGAGCCCAGGAGAGAGAGAGAAGAGTAGACTGGACAGGAAACTTGCTGAGTCCAGCAGCAGACATAGATCACTTGTCTTCTACACTCTCCCTTTTCACCAAAGTATGAGCAGTGCTTCTACTCTTGACAGTGCTGCCAAGGTTTAGTGTGCTGTCCACAGAACTCCTTTACTACCTGCACAGGAAAAGGATTTTATTTTATTTTATCTTATTTTTCATTTTTTTGTGGTGACATTGATATTTTTTTATTTCTGTTCATACACCTTTATATTTTAATAACGCTATATGATTTCTTATTGTTGAAATTTAGAAATTAATTTCAAATTTTGACTTTACATCTTATAAAGTATTACCTTTAAAAATATTCTCCAGGGCTGGAGAGATGGCTTACCGGTTAAGTGCTTGCCTGTGAAGCCTAAGGACCCTGGTTCGAGGCTCGGTTCCCCAGATCCCACGTTAGCCAGATGCACAAGGGGGTGCATGCGTCTGGAGTTCGTTTGCAGAGGCTGAAAGCCCTGGTGCGCCCATTCTCTCTCTCTCCCTCTATCTGTCTTTCTCTGTGTGTCTGTCGCTCTCAAATAAATAAATAAATAAATTAAAAAAAATATTCTCCAAATCTACTGAATATTTTTTCATTTGCTTCACCATGTCTTTTACAGAACACATATTTTAAATTAATTGCTAATTTTGTCTAGTTTGTTTTCTTTTATGTAATGTGCTTTTTTTTTTTCTTTTCATCTTTTTTAAAATTAGTTTTGTACTCAGCAAATACAGTCAGTTTGATATCATTATTAGGCTCATCCGTGACCTATCCCTTCCCCTAGACCCCTCCTTGTTGAGGTATATGGGCCATGCATTGTGGAGTTAGCCCAAAGTTATGGGTAGGATAAATGTCTCTGCAAATCATGACCCAACATGTGGCTCTGATATTCTTTCTGCCCTCTCTTCTGCAAAATATCCCTGAGCCATGTTGGGCTCATTTTTGGTCTGCTTCAGTGATGAGGTGTTGGGGGCCTCTGGGTTTCTGGATCTCTGATTTGGTAGGAGTTGATTTTTCTTTGTGTTGATCTCCTTCAAATTTGTGCTGGTACCCAGTTCACCATGAAAACAGCACCCTTGCTTTTTTTGTCAGTTATTCTTAGTTTCAGCCGAGGCCCTTTTAAGGTATGATGGGGTGGCTGTCTCCTAAGGATCTTCATCTATCTGAAAAAGAGAAACAGATTCTCCAACTGAGAGTAAGTTAGCATCAGACAAATGAGAAAACCCTTATTTTTTTTTTTTAATTTTTTATTTATTTATTTGAGAGCGACAGACACAGAGAGAAAGATAGATAGAGGGAGAGAGAGAGAATGGGCGCGCCAGGGCTTCCAGCCTCTGCAAACGAACTCCAGACGCGTGCGCCCCCTTGTGCATCTGGCTAACGTGGGACCTGGGGGACCGAGCCTCGAACCGGGGTCCTTAGGCTTCACAGGCAAGCGCTTAACTGCTAAGCCATCTCTCCAGCCCACCTTATTTTTTTTTTTTAAATTTAATTTATTAGTTTTCTTTTCAGCAAACACAGGCAGTTTGGTACCATTGTTTAGGCTCATCCATGATCTACCCCCTCCCACTGGACCCTCCTTGTTGATGTAAACAGGTCGTGCATTGTGGAGTTAGCCCACACTTATTGGTATGATACATGTCTCTGCATATCATGACCCAGCATGTGACTCTGACATTCTTTCCGGCCCCTCTTCCGCAAAATTTCCCTGAGCCATGTTGGGTTCATTTTTTGTCTGCTTCAGTGATGAGGTGTTAGGGGCCGCTGAGGCTCTGGCTCTCTGATTTGGTAGGAGTAGACTTTTCTCTGTGTTGGTCTCCTTCCCCTTTGTGCTGGTATCCCGTTCATCAGGAAAACAGCACCCTTGCTTGTTTTGCCAATTTTCCTTAGTTTCAGTTCGGCCCCTTTTGAGGTATGTTGGGGAAACTCTCTCCTTAGGATCTGCATCTATCTGAAAAAGAAAAGCAGATTTTCCAATGGAGAGTAAGATAGCACCCAGAAAATTGAAATAACACTTTTTTGATAGAGTTTAATAGGTGTAGGCCCTCTTGTACCCCATAATTGATGGTAGCTTGATAGTGGAGAGTGGGCTTATGTTTGGGTATGGTTCTGAATTGTTTCCCAGCTCCAGCTATGGGTCTCGTACCACTGAGGGGATCAGTTAGCCAAATCAAGAGCAGTTGGTTCCCCACCATGGCTGTGTGCCACTATTGCACTTGTGTGGTCATCACATCAGGTTATTTGTTGCTAAGTAGGTTAGACTATGAGTTTCTTGGACAGATATTGGTCATTTCCCCAGTCGCCCATGTAGCACCTTCTGGCACTAGACATGCTGACTGTCTGGGGACTGACTCTCTCCTGGCTTCCAGCCATTCTGTTCCATTTTATGTGTCAGCTGTGTATGGAGTCTTCAGTAATAGTGTCTTACCAGTGACCTTTGGTGGGTCATCGAGTACTCTGACAGAGGTCTGTTATTGTTTTGGGAAACCGTGTAGGTTTTCGTGACCAAAAGCTCATTGTGGATGATAGCCCCATGCTGGTAGTGGGGGTTACAGGTCAGTGCCCACTAAGAAAATGAGGAAAAACATAACTAATATACAAGAGTTAGAGAGGAGACAGAGAGAGGGGGTAGAGGGGGAGAGGGAGGGAGGGAAGATGTAGAAGATTTAGGTTAGTCTTGATCCTACCCTCTCCAGTGTCTTGTGGTTTTGGTGTTTCCTGTAAGGGTCTAGTGAAGGTTCAGCCATTTGGTCTGCCTTTTAAGAAGTAGAATTTTATGGTACCATTGCCGTTTGGGTCAAGATTAGTGTGTTCCACCACTTCTATGCCCTCCCATCCATACCCTTTCATCCTAGTGTCTAATCCATGAGGTGCTTGCTGGGTATGTAAGGTATTTTGGGAAGATTCAGGTTAGGTGTTGTAGATGAAGGAGACTATGTGTCAATTTTTTTTCTGTGATTGGGTAAGTTCACTGAGAATGATCTGTTCCAGGTTCAACCATTTTTCCTCAAAATTTTTTGTGTCATTTTTTTCTTACTGCTGTATAGAATTCCACTGTGTAGATATACCACATCTTAGTTATCCATTCTTCTAATGATGGACATCTAGGTTGATTCCAGCTTTTAGATATTATGAATTGAGCTGCTACAAACATGGTTGAGCATAAAAACAGGAGTATAGACCAATGGAATAGACTTGAGGGCCTGGATTTTTGGTCAAGCAACTATAGCCTCTTGATATTCGACAAAGGCCCGAACAATATAGGCTGGAAAACAGATAGCATCTTCAACAAATGGTGCTGGACAAGCTGGATAACCACATGCAGGAAACTAAAACTTGATCCACACATTTCACCATGCACTACACTCAAATCCAAATGGATGAAAGACTTCAACATAAGACCAGAAACTCGAATACTACTGAAAGAAAATTTAGGAAATTCTTTCCATGATATAGGAATGGAAAAAGACTTCCTGAACAAAACCCCAGTGGCTCAAGATCTTAAACAGTCACTCAATCATTGGGATCATATGAAGCTGAAGAGTTTCTTTACAGACAAACAAATAATAAGCAAAGCCAATAGAATACCCACAGAATGGGAGAAAATATTAGCAGGATATCCAACTGATAGAGGCCGAATCTCTAGAATCTACAAACAACTCAACAATCTATATAGTAAAAAGTCAAACACCCCACTCACAAAATGGGGTGCAGAGTTGAACAGGCAGTTCACAGAGGAAGATATACAAATGGCAAACACACACTTAAGAAAATGTTCATCATCCCTAGTCATCAGAGAAATGTAAATTAAAACAACTATGAGATTCCACCTTACCCCAATAAGGATAGCCAACATCAAAAAATCAAACGAAAATAAATGCTGGTGAGGATGTGGAGAAGCAGGAACAATCATTCACTGTTGGTGGGAATGTAGGATGGTACAACCACTTTGGAAAGCAATATGGAGACTCCTGACAAAGCTGACTATAGAGATACCAACAGACCCAGTTACACCCTTACTGGGCATCTACCATAAAACCTTCAAATCCCAGGCCAGAGAGATTTGCTCAACCATGTTTGTAGCAGCTCAATTCATAATATCTAAAAGCTGGAATCAATCCAGATGTCCATCACTAGAAGATTGGATAACTAAGATGTGGTATATCTACACAATGGAATTCTATACAGCAGTAAGAAAAAAATGACACAAAGAAATTTGAGGAAAAATGGTTGAACCTGGAACAGATCATTCTCAGTGAACTTACCCAATCACAGAAAAAAATCAACACATAGTCTCACTCATCTAAAACACCTAACCTGAATCCACCCAAGATACCTTACATACCCAGCAAGCACCTCATGGATTAGACACTAGGATGGATGGGTATGGAGGGGAGGGCATAGAAGTGGTGGAAAGTACTAATCTTGACCCAAACAGCAATGGTACCATAAAACTCTACTTCCTAAAAGACAGATCAAATGGCTGAACCTTCACTAGATCTTTACAGGAAACAACTGAACCACAAGACACTGGAGAGGGTAGGATCAAGTCTAGCCTAAATCTTCTATATGTTCCCTCTCTCCATCTTCCCCTCTCCCCCCTCTCTCTCTCCTCTCTAACTCTTGTATATTAGATATTTTTTCCCTCATTTTCTTAGTGGGCACTGACCTGTAACCGCCACTACCATCATGGGGCTATCATCCACAATGATCAGAGAAACCTACAAGGTTTCCTAAAAGAATGACAGAGTTCTGTCAGAGTACTTGATGACCCACCAAAGGTCAGTGGTAAGACCCTATTGCTGAAGACTCCATATGCAGCTGACACGTAAAATGGAATGGCATGGCTGGAAGCCAGGAGAGAGTCAGTCCCCAGACAGTCAGCATGTCTAGTGCCAGAAGGTGCTACATGGGCGACTGGGGAAATGACCAATATCTGTCCAAGAAACTCATGGTCTAACCTACTTAGCAACAAATAACCTGGTGTGATGTTCACACAAGTACAATAGTGGCACACAACCATGGTGGGGAAGCAACTGCTCTTGATTTGGCTAACTGATCTCCTCAGTGGCATGGGACCCACAGCTGGAGCTGGGAAACATGTCAGAACCATATCCAAACATAAGCCACTCTCCACTATCAAGCTCCCATCAATCATGGGGTACAAGACGGCCTACACCTAAACTCTGTATCAAAAAAGTAAGTGCTATCTCAATTTTCTGGGTGCTAATTTACTCTCCGTTGGAGAACCTGCTTCTCTTTTTCAGATAGATGCAGATCCTAAGGAGAGAGCTGCCCCAACATACCTCAAAAGGGGCCTAAGTGAAACCAAGGAAAATTGGCGAAATAAGCAAGGCTGCTGTTTTCCTGATGAACTGGATACCAGCACAAAGGGGAAGGAGACCAACACAGAGAAAAATCTACTCCTACCAAATCAGAGAGCCAGATCCTCAGAGGCCCCCAATACCTCATCACTGAAGCAGACCAAAAATGAACCCAATATGGCTCAGGGTAATTTTGCAGAAGAGGGGTGGAAAGAATGTCAGATTCACATACTGGGTCATGATATGCAGAGACATTTATCCTACCAATAACTGTGGTCTAACTCCATAGTGCATGACCCATTTACATCAACAAGGAGGGGCCATTGGTATTTTGTAGGTTATAGATGAGCCTAAACAATGGTACCAAACTGCCTGTATTTGCTGAAAAGAAAATTAATAAATTAAATGAAAAAAAAGAATATTAAGAATTTTGCTAGAAATTAAAAAAATTATTACTTATTCAACTAGAATATGCTTATAAAACCAAAAGCAATAGCAGAATCAAATAGGATGCATTCTAGTTTATCAAAGCCTTTGTACAGATTAAGTCAAAAGGAAATTAAATTAACTGGGAAATTATGGGTTAGATATGGGAAAATGCTGAATGTAAAACAGTGTCTTCAGAAATAAAAAAATTATGAACCTTAAGTGGAGAGTACGCTTTTCAGTGAAGGTAATATTTTTGTTTTGATGTAAAGCCATCAATATCCCTGACATTTTTAGATTAGAACATTAGTAATTCCTGAGATCAACATTCAAATAGATTTATCACATAAATTTAAAAAATACAATTATAGTGTTGGAGAGATGAGTTAGCAATTAAGGTATTTGCCTGCAAAGCCAAGACCTTGGTTCAATTCCCCAGAACCCATGTAAGTCAGATGCACAAGGTGGTGCATGCATCTGGAGTTCATTTGCAATGGCTGAAGGCCCTGGTATGCCCATTGTCTCTCTCCCTCTCTCTGAAATAAATAAAAATAAATAGTTTTTAAAAATATAATTATATATGATGTACATATACATATGTACACATGGATTTTGATAACAATGCAAATACTAAAACTTCAATAATAGATAGACATGTTAAAGTTCTAAATCTGCTAACCACACAGTGTTGGCTAGAAATTCTTATTTGCTCTTTGAATAAAATCATATAATATACAGCAATGTGTTGCCCACTTAGGAGACTGAATAATATAGGCCTCAATAAATGAATGGGTGGAAACATTAAAGCAGAGTGTTTTAAAGCAAAGTTATACATTATAAATTTATTAAATTATATCCCTTATTTTATATATCCCTACTTTCATTTATCTAGTGAATATATACACAGGATTTTTCAGATTATTGCAGTAATAGCAATATTAAAATAATGAATTAAGAATTTCTCACTTGAACCAGGTATGGTAGCACATACCTTTAATTCTAGCACTGGGCAGGCAGAGGTTGGATGATCACTATGAGTTCAAGGCCACCCTGAGACTACCTAGTGAATTGCAGGTCAGCCGGGGCTAGAGAAAAACCCTACCTCAAAGCAAAACAAAACAAAACAAAGAACCAAAATAAATGAAAGAATTGCTAGCATGATTAAAAAAGGAGACTGAAATCTTTTGCAAGATTTCAAACTCAACAATGAAATACACATTCCAGAGAGGGTCATATAAAATTATATCTGTCTGACTCATCACCTTTTATCTTCTAGCCTTGAATGTGTTTCTTGTTTCTTTTCTGAATTCTATGTAAACTATTTTCTTTTGCAATAAGTTTTATGTCACTCCTATGATCCTTTCTCATGAAAACCACCATTTTTTTTCTCTACTCAGAGTTATATACTATTTATCTATGGCTTCAAATTTGCCATGTACCTGAGGTTGTCCTTAAACTCTTGACCCCTCCATCGTACAACTTCCAGGTGCTATACATTCATGCTTCTCACAGGGAATCTCCTTATTCCTATCTACCTTTACAAAACAATTATCTCAGTGATGTGTAGCCTGGAAGAGACAGAAACTTTCCATTTTCAGAATCCACACAAAATGTATAAATCTATCATATATTTGGTTATAATATGAGTTGGTTAACAAAGCTAAAGTTTTCTCACTAGCCACTAAACCATCTAATAGTACCACTATTTCTGTTATTACCTATTGTTATAGTAACATCCCAAATAATTCTATAGAAACTAAAAATAAATGAGTGACACATTTGCTACTTTTTTCTTTGCCATGAATAAAAGTTATAACATTAACTATGTTTACTAAATATGTGGGAAACCTATACAGCAATTGCTATCAAAGTTTTTGACTCTTATGACTCACGTTCAATGGTATTCAACATCAGTCTATGACCATTACTTGCATTGCCTTAGCAGTCATGAATATCCTATTATATATTAAAAAAATTAAGTGGACTGAAGAGATGGCTTAGTGGTTCAAGAACATGGTTGGTTACCTACCATGGATGTATGCCATTATTGCACGTGGGTGAGCATCACATCAGGTTGTCTGCTGCTGAGTAGATTAGACCATTGTTAGCCTCCTCCCCCCTTTGAAATGCTAGGGTTAGTATTAGGGAATGTGGGTTGTGCATTCTGGGGTTATCCATTAGTTATGGGGAGGAGGCAATGTTTCTTGTCATTCTTTTGTTTAGAATCACAAGTGACAGAGGTTAATTTTATTGTGTCTCAAAAGAAAATATTCAATATAAATAATAATAAACTTTTAGACCCACAAAGGTACAGAATCTAGAATATACTGAGCAACAGTGTGAATACTCAGTCACTATGATAAGTTTAGTACTATGAAAGACACTGTAAAATCCTATCAGTGACTGTGATCCTTAACAGCAGGCAGGAAATGCATTTGGATTTCTCTTCAAGTTAAACAGAATGCTTGTAAGACTCACTAAACTAGGCAGTAGATAATTAGCTTCGCCCATGAATGCTTCCAATAAGATCACAGAGAGACAGAGAGAAATTTAATACAGTTAAAAGACACTGCTTGTTTTCTAAGAGCTAAGGGCCAAATGAAACTACTTGAATTCACAATGCAATATAATCAGTTTAACCAGAGTCCCTGCATTCTCATCTACAAATTGAAGGTAAATTCTATGTTTTTTGTACTTCTTGGTACTTTTGTAAAATCAAATGAAACAGTGTGAAAATATTTTAAAATTTGTTCACAGGTGATTTCTTGTTATAGATACATCATTGTAATAGCATGTTTTATGTTTTTATTTTTGTTTTTGCTGTTTGCTTAGGCTTACTTCCAATTCTATGGTTATAGTCTGGTCTTGAACTTGAACTCTAAATTCTCCTACTTCAGGTTCCTAAATGCTAGAATTATGAGGAAGTTCCATACACTGATAAATAGCATGATTTTAAACTAGACTTTTTTGTGTTGGTATTACTGGCATAACATACTATTGATTCATTAAGCATTTCAGGCTTTTGGTTTGTACCTAGATTCAGTATTGAGTTAAAATATGTGTGGCTTGTTTATTAATAAAACAAAGCTATATGGATAGTGAAACGTGCTCTGGCACATGAAATTATTAGCTGTAATAATATAGGTCTATATGTATTTACATGTATTAATATTTTGGTTATTTTTCATAGATTTGGGAACTTTGAAGAAAAAAGATAAAAACTAAAACAGCAAATGACAAATAGAGGCAAAGAATAAGTTAGAAAGAATAATTTTTTGTAAAACAAAAAAATCACCAAGAAGTCTATTACTTTATTTTTTGGAGATGTTTTCAAAAGGACTAGCTTTTCTTTAGTATTATCTTTAGAGGATAAGTCAACTACTGCTCACTAATCCTTTCATATTTGTTTATCTGTTGGGTCTCCTTCCAGCAGATGAACTCTGACTGAATAAAGTTAAAGAGGCATTTTCCCTTCACATACTATGAGCAAGTTAAAATACCTCATCTAAGCACTGTTTTATCACCACTCTTGGCTATGAGAGTTTTAGGAAAAAAATCCTGTCAAATAAATGCTTTTGAAAGAAATAATACTTCCTTAAGTTTTTGATGATTTACAAAACATTGTGCATTTTTGTCCTATACAAATATGAAGAATGATGAGAAAGTTAGATAGCCTACATGTTGTTTTCTTTCCCAATCACACAGCCTCCAGTATCTCAAGAAACTTCAGCTCTCTTTTATCTCACTCCAGGACAAGCTTATTTCTGAGAAGGCCTATAAACTTAGTGATAGCAAGAATGACAGGTTCACCCCCCCCCAACCGTTGGCAGAAAGTTAATAATTGACTTTCTTTCACTCAAATTTGCAACTAAGTGACATTTTGTCAGATGAATCTCTAACTTTTTCCTCATAATGTAAACAAAGGATTATTTCTTCAAGTAGCTTCTTTGAAACTGTCTCATTGCATTATGTTTAATCTAGCCGTAGCCTCTGCCTGCCTGTCACTGACTCCCTACTCTCAGTATTGATGATAGTGAAGATTCTTCCTTACTGTAGCTAATGAGGGGACTGCTACAACTGATGTCACCAGGATCTTGTGCATTGCCTTTGTTCCAGCTGACAGTTTGCTTCTCACTTGCTCCTCTACAAAAGTACTTAACTACTTTCTTTTTCAAGCATAAAGTTGATGCTATGAATACTATCATATTTCTACCTCAGCAACCAAAGATGGAGAAGGCGATTAGGCTCAAACTAGATTTGTGAGCCTTCAGTTTACTCAAATAAATTGACTGAGACTTTATGACATAAAACATGTGACTGGGTGATGCATGAGTGGAAGAACAAAGCAAGAAACTGAAAATGCATGAAGAAAACAAAGGAGTTGGGAGCCATGACCCAAAATGTCTTTGCTATTTGTAGACAAAGCTGAAGAATATTTCCACATGACATAGGTTTGATCTTGAATGACCTTCATCTCTGTTCCTATATAACCACATTTAAATTATACAAGTAGATTAAATGAAATGTTACAACACATAAATCATAGTCTATAACATATGAGAACATCTGTGGTCCTTTGCTGAATGAGCACTGTGTCACAAGTTATTTTTGCAAAAGAAGACTGTTTGGGTAAAAGAGAAGTAGAAAGTAATAAAAATATTATAATATCTAGACATAGGACTCCATTGTAGAAGCCAAGGTCACCATTTATTTGTGCAAGGACATTTTTTTAATTAAAAAGCATAATAGTTGAAATGTGTAACGTGTTCAAAAAAGTTTGCATATCTCTTTAAGTTCCAAAAGCTGAGTTTAAATTTTTATTTTTATTTTTATTTATTTATTTATTTATTTTGGTTTTTCAAGGTAGGGTCTCACTCTGGCCCAGGCTGACCTGGAATTAACTATGTAGTTTCAGGGTGGCCTCGAACTCACGGCGATCCTCCTACCTCTGCCTCCCAAGTGCTGGGATTAAAGGCGTACGCCACCACGCCCGACCAAATTTTTATTTATTTATTTATTTGAGAGAGAGAGAAAGAGAGAGAGAGGCAGAGAGGGGGAAAGAGAAGAAGAGAGAGAGAATGGGTATGCCACGGCATCTAGCCACTGCAAACAAACTCTAGAGGCATGTGTCCCCTTATGCATCTGGTTTACATGGGTCCTGAGGAATTGAACCTGGATCCTTTGGCTTTGTAACCAAGTGCTAAGCCATCTCTTCAGCCACAGACTAAGTTTTTTGAGGATTTTCCCTCTTTAAGGGTCACTTTAGTATGTGATGATCACTAGATTGTTTTGTCCCATTGAAAATTTTCCTTATAAATATATATAAATGTAGAGCAAAACTTTATCAGTAACTGTGGACATTTGAGTCAGATGCCCCCCATAAACTCATGTGTTTTGAATGCTTGGTCCCCAATGTGGGAGGTGGAGCCTTGCTGGAGGGCGTGTGTTGCTGGGAGATGGCTTAGGGGTGTTATAGTCTAGCTTTCCTTGCCAGAGTTTGCTCACTCTCTTTCTGCTGTTTTCTAATTGCTGTGGCAGAGGTGATGTGGTGATGTCCATTGTCAAGTCACACCAGGCTTTCTACTTCCAAAAGCTTCACCTGGAGACTAGAAACGCATCTGCTGTTTTTGGCCTAGTGCTTTATTCCAACAACAAGAAAGTAGCTAGAATGGTAGGGAATATTGTCTCCTTTACAACAAAAGACAAACTTTGAAGAGACTACTTCATGTATATTAAGTATTAAAACAGTATGCTATTAAATGTACCTTCTGTTCTAAAAAATAAAAGATATGATATGAATTCTAAAAGGTAGTCAAGAATCTAGGAAAGTAATATATTAAACCAATCATTTTGTGGATAAGTTACTATGGTAACAGCATGAAAAGTAGAAGCATCTTTACTATCAATGACTGACATCTACATTTTGGGAACTGATAAAAATGTACTAACATACAATACATGAGATATTAGTAAAGTTTTATGAATTTAGTAATTTGGAGAATTTTTTTCTAAATGCAGACACAAATTGTTTCTGGTAGTTGAACTCTGGCTTTTAAAGTCCATTAGAATTTGGCCTATATAACATAAAAAGATCTTCTTAGTGATGATAAAATAAGCAATGAAAGAATATAGTTTTGAAAATTCAGAGGATGCCCGATGAAAGTACACATGCAATGACCTAACAGAGAGGTTAAAATTATCTATATTCCTGTTATGTTAAAATAAAAAAGTGGTATCTAATGTCATGGTCACAGTCCCACAGTAACCACTGAGAACAGGAAGTGTTGCTAAAATAATGAAGAGAAAACATTACTTTCCATGAAATATGTCATCTTTTAAAATCCAGTTTCTTTTGCCTTCATATAACAGGCAAGAAATGACTCATCCTGCTTTAATTTGTGACTGCAACTACTTCCAAGCAATATAAATACTAGTGTTCTTTCTTATACTCAAATATTTCAGTTTCTGAAATATTCTGGGTCAGGTAAAACAATTTTTATTGTAAATGTTTTATATTTTATTTTATAAAATTTAATTTATTTTCTTTTTATTTTAAACAAAGGTTGTGGCCTTATATCCCCTCATCCATAATCCCACTCTCACTATCCATGAGGGTTCTCCTCAGTAGGGTTATTGGTATTCTCTGTTGGGTAAATAAGTTCTCAGTCAGTATGTATACACTGATTAACCAAGCAAGAAAGCACATAAAATTTATATTTAAAATAAGGAGCTAATTAAATTTAGATAAATGGCCCATTATTTAAAATTGAATTTAATAGCTGGGCCTGAGACTACATAGTGAATTCCAGGTCAGCCTGAACCCTACCTCAAATAGAAAAAAAAAAAAAAAAAAAGAACTTAATTATATGTGTATAATTAAATTCAATTCACTGTATACTTTAAATGCATTTTACATGAAAAAATTGATTAAATATATTAGACTAATAATTGAGCATACTTTTAAAGTCAAAAACTCTAAAAATTACTTAAAGTAAATGATTTTTATCAGATTCAATAATCTAAATTTACTTAGGGAAGTGTAGAAGAAGAAAAATCTAGGTATCTTGTTGAATTTAAAAGAAATGTACCTTTTTGGGATACCAAATCTTGGAGTGTGCATGTTTGTTATGAGTGTGTGTGTTGGGTGTGTATGCACATGTGTACACTTGTTTATTGGAGCTAGAAAACAACCTCGGGTGTCTTATTTTTCAGTTGTTTTTTTAAGGTACTGCTACGTCCACGGCGACCTCGCCTGTGTAGCAAGCAGAGATGCTTCTGTACTGGAAGAGAGCTGAAGACAGAGGGCCAGCACTCCTCGGAGGGATGCCCCCGGTGACCCCTTGGCAGTCAGTTACTGTAATGGTTCCTGCTGCCCAAGAAGTCACAAAGACCCGATTGCTGGCGCCAATGTGCTGCTTTCTGCGCTCTGTTTCTTTCCTGCTTTCTTCTAGCTGTTTGTCTAAGAACAGCTAATTCAACACTTATTAGTAATCATGCACGCAATCAGAGTACAAGAAACAATCTAAGCATTGAATGTGCCCCTCCTATGATTAGGGCAATGGAGGGAATGTATAACTCTACTAAGAATAAAAAATTAACTCCAGAACAGTTTTTAGATGGTGTAAAGTAAAAACAGCTTATGATGTTTGAGAACGATACTGAGCCTGAGAATATGAAAGTAGAAATGTTGATCGGTAGTGTTCATAAGAAGCATGACAGTTCTGCAGAAAAGGAGTTACAAAACTTAGGCATTCCCACTAGGAAACTTCCTGGGGGATATATTCAGTACTTGATCAAGGGCAGATGGTGGACTCCTAGAGCTGGAATCTACTTAGTTACACTCCCCTATGAGGGAGGATATGATGAATTCGGTAATAGATGGGTAAATTATGAAGAAAAAAGGAGGCTATGGCATTCTCTTCCATTTATGGGAACGCTTAGCAAGGAAGCGTAAGCCTTGGTGTTTATACAGTCCTTGGGGTATAAGAAATAAGTAACCTGTTATTCACCTTACACCTTTTACCCTAGTTTCTGTTTGTATAATGTTGTGGTCAATGGTGCGAGACATGCTTCTCAGAAAATGGGTACATTTCCTGCCTGATAAACACTACACGTATGCTTAGAGTAGAACAATACTTAAGATTGTTTAGATTAATGATTTCTGAGATCACTTGTTGGCTTGCTAAGTTTCCCTGTTCAATCTGTACAAAACCTTCATAAAACCTTCAGTAAATTGCAGCAGCATATTCAACTTAGAGTGTGTCTGTCTGTCATTTCCTCGCCGAATCCCGAGTTCTCCTTGAGCCTTCGCCCTTGTTCTCCCTCGGTCCTGATCTCCCCGAGAGTCAGTCCACGGCAAGGTAGCATCTTTCATTAGCACAGAGCATGCCATGTGGGTTAGAGTAGATGGTCAATGATCTCCAGGGTTTCATCTGTCTCTATATTCCCAGTGCTAGGATAACCAGCTTGTGCTACCCTATCTAATTAACTTTACCACCATGGCCTATAGACTCCAAAGCCCACCTTGGTATTGAAACTGTCACCATGAAATCACCAGTCTTCATCCCCTGCCAGTTGGAGCCTTGATAATGGAAGCACAGAGCTCACAGGAGGCAGGGGAAACACCAGCAAGGGAGCGCCTGAATGCTGACCACAGCCCGAGAGCTTTGCCGCTCCTGAAGTCCGATGCTCCATTCTAGTTGCTGAGATTGGGCGAGTGCAGTTGAGGAAGATGAAATGAGGACCAAAGTTAACAAAGAGATCACAAAATCTAAAAGAAAACTCCTCATAAATGACTTTGGAAGAGACAAAGTCCATCATTAGGAAGTTCTTATTCAAGAGTCTGCGTTTGGCTATGTGTCCTGGCACACACTTTTAATCCCAGCCCTAGGGAGGCAGAGGTAGGAGGCCACTCTGAGACTACATTGTGAATTCCAGGCCGACCTGGACTAGAGCGAGACCCTACCTAGAAAAATCGAAAAGCTAAAAAGAAAAATGAGTCTGCATTTGCAAACTGCTGATGTGGGCAGAAGCAGAAGATGCATATGGAAAGAACACTGTTCCTTATGATCACTACCTTAATGAGGTCCTTTGGACAACCTGGAATCAATCCCAAGATCCCAAAACATTGAAGAAGTACAGCTGGTGGTCACAGGACTGGTAGATGAAATTCTGGAAGGCGGCTGTGCATTTTGGGATCTTACAGCTGAAGAAAGATGTTATTTGCAAGAAATACAACGTGTAGACCTTGGGTAAATGGAGACAGAATTCACAGAAAACAGTTGAGTCACAGACGAGCTTGCTAGATTGCTTTGATGTATATGCCGACACACCCCCAAAGTCAGATACATGGACTGTCAAGTGGAGGATGAATACGATTTGGAAGCTTAACTGAACCCTCAAAATACTTCTCTGCCACCCAGAGTAACAGTTGCCTCTTCCAGGCCAGGTGGAAATCTGGCCAAGCACGTACTGTTGTGCACTAGTACTTGAATGGTTTCACTGTTAAGAGTTTGTTATCTCATGATGAGTTGTTATTCTCGCCTTATTTTTGTGTATAATGAGTGTTTACGTGTTTTAAATTGTAAATGGAGTTAAATTGAGTAAAGATTAAACCCCCATAATCTTTTAAAACTTCTTTGCTGAATGCCTACCATCTCCAGCTCAGAAGACCAGTACACAACTAGTTTTCCACAAACATCTGAGACTTTTAGTTGCCACTTGTCAGATTGGTTGGTTATGGATTTAACTATGTGCCCATGCGACCAATCTAAAGTCTTTCTAGGTAACTGATAAAATAATCTCAGACTCAGACAACTCCAGTGACTGTGGAAACTTATTTTCTAGCCTTTTGTCAATATGTCTATGTAGTTGCTTCCCCTCACTTGAGATTTTCTGATTGCATCTTTGAAATTTTATGGGTCCTGTGTTATGGATAAATGTTTCTTCCATAAAAAAATGTATTCTGGGGCTGGAGAGATGGCTTAGTGGTTAAACGCTTGCCTGTGAAGCCTAAGGACCCCGGTTCGAGGCTCGGTTCCCCAGGTCCCACTTTAGCCAGATGCACAGGGGGGCGCACACATCTGGAGTTCGTTTGCAGAGGCTGGAAGCCCTGGCACACCCATTCTCTCTCTCTCCCTCTATCTGTCTTTCTCTCTGTGTCTGCCGCTCTCAAATTAAAAAAAAAAAAAATAAAAATTAAATAAAAAAAATTGTATTCTGGAACCTTAACCTCAAATGTGTCTATATTTGAAGACAAAGTTTATAAGGGTATAATAAGGCTTAGTGATTAAATGCAGTAATAACTGTGGTTCTAATCCCATAACTCATGTCCTTATAAGGGAAAGAAAAGATGCAACAAAACTTGTTCTATATGCCTGCAGAGTAATTAACATGAGGACATCATAATTAGGTGGCTGTTTATAAAACTAGTAAGAGGGCAGTTGTGAGAAATTCACCCTGCTTACATCTTGTTTTTTAAAATCTTTTTCCTCTTTCTCTCTTTTTTTCTTTATTAGTTACGTACATACTCAGTGTTGGTACCCTGTCCTCCCCCCTGCAAAGGGACCCTCCTCCTTGGGGATTGTTGATAATGCATTGTGGAGGTAGCCATTAGTTATGGGGAAGAGGCAATGTCTCTATGCATAATATCCGAACTTGTGACAATCTTTTTGCCCCCTCTTCCCTGAATTTCTCTGAGCTATGTTGGGTTCATTTTAGGGGTACTTCAGTAATGAGGTCTTGGGAGCCTCTCTGTCTCTGGATATCTGGTTTGGTAGGAGTTGAGAGTTCTCTGTGTCTGTCTCCTTTACCCTGGTGCTGGTGCCAGGTTCACCAAGAAGTCAGCAATTTTGCTCATTACCCTAATTACTCTTTGTTTTCTGCTGGGGCCCTGATGAGGCAAGATGGGCTGATTCTCTCCTCAGGTTCTGCATCTTGATCAGATGTCTACCCTTCAAAACTATGAAAAAACAAATGTCTGTTGGCTAAACTCACACTGTAGAATTTTGTTATGATAGATAGAACATACTAATATAGTGTTCTATGTTGCTAATGATTTTACTAGAGGCAGAACGTTCCTGAATATGATAGCACTTCTTTTACTGTTGTTGGAGCAAGTATTAATCATATTCCAAATTTGTTACTCACCTAAAATATTGCAATAGTAAGCTACTTCAGAAGGTCAGCAAAATGAACGGCTGCAAAGTGTTATGTAGGTCAGTATTAAACTCTCTTTCATTATCTCATCTATAAAACAAATGGAAAATAGTCATTTTCCATAGAAAGTAATAATAGCATTAACCTATACAACTTTTATATTATTTCATGTGTCATTATTGAAAATCCCAGAAATGTAAAACATAAATGTAAAATCAAATTTCTATTTCCATTTTAGTAGCTGCCATTTTACTTATATAGTTTGAAGATTCCAAGTAATTTTGTAACAAATTGATTTCTACTTTGAGTGAAGAAATTATGTCTTATTATGTTAAAGTAAAACCCATTTTTAGTTCTTTGTTCCTTTCATCATTCAAGAAGAATGGGCAATTTGTTTTAAATAAAATTAAATATTTATAAAATTAAATACTTCTTCAATTGACATTCTTTCAGGCTATCTCTTTATTAGTCTCTTAAAAATTTGATGTATTTAAAACATATATGTGTACACACACACACACACACAATATATATATATATATATATATATATATATATATATATATATATATATATATATATACACATACAAATATGTGCATACTTATGCAATGCATATACACTTTAAGATAAGACCTTTGTATATATAACACACTAGGCTTTTATAAATCACATTATATTATATTCTGGATATATTTTCATGTCAGATTTTAAATATTACATAAAATTCCATCCTATGTAACAATCAAAAATTTATTTAACCTTTACTATTTGATTCATTTACATTGTTTCAAAGTATTGATCATTTCAGCTAAAATATTTTATAAAACTATAATTTTGCAAACCAACAACAATATTACTTATTATTTCAGTATTTGCCATTGCAAAAAATAAAATTTATTATGTTATTATGCATGTTGGAATGTAAAAGCTAGAAATTAGTCTTTGAAAACAAAACACTTTGGAGTCAGCCTAAATCTTGGCTCTGCCTCTCCGTTGCTTACTTATTTTAATTTGGTATAGATCCTATGATTTTTTAAAAAATAAATTTCTTTATTTTCAAGAAGATAGAGAGACAGAGATAGAGAGAAGTAGAGAGAGAGAGACACAGAGACAGAGAGAGAGAGACAGAGAGAAATTGGTGCAGCAGGATCTCTAGCCTCTGTAAACAGACTACCAATGCATGCACCACTTTGTGCATTTGTATATCTGACTTTATGTGGGTACTGGAAAATTGAACACTGGGTTGTTAGGCATTACAGACAAGCTTGTAAACTGCTGAGCTATTATCTCTCCACTTGCCGTTATGAGATATAAAGTGAGGATAATACCTATAAGGCAATGACAAGTTCATGATAAGATATGCCTTATGAGATATGACATCCAATTACATTCTACGATTGCATAGACTATATATTTGAAAGAGCTTCTCGTTATATATCCTTAACCCTTATAGTTTTATTAAACCTATGTCATTTCCTTATTGGTTCGAGGGTTTCTGTGGGAAAGAGGTAAGTTTTCTTGTTTGTATTTTTTAAAATATATACTCTTCTTTATCTCTGTGTTGTTTTCATCAGAGGTACTCTGGTTTTTTTACTCTTTGCACATAAAATTCAACTAGACATTTCTTACTACAGAGTCTTCCCCTTGATATCATATTAAGTAGAAAACATATCATCTCTTGCATGAGAGGTACAGAGAGCAAACAAAGTATACCTAATTTTACCATTTTGCTACAATGAATGTCCTTGACTCATTTTTTCTCAGCCCTAGTCATTTTAAGCCTTGTGGTGCTGAAAAGAATGTATATTCTGCAGCATTTGGATGAAATGTCCTGTATATATCTGTTAGGTCCATTCCTTCTATGACTTCATTTAGTCCAGATGTGATTCTGTTTATTTTTTTCCCAAGATGGCCTGTCAATTGATGAGAATGGGGTGTTGAAGTCACCCACTACCACTGTGTTTGGTGTTATCTGTGACCTTAGTTCTACTAGCATTTCTTTGATGAAGTTGGAGGCTCCCATGTTAGGTGCATATATGTTTAGGACTGTAATGTCCTCCTGTTGGAAGGTGACTTTAATCAATATAAAGTGGCCTTCTGTAGCAGACAGCTTCAGGTTCACTGAGATGAACTTTCAGACCAGGCACAGTTATGGAGAAAGGGATTTATTGAAGCTTACGGACCCAGGAGAAGTTCCATAATGGCAGAAGAAGCTGGCCTGCCTTCACAGGCCCAAACACAGAGAGGGAAGCACAAGCTTAAAGGTCAAAAGCCACACAGCACACTTCAGGAACTCCAGCTAGGCACACTTTGCATATCTTTAGATTGAAATCTGAAACCCACCACCACACCTTAAGATAACCCAGTAACATTGCCTCCAGCCAGGTAGCCAGCAGATGCAAACTACAAACAATAAAGAACTGAATATATTGGGGGGCCATCTATTCTATTCAAACCACCACACCTTCCTTATCTTTCTTAAGTAATGTTGGACTGATATCTACATTTTAAGATATTAGGATAGCAACCCCTGATTGTTTTCTAGGCCCATTTGCTTGAAACAACGTTTTCCAACCTTTCACCCTAAGATAGTGTCCATCCTTTGTAGAAAGGTGGATTTCTTGGAGGCAACAAATTGTAGGATCCTGCTTTTTAACCCAGTCTGCAAACCTATGTCTTTTGGTTGGGGCATTGAGGCTGTTGATATTAAGAGATACTATTACAAGGTATGTATTTATTTTTGTCATTTTTTTGTAGTTCTTTGGTTTTTACCTTTGCTCTTTTGTGTTAACTAGTATTTGAGTATTGCTCATTTTTTCCATGTTCCTTATATGTGTGCTTTTCTTTCTCTTCAGCATGGAAGATTCTTTCAAGTATTTTCTGCACAGCTGGTTTTGTCTTCAAATAGTTCTTTAGACTGCTTTTGTTGTGGAATGTCCTTATTTCTCCATCTATTTGAATGGATAACTTTGTAGGATAAAGTAACCTTGCTTGACAGCTGTTATCTTTCAGAACCTGGAATACATCACTCCAGGTCTTTCTTACTTTTAAAGTTTGTGTTGAGTAATCTGCTGTAATCCTGATAGGCTTGCCTTTGTAGGTGACTTGATTTTCTCTCTGACTGCTTTCAATATTTTTTCCTTGGTTTGTGTGTTAGTTTGATTATAACATGGCAAGGAGAGGTTCTTTCCATGTTTTGTCTGGCTGGTATTCTAAAGGATTCCTGTATCTGCATTGGCACCTCTTTCCCAATTTGGGGGAAGTTTTCTTCTATGATTTTGTTGAAGACTCCTACTATGCCTTTGGAGTGAAATTCTTCTCCTTCTACTATGCCCCGAATTCTTATGTTTGATCTTTTCATAGTGTCCTGAATATCTTGAAATTCCCACTCATACTTTTCTATTTGTTTGTCTTTCTCTTTGTTGGACTGTATTAGATCTGCTACCTGCTCCTGTAGCTTAGATATTCTGTCCTCTCCTTCATCCATTCTACTGGTGAGATTTTCTACAGAGTTTTTTTTTTTTTTTAATTTCATTAACTGTGTTCTTTATTGCTAGAAATTCTAACTGGTTTTTCTTTATTATTTCTACTTACTTATTTATGTCTAGTATTGATCTATTTATTTCATTAAATTGGCATCCTGTGTCTTCTTTGCTTCCTTTGATTTCTTCGAACATATTTATAATAATTCTTTTGAAATCTTTCTCAGGCATTTCCTCTAACTCCTCACTGGAGGTCATTTCTGATTCATTAATACTTTTTGGTGGATTTATATTGTCTTGATTTTTGGTGTTTCTTGTGTTATAATGTATATATTTTTGCATCTTGTATTATTCAATGATTGGATTTTCTAGTTAGCTGGATATTATGATATGTATTAATCAATCTGATGTTATATATCTTCAGGGTAGGAGCTTAAGGTGCTGGTTGTGGCTCTGAAGACTCTCAGAATATCTACAAAAGTGACCCTAGGTGTTGGGTTTGCCTACTATGAGAGTATTCAAGTAGGCTGAGTTGAACCAAAAACAGAAAGTTTCTAAAATTTAACTAAACAATGTACACTTTCAATGAAAAATAGCAGAGTATTTATCCAAGAGTAGGTATTATGACAACCAGATCCTTTGTCTGTCCCTTAGGCTGTGTGGTGCCTCACCCACTCCCTTAATCCTGACAACAAAGAGGATAATATTTTGGGTCTGTAGAGGGTTCCAAGTCAGCTTGTGACCAGGTGAGACCCTTCCCTAATATATAAAAGAAGAGGAAACAAAGCCACTATAATTCAAGAAGCAACAAATAACAAGCCCAAAATACAGCTTATTTAAGCATTGCAAATTTGACCATCCATATGATTTAACATATAATTTATCCTGATATGGGAGGTGAAATTAGCACTTCTGGTTCAGGCCTATATACCAGGTTTATTAGGCAGGTACTGACATGGTGTAATCCCAGTTACCCTTTGGGATGAATTTGGTCTCTGCTCTGACTTGAATCCCACTCTCAGCTAAAGTAGGCATGGCTGGGTTCTTGGACCACTGCTCTGTTCACTGGAGCTGGGCACTGGTGGTGGGGGAGGGCAGGCTGCTGATGCTGCTCTAGTTCTCTCACTGTTCCATGTGTTCTTCTACCTTGTGATCTTCTTCTCCATTGTTCACCGCCATTCTTCCTTCATGCTTCTTGAGTTTGCGGAGAGCTCCCAATGTGAGTAGAAAATCCCCTCACCTGGATTTTCCTGCTGCTCAAGCCAAGCCTGGCAGCTGGCTGGCATGCTGCACCATGGTCCCATGCACGCATCTGCTGGAGCCGCTTTTGTGGCCCATGTAGGCTCTGGATGCTCTGCATCTCTCCTACTTTTCCACTGTTGTTTCAATTTCCTATACACCTCACTTTTTAGTAAAGTGTGTATTTTGCTTTTTTTTTTTTTTTTTTTGGCTTCTTCCCTCCACCCCTGCCCTAGGCTGCTTTGGCATAGTACCTACCTATGCCACCATCTTAACCAGAAGACCTAGTTTGTGTTTTAAGATGACATTAAATGTATTTGTGAAATTTTGAAGAATAGTTATTCAAATAAAGTTTTAGAACATGAATTAGTTATTTTTGTGTTACTGTGGCCAAATATTGATGGAAACTAAGTAAGGGGAGAGGTGTATTGTGGTACATAATTTCAAAGGGATTTCATTCCATCATGGAAGGTGTAGCAGTGGGAACATTTATGGTTTTTGCAGCAGGAGGATGGCATATTGATATGGCTGCTCTGCTCTCCAGGAGCAGAGAAAACAAGTCAGAGCCAAGAATAAGTAAAACCTTGAGAGGTCTGCCTTACTGATCTGCTTCTACCAGCCAACATCACCTCTTCAAGACTCCATAGGCTGGGAACCAAGCTCTCAAAAGAAGAAATCATGAATGACACTTCATATTCAAATCCTAGCAGCATATTTTGAGAAATCAGGAGTGAGAGCCTTTAACACTCCAACTCATTGTTTTGTGAAACTGTCACAATTTGAGAAAAAAGAGCAACAGAAAATTGTCAATGGGATAAATATTTAGAAATATCTGAGGAAAAGAACTAGGAATGGGAAATTGGAAAAGTAGGTGCTCTGCCATATAATCTTCTTCCACCTTTCCTTTTACCTCTCTAACAACTCTGCCCTTGTATTAGTGTACTTTGAGATGGGTGGACAGCATATGCCAATGACAAATGAGGAATAATGACACAGAGAGCTGCAAATCTAAAAGAGAATACCACAAGTCTCTGAGGCTACATGCTTAGGTTACCAGCTTCTGGGGAGTTTTAAGATATTTAAATTATAGCAAAACATGATAATTTATAAATAATTACTGCTAGCATATTGCACAAGGTAAGAACATTATCACATGAATAAGGTTCATGCATTGATTCAGTGCACAATATTAGTCATTGAGCACTGTTTTCCTACTTCATTTACATAGATGTATGTTTAGAACATAATACAGGTTATGCCCAAAGTTTTCTTTCTTTCTTTCTTTTTTTTGTTTGTTTTGTTTTGTTTTGTTTTGTTGAGGTAGGTTTTCACTCTGGCTCAGGCTGACCTGGAATTCACTATGTAGTCTCAGGGTGGCCTTTAACTCATGGTGATCCTCCTACCTCTGTCTCCCAAGTGCTGTGATTAAAGGCATACGCTACCATGCCCGACAAGTTTTCTTTTTTTTTTAAGTTGGTAAATTCATGCCCTTTAATGATATATGTTATTTCTGTCAAAATAAGAATAAGGTTTTGATAAAATTCAAATCCCTAATTTCATTTCCTTATGCTTCCTAAACTGTCTATGAAAACGAAATCTAAAGAGACCCTTTGGTACAAGAAAAAGTGTAAAATGACCAAATCAATTTTAAATGCTAGGTGTAAAATTTTTTTCTTTTGTAAAGGCAGTAGAAGATTTGGTATGGTTAAATCAAAATGATAATGAAGGAGCAAGGGGAGAAAAGATGAAAGAATAAAAATAGAGGTTGACTTCCGGCCAAGATGGCAATCGCCTAGCTGCACTCCAGAAACAAAGGAACAAAAAAGGCAAGTATTAGAGGGCAATTAGGAAATTTTTGCAAGAGGGAGGGCACAGATTGGGGTAAAACAGGGAAGCACACACCCCCGCCACCCGTGCGACCCCCTGCGTGCCCCTCACACCCCCCCGTGCACACCGTGCCTCCCGCGCCCACCACGTGCCCCTTGCCCCCCCACTGACCTGAGTGTCCTACACCCCCCGCCCGTCCCAGGCGCAACCCCCGCATGCCCCCTGTGCCCCACCTCCCCCCACTCACCCAGCACCCCCCCCGTGCGCCTCCTGAGCCCCGCCGCCACCCCTTCAATCCCGCCACCCCCCCGCTCCCGTGCGCCCCCTGTGCCCCGCCGCCTGCGCAAGCCACATGGTGAGTGCCCGGTGCCCTGGCATGCCCCATGCCCCCCTGCGTGCCACACTCGCCCCATATGCCCAGTCGCAACCTGCGTGCCCTGCCCGCCCCCCACGCCCGTGAACCCTCTGCACGCCCCATGCCACGCGAGGCTGTGCTCTGATCAGGCACCCACCAGCCACGCCTGCCAGCCTGCTGCACTGAAGCTGAGACCTCCTACTTCACACTTGTTCTCTGATCCTGTGAGTAGACCAGCCACGTGGTGCTCGGTTCGCAGGCCCATGGGGGGCCACCCCTGTCATGAATAGGTGTCTGCCAGATCCCCTGCTGCTGTGCTCACATAACTTGCTGCCGGTCAGCCTCTGCTGTGTCCTGATCCCGTACCCACATCAGCTGCATCTGCACTACAATTGCACGTGCAGCGGGCCCAGTCTCACAGCAAGAGCCACACAAGTCCACACTGAGTCACTAGCACCAGCGCAGGTGTCATACCCTACCTGTACATCACCACCCATCCCCCACTCCCCTGAGGTGGGAGAGCACAGACTGTTTACAGGCCCCAGTGTACCCAGCCAGAGTTTGGGCAGCTTCAGGGCCTGCTACCTCAGTCCCCTTTCAAGCTCGAAGGCAGGCAGCTTAGGTGCATTACTGGGTGAGAATTCAGACAACTTTGGCACCCCTGTCAGGCTACAGGTAGGTGGCATTGGCAAGAGAGAGCAAAAACCCAGGCTGCTTGCAACTGACCCAGGCTGCCTTGGATTCTCATTAAGCTAGATCCCAGGCTGCTCCACCCACCTACCTGCCCATACACTGACATGGATAGACCACAGCACAAAAGAAATAACGTGAAAAATAAAATGCAAGAAAATCCAGACAGATCACCTAGTCCAACAAGTATTACATCTAACCAAAACATAGAAGAGTGTTTAGGATCAGAACATCAAGTGGAAGCAATGAACAATGCAACCCTGACCAACCTACTGGCAGGAAAGCTACAAAGGATAGATAATCATGTGGATGCTACCATCACTAAGCTAGAGCAATATGATAAGACACTGGAAGGAATCCAAAGAGAGCTAAGAGAGTGGAGGGAGAGTGAAAAAAAAAAGAGGACCTTAAAAATCAGCTGGCCACACTAAATGAAAACATAAAGAAATGCAAGGATGATTTCCAAGAATCATCAAGAAAATCAGAAAATGAGACAAAAATGGAGCTGGACAAAGCGATGGAAGTGATACATAGGCATGTAGTAGAAAATGCAAACTTAATTGAACAAGTCCAAAACTCGCTAGAGGCTCTCAAGAATAGAGTTAGTGAAGTGGGAGATAGAAATTCTGATCTGGAAGACAGGATGGAAGAAACAGTTCGAGAGTCCATATATTTCAGTAAGTTCAAAAGTTCCTGTGAACAGAACGTGAGAGAATTGTGGGATACACTTAAACGTCCTAATATCAGAATCATTGGAATACCAGAAGGAGAAAATTTCAGACCAAAGGCATGGAGAACTTATTTAACACAATAATTGATGTAAACTTCCCCTGTCTCTTAAAAGAAAGGCCCATCAAGATTCAAGAAACAAAAAGAACTCCTAACTGACTAGACCAAAGGAGAAACTTCCCAAGACATATTATCATTAAGACTCTAAACATTGACACCAAGGAAAAAACCCGAAAAGCAGCTAGGGAAAAGCAGCACACCACTTTCAAAGGAAACCCCATCAGAATTACTTCAGACTTTTCAATGGAAACCCTGAAAACTAGAAGAGCCTGGAATGAAACTCTCCAAACTCTAAGAAACGATGGCCTCCATCCCAAACTACTCTACCCGGCAAAAGTCTCCCTTATAATAGATGGTGAAAGGAAAACTTTCCATGACAAAACTCAGCTTTACAATTATATGAACACAAAACCAAACCTACAGAAAGTACTCCAGGAAATTCTCCACAGAGAAGAAACAAATAACCAAACACAAATGCCTACAAGAAGCAGATCACAGCAACCAAACCCAGAGTAGATAAGAAAAAAAAAAATTAAATTCCATGGAAATGCCAACATATGTCTACCACCACAACATGACAGGGATCAAATTAAATCTCACAGTCATCACCCTAAACATTAATGGCCTTAATTCACCCATCAAGAGACACAAACTAACAGGGTGGATCAAAAAATTGGACCCCTCAATCTGCTGCCTTCAAGAAACCCACCTTACCACTGAAGACGGAAACCTACTCAGGGTGAAAGGGTGGAAAACAATATTCCAAGCAAATGGGAATAAGAAACAAGCAGGTGTAGCTATATTAATATCAGATAAAGTTGACTTCAAACCAAAAACAATCAAAAAAGACAAAGAAGGCTACTTCCTACTTGTAAAGGGAACAATCCATCAAGAGGATATTACAATCATAAATCTGTATGCACCAAACACAGGGGCACCACAGTTCATAAAACAAAACCTACTTGACAATAAAACAGAAATGACCACCAACACCATCATAGCTGGGGACTTCAACACACCATTATCAGTAATAGACAGATCATCCAAACAGAAGCTCAACAGGGAAGTAAGAGAGCTCAACAAAACCATAGAGCACTTAGACCTAATAGACATCTACAGAACTTTCCATCCCAAATCCACAGACTACACATTCTTCTCAGCAGCCCATGGAACATTCTCTAAAATGGACCATATACTGGGTCACAAAGACAGCCTCCACATATTTAGGAAAATCGACATAATTCCCTGCATGATATCAGATCATAATGCTATATTCCTAGAAATCAACAACAAAAAAACCAACAAGAACCCCAATGGCAACTGAAAACTGAGCATACTCTTAAACAATAAATGGATAGTGGATGAAATAAAAAAGGAAATTGAAAAATTCCTGGAATTGAATGACAATGAGAACACATCATACCAAAACTTATGGGACACAATGAAGGCAGTCCTCGGGGGAAACTTCATAGCACTCAATGCCTTCATAAAAAAGACAGAAAGATATCAAATCAATAGCCTAACCATCCACCTAAAGGCATTGGAAAAACAAGAAAAATCCAACCCAAAGAGCTCCAGAAGGAAAGAAATAATTAAAATCAGAGCAAAAATTAATGAATTGGAAACCAAGGAAACAATTAAGGCAATTGACAAAACAAAGAGCTGGTTTTTTGAAAAAATAAACAAGATTGACAAACCTCTGGCCAATTTGATGAAGCAACAAAAGGAGAGACTCCAAATTAACAAAATTCAAAATGAAAAAGGAGAGATCACAACAGACATGAGTGAAATTGGCAGAATCATAAGGACTTATTTCAAAAACCTCTACTCCACAAAACTGGAAAATGTGGAGGAGATGGATAATTTCCTGAATGCATATCATCTACCAAAGCTAAACTCAGAGCAGATCAATCACCTCAATGAACCCATCACACTCATGGAGATTGAAAAAATAAGAAAAAACCTCTCAAAAAGGAAGACACCAGGACCGGATGGATTCCCAGCTGAATTTTATCAAACCTTCATGGAAGAAATCAAACCAATCTTCCTAAAACTGTGCCACACAATTGAAGAACAGGGAAAGCTACCCAACTCCTTCTAGGAAGCTAGTATCACCATATCCCAAAGCCAGGCCGAGATGTCACAAGAAAAGAAAACTATAGGACTATTTCCCTAATGAACATAGATGCAATGATCCTCAACAAAATACTCGCAAACCAAACCCAACAACATATAAAAAGCATTATCCACCTCAACCAAGTGGGATTTATCCCAGGAACACAAGGTTAGATCAACTTACAAAAATCTGTAAATGTAATACACCACATAAACAAGCTTAAACATAAAAACCACATGATCATTTCGATAGATGCAGAAAAGGCCTTTGACAAGATACAACATCACTTCATGATCAAAACATTGGAGAGAATAGGCATGACCAGTTCACATCTTAACATAATAAAGGCAATATACAAAGTTCCAAAGGCCCAAATAATTCTTAGTGAGGAGAGACTGGAGGAATTCCCATTGAGATCAGGAACAACACAGGGATGCCCTCTCTCACCTCTGCTTTTCAATATAGTTCTGGAAGTCCTAGCCCAAGCAATAAGGCAGGAGAAGGAAATAAAATGGATACAATTTGGAAAGGAAGAAGTTAAGTTAGCTCTATTAGCTGATGACATAATTGTGAATGTAAGAGACCTGAGAGACTCCATCCCAAAACACCTGAAGGTGATTAACTCCTATAGCAAAGTAGCAGGATACAAAATCAATGCACAAAAATCGGGAGCATTTCTGTATGCAAATGAAAAAGACACAGAAAAAGAAATAAAGGACATAGTCCCATTTTCAATAGCAACAACAACAACAAAAATACCTTGGAATAATGTTAACCAAGGAAGTAAAAGATCTATACAATGAAAATATAAAAACTCTCAAAAAAGAAATTGAGGAGGACTTGAAAAAATGGAAAGACCTCTCATGCTCCTGGATAGGCAGAATTAACATTGTGAAGATGACAATCCTACCAAAGGCAATATATAGATTTAATGCTATTCCAATTAAAATCCCTACAGTGTTCTTCACAGAGATAGACAAAATGACCTCAAATTTCATATGGAAAGGCAGAAAGCCTCGCATATCCTCAGCAAAAGAAATACCTCTGGTGGCATCACCATACCTGATATAAAGCTATATTCCAAAGCCATAATAATCAAAACAGCATGGTACTGGCTTAAAAACAGGAGTATAGACCAATGGAATAGACTTGAGGACCCGGATTTTGGGTCAAGCAACTATAGCTACTTGATATTCGACAAAGGCCCAAACTATATAGACTGGAAAAAAGATAGCATCTTCAACAAATGGTGCTGGACAAACTAGATAACCACATGCAGGAAACTAAAACTTGATCCACACATTTCACCATGCACTACACTCAAATCCAAATGGTCAAAGACCTCAAGATAAGACCAGAAACTTGAAAACTACTGGAAGATTTTAGGACGTACTTTCCATGACATAGGAATGGAAAAAGACTTCCTGAACAAAACCCCAGTGGCTCAAGCTCTTAAACAGTCACTCAACCATTGGGATCATATGAAACTGAAGAGTTTCTTTACAGACAAGCATATAATAAGCAAAGCCAATAGAATACCCACAGAATGGGAGAAAATATTTTCAGGTTATCCAACTGATAGAGGCCTTATCTCTAGAATTTACAAAGAACTCAAAAGTCTAAACAATAAGAAGACAAATACCCCACTCACAAAATGGGGCACAGAGTTAAACAGGCAATTCACAGAGGAAGGGATACAAATGGCAGACACTCACTTAAGAAAATGTTCATCATCCCTAATCATCAGAGAAATGCAAATTAAAACAACTATGAGTTTCTACCTTACCCCAATAAGGATAGCCAACATCAAAGGGTCAAATGAAAATAAATGCTGGCAAGGATGTGGAGAAACAGGGACACTCATTCACTGTTGGTGGGAATGCAGGATGGTACAACCACTTTGGAAAGCAATATGGAGACTCCTGAAAAAGCTGACTATAGAAATACCAACTGACCCAGTTATACAATTACTGGGCATGTACTGTAAAACCTTCAAACCAAAAGCCAGAGAGATTTGCTCAACTATGTTTGTAGCAGCTCAATTCATAATAGCTAAAAGCTGGAATCAACCCAGATGTCCATCATTAGAAGAATGGATAACAAAGATGTGGTATATCTACACAATGGTATTTTATACAGCAGTAAGAAAAAACGACATAAAGAAATTTGAGGAAAAATGGTTGAACCTGGAACAGATCATTCGCAGCGAACTTACCCAATCACAGAAAAAAAAAAATGATACATAGTGTCACTCATCTACAACATCTAACCTGAATGTACCCAAGGTACCTTACATACACAGCAAGCACCTCATGGACTAGACAATAAGATGGATGGGAGAGCGGGGAGGGCATCAAAGGGTGGAAAACAGTAATCCGGATCCAAACGGCAATGGTACCATAAAATTCTACTTCCTAAAAGACAGACCAGATGGCTGAACCTTCAGTAGACCCTTACAGGAATCACCTGAACCACAAGACACTGGAGAGGGCAGTATCAAGACTGACCTAAATCTCCTACATCTTCCCTCCCTCCCTCTCCCCCTCTCCCCTCTATCTCTCTCCTTTCTAACTCTTGTATATTAGTTATGTTTTTCCTCAATTTCTTAGTGGACACTGACCTGTAACCCCCACTTCCAGCTTGGGCCTACCATCCACAATGAGCTTTTGATAAGAGAAACCTACAAGGTTTCCCAAAACAATGAGAGACTTCTGTCAGAGTACTTGATGACCCACCAAAGGCCAGTGGTAAGACCCTATTGCTGAAGACTCCATACGCCGCTGACATGTAAGATGGAACGACGTGGCGGCAAGCCAGGAGAGAGTCAGTCCCCAGACAGTCAGCATGTCTAGTGCCAAAAGTGCTACATAGGCGACTGGGGGAAATGACCAAGAGTGTCCAAGCAATGCATTGTTTAACCTAATTAGCAACAAATAACCTGATGTGATGCCCGCAGAAGTGCAATAGTGGTACACAGCCATGGTGAGGAACCAGTTGCTCTTGATTTGGCTAACTGATCCACTCAGTGGTACTAGACCCATAGCTGGAGCTGGGAAACAATTCAGAACCATACCCAAACACAAGCCCACTCTACAATATCAAGCTACCATCAATCATGGGGTATCATACTGTCTATCAAAAAAAGTAAGTGTTATCTCAATTCTCCGGGTGCTAACTTACTCTCCATTGGAGAATCTGCTTCTCTTTTCCAGATAGATGCAGATCCTAAGAAGAGAGCTGCCCCAACATACCTGAAAAGGGGCCCAACGGAAACTAAGGACAACTGGCGAAACAAGCAAGGGTGATGTTTTCCTGTGAACTGGATACCAGCATAAAGGGGAAGGAGACCAACGCAGAGAAAAATCAACTCCTACCAAATCAGAGAGCCAGAGCCTCAGAGGCCCCCAACACCTCAGCACTGAAGCAGACCAAAAATGAACCCAACATGGCTCAGGGAAATTTTGCAGAAGAGGGGCCGGAAAGAATGTCAGAGTCACATGTTGGATCATGATTTGCAGAGACATTTATCATACCAATAACTGGGGGCTAACTCCACAATGCACGTCCCGTTTTCATCAACAAGGAGGGTCCAATGGGAGCGGGTAGATCACAGATGAGCTTAAACAATGGTACTAAACTGCCTGTATTTACTGAAAAGTAAACTAATAAATTAAATGGAAAAAAAAAAGTATAAAAAGAGAGGTATGGGTGAGAACAATTCCAAAATGTCCTTGCTACTATAATTCTGTTGTTCATTTAAATTTCTTTTAGTACATATAAGAATCATCACATAAAGAGTTTTACATATACATTGCCATTTTACCATCACAAATAATACCTCCTATCAGTATTTCAAGGCTTAATAAATAAGACTATGTTCTCCACATGCTGCTGACACAGGTCATTGAGAGATCTGGCCATAATATGGGAAGTAAGTCAGAAGTCAGATAGTCTGCCCGTAAAGTTCTGGGAAACACTACATGAGCTGCTGTGGAAAATGGCCAATAACCTGTGTGCTAACAGGGGACACTGCTTTACCAATGCAACAAGCCTGACAAGATGGACATGCCTATGAAATAAAGGCACTCAGCCTAGGTGGGTAATAAAAGGCTCTCTAATTGGCTAAGAGATTAGCTCAGTGGAATAACCTTTAGCTGGAACTGGGAACTGAGTCAGAATCCAATGGTGACCAAAATCATGGATTTCAACAAGAAGCTCCCACTAATTTTCAAAAGAGTGGCTACACTGACCTAAATCTGTCTTAATTAGTAATGATTATCCCATTGAACCTATGCTGACCTCATTCTCCTTTGGAGAATCTGTTTTTCTTTCTCAGAAAGCAGCAAGAAAAAGGAGATAAACCAGTCCTCACACATCAGGCAGGGTCCAGGTGCAACCACGGAGCAGTTGGTGAGATAAGCAAGAGTACTGCTTCAATAATGAGCCTGTAAACCAGCTACAGGAGCATGGAGACAGACACAGAGGATGCTCAAAATGCACCAAAGCAGAAGTCCAGACCTGCTGAGACCACAACACTAAAGTAGACTAGAAACATACCCATAATGGCTCAGGAAATTTTGCAAAGCAAGAGGTAAAAAGAATGCAAGAGCCACAGAACAGATGAGAATGTCCAGAGGCGCTATCCCACACCTCCTTTACAATGACTGACTAATGCTAACATCTATACTCTGCAAACCTAGGGGGATACCGGCAATCCCACTGAGGAGGACCCTGAGAGGAATGGGGGCATGGAGTAGGGAAATGATGGTATTCACATTTAATGTATCCATACAACTTTCTACTTAATAAAAAAGAAATAACGTTGTGTATTTAGCATTCCCTTTAAAATCCCAATTCAGCACTTACAAAGAATTAAGCAAATATAATTTTCTATTTTTGGTTTTTCGAGGTAGGGTTTTGCTCTGCCTCCAAGTGCTGGGATTAAAGGTGTGCGCCACCACACCAGGCTAAAAGTATTTTTTTTAAATTAAATTTGCTGAGCCAAGTTTGGTGGCATATTCCTTTAATCTCAGCATTCTGGAGGCACAGGTAGGAGGATTGCCATGAATTCGAGGCCACCTTTAAACTACATAGTGAATTCCAGGTCAGCCTTGACCAGAGAGAGTTCCTACCTCAAAAAAAAAAAAAAAAATATATATATATATATATATATATATATATATATATATATAATATATATAAATAAGTCATAAAACTAAACATCAAGTTCCACCCAAAAAATAAAAAAAAAATAGGCAATAGAACTAAACAGAGTTCTCAAAGGAAGAAATAAAAGTGGTAAATAAATATTTTTTTAAGTGCCCAACATTCTTATCCATTAGCAAAATGCAAATAAGATTCCATCTTACTCTGGTAAGAATGGCTAACATTAAGACAACATGTAATAGCAAAAGATGGAGAGATATGGGGAAAGAGGGACCCTTATTTATTGTTGGGGGGGATGAAATCTCATATAGCTATATGGAGAGTAATGTGGCAATTTCTCAGAAAGCTCAAAGTAGATCTACCTTGTGACTCAGCCATTCCACACCTAGCCATACATCCTAAAGGCTCTATAATCTATTTCAAAAATATTTACTGAGGCACATTTAATGTTACGGTTTTAGCAAAAGCTAGGAGATGGAATCAGCCAAAATGCTCAACTGATGAGTGGATTATAAAAATGTGGTACACATACATAATTGAGTTTTATTCAGCCATAAATTAAAATGAATTTATGAAATTTGTAGAAAAGTGATGATACTGGCAAAGGTCATACTGAGTGGGGTAGCCCAGACTCAGAAACACAAATGCTGCATGTTTCCTCTCATACACAAATCATAGTTTTGAAGTTCTAGATTATTGGCTACAAGTCAGCAGAGGCCAAAAAGCTAGAAAAGAGTCATGGGTACAGGTTTTGTAGTGCTCAGTAGAACATGTGGGGCATGCAATAGAGGGGGTTCATAGTGAGAGGGAAAGATTAAGCAGAGACGGGGCCAGGGGAAGTGTGGGAGAAGGAGGTGGTGGGAAGGTGAATCAAAACTACGGCTATGTGAAGAAGCCATATGGAAACCTACTCCTGGTAAGGTAATTAAAATACAAATTTTTTAAAAAGTGTCTTAATGAAGGTTTTCTACATGGGTAGATAAAGCTGCTCCCAGAAACTAGAAGTTTTTAATCACAAATAACAGTGTCAGGGATGAGATGTCTCCCAATGATATATTGGTTAAGAAGCCTACAGAGGCCTCTAAAACAATATAGGCTATTCCCATTGATATTGATTGCCCACGAAAACTAGATAGTAAGTCCCTGTTGATCAAGATACCCAAACAGTTTGTATGTAGGGCAGACAGAAACTAAGGTGGGAGTGACCAACTAATGTTTTCATGCCAGAAATTTCTATGTGAATTGGTACAGGGAGAAAACCATCATCATTTCTACCCAGCTATGGGTCTGTGTATTCCACAACTGACTTGCCAGGCAAGATATGCCCACTGGTGCAATAGTGGTATAAATTTTATAGGAGTAATAATCTGCATGCTGATTGGTGGGATTTCATGCCTGGCACTGCAAACCTTGCTAAAAGCATATGACTGAGGACATAGACCCTAGAGGAGGGAGAATATCTGATTTTGTAATCACATTAAATAAAGTTGCTTTCTAAATATCTATATTTTTCCTACAGATCAGTACTGCTTGAAGACTCAGTCCAAAAGTTTCTTACTACAATTGTCAGTACTTAACGCATAGAGGCATAACTGGAAAATTGCCAAGAAGTGACTACTGTGTGCTCAAAGAAGACAGTTAAATCACCTCCTCTATAACTGAGGCAACCTTGCAGAAGAAGGGACAAAAAGCAACATTAGAGCAGGAGGATGGAGAAGAGAGCTTCCATATATTGTCTTCTGGATATAACATATCCATTACACTCAAATCAATAGCAACTGGGATTCCTTGCATAAAATTAAGCCTGTCAATACATCATCTCTATGATGGAATGACACATAAGACCCCATAACTCCAAGAGTAGCTGGTGGAATCAACATCTGCTTCAAGAGGGGAGTCAGGTTCATAAAATGTGAAGCCCTTTGTGTTGCCCATTCCACAGTATATGACCATGGCATTCTACACATGATCATGCAAATAACCCTAATTTAATTCAGTCTATTAAAACATAGGCATGAAATTAAGATAGGGATTCGTGGGGGAAGACAAAAGTGTTAATGGGAGGGAGAGCATATAAGACACTATAATTGGTGGTGATATGAGAACAAAATACATAATATACATGCATGAAAATATCAAAAAGAAAAAATTACATAAAAATTTAAAAATTATTAGGTTTGAAATGCTCTGATACAGGAGAAAATCCTCTTAATTTGAGAATCCTAAGAGGTTCTTCACTGTTCATATCTACACCTGTAGTCAATTTAGTTTGTGTCTATGAGGCTGTCATTTAATCTCACACTAGAACTTTTCCATAACTTTAAAAATTAAGTGTAGATGCAGACATTCTAGTTTCTTTCTGGAACTGACTTTCTGACCTGTATCTCTCCGATTTGTAATATAGCTCACAGTAAACTTTCAGAGATATTAATTACTCTTTTCACTCCTAATGACTGATTTTTATCCTCAGGTGGTCTCTGCCAGTAAGCTGTGCAATGCTGGCTCTCTTCCACAAAGGAATCAGGCTATAAAGTTCATGTTGTCCTAAGGTTTCTCAGAAGACTATTAAGGATTAGTTGAGATCCATAAAAGAAAACTAACAGACAAGAGATAAAGAGATAGAACAGAGATAAAAAGGAGCCATTTTACCTACATTATGATGCTGAATTTTCTATTTTTTTTTCTTTTACAGAACTTAACTGTCCCTTGGTCACTATATTTTGCCTCTTCATTCAGTTTTAAGGGACGCAATATGGCAATGTCTTCTTATATAATCTGTTATCCTGGTGCTCATGTAAGCATCTTCATTCTGATCTTGGTTATTTAGGAACAAATATGTCAGGTATAGCTGTAAGAATCAAGTTGTCATTTATTAAATGGATAGTTGTTACTCCACATGTGGAAGACCCAAGCCATAAATAGCTAGCATGATGTTAGCCTAGGTGACTAGCTGACTAACCCAAGATTGTTTGGACATATATGTTAGTTATGTGATTATTTCTCTATTGTGTTTAGTACTGCTAAGCATGTTAAGATACTTTAAAGATGGAAAAATGATTGGAGTGATACACACTACTAGGTAGAATTGCCATTTAATGCACAATTTTTTTTCTAAGAAATTAGAGCTTGTTCAAAATATATAGGCTATGTTTTCTGAGATATAAAGAAATGGAATCTTAAAATGAGGAAAAATATATCAATATATAATATTTTTGTAAATTTGATTCATTTTTTGCTTTTTATAGTTCATTTTGAAGTACGTTATAATCACTAAAATTTTATAGTAATGAGTCCTAACTTCAGACTTAAGCAGGTATGTATGTATGTACTCTCATGGTACCTTGAAGACCTTTCCTTCCTCTATTGCACTCCATTAAGCATCCATCCATCTATTTGCCATCTCCCCCAGCTTTTTTCAACTTCCATCAATCCATAATCAGTGATTGTCATACATAAAAATTCTTACTTCCATTTATCTTAAAAAGACCCAGCCCTCTGGGCCAAGGTATTGTGATTGTTTTTGCCTGTTGTATTAGAATACACCAACAATTTCAAACATTACAGCCAGAATGCTTTTTTTTTTTTTTTTTGCATTTCTACTGTTTGCTTTAAGATCTTTATAAGCATCCCCATTATAAATCAGTGTAAAATTTAATATCCCTAATGAAGCCAAGAAGTCTATGAAGCTTATGGACATTTGCTTTATCTTGGTCTTAGCTTGTGCTGGCTGGCTTAGCTTACTCTTCTGCAACTACACTGGCCTGACAGCTCTTTCTCACTTCAGATCATTGGCATATATATTTTCCTTTCTTCCCTCCTCAACACAGCTTGGTTTAAGTACCCCTTAAGATCTCTACATGTGTTGTGTGTGTGTATTTGCTTGCATATGTTATATGAATGTGTATACATATTGTATGTATTTTCTCAGACTTTATTATGAATATTAATTATGTTGTGTACAAAACATTCCCTAAACTATTAATGTAAATTATTTCTGATTACTTTATTGTATTTTATTTTTCTTAGAATGTATCTATCATTTAAATTGTATATTTGGTTTGAAAAATTACTTATGGTAATTTCCACAGTGCAGGGACTTTTGGTTATTAGTTCAGCAGCAAGACCCCAATATGTTGTCCACACATATTAGACCACAAAACAGGCATTTAGTAGATATTTACTGAATAAGTGAACAAACACACAGATAATATACCTCAGTATGATGTTGTAGAAATTAAAAAGCATGAATCATACTTCACTTTAGGTGTTTCTTTTGCTATTTAACTGAAAACACTTTAAGATAAGGTAGGGACATTTTATACCAAAATTTCAGTGTGAAGGAGATTTACTGAATATTTTTAAGTATTTAAAATTTAAGAGACTGGGGAAGTGGCATAGCAGTTATCCTGCAAAGCCCAAGGACCTGGGTTCAATTCCCTAGGACCCACATAAGCCAGATGCACAAGGGAGCACATGTGTCTGTTGTTTGTATGCAGTGGCTAGAGGCCCTGGTGTACCCATTCTCTCTTTCTCTTTTTTCTCATAAATAAATAAATTCAATATTTAAAAACAAATTAAGAATCACCATGATATGCTATACTAAGTAAGTGTCCTATGAGTCATTGAAATAAAAAAAAATTGTCTCATGAAATACATAATAATATTATGAAAGAACTTTGCTCTTATTCTTAGAAAAAAAATTAAGTTGGAAATTGGTATATTAAAATATCTTGAGGCAATTTTGATAATATAAAAATTGTCACATGAATTTTAAAACCTCTCAAATCTATATGTTGGACTGCATTCAGTTTGCTGCTATGGCAAAATATCTGAGATAAGCTGTTTGAACTGCTTAAAGATTTTTTTGGCTCACATTTCAGACCATGATTATTTGCTAAGTTGATTTTAGGCCTTTTGTAATGCTGAACAGCATAGCCGAAATGCAGAGCAGCAGTAACTGGTCAAAAAAAGGAATTGTTACAACAAAGCCTCTCCTTTAAAAACGACTAAGCTATGAATTCATAGATGGACTAATGCATTCATGGTGAATCATAGTCTGCAGACCCAATTGCCTCCTAAAGGTCCTACTTCTGAATACACATGCATTCTTTTCTTTTACTGAAATACACCTTTTATTTCCTTCAGTTGCTTCTTGACAGATACTTGGTCATAGCCATGAGCTTAGTAACTAATAAATTCCTAAGCCCCTCCTTTTTCTAAATTATTATTATTATTATTATTATTATTATTATTATTATTATTATTTAAGTGAGAAAATTTCACTTTTATTGTGGTCAAACCTTTTCATTATCCAGGAAGGTGGGGAGGGAATATAGTATATACTGTATGACATCCATATGACACTGCGGCTTCTAAACCACAAACAATCTCTCCTTCTCTCTATAAAGCCCCATGCTGCTCTGTACTGTCATGTAGTTAAGTTGAGAAATTCGAAGCTTTGAAGGAAAAGGTGGCTAAAAGAGAAATTTTTACATGACTTGACACACAGCATTAAAGCAACAGCCCTTGCTCTAGGAAGGTAATCATGGCCAGACACAGTAGTGAAAGGATGCAGAGCAGAGGTTCCTGGTAGGTTCCTCTTTGTCCCCACTATCCTCTGCTCTGTGTCCGGCTTGTTTTCTTGGCTGCTGGCCCTACTGGCCAACAGTGCCCCAGGCATACTACTCTCTACTCAGACGCAGCATCAACTTCACCAAGACTCTTCTGTGCTCCCACTTGGCAGCTGGGGTGCTTGACTTCTGAGATGAGGCAGTGCAGTCTCCCACACATTCCATCTGACTTCTACATCTTGGCAAGTGCTTCCACAACACTGGCTTTTTCTCTATTCCTCCAACTTCTCTTCAGCTCTGGATTCCCAGTTCCTTCCATTAGTGTCAGGTATAATTCCTACAAGAAGTCTTGGATTCCCACAGTGCTCACAGGAGCACTGCTTCCTGCCAGGCACAGTTGCCTGCAAAATGCTTTCTAGAAGTAGCATTTGTGCACGGATTGTGTATGTGTGTAGGAATCATGGCAAGTTACCAATGAGGACTTAAAACTTAAACCTACACTTCTGATTTGTTTTGTAGATACAATTTATAATTTACAATTCAGTTTTAAGTTGTTTATCATCTTTAAAGCTGGACCTGATATTCAATATGTGTTTTCTATGTATTAGGTAAATTACTGATATTACAGATTTACATTTGAAAAAAATAGTCACTGATGGAATTATCATTAACCACAATCTTGAACCCTCAAGTAAGATCAATACCACATATTCTCTTGTTTTAGTCCACGAGGTGCTTGCTGGGTATGTAAGGTATCTTGGGTAGATTCAGGTTAGGTGCTGTAGATGAGTGAGACTACATGTCAATTTTTTTTCTGTGATTGGGTAAGTTCGCTGAGAATGATCTGTTCCAGGTTCAACCATTTTTCCTCAACTAAATTATTATTTTTTATTTTTATTTTTTATTGACAACTGCCATGATTGTAAAAAATATCCCATGGACTAGAGAGATGGCTTAGCAGTTAAGTGATTGTCTGTGAAGTCTAAGAACCCTGGATCTAGGCTTGATTCCCCAGGACCCACGTTAGACAGATGCACAAGGGAGCGCACTTGTATGGAGTTCGTTTGCAGTGGCTAAAGGCCCTGGCATGTCCATTCTCTCTCTCTCTCTCTCTCTCACACTCTCTCTCTCTCTCTCTCTCTCTCTCTCTCTCTGCCTCTTTCTCTGTATGCCTATCATTCTCAAACAAATAAACAACAAAAAATTTAAAAAGATACATCCCATGGTAATTCCCTCTCTCCCCCCACCTTCCCCTTTGAATCTCCACTCTCTATCATATCTCCTCCCCCTCTCATCAGTCTCTCTTTTACTTTGATGTCATGATATTTTCCTTCTATTATTATGGTCTTGTGTAGGTAGTGTCAGGCACTGTGAGGTCATGGGTATCCAGGCCATTTTGTGTCTGGAGGAGCACGTTGTAAGGAGTCCTGCTCTTCCCTTGGCTCTTACATCCTCTCCACCACCTCTTCTGCAATGGACCCTGAGCCTTGGAAGGTGTGATAGAGATATTTCAGCTCTGAGCACTCCTCTGTCACTTCTTCTCAGCACTATGGTACCTTCTGAGTCATGCCAAGGTCATTCCCATCTGAAAAGAGAAGCTTCTCTAACCAAAAGTGAGAGTAGCATTAATATATGGGTATGAACATTAAGAGAAGTGCTTACTTGGCAATTTGGTGAGCATAGTATATACAGACAGCAGCAGACATTACACCCCTAGGGCTCATAGGTTTTCAGTATCAGTGATGTATTCCCTCCCATGGAGTGGACCTCCAGTCAAATTAGAGGGTGGTAGGATTCCCTCATAACAGACATGGCACTGTTGCACCCATTGGCTCATTTGGCCTGGCTGGTCAAATATAAGGCTGGCAGCGTCCACTGTTGAGTATCTTCAGTGGTGATTTCTCTCTCGCCCATTGAACTGCATGCATCATGGCTTTTTCCACCTTTCTGTCAGTTGGTCTACATGAAGGAGGTTTTCAGCTCATCTCCAACATGTTTCTTAGTGACCTTGAAGCCCAAGTGTGGAGTCTTCAGCAATAGGGTCTGACCATCTATTCCTGGTGGGGGAAACCAAGAGCCTCAGCAAAGGCCTGTAATGTTTTGGGGGCATCAGGGACCTTTCTGGCCAACAACTCACTGGAAGGTATCCCATCCCTGGCACTGAAAATTTTCTAGTAACCATCTACAGCTCCTGAGTGTTCCATTGTCCAAAAAAGTAAGTTTCCATATGACTTATTTATATCCTCTCAGATTTTTATTAGCCCTCTCTCCACTCAATCTCTTCCCCTAACCTCACTTGAGCCTTTCCACCCCCATTAATCTGTTCTTCTACTTACATATATATAATACCATTCTATTAAGTACCCCCCCTTCCCTTTATATTCACTTTTTATCTCATTTCTAGCTTACTGGCCTCTGCTACTGAGTTTTCTTCCTACTCACACAAAAGTGCACTCATTTGTAGCTAGGATCCACATATGTGAGAGAACATGTGATGTTTGGCTTTCTGGGTCTGGGTTATATCACAAAGTATAATCCTTTCCAGATCGATCCTTTTTCCCACAAATTTCATAACTTCATTTTTCTTTGCAACTTAGTATAACTCCATTGTGTAAATGTGCCACATCTTCAATATCTACTCATCAGTTGAGGGATATCTAGGCTGGTTCCATTTTCTAGCTATTGTGAATACAGCAGCAATAAAAATGGTTGAGCAAGTATCTCTAAATTAGTGAGATGAGTCCTTAGGCTATATGCCTAGGAATGGTATAGCTAGGACATATAATAGACCTATTTTTAGCTGTCTTAGGAACTTCCACACTGATTTCCACAATGGCTGCACCAGATTGCATTCCCACCAACAGCATATAAGGGTTCATCTTTTTTCACATCCTTGACAGCATTTAGGGTCATCTGTTTTTATGATGGTATCCAATCTGACAGGAGTGAGATGGGATCTCAACATGTTTAATCTGCATTTCCCTGATGACTAGGGATATAGAACATTTCTTAAAAATGTTTGTGTGCCATCTATATTTCTTCTTTTGAGAACTCTCTATTTAGTTTCTTAGCCCATTTATAATTGGGTTGTTTATTTCTTATTATTTACTTATTTTAGTTCTTTGTATATCCTAGATATTAATCCTCTATCAGATGTATAGTGGGCAAAGATTTTCTCCCGTTCTGTCAGTTGCCTCTTTGCTTGATTCACAGTGTCTTTTGCCATACTAAAGCTTTGTAATTTCATGAGGTCCCAGTGGTTAATCTGAGCAACTGGGATTATATTCAGAAAATCTTTGCCAAGACCAATATGTTGAAGAGTTTCCCCTAATTTTTCCTTTAGTGGTTTCAGAGTTTCAGGTCTGTTATAAAGGTCTTTGATCAATTTGGACTTAATTCTTATGCATGAAGATAGATAAGGATCTATTTTCTTCCTTCTATAGGTATGTATCCAGTTTTCCCAGCACCATTTGCTGAAGAGTCTGTCTTTTCTCTAATGAGTATTTTTGGCATTTTTTGTCAAATACCAGTGGCTATAGCTACCTGTACTTACATCTGGGTCATCTATTCTGTTCCATTTATCTACATATCTGTTTTTGTGCCAGTACCATGCTGCTTTTGTTACTATGGCTCTGTAATATGGGTTAAAATGAGCTATGGTGACACTACCAACCTTATTTTTGTTGTTCAAAATTACTTTAGATATTCAAAGTTTTTTTTTTTTTGTACTTGCAAATGAATTTTTTTTTTCTATTGCCATGAAGAAGGCCACTGAAATTTTGATAGGGATTGCATTAAGTGTGTAAATTGGTTTTGATAAGATTGCCATTTTCATAATGTTGATTCTTCCAGTGGAAGAACAAGGGATGTATTTCCATTTCCTAGTGTCTTCTGCCACTTCTTGCTTGAGTGTTTTACAGTTTTCACTGTACAGGTACTTCACTTCCTTGGTTTGGTTTATTCAAAGGCACTTTAATTTTTTTTATGCAATTGTGAATGGCAGTGATTCTTTCATTTCATCCTCTGTGTGTTTGTTGTTAGCATATAAGAAGGCTACTGATTTTTGTGTGTTTATATTTTATCCTGCTTCATGGCTGTAGGTGTTTATTGGCTCTTACAGTTCACTGGTAGAGTCTTTAGGGTCCTTTATGTATAGAATCATGTCACCTGCAAATAATAACTACATCTCTTCCTCTCCAATTTGTATCCCTTTTATGTGTGTCTCTTGTCTTATTGCTATGGCTAAGACTTCCAGTAGTATATTAGTGGTTCTCTCCTTAGGATCTGCATCTATCTGAAAAAGAGAAGCAGATTCTCCAACAGAGAGTAAAGTTAGCACCAGATAAATGGGATAACCCTTATTTTTTTATAGAGCATTTAATAGATGTAGGCCCTCTTGTAGCCCACGATTGGTGGTAGCTTGATAATGGAGAGCGGGCTTATGTTTGGATATGGTTCTAACTTGTTGCCCAGCTTCAGCTATGGCTCATGTTCCACTGAGGGGATCAGTTAGCCAAATAAAGAGCAGTTGGTTTCCACCATGGCTGTGCATCACTATTGCCCTTGCCTTGCGTGAGCATCACAACAGGTTATTTGCTGCTAAGTAGGTTAGACAATGAGTTGTTTGGACAGGTATTGGTCATTTTTCCCCAGTTGCCCAAGGAGCACCTTCTGGCACTAGATGCACTGACTGTCTGGGGACTGACTCTCTTCCAACTTCCAGCCATGTTACTCCATGTTATGTGTCAACTGCATATGGTGTCTTCAACAGTAGGGTCTTACCACTAACCTTTGGTGGGTCATCAAGTATCTGAAAGAAATCTGTCACTCTTTTAGGAAACCTTGTAGGTCTTGCTGATCAAAAGCTCATTGTGGATGATAGCCACTTTCTGGTACTGGGAATTACAGGTCAGTGCCAACTAAGAGGAGGAAGAAAAAGATTACTAATATAAAAGAGTTAGAGAGAGGCTGTATAAGATTAAAGCCAGTCTTCATTGTACCCTCTCCATTGCCTTGTGACTCACTGTTCTCTCTAAAGGCCTGGTGAAGTTTCAACCATTTGGTCTGCTTTTTAGGATGTAGGATTTTATGGTACCATTGCTGTTTGGATCTAGATTTGTGTCATTTTGCATATGTAGAACCATCTCTGAATCTCTGGGATAAAGCCTACTTGGTTGGGGGGAATGATCTTTCTGATATATTCTTGTATTCTGTTTGCCAATATTTTGCTTAGAATTTTTGCATCTATATTCATCAGGGAGATTGTTCTGTAATTTTCCTTTTTTGTTCTATCTTTGCCTGTTTTTCACATCTGGGTGTTGCTAGCATCATAGGAGTTTGGTGGGATTCCTTTTTTTTTTTTTCTTTTTTTTATGGAAAAGTTTAAGAAACTTTGGTGCTAGTTCTTCCATGATGTCTGGTAAAATTCACCAGTGAATCCATATGAGCCTGGACTTTCTTTAGTTGGGACACTTTTAATAACTGCTTGGATCTCCATACTTGTAATAGGTCTATTTAAGTGGTTAATCTCTTCTTGATTTTATTTAGGTAGGTCATATAAATCAAGGAACCATCCATTTCTTTCAAATTTTCAAACTTAGTGGAGTATTGCCCTGGCCAGCGGGGAGTCGAGGAGAAGCTAACCTGGGTGAAAAAAGGCAAACAGACACAAGAAGGAGACTATGCTAGAAGTTTGTCAAGGCCTCCAGAGTTTATTCTTACATGTAGGTTTATATAGGGTTGTAGGGGGAAGGGGACGCGGTCAGGGCAAGAAGTTGTAGGGGGAAGGGGCATGGTCAGGGCAAGGAGTTGTAGGGGCAAGGGGATGTAGTTAGCGCAAAGATCAGAGAGTTACTGGTTAAACCGCAATGCCTTTGTTTCTTCATCAGCTACCAGCAGGATGGGGGAGTGTTTAGCCAGGTGTACGAAGACATTGGTGTACGAAGACATTGTTTCTGGTAGTTGAATATTAGGTGAAGAAGTAAAAACTTAACTTGCTATATGGCAGTCTCTGTTAACATGGCCAAGGTTTGGTTCGTAGCTCCCAACAGAGTATATGTTCTTATAGTATGTTATTATGTGGTTTTTTTTTTTTAATTTCTCTGGTATCCATTGTTATGTTGCCTTTTTCATCTCTAATTTTATTAATTTGTGTCTCTTCTCTCTTTCTTTTGGTCAGATTTGCTAAAGATTTATCAATCTTTTTATCCTTTCAAAGAACCAACTCGTTGTTTCATTTATTTTTGAATTGTGTATTTGGTTTCTAGTTCATTAATTTCTGCCCTAACATTTATTATTTCTTCCTGTCTACTGATTTTTCATTTGCCTTGTTCTTCTTTTATCAAGGCTTTATCGTGAAGCATTAAGTTTTTGTTTATTTTCTTTATTTGCGACCTAATTTCTTTTTTTGTTTGTTTGATTTCAAAGTAGGGTCTCACTCTAGTCCAGGCTGTCCTGGAATTCACTATGGAGTCTCAGATTGGCCTGTAACCCACTGCAATCTTCCTACCTCTGCCTCCCATGTGCTGGGATTAAAGGTGTGCACCACCATGCTCAGCTTTCTAATTTTTTAATATAGACACTTAAAGCTATATATTTCCCTCTTAGGATTGCCTGCATTGTGTCCCAAAGGTATTGGTATGTTGTGTCCTCATTATCATTTGACTCTATGAATTTTTTGATTACTTTTTTGATTTCTTCATTGATCCATTCGTCATTTATTAGTGCATTGTTTTGTTTTAATGATTTTGTATATTATCTATAGCTTTTTTTGCTATTGTTTTGTAGTTTGATCCCATTGTGATCAGATCCAGTGCAAGGAATGATTTCAATGTACTTATATTTGTTAAGATTTGTTTTTTCCCTAATGTATGGTCTATGTTAGCAAATGTTCCAAGGGCTGCTAAAATAATGTATATGCTGTAGCATTTGGATGAAATTTCCCATATATATCTGTTAGTTCCATATGCTCTATGACCTCATTTAGCCCACATTCATCTTTGTTTATTTTCTGCCAGGATGGCCTGTCAATTGATGAGAGTTGCATATTGAAGTTACCCACTACAACTGTGTTTGGTGTTATCTGTGACCTTAGTCCTAATAGCGTTTGTTTGATGAAGTGGGGAGCCCCCATGTTAGGTGCATATATGTTGAGGATTGTAACGTCTTCCTGTTGGAGTGTGCCTTTAATCAATATAAAGTGACCTTCCTCATATTTCCTAACTAATGTTGAACTACAGTCTACCTTGTCAGATATTAGGATAGCAACCCCTGCTTTTTTTCTAGGCCCATTTTCTTGATAAACCATTTTGCAACATTTCATCATAAGACACTGTCCATGTTTTGTAGAGAGGTGAGTTTCTTGGAGGCAACAAATTGCACGATCCACCTTTTTAAACCAGTCTGAAAACCTATGTCTTATGTCTGGGGCATTGAGACCATTGATATTAAGAACTATTATTATAAGATGCATATTGATTTTTGATGTTTTTCTTGTTTTGTAGTTCTTCTGGTTTTACCTTTGCTCTCTTGTATTAACTACTGTTTGAGTATATGTATTTTTTTTTCTAGGTTACTTATATGTGTGATTTTGTTTCTATTCAGCATGGAGGATCCTTTCAAGTATTTTCTGTAGAGCTGGTTTTGTCTTCAAATATTCCTTTAGCCTGCTTTTGTTATAGAATGTCCTTATTTCTCTGTCTATTTGAATGGATAGATTTTCAGGAGAATATAACCTTGGTTGACAGTTGTTATGTTTCAGAACTTGGCATATATCATTCAAAGCCCTTCTGGCTTTTAAAGTTTGTGTTGAGTAATCTGCTATTATTTTGATCGGCTTGCCTTTGAAGGTGACTTGTTTCTCTCTAACTGCTTTCAATATATTTTCTTTGGTTTGTATATTTTCAGTTTAATTATAATATGGTGAGGAGAGGTTCTTTCCAGGTTTTGTCTCTTTGGTAGTCTAAAGGCTTCCTCTATCAGCATTGGTATCTCTTTCCAAATATGGGGGGAAGTTTTCTTCTAGGATTTGGTTGAAGACACCTACTATAAATTTGGAGTGAAATTCTTCTCCTTCTGCAATACCTTGAATTCTTATGTTTCATCTTTTCATAGGGCCCTGAATATCTTGAAATTCCCATTCATACCTTCCTGTTAGTTTCTCTTTCTCTTTGTTGCACTGTAGTAGATATGCCATCTGGTCTTCTAGTTTAGATATTATGTCCTCTCCTTTATCCATTATACTGGTAAGATTTTCTACAGAGTTTCTTTTTATTATTTCATTGACTGTGTTCTCTACATTGTTAGTAATTCCTTCTGTTATCCTTCATTATATATATTTTCTTATATATGTCTTTTTTTATTTTTTAATTTTTACTAACATTTTCCATGATTATAAAATATATCCCATGGTAATTCCCTCCCTCCCCACCCCCACACGTTCCCATTTGAAATTCCATTCTCCATCATATTACCTCCCCATTACAATCATTGTAATTACATATATACAATATCAACCTATTAAGTACCCTCCTCCCTTCCTTTCTCCACCCTTTATGTCCCCTTTTCAACTTACTGGCCTCTGCTACTAAGTATTTTCATTCTCACGCAGAAGCCCAGTCATCTGTAGCTAGGATCCACATATGAGAGAGAACATGTGGCGCTTGGCTTTCTGGGCCTGGGTTACCAGACTTAGTATAATACTTTCCAGGTCCATCAATTTTTCTGCAAATTTCATTACTTCATTTTATTTTTACCGCTGAGTAGAACTCCATTGTATAAATGTGCCACATCTTCATTATCCACTCATCTGTTGAGGGACATCTAGGCTGGTTCCATTTCCCAGCTATTATAAATTGAGCAGCAATAAACATGGTTGAGCATGTATTTCTAAGGAAATGAGATGAGTCCTTTGGATATATGCCTAGGAGTGCTATAGCTGGGTCATATGGTAGATCAATCTCTAGCTGTTTTAGGAACCTCCACACTGTTTTCCACAATGGCTGGACCAGATTGCATTCCCACCAGCAGTGCAGAAGGGTTCCTTTTTTTCCACATCCCCGCCAACATTTATGATCATTTGTTTTCATGATGGTGGCCAATCTGACAGGAGTGAGATGGAATCTCAATGTAGTTTTAATCTGCATTTCCCTGATGACTAGTGACGTAGAACATTTTTTTAGATGCTTATATGCCATTCGTATTTCTTCCTTTGAGAACTATCTATTTAGCTCCATGGCCCATTTTTTGATTGGCTTGTTTGATTCCTTATTATTTAACTGTTTGAGTTCTTTGTATATCCTAGATATTAATCCTCTATCAGATATATAGCTGGCAAAGATTTTTTCCCATTCTGTAGGTTGCCTCTTTGCTTTTTTCACTGTGTCCTTTGCGGTGCAAAATCTTTGTAATTTCATTAGGTCCCAGTGGTTAATCTGTGGTTTTATTGCCTGAGCAATTGGGGTTGTATTCAGAAAGTCTTTGCCAAGACCAATATGTTGAAGGGTTTCCCCTACTTTTTCCTCTAGCAGTTTCAAAGGTTCCGGTCTGATGTTAAGGTCTTTAATCCATTTGGACTTAATTCTTGTGCATGGTGAGAGAAAAGAATCTATTTTCATCCTTCTGCAGATATATATCCAGTTTTCAAAACACCATTTGCTGAAGAGGCTGTCTCTTCTCCAATGAGTATTTTTGGCATTTTTATCGAATATCAGGTGGCTATAGCTACTTGGGCTTACATCTGGGTCCTCTATTCTGTTCCACTGATCTACATGTCTCTTTTTGTGCCAGTACCATGCTGTTTTTGTTACTATGGCTCTGTAGTATAGGTTAAAATCAGGTATGGTGATACCACCAGCCTCTTTTTTGTTGCTCAGTATTATTTTAGATATTCGAGGTTTTTTGTGATTCCAAATGAATTTTTGGATTGTTTTTTCTATTTCCATGAAGAAAGCCTTTGGAATTTTGATAGGGATTGCATTAAATGTGTAGATTGCTTTAGGTAAGATTGCCATTTTCACAATATTGATTCTTCCAATCCAGGAACAAGGGATGTTTCTCCACTTTCTAGGTCTTCTGCAATTTCTCGCTTGAGTGTTTTAAAGTTCTCATTGTATAGACTCTTTACTTCCTTGGTTAGGTTTAGTCCAAGGTATTTTATTTTTTTTGATGCAATTGTGAATGGGAGTGATTCTCTGATTTCATCCTCTGTGTGTTTGTTGTTAGCATATATGAAGGCTACTGATTTCTGTGTATTTTTTTTGTATCCTGCTACATTGCTGTAGGTTTTGGTCAGCTCTAACAGCTTGCTAGTAGAGTCTTTAGGGTCCTTTATGTATAGAATCATGTCATCTGCAAATAATGATAACTTGATTTCTTCCTTTCCAATTTGTATCCCTTTTATGTGTGTCTCTTGCCTTATTGCTATGGCTAAGACTTCCAAAACTATATTAAATAAAAGTGGGGACAGTGGACACCCTTGCCTTGTTCCTGATTTTAGTGGAAAAGCTTCCAGTTTTTCCCCATTTAGTAATATGTTGGCTGTAGGCTTGTCATACATAGCCTTTATTATATTGAGATATGTTCCTTCTATTCCCAGTCTCTGTAGGACTTTTATCATGAAGGGATGTTGGATTTTGTCAAGTGCTTTCTCTGCGTCTAATGAGATGATCATGTGATTTTTGTCCTTCAACCCGTTTATGTAATGTATTACATTTATAGATTTGCGTATGTTGAACCATCCCTGCATCTCTGGGATAAAGCCTACTTGGTCAGGGTGAATGATCTTTTTGATATACTCTTGTATTCTGTTTGCTAATATTTTGTTGAGAATTTTTGCATCTATATTCATGAGGGAGATTGGTCTGTAATTTTCTTTTTTTTGTTCTATCTTTGCCTGGTTTTGGTATCAGGGTGATGCTGGCCTCATAGAAGGTGTTTGATAGAATTCCTTCATTTTCTATTTCCTGTAAAAGCTTAAGAAGCAATGGTGTTAGCTCTTCCTTAAAAGTCTGGTAAAATTCAGCAGTGAATCCATCCGGGCCTGGGCTTTTTTTAGTTGGGAGATTATTGATAACTGTTCGTTAACTCCATGTTTGTTGTAGGTCTATTTAAGTGATTAATCTCATTTTGATTTAATTTAGGTAGGTCATATAGATCCGGGAAATCATCCATTTCTTTCAGATTTTCATACTTTGTGGAGTATATGCTTTTATAGTATGTCTCTATGATTTTTTGAATTTCTCTGGAATCTGTTGTGATGTTGCCTTGTTCATCTCTGATTTTATTAATTTGTATCTCTTCTCTCTTTCTTTTGGTCAGATTTGCTAAGGGTTTATCAATCTTGTTTATCCTTTCAAAGAACCAACTCTTTGTTTCATTAATTCTTTGGATTGTTCTTTTTGTTTCTATTTCATTAATTTCTGTCCTAATCTTTATTATTTCTTCCCGTGTACTGATTTTTGGTTTGCCTTGTTCTTCTTTTTCCAAGGCTTTAAGGCGAAGCATTAGGTCGTTTACTTGCGACCTTTCTAATTTCTTAATATAGGCACTTAAGGCTATAAATTTACCTCTTAGAACTGCCTTCATTGTGTCCCAGAGATTTTGGTATGTTGTGTTCTCATTATCATTTGACTCTATAAATTTTTTGATTTGCTTTTTGATTTCTTCATTTACCCACTCATCATTTAGTAGTGTATTGTTTAGTTTCCATGATTTTGTGTATGCTCTATAGCCTTTCTTGCTACTGATTTGTAGTTTAATTCCATTGTGGTCAGATAGAATGCAAGGAATTATTTCAATTTTCCTGAATTTGTTAAGATTTGCTTTGTGTCCTAATATATGGTCTATTTTAGAGAATGTTCCATGTGCTGCTGAAAAGAATGTATATTCTGCAGCCTTTGGATCAAATGTCCTGTATATATCTGCTAGGTCCATTCCTTCCATGACCTCATTTAGTCCAGATGCCTCTCTGTTTATTCTTTCCCTGGATGACCTGCCAATTGATGAGAGTGGGGTATTAAAGTCACCCACCACCACTGTGTTTGGTGTTATCTGTGACCTTAGTTCTAATAGTGTTTGTTTGACGAATTTGGGAGCCCCCATGTTAGGTGCATATATGTTTAGGATTGTAATGTCCTCCTGTTGGACTGTGCCCTTAATCAATATAAAGTGACCTTCCTTATCTTTCTTGACTAACGTCGGACTAAAGTCTACCCTGTCTGATATTACGATAGCAACCCCTGCTTGTTTTCTAGGCCCATTTGCTTGAAACACCGTCTTCCTACCTTTCACCCTAAGATAATGTCTATCCTTTGTAGAAAGGTGAGTTTGTTGGAGACAACATAATGTAGGATCCTGCTTTTTAATCCAGTCTGCAAATCTATGTCTTTTCGTTGGGGCATTGAGACCGTTGATATTAAGAGATATTATTGAAAGGTGTGTATTTATGTTTGCCATTTTTTTGTGTGTGTCTGTTTCTGGTTCTACCTGTGCTCTCTTCTGTTAACTGGTATTTGAGTATAGCTTGTTTTTTCTAGGTTCCTTATATGTGTGCTTTTCCTTTTGTTCAGTATGGAGGATTCTATCAAGTATTTTCTGTAGAGCTGGTTTTGTCTTCAAATACTCCTTTAACCTGCTTTTGTCATGGAATGTCCTTATTTCTCCATCTATTTGAATGGCTAACTTTGCAGGATAAAGTAACCTTGGTTGACAGTTGTTATCTTTCAGAACTTGGAATATATCACTCCAAACCCTTCTGGCTTTAAAAGTTTGTGTTGAATAATCTGCTGTAATCCTGATGGGCTTGCTTTTGTATGTAACTTGATTTTTCTCTCTAACTGCTTTCAATATTTTTTCTTTGGTGTGTGTGTTTGGAAGTTTGATTATAATATGGCGAGGAGAGGTTCTTTCTGGGTTTTGTCTGGCTGGGGTTCTAATGGCTTCCTGTATCTGTATTAGCACCTCTTTCCCAATGTGGGGGAAATTTTCCTCTATGATTTTGTTGAAGATGCCTACTATGCCTCTGGAGTGGAGTTCTTCTCCTTCTATTATGCCCTGAATTCTTATATTGGATCTTTTCATAGTGTCCCGAATATCTTTAAATTCCCACTCATACTTTTCTATAAGTTTGTCTTTCTGTTTGTTGGACTGCATTAGGTCTGCCACCTGGTCTTCTAGCTTAGATATTCTGTCCTCTCCCTCATCCATCCTACTGGTGAGATTTTCTACAGATTTTTTAATTTTATTAACTGTGTTCTTCATTGCTAGTAATTCTGACTGGTTTTTCCTTATTATTTCTATTTCCCTATTTATGTCTTGTATTGCCTTCTTTATTTCATTAAATTGGTATCCTGCCTCTTCTTTGATTCCTTTGATTTCCTCTTTGATTTCTTCTTTGATTGTTTTCATGTGTTCTTTGACCTCTTTGAACATATTTATAATTATTCTTTTGAACTCTTTCTCAGGCATTTCCTCTAACTCTTTCTCACTGGAGGACATTTCTGATGCATTAATACTTTCAGATGGATTTTATCATCTTGCTTTTTAGTGTTTCTTGTGTTATAATGTATATATTTTTGCATCTTGGATTAAGTTAATGCTTGGATTTTCTAGCTAGCTGTGTATTCTTAGCTGTATGAATTGGTTTGATGTAATATATTTTCAGGGTAGGACCTTAAGGTATTAGGTGTGGCTCTTAAGACTCTCAGAGTATCTACAAAGATGTTCTTAGGGGTTGAGTTTCCCTGCTATAGGAGTATTCAAGCAGGCTGAGTGGAATAAAATACAGGTAGATTCTAAAATTTAACTAAACACTGTACACATTCAATCAAAAACAGCCCCGAGTATGTATGCAGGAGTAGTTATTATAATGACCAGATCCTCTATCAACAAAGAGGTTTAGATTTCTGGTCTGTTGAGGGATCCAAGTCAGCTTCTGACCAAGTGAGACCCTTCCCTGGTGCAATCCCAGTTACCTTGGGTGATTTTGGTCTCAGTCAAGTTGCTGCCTGGGTCGTCGGGCTGCTGTTCTGATTTCTGGAGCTGGGCACTTGCTTTTCCTATGGGGCAAACTGAGCCGCCGCTGCTGCCTCTGCTGCTGCTGTAGCTGCCACTGCTGGAGCCATCACTGCTGCTGAAGCTGCTGCTGCTGTGTCCACTGCCGCTGCTCCCCCTGAAGCTGCTGCTGCGGGACCTGCCACTGCTGCCGCTCCTGGGTCTGCTGCTGCTGGGGCCGCTGGTACCGGTGCTGGAGCCACTGATGTTGCTGCCAAACTCTGCTCCTGCTTGGGTCCCGTTGTCAGCCCAAGTTGGCGTGGCCGGGTCCCGGGCCACTGCTCTGTTTGCTGGAGCTGGGTTCAGTCGGTGGGGGAGGGGAGGGAGCCGCGGCTGCTCTGGTTGTCTCGCTGTTCCACGTGTTCTTCTACCTCATGGTCTGCTCCTCCCTTGCTCGCTTCTGCTCTCCCCTCACGTTTCCCGAGTTGCGGAGAGTGCGGTGTGAGGGGAAAATCCTGCACCTGGCATTTCCTGCGGCTCGAGCCGAGTCTGGCGGCTTTCTGCCATGCTGTGGCCGCGGCGGTTGGCCGAGCTGCCGGAGCCACTTTTCCCGCCTGTGCAGGCTCTGGATGCTCTATAACTCTTCTACTTCTCTGCTGCTGCTTCAATTTCCTATACACCTCACTTTTTAGTAAAATTGTGTATTTTGCTGAGTTTTCTTGGTCTTTTTCCCCCCTAGGCTGCTTTGGCGTGGTACCTACACCGCCATCTTAACTGGAAGCCTTATTTATGTCTTATATTGGTCCTTTATTTCATTAAATTGGTTTTCTGTGTCTTCTTTGATTACTTTAATTTCCTCTTTTATTCCTTTAATTTCCTCTTTGATTTATTTGCACATATTTATAATAATTCTTTTGAAATCTTTCTCGGGCATTTCCTCTAAATCAATCTCATTGTAGGCCATTTCTGATGCATTAATACTTCTTGATGGATTTATACTGTCTTGACTTTTTATGTTTCCTATGTTATAATTTACAAATTTTTGCATCTTGGGTTAATTAATGCTTGGCTCTTCTAATTATCTGCAGTATTATTAGATGTATCAATCTAATGCTATGTATCTTCAGGGTAGGAGCTTACAGTGCTGGGTGTGGCTCTTAAGACTCTCAGAGTAACTCCAAAAGTGACCCTAGATGTCGGGTTTGCCTGCTATGAGAGTATACAAAAAGGCTTAGTGGAACAAAATACAGGCAGATTCTAAAATTTAACTAAACAATGTACACATTTGATTGAAAACAGCACAGAGTATTTATGAAAGATTAGCTATTATGACAACCAGATCCTCTAACAAAGTCACAGTCCCTTATGATGTGTGTTGCCCCACACTCTTAATCTTGTCCACTAGGAGGCTAAGATTTCTGGGTGTTGAGTTTTCCAAGTGAGCTCGTGACCACGTGAGCCCTGTCCCTAATGAACGACAGAAGAGGAAACAAAGGCACTATAAATTAGGAAGCAACAAATGACAAGTCACAAATAAAGCTTATTTAAGAATTGCAAATCTGACCATCCATCAGATTTAACATTTAATTTATCCTGCCATGAAAGGTGAAATTTGCACTTCTGATTAAAGCCTATATACCATGCATATTTGGTGGGTAGTGAACTCATGTAATCGCAGTTATGTTTTGGGATGGCTTTGGCCTCAGCTATGCTGCATGGCTGCTTGGGTCTCTCTTTGCTACACTGTAGGCTCAGGTAGGCTTGCTGGGTTGCTGGATTGCTGCTTGGATCACTTGTGCCAGGTGCTGTGTAGGTGAACTCACTTCCCCAGGTCTCTTGCTGGCACTTGCACTGTTGATGGAGGAGGGGAGAATATGGATGGGGGCTGAAGTTCTCCCACTGGTCCTCACAATCCTCTTCCTCATGAGCTGCTCCCCCGTTCTTCCCTGCAGTTCTCTCTTCATGTTTCTTGAGATTGTGAAAAGGCTGGTATGAGGGGAGAATCCCCTCACCTGGCTCTTCCTGCAGCTCAAACCAAGCCTTACATCTCTGGCCATGCTGTTTCTGCTACTGCTGCAGCCACTTCTGTTTCTGTGGGCTCCAGACTCTATGGATCACTCCCACTTCTCTGATGCAGTTTATAATTTCTTATACACCCCACTTTTTAGTAGAAGAGTGTATTTTCTTTTTGGTAATTTCAAAAGGGTAACAATATTGTATTCACTGGAAATTTTTATTGTAACTTAAGTTTATAATCTCACCATATTCTTCATGGACAGCTGTATAATATTACGTCTATCACAAACACAAACAATTTTTACTAGAACTCTCCACCTGGGTCAGGGCTCAAAAAGAAATTTCTACAGGTCCTATCTTTCTCTGTTTTTTTTTTCCTAAGAAATAATTCAGATCATCTGTGCCTATCAAAGCACTTGAAATTTATGACCCTATATTTAGAAGATTTGTTTTAGATTATAACTAGAGACTAAACTTTACATTTACTTAGCATCTTTTCCATCAACTCAACCTTTCATTTTCAGATGACTATTTGCCTATAGTATCTTATTTATTTTTATTTTTATTTTGTGATTGTTTTCTGAACTCTTTTTTTTTTTATTAATTAGTCTTGTATTCAGAAAATACAGTCAGTTTGGAGCCATTATTAGGCTCATCCACATCCTACCCCCTCCCCTTAGCCCCACCTTGTTGAGGTATATGGGTCATGCATTGCGGAGTGAGCCACAGTTATGGGTAAGATAAATGTTTCTGCATATCATGACTCAACATGTGGCTCTGACATCCTTTCTGCCCCCTCTTCCACAAAATTTCCCTGAGCCATGTTGGGTTCATTATTGGTCTGCTTTCAGTGATGAGGTGTTGGGGGCCTCTTGGGCTCTGGTTCTCTGATTTGGTAGGAGTTGATTTTTCTCTGTGTTAGTATCCTTCCCCCTTGTGCTGGTATCCAGTTCGTCAGGAAAATAGCACCATTGTTTGTTTCACCAATTATTCTTAGTTTCAGCAGGGACCCTTTTGAGGTATGATGGGGTGGCTCTCTGCTTAGGATCTGCGTCTATCTGAAAAAGAGAAGCAGATTCTCCAACTGAGAGTAAATTAGCACCAGGACAAATGAGATGACCCTTACCTTTTTTTTTGTAGAGAATTTAATACGTGTAGGCCCTCTTGTAGCCCATGATTGATGGTAGCTTGATAATGGAGAGTGGGCTTATGTTTGGATATGGGTCTGACTTGTTTCCCAGCTCCAGTTATGGGTCCCGTACCACTGAGGGGATCAGTTAGCCAAATCAAGAGCAGTTGGTTCCCCACCATGTCTGTGTGCCACTATTGCACTTGTGTGAGAATCACACCAGGTTATTTGTTGCTAAGTAGGTTAGACCATGAGTTGCTTGGACAGATATTGGTCATTTTCCCCCAGTTGCCCATGTAGCATCTTTGGCTCTAGATGCCCTGACAGTCTGGGGACTGACTGTCTTCCAACTTCCAGCCATGCCTTTCCATTTTACATGTCAACCACATAAGGTGTCTTCATCAGTAGGGTCTTACCACTAATGTTTGGTGGGTCATCAAGTACTCTGACAGAAATATGTCTGTCTTTTAGGAAACCTTGTAGGTTTCTCTGATTAAAAGCTCATTATGGATGATAGCCACATGCTGGCATTAGGAGTTACAGGTCAGTGCCCACTAAGTAAAGGAGGAAAAAGATAACTAATATACAAGAGTTAGAATATATAGAGAGAGGGAGAGGGAAGATGTAGAAAATTAAGGTTGTTCTTCATCATACCCTCTCCAGTGTCTTGTGGTTCAGGGTTCACTGTAAGGGCCTGGTGAAGGTTCAGATATTTGGTCTGCATTTTAGTAAGTAGAATTTTATGTTAACATTGCCACTTGGGTCTAGATTTGTGTTGCCAACCCCTTCGATGCTCTCCTCTCCCTCCCCATCCATCCTAGTGTCTAATCCATGAGATGCTTGCTGGGTATGTAAGGTATCTTGGGTAGATTCAGGATAGGTGCTGTAGAAGAGTGAGACTATGTGGTGATTTTTTTTTTTTTTCTGTGATTGGTAAGTTCACTGAGAATGGTCTGTTCCAGGTTCAACCATTTTTCCTCAAATTTCATTGTGTCATTTTTCTTACTGCTGTATAGAAATTCTCCACAGAGAAGAAACAAATAACCAAACTCAAATGCCTACAAGAAACATATCACACCAACCAAACTCAGAGTAGGCACAAAGACCTTCAAAGTTCATGAAAACACCAACCCATATTTACAATCACAATATGGCAGGGATGAAATCAATTCTCACAGTCATTACCCTAAATATTAATGGCCTTTATTCACTCATCAAGAGATACAAGCTAACAGGAGAGATCAAGAAATTAGACCCCTCAATCTGTTGCCTTCAAGAAACCCACCTCACCACTAAAGACAAACACCTCCACAGGGTGAAAGCGTGGAAAATAATATTCCAAGCAAATGAGAATAAGAAACAAGCAGGCGTAGCTATATTAATATCAGATAAAATAGATATCAAACCAAAAATAATCTAAAAAGACAAAGAAGGCCACTTCCTACTTATCAAGGAAATGATCCATCAAGAGATATTACAATGATAAATCTGTATGCACCAAACACAGGGGCACCACAGTTCGTAAAACAAAACCTACTTAACAATAAAATAGAAATAACCATCAACATAGCTGGGGACTTCAATACACCATTATCAGTAATACACAGATCATCCAAACAGAAACTCAACAGGGAAGTAAGAGAGCTCAACAAAACCATAGAGCACTTAGACCTAATGGACATCTATAGAAATTTCCATCCCAAATCCACAGACTAGACATTCTTCTCAGCAGCCCATGGAACACTCTCTAAAATAGACCATGGACTCCATCACAAAGACTGCCTCCACATATTTAGGAAGATTAACATAATTCCCTGGATGATATCAGATCACAATGCTATATTGCTAGAAATCAACAAAAGAAAAGACATACCAAGAATACCAATGGCACCTGGAAACTGAACAGCACATTTTCAAACAATAAATGGATAGGGGATGAAATAAAAAAATGAAATTGCAAAATTCCTGGAATTGAATGACAATGAGAACACATCATACCAAAACTTATGGGACACAATGAAGGCGGTCCTCAAGGGAAAATTCATAGCACTCAATGCCTTCATAAAAAAGACAGAAAGATCCCAAATCAATAACCTAATCATCCACCTAGAGGCACTGGACAAACAATAATAAATAAATTACTCTGCTTGGGATTGAAAGACTAGGTGTCCTAAATTTTTATTTTATTAAAGCAAGAAATATTATACTTGCTATGTAAGTATATAACTGCCTGTTTTTGTTTTTGTTTTTTCAAGATAGTGTCTCACTCTAGCTCAGACTGACCTGTAATTCACTATGTAGTCTCAGAGTCCTCATACCTCGACCTGCCAAGTTCTGGGATTAAAGGTGTGTGCCACTATACCCTGCTCTTTTAACTGGCCTGTTAATCATTAAGATTACAAAAACAACACATTATACTCCAAACAACTCACCATTTAGTATGTCAATTTTCCAAGTAGTTACTAAAATCCATATAATAGAGTAGTACATAAATATGGAAATCATACTTAAAAACATGGTGATGTTAAAAGGTGTTTCTCCACCTGATATCATAAAGGGCTATGTCAAAGAAAACATTACTGGCTCTGTAATTGCCTTGTTCTTTCTGGGAATATGAGAATAGGGATTTCTGGTGAGAGAAAGAACAGGTAATGTATCAAAAAAAAGCAATAAACTAGTATAGCACATGGTCATATTGAAACTGGTTTATGTAAAAGTTGTGAAAGATTTAAGGAAGAGACTGGTAAACATTTGCTTGTCAGAACAATTTTGTTTCTTGTTTAAGCTATCTTGGAATAAAAACACGTGAATCTTTTGGTTTTGTAAAAGGATTGGTTTTGTTTTTGTGTGTGGTGGCGATTAACATTTTTGTTCTATTTTAACTTTTATTCTATTCCTTTGGAGAATTTCAACTCGTTCTTAGATATGCCCCACCAAAGACAACCTGCAAGATAATAGCAAACTAAAGCTATGTATCAAAAATTATATGTAGTTTCCATTAAAAACATAAAAATGGACTAACCATATGATACAATTATACTACTCCTCCATATGTCCTCAAAAGAAATGAAATCAGCATACAAAAGAGATAGCTAAAAACCTATGCACATTATTATTATAGCAATACTAACAATGGGCAAGTTATAGAATTATCCTAGATGACCATCAACAAGAGAATATATAATTCACTGTCTCTTTCACTCACTTTCTCCCTCTTACACACACATGCACATGTGTGCATGCACACACACAATTCAGCTACAAATAAAAATTAAAATCTTCACATTTGCATGAAAAGTTACTAATAAATATGAACATAGTTTACAAATTAAATTCTGTTTTGTTTTTTTTTTTTTCCTTTTTTTCTAGGTAAAGTCTTGGTTTAGCACAAGATGGCCTGGAATTTACAATGCTCCTCCTATCTCACCCTCTGAAGTTACTTGTATTAAAGGTGTGTACCCCCTACACTTGGCTTTAATTTTTTTGTTTGTTTTTGGAGGTAGGGTCTCACTCTAGTTCAGGCTGACTTGGAACTAGTCTCAGGGTGGCCTCGAACTCATGGCAATCCTCCTACCTCTGCCTCCCAAGTACTGGGATTAAAGGTGTTCACTGCAATGCCTGACTTTGGCTTTCATTTTTTTATTTTCATAAAATATTTTGGTTTCTGAAACTTCCATATCTAGAAAAAGCAAGGTAACAGTATTGCCCTATGGTATTGTGCATGGCTTTTACACAGACCCTTCCCCAATCTCCTCCAGAAGGAAGTCATAAAGGTAACTTCAGTATGAGAAAAGTGCAGAAGTGTAATGACTTACATGTAATTATAACATAGTAACAGGATTTGAATAGTGAAGATATTGGGGAAAGATGCATCTTGACCAATGTTAAAATTTACAAATGCCACCCAAGCTAAGCTTTTTCTCTTACTGAGTCAGAAAACCTTGACCTATAGACAAACAATGGTACAAGCAGTGATAAGATCTCTCTATAATCCTCATAGCTATACATTGGTGCAACTGAATAAACTTACTCTTTTCTTATGAATGATGCCTTTGTTCTTTAGAAATGTCAATGTGTTGTGTAAATTAAACCCTACTGTCTCAGGAATCAAAATACATCTTTAAAGGTAATTGTCCTTATCTTTCCTCCAAAATTTAAGGTTGGATAATTTTTTTTTCTTTAAAAGTAAACCCCAGCTGGGTGTGGTGGTTCACACCTTTAATCCCAGCACTTCAGAGGCAGAGGTAGGAGGATCACTGTGAGTTTGAGGCCACCATGAGACTACATAGTGAATTCCAGGTCAGCCTGAGCTAGAGTGAAACCCTACCTCCAAAAAATCAAACAAACAAAAAAAGTAAGCTCCAATCCTTTACTGTGCTCCTCAAATTCTAATCTGCATATTGACTAAGATGTAGTGCATAAGGTCCAGACCCATATTTCTCTTATAAATTCTTTGTGAGTCATTTGCGTTGCACAGTGATTTCTTAATAAGCCCTATCATCTTTAGCAATGTATTATTATTTATAGAGACCTCAACGATTCTAATGTAAACTCCTCCAGTGCCTTTATATTTATGAAACAAATATTGACAATCAAGTCTACATCAAAACTCTTTTAAGTGTCTAGGTAACTAAGACAACATGTGCCTACATGGTAAGATTGCAATTGTTCTTAGTTTCACTGGGGCCCTCTCAAGGTATGATGAGGTGGCTCTCTCCTTAAGATCTGAGTCTATTTGAAAAAGGAAGCAGATTCTCAAATGGAGAGTAAAGTTAGCACCTGACAAATGAGATAACCCTTACTTTTTTATAGAGAATTTAATAGGTGTAGGCCTTCTTGTAGCCCATGATTGGTGGTAGCTTAATAGTAGAGAGCAGGCTCATGTTTGCCAGTTCCAGCTATGGGTCCTGTACCACTGAGGGGATCAAGAGCAGTTGGTTTCCCACCATGGCTGTGTGCCACTACTGCACTTATTAGAGCATCCCAACAGGTTATTTGCTGCTAAGTAGGTTAGACCATGAGTTGCTTGGACAGATATATGTCATTTTCCCCCTGTTGCCCATGTAGCACCTTCTGGCACTAGATGCGCTGACTGGGTGCTGACTCTCTTCCAGCCTCCAGCCATGCCATTCAATTTTCCGGGTCAACTGCATATGGTGTCTTCAGCAGTAGGGCCTTACCACTAACCTTTGGTGGGTCATCAAGTTCTCCAAAAGAAATCTGTCACTCTTTTAGGAAAAGTTGTGGGTCTCTCTGATCAAAAGATCATTGTGGATGATAGCCACATGCTGGTACTGGGATTTACATGTCAGTGCCCACTAAGAAAAGGAGGGAAAAGATAACTAATATAAAAGAGCTAGAGAGAAGAAAGACAGACAGAGATGGAGGGAGAGAGAAAAGCTGTAGAAGATTAAAGTAAGTCTTAATAATACCCTCTACAGTGTCTTGTAGCTCAGGTGTTCCCTCTAAGGGCCTGGTGAAGGTTCAACCATTTGGTCTGCCACCTAGTATGTAGAATTTTATGGTCCCCTTGCTATTTGGATCTAGATTTGTGTTTTCCACTCTGTCCCTTGCCCTCCCCTCCCTCCCCACCCATCCTATTGTCTAGTCCTCGAGATGCTAGCTGGATATGCAAGGCATCATGGGTAGATTCAGGTTAACTGCTGTAGATGAGTGAGACTATGTGGCAAATGTCTTTCTGTGATTGGGTAAGTTCACTGAGAATGATCTGTAATAGGTTCAAACATTTTTCCTCAAATTTCATTATGTCATTGTTTCTTACTGCTGTATGGAATTCCATTGTGTAGATATACCACATCTTTGTTATCCATTCTTCTACTGATGGACATCTGGTGTGATTCCAGCTCTTAGCTATTACAAATTGAGCCGCTACAAACATGGTTTACCAAACCTCTGTGGCCTGTGGTTTGAAGGTTTTAGGGTTGATGCCCAGTAAGGGAATAACTGGGTCTGTTGGTATCTGCATAGTAAGCTTTCTCAGGAATCTCCATATTGCTTTCCAAAGTGGTTGTACCATCCTACATTCCCACTAACAGTGGATAAGTGTTCCTACTTCTCCACATCCTCACCAGCATTTATTTTCATTTAAATATTTGATGTTAGCTATCCTTACTGGGATAAGGTGGAATCTCATTGTTGTTTTAAGTTGCATTTCTCTGATGATTAGGGATGATGAACATTTTCTTAAGTGTGTGTTTGCCATTTGTATTTCCTACTCTGTGAACTGCCTGTTGTGTTCTTTGCCCCATTTTGTGAGTGGGGTGTTTGACTTTTTACTGTATAGATTGTTGAGTTCTTTGTAGATTCTAGAGATTAGGTCTCTGTCAGTTAGATAACTAGCAAATATTTTATCCCATTCTGTGGGTAATCTATTGGCTTTGCTTATTGTATGCTTGTCTGTAAAGAAACTCTTCAGCTTCATGTGATACCATTGGATGAGTGACTGGTTAAGATCATATGCTACTGGAGTTTTGTTCTGGAAGTCTTTTTCCATTCCCATATCATGGAAAGTACTTCCTATATTTTCTTCCAGTAGTAGCCAAGTTTCTGGTCATATATATTGAGGTCTTTGATCCATTTGGACTTCAGTGTAGTTCATGGTGAAATGTGTGGATCAAGTTTCAATTTCTTGCATATTGTTATCCTATTTTTCAAGCACCATTTGTTGAAGACTGTGTCTCTTTTCCAGCCTATATTGTTAGGGCCGTTGTCAAATATCAAGTAGCTATAGTTGCTTGACCCATAGTCTGGGTCCTCAAGTCTATTCCATTGATCTATACTCCTGTTTTTATGCCAGTACCATGTTGTTTTTATTACTATGGCTTTGTAATATACCTTTAGATCAGGTATGAGGATGACTCCAGAGGTATTTCTTTTTCTGAGGATATGTTTGGATATGTGAGGCCATCTGCCTTTCCATATGAAATTTGAGATCATGTTTTCTATCTCTGTGAAGAACACTGCTGGGATTTTAATTGGAAATGCATTAAATCTGTATATAGCCTTTGGTAGTATTGCCATCTTCATGATGTTAATTGTGCCTATCCAGGAACATGGGAGGTCTTTTCATTTTCTCAGCTCCTCATCGATTTCTTTTTTTGTGTGTTTTTATGTTTTCGTTGTATAGATCTTTCACTTCCTTGGTTAATGTTATTCCAAAGTATTTTATTTTTTTGTTGTTATTGAAACTGGGACCATGTCCTTTATTTCTTTCTCTGTATCTTTGTCATTTGCATATAGAAACACTATAACTTTTGTGCATCGTGCATTAATTTTGTATCCTGATACTTTGTTATAGGAGTTAATCACCATCAATAGTTTTGGAATGGAGTCTCTCAGGTCTTTTACATTTATAGTCATGTCATCAGCGAATAGAGCTAACTTAACTTCTTCCTTTTCAAATTGTTTCCCTTTTATTTCTTTCTCCTGTCTTATTATTTGATCTATGACTTTCAGTACTATACTGAAGAGCACAGGTGAGAGTGGACAACCCAGTCTTGTTCTTGATCTCAATAACAATTCCACCAGTCTCTCTCCATTAAGTCTTATTTAGGCCTTAGGAGGTATGCATATTACCTTTATTATGTTAATATATGAACCAACCATGCAAATTCTCTCCAATATTTTGATCATGAAGTGATTTTGTGTTTTGTCAAGGCCTTTTCTGCATCTATAGAAATGATCATGTGGTTTTTGTGTTTAACCTTGTTTATGTGGTGTACTACTTTGACAGATTTCCATATGCTGAACCACTGCTGTGTTCCTGGGATGAATCCCTCTTGATTTAGGTAGATAATGCTTTTGATGTGTTGTTGGATTCACTTTGTGAGGATTTTGTTCAGAATCTTTGCATCTCAGTTCATCAGGGAAATAGGCTGGTAGTTTTCTTGTGGTATCTCTGCCTGGTTTTGGAATTAGGGTGATACAAGCTTCATAAAAGGAGTTGAGAAACTTTCCCTGTTCTCCAATAGTGTGGCAAGTTTGAAGAAGGTTGGTTTGGGTTCTTCCATGAAGGTTTGATAGAATTCAGCTGAGAAGCCATCTGGTCCTGGACTCTTCTTTTGGGGGAGTTTTTTTTTTTTTTTTATTACTTTTTCAATTTCAATGAATGTGATAGGTTTGTTTAGGAGATTAATCTGCCCTGAGTTTAGCTTTGATAGATGGTATGCATCCAGGAATTTATTCATCTCCTCCACATTATCCAGTTTTATGGTGTAAAGGTTTTGAAAAAATCCTGATGATTCTCCCAATTTCACTTATGTCTGTTGTGATCTCTCCTTTTTCATTTTGTTTATTTGAAGCATCTCTTTTTTTGCTTGATCAAATTGTCCAGGGGTTTGTCAATCTTGTTTAGTTTTACAAAGAACAATCTCTTTGTTTTTTCAATTTTCTTAATTGTTTTCTTAGTTTTCAATTCATTAATTTCTGCTTTGATTTTTAATATTTCTTTCCTTCTGGAGCTTTTTGGGTTGTATTTTTCTTGCTTTTCCAGTGCCTTTAGGTGGATGGTTAGGTGATTGATTTGTGATCTCTCTGTCTGTGTTATGAAGGCATTGAGTGCTATGAATTTTCCCTGAGGACCACCTTCATTGTGTCCCATAAGTTTTGGAACAATGTGTTGTCATGTCTTCATTTCTAGAAATTTTACAATTTCATTTTTTATTTCGTCCTCTATACATTTATTGTTTAAAAGTGTGCTGTTCAGTTACAATGTGCTAATGGGATTTTTGGTGGCTCTTTTGTTGTTAATTTCTAGCAATATAGTATTGTGATCTGATATCATGCAGGGGATTATGTCAGTCTTCCTAAATATATAGAGGCCATCTTTGTGACCCAGTATATGATCTATTTTAGAGAATGTTCCATGGATTACTGACAAGAATGTGTATTGTGTGAATTTGGGATGGAATGTTCTAGAGATGTCCATTAGGTCTAAGTGATCTATGGTTTTGTTGAGCTCTCTCACTTCCCTGTTGAGTTTCTGTTTCGATGATCTGTCTATTACTGATAATGGTGTATTGAAATCTTCAACTATGATAGTGTTGGTGTTTATTTTTGTTTTATTGTCAAGTGGGTTTTGGTTTATGAACTATGGTTCTCCTGTGTTTGGTACATACACATTTATGATTGTAATATCCTCTTGATGGATTTGTCCCTTGATAAGTAAGAAATTGCCTTGTCTTTTTTGATTATTTTTGTTTGAACTCTATTTTATCTGATATTACCAAAACTATGCCTGCTTGTTTTATTCTTGTCTGCTTGGAATATTGTTTTCCACCCTTTCACCCTGAGGAGGCATTTGTCTTTAGTGGTGAGATGGGTTTCTTAAAGAAAACAGATTGAGGGTTCTAATTTTTTAATCCATCCTGTTAGCTTGTGTCTCTTGATGGGTGGATTAAGGCCATTAATATTTAGAGTAATGACTCTGAGATTTGATTTGATCACTGCCACATTGTGATGGTATATGTGGTTTCTTGTTTTCATGGACTTTGAACTTTTTTGTGCCTTCTCTGAGTTTGGTTATTGTGATCTGTTTCTTATAGGCATATGAGTTTGATTATTTGATTCTTCTCTGTGGAGAATTTCCTGAAATACTCTTTGTAGGTTTGGTTTTGTGTTCATATATTTGTGGAGCTGAGTTTGTCATGAAAAGTTTTTCTTTCACTATATATTATGAGGGATACTTTTGCTTGGTAGAGTAATTGGGGTTGGAAGCCATAGGTTCTTATAATTCACAATGTCTCATTCCAGTCCCTTCTAGCTTTCAGAGTTTCCATTGAGAAATCTGTAGTAATTCTGATGGGGTTACCTTTAAAAGTGATGTGGTGTTTTTCCCTAGCTTCTTTAGGATTTTCTTTTTGGTGTCAATGTTTAGTCTTAATGACAATATGTCTTGGAGAGTTTCTTTTTTGTTCCAGTTTATTTGGAATTCTGTGAACCTCTTGTATCTTGATGGGTCTTTCTTTTGAGAGACTGGGGAAGTTTTCTTTGATAATTTTGTTGAATAAGTTCTCCATGCCTTTGTTCTGAATTTCTTCTCCTTCTGGTATCCCAGTGATTCTGATATTAGGACATTTAAGGGTATCCCACAATTCCCTCATGTTCTATTCACAGAAACTTGTGAACTTATTTAATCTTTTCAACTCTCAAACTGTTTCTTCCATCTTGTCTTCTAGAACAGAGTTTCTATCCTCCATATGGCTGACTCTATTCTTGAGAGCTTCTAGAGAGTTTTAGACTTGTTCAATTAGGTTTGCATTTTCTACTACTTTTCTATGTATAGTTTCCATCCCTCTATCAAGCTTCCTTTTCACCTCATTTTCTGATTTTCTTGGAATTCATACTTGCATTTCTTTATGTCTTCATCTAGTATCATCAGCTGCTTTTTGAGGTCCTTTTTTTTTTTTCAGTCTCCTTCATATCTCTTATCTGTCTTTGAATTCCTTCCATTTTCTTATCTATTAGGTCTTGTCTAGTGATGGCATCACCTACACGATAATCGGTCCTTTGTTACTTTTCTGCAAGTTCTACCAGTAGCTTGGTCAGTGTTGCATTGCTTATAGCTTTATTTTGGTGTTCTAATCCTAATGACTCTTCTATGTTTTGTTTATAGATGATCATTGTAGGACTGGGTGATCTTGCTGGATTTTCTTGCATTTGATTTTTCATGTTATTTCTTTTGTGCTCTGGTCTGCCCATCACAGTGTAAGGGCAAGTAGGTGGGTGGATCAGCCTGAGCTCAAGCACAATGGGAAGCTGAAGCAGCCTGAGGCAGATGCCAAGCAGTCTGGGCTTTGCCTCTCATTTTCCAAAGCCACCTGAGCTCCTGCCTGTCAGGGGCAGCAAAGTTACCTAAGCTCTCATGCAGTAACGGTCCAAAGCTAACTGCATACACACTAGGAGGGACACTGAGGCACCAAGCACCGAAGCAGCCTAAACTCCAGCACTGCTGAACAGTGAGACCTGGAAGAAGTCTGAACTCACCCACAACAGGATAATGGCAGTCAGCCAGCTGGCAGACAGGGAGGGGCTGGCACCAGAGTTGACACAGGCAAGCAGGCAGAGAGAACCTGAGCTCACATGGGCAGTTGGAATGAGCCTGAGGTCACGCATGAATGTGTGGCAGCCTAAGAAGTAAGTGAGCAAGTGAGCTGAGCAAGCTAAGCTTGCACATTCAAGGATTGGTGGTGGCCCATGGGCAAATGGATCAAAGGAGCCTGAGCTCCAGTGGGCCAGCTGGCGGAGCCTGCCCAAGGTCACTTGTGGTCAGGGGTAGCAGGGTGATTGCCCTTGTGCAGTGACACAAATGGAACTATGTTTTCCCAGGGACCCTTCTACTACAGTAAGTGCAGGAGTATACTGAAGCTTGAACTGTGGGTAGGGTGGCTGCTTGGGGAGGTGTGGAGGAGACTGCTGGGCTACCTGCAGGCAAGAGAATCAGTGATTCCCTGTTTTTTTCCCCTCTGTGCCCTCCCACTGGCAGTCTATTGGAGATTGCTCTCCCTTAAAAGACCCAGTGAACCCTAATGTCTTGCCTTTCTTTCCTGGGGATGTGTGGCACAGTTAGGTAGTCGCCATCTTGGCTGGAAGTCCCTGGAATGACAAATTTTTGTACTTCTGTCAGTTTGTTTTACAATATTGTTCTACTCAGTGTATGTGAAGATCATATGGCAGAGCAACAATCTTATAAACAACTAAGGTAAGATTTTTAAAAAATTTTTGCTTATTTTTATTTATTTATTTGAGAGCAATGGACAGAAAGACAAAGAGGGAGGGAGAGGGGAAGAGAGAGAGAGAGAGAGAGAGAATGGAGAATGAGCACTCCAGGGCCTCTAGCCACTGCAAATGAACTCCAGATGCGTGTGCCGCCTTGTGCTTCTGGCTAAGGTGGTTCCTGGGGAATTGAGCCTCGAAGTGGGGGTCCTTAGGCTTCACAGGCAAGCACTTAACTGCTCAGCCATCTTTCCAGCCTTTAGATTATGGATGGAAAACAGAAATGGAGTGTGGGAATTCTGATGAGATCTTATATGCCAGTTTCTTGTTTAGTGTCTTTTTGAGAAACACTTTTCCCTTTTCCCTGTCTCAGAACCTTCTAGTGAATTCACAAAAAAAGTAATAGAAACCAGAAATCTTGGGCAGTTTCAACGCAAATGTCTCTGTGCTACATCCTGATTAGTAGGTTAATAAATAGTGAATACATGCTTCAAAGTTGGCCCACTCAGTTTGTGTGCAGGCCATGAAACAGAAAACATAGCTGAATGGATCTACTTTATATCTTGAGCAACTCTATGGGCTGTCTTAGGCTTGAGGAAAAATAAGGGAAAACATGCTGAATAAACATGCGCTTATAATAGAAAGAGAGTAATGCAGCACATACCTTCACTTCTTTCTTACTCAGTTTTTAGCAATTGTCAAAGAATAGTGATAGGGAAAGGCAGAAGCAGTATTCCTTCCTGGCATAAGGTGCAGAACACTGGTGTCCAGGGAAATATCAAACTGTCATGAAAGACACATCTCTGTTGCTATTAGTCACAAGTAGAACATACAAACACATACAAATTATATCAATTTAGATGGAAAGATTGCTAAAGATGGAACTGATCAGATTTTTATCTATTATTGTCAAATGTACATTAATAATTTGCTATTGAAAGTGTTGTTTTATTGCCCATATGACTTTTATGTTGAAGAAATTTAAATTAACATGGTTAGAGAGGAATCTGTTCCCTAATACTACCACTGTCTTTTCTCATTTTGGGGGAATATAATTTTGTGAAGTCATTGACACAACTTCAACTCTTACTTTTAACATGTTAAGAAAAGGTAGATAGCTTGGCAGAATGCTTAGTGGATGAATATAATGGAATAAGTTTGGGTGAAGACATTCCCATTCCATGGATACTCTTACTGATCCTGGAATTTCCAACTTTTTTCTAAAAGCTCTGGGATCACGTTTACAAATTCTATTCATCAAAAGTTAATGTTCATGAGCTCACCCAATAATTCAACAAGGTGTGCATCCCATGCATAACCTCTTAAGTCTTGCAATATACATAACATAGGATGATTTTCAAATCTTAATATTAAAGAATATGAAAAAACATAAATATTATGAATATAGCATCAATTACATAAAATAGTCCATATGTTTGAAATGTAGTTGTTATGTAAAATAAGGAGGATATATAAGTACTTATGTTGGAAAATCTCCAAAATATGTTTTAAGCAAGCAAAAATAATATATAAAAGAATGTATAAAATAAATAAATTATAGCTGGGAAAATTAATTAATTACATTTAATATAAATATGTAATAGAAATATATATTAGTTTTAACATAAATATAAAGAATGCTTTAGAGAAAATAACTCCTTGAAAAGGAATTTTATCAGAGTAAAACTTAATTTTCTACAGTTAGAGTATTTTTTATCCAGATTTGCATATAATATGCCTATTTTTAAAATGTTTTTATAAGCTTGAGGATAATTAACACAGAGCTTTTTAAGGAAAAAAATCACATTTTAAGTTTATTTAAAATTATTTTATTTTTTCATGTACTTCTGTGACATTTGTATGATTGCAGTGAAATTATCTTCTGGAGACATTTCAGAATTTTGATGAGTGACACAACCATGTGTCACATAATGATGAAGGTATTTTCCTAAGAAACATGTCACTTATTTTGTTGCTATGTGAGCATTGAGATATTTTTACAGAATCCTAAAAGGTATAAATAAATTACTTGAGAAAGCCTCTTGATGAAAAGTGAGAGGCATTGAGAACAGATGTTATATAAGGTTTCTGCCAGTGTAACATGGCACTTTGAATTACAGTAAACCAGTTCTATAAGTAGTAGTACAGTCTCAAATAATATTCAAATGTAGTGAAAAGAAGAAATAATGCACTAAAAGTAGTCTATTTATTAACATAGAATAATGTAGAATGTTTATAATTGTATGTGACATTTTTATGCAACTGAGAATACATTTGGTTTTATTACTGCTACGTGATCAGAGACATGTTAGTGTTGGCTGTCACTACAAAGTTACAATAGCAAATATACTAGAAAATAGAAACTTTTCAGCCACATTACAGTCTTGTGTACCACTATTCTGTATATGCTCTGTTGTTTACTGAGACATCATTATAAAGCAGGTCCTCTTTGTTGTTTCTGCTACATGGTACATAGTTATCCTACTATGTATGGTTCCATAGATACATAGCAATATTCTTCCAGTATTCTCAATACTCCACAAGATTGATAAATCATCAAGAAATAAAGCAGAGGCTGACCTTTTATCTCTCTTCACTGAGAATGGCAGAGTTCCCCCTCCTGTTTGTTGATTTTAAAGAGGTATGCTTTCCATGGCTATTTTCCTACCTTAGCACCCATCACTCAAAGAATATAATATGGAGAAAAATAATGCAATCCACTAGACTAGTAGAGAAGCCTTCTCCAGTAAGAAGCTTTACAAAGATAAGAAATTCTCCAGTTCTCGGAAATGGAGGAGTAGAGTATTATTTGTTTGTCCAAACTAGGGTCTTAATAAGAACCATTTGGAAAGCACTGAAACATGGTTTGTATAAAAATTAAAAATCAGAGATAGTAACTGCCTATGTTAACTTCCAGAGTCAAAGAATTTTCTTGAGAAACATTCAAGAGAAATACACCATCTTCACAGAACTCAATAAATAAGTCCATGAGAAAAAGGAGCTGCTTTTTTAGCAATCAAGAATTCAGTGCCACACAGCTTAATAATAATTGGCCTGTATTCATTAATATGCTTTCCCTGTTGTCCAACTTAACACTGTAGCTGGAAGTAAGAAGGGAGAACAGTTTGACCCTAAGTTCATTGCCCTTACTGGTATTCTAGTTAATTCAAGCATGGTAATTTCAGAAATGGATTATGTTTTTAGTATCAAGTAGAAACTTTGTATGGACACATCATATGTTAGTACCATCATTCCCTCCCTGCCCCCCTCTCTCACTCTCTCTCTCTTTTTGAGGCAAGCACAACAGACTGGTGTTTTTATGAAACAGAGAGAGAAAATATTGGCAAGCCAGGGTATCCAGCCACAGCAATAAAAATCCAGAAATGTGAACCACCTTGTGTACATGTGCAACCTTACACATTTTTGTCACTTTATGTATCTGGCTTATGTGGGACCTGGAGAGTCTAACATTGGTCTTTAGGCTTCACAGGCAAGTGCCTTAACTACTAAGCCATCTCTCCAGCCCCATTGCCCTCTTCCAATGACTTATTTAAATAAAAATAAAACTTTTCTAATTATTTTAAAGTGACCAGTGGAATTAAGGGCTATCTCTGGTGCTTAATTAAAGAATGTAATTATATTTAAGTAACTCAACATTTCTATAACTTACTTCAGTTTTCATTTAATTGTAAAATATATCAAAAATGTAGAAATGAAAAATTAGAATCATTATGCTCAAGAACTCTAAGAATAAACTACCACATTATAACTTCTGATGATTTGAATGTAAAAAGTAACCCATAGCTTCATGTGTTTGTGAATAAACCTCACACTTGGTCCCCAGCTGGTGGCAATTTTAGAAAGTTGTGAGGATTGAAAAGTGGACCTCTGCTGGAGGTGGTATACTGCTGTGCATAGCTGGGCTTTAGGATAATGTAGCCCATCTTCAAGTTCAGGACATAGATTCCTTCCTTCCTGCTGCTGAGGAAATGTGATGCCCATCTCTCTGTTCTTTCCATACGTTCCCCAGAATAACTGAACTTACCCTCAAAACTGTAAGCCAGAAATAAACCCTTTGCTTCCATAACCTACTTCTGGTAGAGTATTTAGTACTAGAAATAAGATGGTAAGAGCAACATGGACTACATGAATGCCTACTCTATAAATGCTTATGGATTCAGGAGTTTTTTTAAAAAAATATTTATTTTGGGCTGGAGAGATGGCTTAGTGGTTAATGTGTTTGCCTGCAAAGCCAAAGGATCCCAGTTTGACTCTCCAGGACTCCCTTAAACCAAATTCACAAAAGAGCACAAGCATCTGGAGTTCGTTTGTAGTGGCTGGAGGCCCTGGCCATTCTCTCTCTCTCTCTCTCTCCTCTCTCTCTCTCTGCCTCTTTCTCTTTATCAAATAAAGAAATAAAAACATATATAAAATATTTATTTTGACACTTTCATACATATATACATTACAGTTTGATTCCCCCCCTGCAAGAGCCCTCTGTCTTTTCCTTCTATTAAAACCTTTCTTTCCATTAGGTCCTCATCCTACTTCCATGTCTTATTTATTTTATTTTTTGATAGACTGATTTCAAGTAAGTAGCTTGCATTATCATGGGTAACAGGTTATATACTTGGGAATGGACAATCCTCCAGAGATGGTACCACTAAAGGACATGAATCTCTCTCTCCCAGCAATTATCAGTTTCTACTGTTTACTCTGGGAGGCGTGGGGTCTCATGAACAACTCTCTCATTTTTATAATAAAATATTTTCAGATTAAGTCATCCTCAGGAAACCATATCTGCTGGGCATTAATGAACATGGTGGAAGAAGTTCTTTATACAAACTTTAGAGGTGATTACAGAGATGAACAGATTACAACATTACCAAGAATAAACAACTAGTTTGTGCTCTGCCCTAATCATGACATCTAAACCACATCCTCCAACATTCAAGAAACCTTGCACAAGATGAGGATGGGATGAAGATGTCATTGCTTTTAAAGAAGAGGAAAATCAATGGATTCACCAGAATATTAAAAGTATGACATGTCTTCTTAAAATATTTTATTTATTTATTTGAGAGAGAGAGAGAGAGAGAGAGAGAGAGAGAGAGAGAGAGAGAGAGAGAGAGAGAGAATGGGCATGGCAGACCTTCTAGCTACTGCAAACTAATTCCAGATGGATGCTCCACCTTGTGTATCTGACTTACATGGTTACTGGGAAATTGAACATGGATCCTAAGGCTTTGCAGGCATGCACCTTAATTGCTAAGCCTTCTTTTCAGCCCGAAATATACATTTTAAGGGATAGAAACTATATTTTAGATATTGTACTTTAGTGTACCTGCTTTGATCATATCTTTCTTAACTTTTCCAGATTTGTGCTCATAAGACCTATATATGTTTATGATAATAATAATAAAGCCATGATATAGTCTTGATTAAAGGCTTTTAAATCTTGTGTACATGAGATTCTTGTTATGTTTCCATAGAGACCTGTTCCCTTCCAGGGTGCTAGCATCACTATTTTACTATTCATATTCTATTAGCCTTGTGGGTCTGAGTATGACAAATTTCTTAAGCATTAGTAATAGTTGTGAGAAGAACCATGCTTCATTTCTACCTATTGTTCCCTTGGGTACAAGGAATATTATACCAAATTATGTTATTGCTTGAAGATTTTTATTAAGCCTTAAAAAGGTAAGGTTTTATTCTTATATTGGATTTTTTTCAAGTTAACACTTCAAATGTCGTCCCAATTATTTTATATTTTTAGTCATAAGATATTTCCATCATATTAGTCCAACTAAAATTTTACACCATAATGGCATGTGTGGGTAAGACACCTGTATTTGAAGTCTATTGTGCATACTGTCCCTGCTCATGCTTGTTAGTTCATGAATCACTTGTAGTTATCAATGGTTTACTGTTACAACCATACAGGCATAAAATGTACTGGATCTGAGAGGTCCTCATTTATAGTGGTTTCATGGTTACAAAGTCAGGTGCTTTTTCTTCAACCAGATCCAGGAGCTTTTCGTAGGTGTGCATATTTTTCTGATATAGATGGTATGTATAGTGACTATGAACTGTGCACATAGATTATAGGATCTTGGAGGTCATCTATCAAGTGGCATGGATACTTACATGGAAGTCAGGATCAACTTTAGGTTCATATATTTTTATGATCCCCACTTTACTATTATGGTATGTTGGGCTTAAGAAACCAAGACTCTGAAGCAGATTTATCTTCAGGGCATTTATGTGGGAAGCATCTTAGAAATACCACCTTAATTTTTTTTCCTTTTTCTTTTATTAGTTTTCTATTCAGCAAATACAGGCAGTTTGGTACCATTATTAGGCTCATCCATGACCTACCACCTTCCCATTGGCCCCTCTTTGTTGATGTATATGGGTCGTGCATTGTGGAGTTAGCCCACAGTTATTTCTCTGTATATCAAGACCCAACATGTGGCTCTGACATTCTTTCCACCCCTTCTTCTGCAAAATTTCCCAGAGTCATGTTGGGTTCATTTTTGGTCTGCTTCAGTGATAAGGTTTTGGGGGCCTCTGAGGCTCTGGCTCTCTGATTTGGTAGGAGTTGATTTTTCTCTGTGGTGGTCTCCTTCCCCCTTGTGCTGTATCTGGTTCATCAGGAAAATAGCACCCTTGCTTGTTTTGCCAATTTTCCTTAGTTTCAGTTGGGGCCCTTTTGAGGTATGATGGGGTGGCTCTCTCTTTAGGATCTGCATCTATCTGAAAAAGAGAAGCAGATTCTCCAGCAGAGAGTAAGTTAGCACCAGGAAAAATGAGATAATCCTTACTTTGTTTTAATAAATAGTTTAATAGGTGTAGGCCCTCTTGTATCCCATGATTGATGGTAGCTTGATATTGGAGAGTGGGCATATGTTTGGATATGGTTCTGACCTGTTTCCCAGCTCCAGCTGTGGGTCCCGTACCACTGAGGGGATCAGTTAGCTGAATCAAGAGCAGTTGGTTCCCAACCATGGCTGTGTGCCACTATTACACTTGTGTTGGTATCACAACAGGTTATTTGCTGCTAAGTAGGTTAGACCATGAGTTGCTTGGACAGATATTGGTCATTTTCCCCCAGTCGCCCATGTAACACCTTCTGGCACTAGACACGCTGACTGTCTGGGGACTGACTCTCTCCTGGCTTCTGGCCATGTCATTCCATTTTACATGTCAGCTGCATATGGTGTCTTCAGCAATAGGGTCTTACCACTGGCCTTTGGTGGGTCATCAAGTACTCTGACAGAAATCTGTCATTCTTTTAGGAAACCTTTAAGGTTTCTCTGATCAAAAGCTCATTGTGGATGATAGCCCCATACTGGTACTGGGATTTACAGCACCTAACCTGAATCTACCCAAGATACCTTACATACCCAGCAAGCATCTCATGGAATAGATACTAGGATAGAAGGGGAGGGAAGGAAGGGCATCAAAGGGGTGGGAAACACTAATCTAGACCCAAACAGCAATGGTACCATAAAATCTACTTCCTAAAAGGCAAACCAAATGGCTGAACCTTCACCAGGCCCTTACAGGAAACACCTGAACCACAAGACACTAGAGAGGGTAGGATCAAGTCTAACCTAAATCTACATCTTCCCTCCCTCCTTTCTCCCACTCCCTCTCTCTCTTTCTCCCCCCTCTAACTCTTGTATATTTGTTATCTTTCTCCTCATTTTCTTAGTGGGCACTGGCCTGAAATACCACCTGTAAAAGAGGAAGAAGTAGGAATGGAAAGTGAAGGAGTTAACTTCCTAAGTACTTATAACAGAGGTCTTTGAAGTACATGGGGAGATGTGACATTTGGAATGAGGAAAGTGGTTAATCCTCTGTTCCACAAAACTGGCAATATTTCATGGGGGCTTCCCAAAAGGGGGACTATTTCCCTTACTTGAAAGTAATTCTCATGGACAAAGTCAACCTTCTACAGCTAACTCCTTAGTGTCTATGTGAATGACTGCATTAATCATGAAGGATTATATATATCTGAACTCATAACTATTTTGTGAGATAGATGTTAATCATGTTTCTGTATATTATAGATAAGAGACTTAAGTTCACTTGTACAAGTAGGTGCAGAGAGGAAATGTGGAACCAGGATTTGGATGCAAGCCATTTGACTCTACAGATTTTTTTAGGCATCAACACTGTTTTTTCCTTAACTATAGCCTTAAGATTATTATACTACATTATGGGAATTAATTGGGATAACATGTAAATTATAGTATTCTGGGATTCATTGTACTTAAATGTGAATGCCCAATAAACATAAATACTTACTTCAGTACTACTCATTTATCTTGATTAAGTGTAAATAGTGGGAAGAAATATCATTAAGGTGTGGATTTTAAACATTAGTGTGTGGGAAGAAGTATGACCATAAAGCTTTGAAAGTCATTGTAATACTACAGTATTACTGATTTTTTTCTTTTTGGAAAAATCCAGAATTATGTATTTATCAGAAACTGAGCTGAAGAAGAATCAATAGTTGTTTAAATTATAATACATAATTATACAAATTGGTGGCAATTCACTTTCTAATTATTATCTACTAAAAGTAATGATAAAATATTTTAAGGGAAGCTGCTTTCATTTTATTTTCATATTTTATGGTCCTTTTCATGTTTACTCAAATAGTACACTTGATATTGAACAATGATTACTGCAGATACACATATGCTGGCCACTCTACTGTCATATATTTTAGAAACTCAGCCTGCTCTAATTATGGGTGGTAAAAGTGGACTGAAAGAAAAGATGGTCAATGTGAGGTCATCACACATAGGTAAGGCACAAATTGGTAAATATAAACTAAAGGAAATTAAAGCCCTTTCTCAACATGAAAAAATTAAGAAAGGATGTGAGGGTGATCTGGCTGTGACACATGTCACCCCATTGATCGCCAGGGTTGATTCAGCTGATCTGGCTGGCTAGGCGGGTGTCCCCTTCCTCCCTCACTGCTCCATGTGCATCCCTCCCAAAGCTGCGCGCTTGGTCGAAGAGGAAGGACTTCCCTGAATAGAGGAGGACTGGTTTTCGGCCAAGGGTATAGGAGTAGCTGCGCTCCCCTGCTAGAACCTCCAAACAAGCTCTCAAGAGGTGTGGTAATTGTTGGCATTAATAAAAGTAGCTAACATTTATTTGCTACTTTCTGTCAATGATGGAAACATTATCAGAGAAATCTTCTAGATAGCTTAAAAAGCTTAGATAGGTTAAACCCAAAGCTGTACACTTTGCTTGGTGGGCTTTTTATTAATACACTCTTGCCTCTGTGTGCTGATATCTTTCTTCCTTACTTATTCCTAATTCTCTTAGAGCAGAAATAAAGATTTTACCTGGATTCTTGACTTCCTTTTCTTATTTTAGGCACTTTATGAGGAAATCATTCACTTTTAGCTTTTGTTCGGTCTTCTATAGTTGCCAGAAACTTGACTCTTTCCTGAAAGTCAGTTTCAATTGATTATATTAAACCAACCAACAAATAGTAAAATAATAATGTCTAATAGTAAATAAGTATTTATTCTCTATTTCTCTTTCTCTCTCTCTCTCTTTATGCAGAGCTATGGACTGAACTAAGGGTCTCATTCAGGCAAAGCATCTCACTTACCATTGAGGTTCACTCCCACCCATTAGTGTCTCATTTTTTTTTATAAATTTAAGATGAAACGTATTCATTTTAATAATAAAAAAGATCTGAAATTTAATAGCATTTGCTCATTTCTGGTTTTAAAATCACATTTAAATTTATAGCTTTGGGCTGGAGAAATGGCTTAGCCGTTAAGGCACTTATCTGAAAAGTCTAAGGACCCAGGTTCAACTCCTCAGTACCCACATAAAGGCCAGGTACACAAAGTGGTGCATGCAGCTGGAGTTCATTTGGAGTGGCTAGATGCCCTGACATGCCCATTCTCTCTCTGTCTCTCTTTCAACTAAGTAAAACAAAAAAGAATTAAAAATTATAGCTTCAGTACTTGTTTTGATTAAAGTCACATTTAAAAAAAATTCAATTTTTTTTTTAATTTCAAAAGGGACTTATCAACCTTTCAATGATCAGGGAGTATTTTTATATATGTTTAAAGATTTTAACCATGAAACCTAGGACAACTATTTTTAGACTGATAGTCAGCCAACCACCCATTTCCACATGAACACTTACATTCCAGCATATCAGTCTTAAACTGGAATTAGTCAGGGGAAAGAAAATGAATTAGCCAGATATACAGGTGCACACTGGGACAAATCTGTATCCCAGCCTAAAGGTTTAACCTACATGCTCTTGTAGTAGATTCATAGCCACAAATGGATTTCGAGTTCCCTTAATATCAGCAGATAACGTCATTTCTCTGCCCCAACAAAGAGGAAATGTTTTTGAAATATTATTTTTGTATAAGTCTTCTTAAACAAAAGTTGTATTACTGATCAACTCCTTTTAATTCTATTTGTTTTCATCAGTTTTTGCTGTATGGAATTTATATCAGTTCAGAAGGTAGCTCTTATTATGTTCCTGTTTATCAACAAAAAATTAATTATTGTAGGGATCAAGAACTTTGGCATGAAACTAAATACAGCTAAATAAATTTTTTTTGGAAACTTAACTCTTGTCTTCATCTAACTGGTGTATTAAGAGGCTCTCTGCTCAGCTTTATGAGACAACTCATGCTATACTTTTGCTGAATATAATTTAGGATAGCCTAAGTTTATTAAATTTTTATTCTAAAACTAGAATTTTATTTCATTTCATGGAATTAAGAAAAGCATTTGAAGTTTAGACTAGAGTTCATGCTTTATTTGAATTACTTGTCATGAATTTCATAAAATATGTGTGTAGCAAAATGACAATTGTTAACAACAGAAAAGGATAATGCTACTTTTAAGTGGTATCTTGAGACTGAAATTGTATAGTAATTTAAGTCTTTTATTTTATTACATTAAGTTGTCTACCATGTCAACTGCAATAATCTTCTATATTCTTATATCTTTAGAATAAGATGCACAGAAAAAATTTTAGAAAAACAAAAGTTATGATACTAATATGGTAGGATGAGATGACCTGTGATGAAAATGTAAAGAAATGACATGACCTTTAAAATGTTTACCTGTCACTTTTATGTCTTCAAATGAAATCCGAAACAAAGAAGCCAGGCATTGTAGATTCAAGAAGAAAAGCACATTTCAGACTGCTTATTCTTGTATATGTAACAGATTTAGTTATTGCTATATAATAACCAAGAAATGTAATGCTCTTTATATAGTCACTATCAGAACATCTTTGACCATAGGCAATTATTAGAAAAAATTAAAAAAAAACACAATCACCAATTAATTGCTTTATCAGCAAAAGAGCAATTTGTTATCATCTCATTTGAAAGATAATAAAAGGGTGATATGGCTAATAGTGAAGTGGGATTACCATGTAGTTTCTATATTTAAATCACATACATTTGGAAGGGAGAAAAAGAGACTAATACTACTTTTTTTCTTTATTTTTACAAAAGTTTATTTTTTATTGACAACTTCTATACTTACAGACAATAAACCATGATATTTCCCTCCCCTTCCACACTTTCCCCTTCACAAATCTGTTCTCAATCATATCTCCTCCTTCCCTCCATGACTCCTTTTTAATTTGATGTCATCATCTTTTTCTCCTATTATGAGGGTCATGGGTAAGTGTTGCTAGGCACTGGAAGGTGATTGACATTTAGGCCAATTTCTGTCTGGACAGCTGCATTGTAAAGTGTGATACTCTTCCTTTGGCTCACACATTCTTTCCACCACCTCTTCTACAATGGACCCTGAGCCTTGGAGGGTGTGATAGAGATATTTCAGTGCTGGATACTCCTCTTTCTGTTTTTCTCAGCACTGCATTGCCTTGTGGATCATCCCAGTGGCCATCACCATCTAAAAAGAGAAGCTTCTCTAATGAAAAGTGAGAGTAGCATTAATATATGAAAATAAGCATTAACTGTAGTGCTTTCAGGGCAGTTGGTAAGAATAATATATACATTTATCCATAGAAGAGCAGGCTTGATACCCCTAAGGCTTGTGACCTCCCCTGACATAGGATTTTGACTCCGTTTTCAGTACCAGGCATGTAGTCCCTCTCAGAGTGGGCCTTCAGTCCAGTTAGAAAGCAGTTGGTTTCCCCCAGAGCAGACATGCCACTATTGCACTTGTTCTGTCATTTGGCCTGTCTGGCCAAATTTGAGGCTTCCAGTGTCCACTGGTTTCACTGCTGATGACTGCTGTCTCCCATAGGGCTGCAAACAGTGCAGCTTTTGCCAGCTTTCAATTGGCTGGTCTACAGGGATAAGGTTAACACCAGCTTGATTTCTCAGTGACTTTGTCACTCAGGCAAGTCTTTAGCAATTGAGTCTTACCATCTGTTGTAATCAGGTTCATATTGCTAGTAGACATCACCCAACCAAGAGCAGATTGTGGAAAAAGGAGGTTTATTTTGGCTCACAGACTCAAGGGGAAGGTCATTGATGGCAGAGGAAAATGATGGTATGAGCACAGGGTGGACATCACCACTGGCCCACGAAAGGTGGACAAGAGGAACAGGAGAGTGTGCCAAAAACTGGCAAGGGCGAACTAGCTATAACACCCATAGGCCCAGCCCCAACAATACACTCCCTCCAATAGGCATTAATTCCCAAATCTCCAAGAGCTGGGAACCTAGCATTCAAAATGCCTAGGTTTATGGGGAACACCTGAATCAAACCATCACATTCCACCCCTGGCCCCCATAAACTGATATGCATACATGATATAAAATACAATGCATTAAGTCCAAATTTAAAAGTCCTCATAGTTTTTATCAATTCCAATGATGTTCATATATCCCCATAGTCTAATATCTTTTAACTGAGCCATAATATTACCCCCCCAAAAAAAAAACACCATAATGGCACAGAATAAACATTCAACCTACAAAAGATGTCATTGGACATAGCAAAGAAATATCAAACAATACAAGATTTAAAACAACCAGGGAAAACATCAAACTCTGTAGCTTCAAGTCCAACAATTCTAGCCAGTGACAAATCCCCAAGTCTGATTAATTCTAACCAGCAACAAGTCTCTGGCATTCCAATTCCTCCCCTCCATGTAGGCTACTCATAGTCCTGACAAACTTCATTGGGGACAGAAGGTTTCCTTAGCAGCCATCTCAAGGTTCCCGCATCTCCACTGGGTCTCCACTGCAATCCATGGTTCATCATGGCCCCATGGGGTTTCCATGCAGGCATTCAGCAAACCTGCTTCACACTGCCCATGGCCATTTCTAAAACACAAGACCATGTTGTAAATTCAATGATCCTCTCTTTCCTGCACTTCTTGTACTCCACAATACCAGGTAGGGTGCCAATTTGTTAATCCAGCAGGGAATGAAGCAGACTTTGAAGAACAGGACAGTCCTTCAGCACTCAGGCACCATCAAAAAAGTCTACTTTCTTCCTGTTGCCCCTGTGCAGGTCAGCTGGCCCAATATCAAAGGTTGTAATCTCACAATTGCAGCAGAGTGGGCAGCAGTTCACCCAAAGATTTTTCTTTCTGTGCCATATCCCTCTGGTCACACCAGTTCATTTCTACACAAAGCAACCGTGCACAACTTCTCAGGACATGGGCATAACAGCAAACTTTCCACACAAACCGCTAGCTCAGTCCAGGCAAAGCTCTTTCTCCCCCTCATAAGGCAAACCTCACAGTCCATAGCTCTTACTGCATTCAGGCCTTTCAATTCTTACCAGAATAGTCCATTAAGCTGTACTTATGGAACTGCAAGGTGTCTCTGAGGCCAGGTTTAAATCCTTCCACATTCCTCTTGAAAATCAGCTCCAAAAAGTTAAAGCCACACAGTCAGATGTCTAACAGCAACCCCACTCATCAATACCACTTTATTGTTGCTGTCAGGTCCACATTGTTGGTAGACATCACTCAACCAAGAGCAGCTTATAGAAAAAAAGGGGGGTTATTTTGGTTTACAGACTCAAGGGGAAGCTTTATGATGGCAGGGGAAAATGATAATCCCCACCTTTCTTTTATACAATCTCTTCCCCTGGTTTACTTAGGCCTTTCCCCTCCCAGGAATCTATTCTTCTAATTACATATATACAATACCATCCCTTTAAGTCCTTTGGGGTGGTTCGATTCAAGTGTTTCCCATAAACTTAGTTGTTCTAAAGAATGCTAAGTTACCAGCTGATGGAGATTTGGGAATTAATGACTCCTGGAGGGAGTGTATTATTGGGGGTGGGCTTATGGGTGTTATAGCCAGTTTCCCCAAGCCAATGTTTGGCACATTCTCCTGTTCATGTTGTCCACCAGATGTCGGCCAGGTCTGCTCATGCCATCATTTTCCCTGCCATGATGGAGCTTCCCCCTTGAGCCTATAAACCAAAATAAATCTCCTTTTCCCACAAGCTGCTCTTGGTTGGGTGATTTCTACTAGTAATGCTGAACATGACTGCAACATCCTTCCCTTTCTTCCCTCCCTTATAGCCTTTTTTTAGCATACTGGCCTCTGCTACTGATTTTTGGTTGTAGCTCACACAGAAGTCTATACAATTGTAGCTAGGATGCACATGAGAGAGAACATGCAACTCTTGGCTTTCTAGGCCTGGGTTACCTCACTTAGTATAATCCTTTCCAGATCTATCAATTTCCCTGTAAATTTCATAATTTCATCTTTTTAACCTCTGAATAGAACTCAATTGTATAAATTTACTACATCTTTATTATCCATTCATCTGCTGAGGGACATCTATGATGGTTCCATTTCCTAGTTATTGTGAATAGAGCAGCAATAAACATGGTTGTGCAAGCATTTTTAAAGTCTTGAGAAAAATTATTAGGATATATGTCTAGGAGTGCTATAGCTGGATCATATGATAAATTTTTAGCTGTCTCAAGAACGTCCACACTTACTTCCACACACAAGGGTTGTAGAAGATTACATTCTCAACAACAATGTAGAAGGGATCCCCCTTTTCCGCATACTTGCCATAATTTATTGTCATTTGTTTTTTTGATTGTAGCCATTCTGACAAGTATGAGATCGATTCTCAAAGTTGTTTTAACTTGCATTTCCCTGATGTCTAAGGATGTAGAACACTGTTTTGGATGCTTATATGGCATCTGTATTTCTTCTGATGAGAACTCTCTGTTTGGTTCCATAGTCAATATTTTTAATTGGGTTATTTGATTTATTATTGCTCTGTTTTCTGAGTTCTTTGTATATTCTGGATATTAATCCTCTGTCAGGTGTGGAGCTGGCAAAGATTTTCTCCCATTCTGTAGGTTGTCTCTTTGCTCTATTCATAGTCCTTTGCTGTACAAAAGCTTTGTAATTTCATGAGATCCCAGTAATTGATTAGTGGTTTTATTTCCTGAGAAATTGGGGTTATATTCAGAAAGTCATTTCCTATGCCAATATGTTGAAGGGTTTCACATACCTTTTCCTCTAGCAATTTCAGAGCTTCAGGTCTGATATTAAGGTCCCTGATCCATTTGTACTTGATTCTTATGCATGGAGAAAGAAAAAGATCTATTTTCATCCTTCTACATATAGATATCCAGTTTTCACAGTACCTCTTGTTGAAGAGGCTATCTTTTCTCCAATGAATATTTGTGGCATTTTTGTCAAAAATCAGATGGCCATAGCTACTAGGATTAACATCTGGGTCCTCTATTCTGTTCCATTGATATACATATCTTTCTTTGTGCCAATAATATGCTGTTTGTTTGATGAAAGTGGGAGCCCCCATGTTAGGTAAATATATGTTTAGGATTGTAATGTCCTCCTGTTAGAATTTTCCTTTAATTAATATAAAATGACCTTATGTATCTTTTCTTACTAATGTTTGTGTGAAGTCTCTTCTGACAGATATTAGGATAGCAACCACTGGTTATTTCCTAGGCCAATTTGCTTTAGATACCATTTTCCATCCTTTTACTCTATGACAGTGACTGTCTCTTATGTCAACAAATAACAGTATCCTGCCTTTCAATCCAGACTGTAAGCCTGTGTTTTTTGGTTGGTGCATTGAGGCCCTTGATATTAAGAATTATTGTTGAAAGGTATGCATTTATTCTCACCATTCTTATTTTGTAGTGTTTCCTGTTTTCCCTTTACTCACTTGTTTTCACTGTTATTTCACTATGGTTTATTTATTTATTTTTTCATATTTCCTCCTGTGTGTGTTTTGCTTTCTCTTCAGCATGAAGGATTCCTTCAAGCATTTTCTGTAGAGCTGGTTTAGTTGTCATAAGTACCTTTAGCCTGTTTTTGTTGTAGAATGTCCTTATTTCTCCATCAATTTGGATAGATAGCTTTTCAGGATAAAGTAATCTTGGTTGACAGCTGTTATCTTTCAGAACTTGGAATACATCATTCCAAGCCCTTCTGGCTTTTAATGTTTATGTTTAGGGGCTGGAGAGATGGCTTAGTGGTTAAGCACTTGCCTGTGAAGCCTAAAGACCTGGTTCAAGGCTCGATTCCCCAGGACCCATGTTAGCCAGATGTACAAGGGGGTGCACATGTCTGGAGTTCATTTGCAGTGGCTGGAGGCCCTGGAGTGCCCATTCTCTCTCTCTCTCTCAAATAAATAAATAAAAATAAACAAAAATTTTTAAGTTTATGTTGAGTAATCTATTATTATTCTTATGGACTTGCCTTTGTAGGAGACTTTTTTTCTCTGTAACCTGCTTTCAATATATTTTCTTTGGATTGGATATTTAGTAGTTTAATTATAACATGGTGAGGAGAGGTTCTTTCCAGGTTTTGTCTGTTTGCTGTTGTAAAAGCTTCTTGTATGTGCATTGGCATTTATTTTCTACTCTGGGGAAAATTTTCTTCTATGATTTTGTTGAAAACACCTACTTAGTATCTGGATTGAAATTCTTCTCCTTCTACTATACCCTGAAATCTTTTGTTTGATCTTTTCTTAATGTCTGGGATATCTTAAAATTCCCATTCATACTTTCCTATTAGGTTGTCTTTCTCTTTGTTGGACTGTATTAAGTGTGCCAGGTGGTTGTGTAGTTTAGATATTCTGTTCTCACCTTCATCCATTCTACTGGTGAGACTTTCCACAGTTTCTTTTTTCTTTTTGACTGACTGTATTCTTCAGAGCTAGAATTTCAGCCTGACTTTCCTTCAGTATTTCTATTTTCTTACTCGTGTCTTGTAATCTTATTTTATTAAGCTGATTTCCTTGTGTTCTATTTTTTTTATTTTCATTTTAATTTATTTATTTGAGAGAGAGACAGAGAGATAATGGACACATCAGGGCCTCCAGCTACTGCAAACAAATTCCAGGCACATACACCCCCTTGTGCATCTAGTTCATGTGGGTCCTGGGGAATTGAACCAAGGTCCTTTGGCTTTGTAGTCAAGTACCTTAGTCACTAAGACATCTCTCCAGCTCTCCTGTGTTCTTTCATGAGTCATTTTTTTCTTTTTTGATTCATTTGTTTTCTTCTTTGATTCCTTCTTTGATTTCTTTGAGTATAGATAAAATCATTTCTTGAAATTTTTGTCAGGCATTTCATCTAAAACAGTTTCATTGGGAGCCATTTCTGATGAATATATAATTTTTTGTGAGATTGTATTGTCTTGAGTTTTTGTGTGTCTTATATTATAGTGTAGTAATTTTGCATCCTGAGTTGATTTGATGCTTCAGTTTTTCTAATTATCTTCAGTGCTCTTATATTTGGAAATGCCAATTTTATGTGCCCTCAGAGTAGGAGCTTAAGGTACCAAGTGTAGCTCTTGTACTCCAGTCCAACTGCAGAAGCAATCCTATGTGTTGAGTTCACTTCCTAAGCAAGTATTCTAGTGGACTGGGAGGAACAATTTACTGGCAAATTCTAAACTTAAACTGATAAATATACATATTCAATAAAAACCAGCTCATCCAAAGCCTGAGGGGTCATGTCCACTGCTTTTGCACACTGCCACTGAAGCCTGAGGGGTCACATCCACTGCTTGTGCACACTGCCACCAATGCCTGAGGAGAGCCCACAGGCTCCTGGCTGAACAAGTCCCAGCTCCATGAGCTATGTCTACATCACTACAGAAGAAGCCAGCTTGCCCTCACCTAGTCCCAGTGTATCATCAGCAAAATGGAGCATTAAGTCCTGTCCTGTTCAGAGGATTTCTATGAGAGTTCAGAGATACGGGGTACAAAAAATATCCACGCAAACCTTAAAGATAGTGTGCCTGCGACTGACAGTCTTTAACAACTGACTGTCACGGTCCTGATTGAACAAATGTAAGTAGAAAATATTTACACTAGCAAATCTTGCCTGCCTGTCATCTGGGTGCTACTTGCTCCTAGGGAGGACCTGGCTACAGCAGCAACTGGCAGGGGAGGTGGAGCTCTCCCCTGGAGCACATGTCAGCAGCACAGGGCTCAGCCTCCACCTCCCTCAACCAACCATGCTTTCCCACCTTGCACACACGTAGTGGCCTTCCTCTGCACATGCCCCATGTCCATAGAATTCTGCTACAGAGCCACCAAAACATACCCCAGCCTAACTTATGGCTGTCTTGCTGGATGCAGGCTGTCCTTGGTAAACCTACAGCATAAGAAATCAGCAGTCCCAGATCAGAGTGCTGCAACTAGCTAGAGAGGCAAAGTCACATACACAGTGCTCATTACCACTAGAAGGTGGCTCCCAGGTAGCTTGGGATGATACCTCTGGACATAGGAAGCTACTGTTTCAACAAGGAGGCCTAGCTGCCCTGAGATACATGGGTGCCAGTGCAGCATGCCTCCCTTGGCTTGATAAAAAGGCTCTGATCAGTGCATGGTGAGTGGTTCCAAAAGGAGAAATGAGACTGGTGGCTGGGTGCAGAAGAAACAGACCTGACAGCTTTTCTGCACAAGCTGTACCTCAGCCCTTCTCTCCTCCTGGGATGCAGCCCTGTGCTAAGCCTATGCTAAGCCTACATTACACCAACCAGCAGCAATAGCCTCCTACCTAACTTCCCTGCCAGCTTCTGAGCCACCCTCCAGTGATGGCCAGGGAAGGCTCCAATCACTTCTGTTTAAAATATACTCACAGTTCTCATTGACTACATAACCAAATGAAGCCCAAATCCCATGGCCTGGCATTCAAAGCCCTTCTGAAACTGGCTGACATCAACCTTCTATTATTTCTCTTTGTGTTGCTTAGCTCTGGCCAAAATGTACTACGTGCTGCTCCCTAGACTCATCCTAGCTTCCTGCCTCTGAAGTTCATTCATGCTGGGTACTCCATCTGGAAGGCTTCCTTCTTACCCAAATCCTACCTGCTCTTCAAGCCAACAGGAACATCTCCTCCACGAAGCACCCAAGGCTATTCTAGCTCACCTTACTTCACAAACATATTATCATTAACTGCAAGGTTCCTGTAACATGCTGATGTCTACACATCACCCTCACAGATTTTGATTTAGTCAGTTTGGCAAAAGACATGTTTTTAAAGTTCCCAAAGGATGTCAAAGATGCACTGAGACAGAAAATGTGGGCCCAGTTGGATGAGGTTTGTCCTCTTGCTCCTTTACTGAGCTCGCTCCTATCACTCTTTCTCGAAATGTCTTTTACAGCACAGAACTCCTCGCATCTTATGTGGGTATGTTATTTTTACAATATTTCATGAAATGGCTGTTTGGTGTCAGGTACTATTCTAGGCATTGAAAAACTAACAGTCATCAAAACAGAGCAGCTGCTCTTGTGAAGCTTGTATTTGTAGGGGGACAGACACAAAAAAAAAATCTAAGATCAGGTAATAAGTGCTATTAAAAACCAAAAATGAAGAGCCTGGTGTGTGTGGTAGCACATATTTTAATCCCAGCACTTGGGAGGCCACCCTGAGACTACATATTCCAGGTCAGCCTGGGCCAGAGTGACAGCTTACCTCAATACACCCAAAAAGTAAGAAGGAGGTTAGAGGATGGTTCCATCAGGAAAGCACTTGCCTTGCATCAGGAACTAAGTTTGATCCCCAGAACCCATGTTTAAAAAAAAAAAAAAAAAGCTGGCTGGGGAAATGGCTTAGCAGTTAAGAAGCCTAAGGACTCCAGTTCAATTCCCCAGGACCCATATAAGCCAGGTGCACAAGGGGGTGCATGAGTCTGGAGTTCATTTGCTGTGGCTGGAGGCCCTCGAGTGCCCATTCTCTTTCTGTCTGCCTCCTTTTTATTTCCCTCTCTTTGTCAAATGAATAAATAAGTGAATTTTTTTTTTTTTTTAAGACAGGCACCATGGTAGTACTTGTAATCCCACTCCCAGGGAAGCAGAGACAGCTGGATCCCTGGAGCTCACTGGCCAGACAGTTCAGCCCACTTAACAAGTTCCAGGCCAATGCAAGATCCCGTCTCAAACAAGGCAGAAGGTACCCGAGGAACAATATCTGAGGTTGTTCTCTGGCCTCCAGGCATATATGCATGCTTACCCACATGAACATTCAGCCACGCACACACGCACACACAAAGGAAGAATGCTGGGCAGAAGGAGGGTCTTCTTTCGGAGCAGACAGCTAAGAGATGTGCTCCTTCTCACGATCTTTCTTCCCTTTGGAAGACAGCATATCGCCTGACGACAAAATGGTCTGATTCATCTTGTGTCTCTCACAGCTTCTCACAATGCACTAGGCAACAACTGGTGCTCAATACATAGAAGACTGTTGGTGAGCAGGTGAAAGAATGAGTGAATGGACTGATGAGCCACACTTACTTCTGTGACTCCCCCATCGTGCCCAGAGTAGAACCTGAAATATGCCAGATGCTCAACAGACATCAGCAGAGTATGTGAATGGAACTGGATTTGGGACAAGTTGTTGTGGTGGCACATTTCCTCGGCTGGGACATTACAGAATTCAGGGCGTCAAGCTGATCTTGAGATGACTGAGCCCAGGTGAAGCTCCACCGACGGGACTGATGACCTAAGTCCTGGCAGCTCTGACCCTGGGCTCAGTGCTCATCTTATCAAATTAAAATACTTTACACCATTTGCAACACAAAACTTTTTGAGGGTTGCTAACTCAATAGGCCCATGAAATGTCTCAGATTAGTGCAGCAGAGCTAAGGAAAATCCCAACCTTCTTCAGTTTCAGAACAATCTCCTGTGATGGCTTAAATATAGTAAATTTAATAGCCAACCTTGAAGCTCTGTGGGAGACAGCTTTCTGGGTTAGAAAACTCAGGAAAACAGCCCATGTTTAATACAAGATGGTGCCTTCTCCTTCTTCTGGTCTGGATGAATTTTCCCCCTACATTGCCAGAGTAGGTTGACCTGATGAGCCTCCCAAGACCTGCACAGTTCCAGATGCACCCCAAACCAATCAGAGCTTCTCATCTTCACTCAAGCTGAGCAATCACACACTCAGGATGGGCAGGCTTTCTCCTCTCATTTAGAGTATTTTTAGCTCTGGAAATACCCTCATCTCTGAGGAGTTTGCTTTCCCTTTTCTTTCCCTCTTACTCTAAAGTAACCCTTAATCTTTTAAAATACTTTCCTAAAATATAAAAATAAAAAAGGGCCAGAGAAATGCAAAAACAAACAAAAACAAAAAACAGCTCAGAGTATGCAAGTGAGGGAATGAAAACACAGATAGTCTTATAAAGCCAAAATCTCTAAGGGTGTGTGTTGATTTACACCCTTAATCCTGTCAACTGGGAGGTTGAGAATTCTGTTCTGAATTGGGTTCCAGATTAGTCTGCTTCTGAATCAGACCCTGCCCCCCCAGTAGTGACAGAAGCAAAAGACAGGCTCTATAAATCTGAAAGCATCAAAGGCAACAATATTCAACCTTCAACCCCACAATACAGTTTATTTGAAAATGGTAAAGCCAACCAAGAATATGTAACCCATTAACCTGCTCTGACATAGAAAGAGAGATTAGCCCTTCCAAAGCAGTCCTATGTACCTTTTTTTGTCACTTGGCCTCATAACATTTTGGGGTGGCTTCCAGTCTCTCCAATGCTCACCTCCATCCCTCCTGTGGTGTTCTGCAGAGCTGTAGTTCTGATCAGCTGTAAGTACATGCTGTCACTGGGGGCTGAATACTGAAGGTCTGTGGTTCTGATTGTCGGGGGAATGGGAGAGTGCAGAAAGCCTAGAGTTGCTTAAGTAGTCCCAGCTGTATCCCTTTCAGTAGTTCATTAGTTGATTTCAACTGCCTTTCTTTCAGATTTCTTGACTTTGCATTGGAAGAACATTGATGAGGTTGGAAAATCCCCTTGTTTTGTCTTTGCTGGCGCCACGCCACCATTTGGCATGCCTGGTGGGTGGTGCTGGGTGGGTGTGTGGATTGCCTGGATTGCCAGGCTACAAGCACCTCAGTGGGATTCTGGAAGTTTTCCTAATTTCTGGTGGATATTGGTCTTTCCTGCTTCTTTGCTGTGTCTAAGAATAACCTATACTCCTTCAGTTTTCAAGAGTACATTTTCTGTGGATTTGCTTGAATCCCTTCCTAGGCTGGTTTGGCATGACTCCTATGCTGCCATCTTACCCAGAACTCCCAATACTACTATGTTTGGTCTACTTAGGTTTAATCTCATATTCTAAAACTCTGGGGTAAGTGTTTTAATTAATGTTTTTTGCATTTTTATATTGTACTTATGCTAATAAAGTTAGTTCCCTTAAATTACAGCCTTGGCTTACTTGAACGGACCTTGAATATGTTAATAGCTACCAAGTTATCTGTTATTTTGCACAATTTTGAGATATATATGCACAAATACCAATAAATACATACATATACTCTTATTATTATGCTTCTATATAATTTTTGTTATATCAATTCATTTATGTCCTCAAAAAATTCAATGATCACATGATTAAATATATTACAATATAAATTTCTTTGTGTTATATGTTATGTGGTATGTTGGACACAGTAGAAAAAAAACATGCACCCAAAACATTCTCCAATTTGGACTACTCTTAGTTTTGATCATACACAATGCTCTATCTTGGCTTAAACAATTTAGACTTTCTAAATGCATGAAAAATATTTCAGCAGCAAATGACATTTATTTCCAACTGCTTCATCTTGCAAGAGAAGATGTAATTATTTCTTCTCCAGCAGCTCAAAATCTTTTCCACAACTGGCTGGCTAAAAGAAAAACATCAATTGCATCTTGATTTACATTTTTCATCTTGGCATTTGTTTATAGATTATATATTAAAAGGATGCACTTATTATGAAAAAAAGATAGCCAGTGTCTGAATTTAGTTTTTTAGATGATGTTTAGTTGAATGAAACAAAGCTAACATTGATGTATGTTCATCAACAATGATAAAAATATAATTAGAAGGCAGCTCTAAGAGAGGAGACAGGATACTATACACCAACTTGGTGTCAGTTTTGTACTACTTGCTATCTCATCTGAAAGACGATAAAAGGGTGTCATGGCTAATAGTGAATAAAAATTACAGTCCAGTAAGCATTTATCTCTGGACCTTGGTTTTGTTTGTTTGTAAATAAGGTTGGGGTGGGACATAGTAACTAACATCTTTCTTGGTCTAATTTTATGTGTTTTGACTCAGAATTCTGAGGAGTTTGTATTCAATTTAACCACTCTGAAAAACAGGCCATATGAAATTATTAGAACACACTATCACTATTTACATAGTGGGGAAAGGAAATCCCTCAATAAGTTTGCATTCATAGCCATGCATTGTATGTTTACATATAGACAAGGGTTACATATATCTCTCAGAAGAAATGAAAAAGAAGCAAGATAGCAAGTAATGGAGTTGTATAAGAACCCTCAATAAATCTTTTCTGATTCATTTGACATGCATTACTGTAACGTAGAATAAATCAATGCCTGAAGTGTGGAATGTGTGTTTAACAATGGTTAAATAGGTAAAGTAAGCGTCTTGTATACATATGTAACTGTAATG